>NW_026055958.1:3105147-3793187 GCF_023758025.1 Alternaria triticimaculans
TGCTGTTCGCAGTTAGTCCGCACATCTTGGGCGCGTGGAACACAAACTGCTCAACACCGAACAGAATTCCTCAATGTGAGGCTAAACCCTTTTCTGAGGCTTACATGCCATTTACTAGACGCAGTAGGGTTATCGAGATATGTGCAGTCTAAGTATAACTTGGTCCGACGCGAAGCGGTGTTCGAAGGGTCCGTATCACTCCAAGCGCTTGATTCATGAATACCATCACCCTCACGATGCCGGACTAAATCCTCTGGGCATGTCCGCGAATAATGTTGGCGGCATCTCCGTTCATCTTCACAATCAGCCTCGCCGGGTTCGGGGTCCATCTTCAAACAGTTAGGACGCTTGGCATACCTACGGCCTTTCCCTTGCTTCGGCACTGTGGCAGGATGCCGTCCAATATTGTAGCCCCGTGTTTTGCGACGATTGCAGAAGCAGCCTTGTCGTTGAGCCTCAAATGTCAAACAGAAATGATGGGAGATGCATATCGTCCGCGTCCCCCGGCCCCCTTTCTGCAATCTCACAACGGTGAGGCACAGCCAGATCGGTGCGGCAACTGGAAACTCCCGCAAGCGTTTGCTGTCCACAAACGGCCGATTCGCCGAGATCGTCGACTTAGTGGGCGCGAAGCTGCGCCGCCCGATCATAGCAAACGATGAACGCAAACCGAGCGCAGACAAGAACCCTCCGCGGGGGATAAGCCTGGATCTCCTCATCTCGCTTGCGGGGAAGCACAACCCTGACTTCCTGCCTGAAAATCGTACGAGCATCGAAAACACAAATGACTAGACGGCGATGTCGAGCTATGATGCTCGCAAGCTGCATTGCAGATGACAGCACATCCAGCAGACTGGTAGCGATCTCTCGGCGCTCAGACACGCTGTCACACCAATCGATACGAAATTCCGACCAACGACGCCGGCACGCGCATGTCCACGACTCCCGGCAGGATGCTTCTTGCAGGACAAATCTTACCGAGCTATACAAAGCGTTCCTTGTGGATAAAAAAATGCAGCGAAACGAAGCCGAGAGGTACGGAGACCAACACGAAAACCCTGCAGTCCAACAATCCAACTCAGGCAAGAGCAAATATGCGACAGCGGTCACACCCGGATCGACTCCGTCTTTGCAATTTGAGAAATGGCATCCTCCATCCCCCATCCTGCATATGCCCGTTGCCACAACGTGTGATGAACTGTGCCTTCTCGTGGCCATTGATTACGCGCCAGCCGCCCGCCGATCGGCATCACACCAGTGTTATCAGCAACCGCCATGCATTTAGCCCTATTTAGGCCGGTGGGATGAGACAAAAAGATGGATATTTGCATAATTCGAGCGGGATAGGTGAACGCATATTGGCCTGTCTAGGCAGGAGACATGCGAAACAGGAAAGTGACAAGTCGATTAGACTTGCTAACACTGGTCTCGAATGGCGGTAAATTTACCCTCTCAACGGTTCAGCCGTTCGCGCTTAGACGCCGCGACCTGCGACGGCCCACGGCAGACAGGCCTCAGCAAGCAAGAAGGATGCCGGCATCCGAATCTCCCATGCCTGTAGGCTGTCTGCTCCCGTGCTGGATTGTCACTGTGACCGGTCCATGTGGGTAAAGATCAATTGTGCATGGTACTCGCACTTTTCCTACTGATTGGCTCGGAGGGCGAGACGATGTGCCCTTGGCGCCTTTCGGAGTGTATTCAATCAGGGCCGAAAAAAAGAGGGGAGATGGGTCGAGAAGACTTCGTAGGATCATGAGGATGTGAAGGTAAGCTTCTGTGCCTCACGGGTGAGGCTGCTTTCTGGAAGCAGGTAAGACGCATCAGCTCTCCGCAGTGGCTGACGCAAAGTGCGACAATCCTCGAGACACTACGCCGCCGATTATCGTTACGAGCTTTACCGCACATGTCTTCAGCCCGTAACATCAGGTCAATCACTGAGGTCGTTCTTCGCGCTCCCCGAACGCCCGTGCGCCGGAAGCGCGCTTTCAGACCCCACGCCATTTGACATCAAACGTTGGGTCCCAGTATCACACCATATGACGCTTGATACTGAGGAAAACATGCTAGATACAGAAAAGTAGGTACTGCGACGCTGCCCAAGTCGACCATCAGCCACCATCGACGAGACATCAGCCGCTGGTTGGGCCACCGGCAGTATACAGTCGGTCGCCACCACAGTCAGGGTGATCCTTTGGTCTCAGCCGTATATGTGCGACCCAACGACGTGGTAAATAGGCCAAGGTGAGCCCATGGTTGATACTCCCACTGTATGTACAAAGCGAGTCAGTAAGCCACCATCCGCGTCGCGAGTCTGTGTCGGCGCAAAACTAAGGTGACTAGCGGACGGCTGGTAGTGCCATGACGTGAAGCTCGTCTCTTATTCCCTGATCAAGCTCTCAGACAGCATCGAAGAGCTCGCCCATGTGTATAGGACTTTGGGAGGAGCTAAGGAGTAGGCAGGTAGTAGCTTGATTCGCTTCTTCTTCCCCAAAAGACATAGATTGTGCGGTGAAACCACATAACCACCTACGTATCTCGTTCCTTGTACATGGGGTTTCCTAGCTTTACGCAGGAGCCTGCTTCTGGTACGATGTGCTTCTGTCATGCAGACAAGAGCCTTGGAAGTATCCAGCTGGTTAGACTACTGCACTGACTGCATAGCAAGATTAGAATGTAACACGCGAGTTCGTGACAAGCGAAAGGCCAGAGTGACCGAGACCAGCCATCACTGCGAGAGCATGCTTCACCGCCTGAATCTCAATCTTTGATGACGGTGAGGTAGCTTTTCGAACGACCAGGGCCTGCACAGTGGCGGCCCGGTACAAGCGAGACGTCTTGCGGCTTCCAATCACAACACCCCAGGCTCCTTGCAGCTGTACAGTGAAGGACCATTCCGTGATGATACACTATATCTTTCATGCATACCGTGTTACACCACAGTCTAGACACGATTATAGCATGCCTTGCAGATACCAATAGATGTTTCGTTGGTCATGGAAACCTTGACTTCAGGTACTGGCAGGCATATCTCATGGCCAAGTGACTCTACCTCATCACATACACCTCCGCTTGGTATTGGGCAGAAGCTGAGTTATTGCCAGGCAGCAGGAGTCAGTGACGATGCTCACCGGAATATCTTGAGGCATTTGCGAAACTTCTGCTAGCGGCTGGGATCCTAAGGCCAGAATATCGTCTGGGAGACGCCTGCCCACCCAAACTTTACTTCGATGGAGGGCGCATGAGTTCAGGCATCGATATTGTTAGGAGCGCTCGTCTTGCTTCGCCTGCATTCATCGTTGGTATCTTGAAGTGGCCCCGGGGGTGTGGACATCTAAGCCCCAGCACTGACGCTCGATGGGTTTCGCTCATCGCATGAACAATTAGAAAGAGTTCGATATGGAACTGTCATGATGGTATTGACGTCTGTCGTTCTAAATATAATACATATTCATCTACATATCGTACCTGCGCAAGCACCGAGATGCAGTGTTGAGGCGGTGCAGCACTGCCCTGCCTGTGCCGCATGCACGTCAACTACTACGCCGTATTATACTGCCGTGTTAATCGTCATTCGTGAATTGTTCGTCCTCTCTTCTTCACCTATCGCTTCTGCCAGTCGCCAATCTTTTGTTGGGTGCTCAGATGAAGTCTCCATCACCAAAGCCACCGAATGGATTTGGCGGTCGTCCACCTGCTCCGCCAAAGCCACCAGGCCCTCCAAAGCCGCCCCCGCCTGGGAACATGGGACCTCGTCCTCTGTCCTCTCTCAGTGGATCGCCTGGTCCTAGAGGGTCATAACGCGCACCCGGAGGCGCTCTGGGATCATATCCACCCTGTCCGCCCTGACCGCGGAACAACGGATCATCGAAGGTGGGATGCATCCCGCCGCCGCCAAAACCGCCAGGTCGTGGCATTCCTCCTGCTAGGTGTGGTCGGAGGGGGTCATTGGGTCCGAGACCTTGCGGATATAGGTCGTCGTGACCGATATTGATGGGGTTGTTACCGGGCATGCGACCGGGCTGTCTGTTCATGCCCAACTCGTCGTCAAAGCCGGGTATGGGTTCTGGTAGGTGCCGCCCCGAGCCTGGCTGTGCGGCGAGAGGATCGTTGAAAGGGTATGGTCGTGCGGGCTCTGGTTCAGTGGGTGGCTGCCGTGGGTTTGCAGGTCCCCCTCGTTGTGGTTCTTGCCGATCCGCTGTAGGGGTGCGCTCGCGGTCGGTGTTGCCCCCCTCGTAGCCTGGCTTGTTCAGCCCGGGTGCCAGCTTCTGGATGACAGATATCTTGAGGAGCGAGCCGAGGTCGTTCAGCCTGCCTGGTGAGATGAACAGCTCTTGCACCTTCTCCGACACCTGCTCCGTTGATGTGTCTTCAGACACACTGAATGGTAATTGTGATTCGGATATGTAGTCCTTGGTCGTGACTTCGAAATGTGTGGTCTTGTCATCGCCGAGCGCGAGAGCGTATACGACAGCTTTGCCTCCCAACCTATTGACCTTGACGAGGTACTCCATGGCTGATTGCGCGTGGGCGTATCTGAAAGCGTATGAGGATGACGCATTCCATTCTTTCGGTAGCGACTCTGGGTTTTCGGCGTCTGCGTGCGCTTCTATAAGTTCCCGAGTTATGACGTGTAGAGGTGAGGGTGAATGAGATGGGTGCTTACCTATGCGCTCGTCTTCGCCCAGCCCGATCAGGCGGAAGCCAACAGCAAGCATGCCGGCGTGTACTGCTAGTGCGACGGCTTCGGTGCCATTCTTGAGCTGTGAGGATTCGCCTTTTGGTAGCGACGTTGCCATGAACAGCGCGAGCGAACCCGAGCTTAGCGGGTTGCCCGTTGTATTCTGGTGTACCATCTTTACGGATTCCCGGTGCGTTGTGGTCGTTGAAGTTTCGCCGAGTAGATGAGGGGATTTATGGACGTGGTTACAGCTCGTGTGTGTTTTATAGAAGCGTAGTGGTGTTGAAGAAGTTCCAAGGTTGATGGAAATAAATGTACTATGGTTGCAGTTCAGGCAGCGGCCAATGACGCGTGGGCGGGGCACGGGAGCGCGCTAGAGCAATGCACGATATCTGTTCATGCACGATGCAAGCGCCAGATTCGATAAACTCTCTACTGTACTACTTGCATGACATCACTGTTGAAATCAAAGTTTCCGCAAAAAGCAAGTAATATTGCCGAGCCATGGGATGCTCAGTATGCACCTATGCGTAAATCAAGACTATCGTGCTACTCCAAAGGCATGTGCGCCAACCCGTGGGGAATAATGTGGGACCAAATACGCCAGAGGCAATGCAAGAAGAAGAATAAGAGGCTTAAAGGAAAGTGCATCGGGCCATGTGGTGGGATATCTATTCCGGCAAATCCTGTGAGTTGCTTGCTGCGAGTTCGTTCGGTTCAAGAAGGCTGCAGTCAACGTTAGCAGGTATCAAAAGGCAGTACACGGACGGACAACATACGAGTACTGTTTGTACAGTGTACCCTCGCCTCCCTTCTCCAAGTCCACGTTGAACACATAGTAGTTGCCTTCACTGGTAACTACCATAATCTGAGGACCGTTGTTGTTCAGCGCTACCACATTCCTAACAGGTCCCGTGGAAGAGCTTGTCGGAGAGCGTGGTATCTTGACCCACGCAAAGTCGCGCGAGGGCTCCCAGATCTCTGCTACAGCGCTGGGTAAATATCCGCCGACGGTAGCGGCGAAGGACTTTCCAACGGTCTGCGATGTGCGTCGAATCAAACTTCCAAAAGTGGGATTGATGGGTTTCCGCTCCGGAGTCGATACATCTGCTGTGCTGGCACCGAATTCATCCGCCGTCTCTTGGCTCGTTCGACTTCCGCTACGTGCATGGGACGCGCCTATGGGCTTGCTAGGCCCAGAAGAAACGCTATTACTCCTGCTGTTGGGCGCTCCTAAGCGGAAAATGTGGACAGTCTCGGTCGCCGACGACACACTAAGCAAGGTCGATGTCGAGTTGAAAGACATGCTGTATATCCTGGCCGGGATGGAGCCTCTCCGGAACTGGTACAGCTTCTGCGCATCGGGTATGGAGAAGACGCGGATGATGGTGCCCTTTTCCGATGCCGTCGCCAGCAGGGTACCATCGCTGTTTAGCGCAATGCAAGAGAGAGGAGAGTTGTGCGCCTCAATCACGTTGACTGCCTCCATCTTTGTAGCATCGTATATAAGGACTTCTCCGCTTGTGGGTGCGATGTGATCGGCTTTGGGCGGCGCGTGCGAAGGCGGCTGGAAGGTAGCGGGTGCGGCTTTGGTGGGCAGCGGATACACGAGGTAGTTGTTCTCGGACGATGCTGAGAGGGCGCATATCGCTATGCCAGTCAGTATCTGTTAAGTGCTGCTTCTTGCGACGTACCATTGGGATTAGGCGACGTCTTCTCCGTCTTGAGCATCTGCAGGTTGCTTATATCGTAGATGTAGAGTTCCGACTCGAGCACGACGACGATGCGTTTCCTGTTCATGCGCATGGCGAGAATGGCTGTCCGGAATGTCATCTCACATATGGTCGAGTGCCTCTTGTGCTTGTCAGCGCGTGCCTGGCCAGAGTCGCCTGTCCGACGAACCTTGGTGTTTTGTATGCGCAGCACGCGTGGCGACAGGGTGAGGGCTACCAGCGACGTGGAGAAGAGCATCTCAAGGCTGGAGACATCTCCCTCGCGCGACTCGGACTGCTTGTTGAACGGGTCGGTGGTGTATATGCGATAGCCATTGGGCGTGCCTATGCGAATAAGTCAGTACATGTTCTGCAGCTGGCTGGCATAGCGCATACCGACGCCTAGATGGCTGTGGTCCTGGTTGAAGGTTACGAAATTCATCGCTGCAGTCTGGCGTTGCCTGCGTGGTTTCGGGTGCTGCGAGGGCTGGGGACTATCCGCGTGATAGCTCGGTGCAGCTGTTGGCCGCCGTTCGCGGGAGTCCAAGCCCTACAAGCGGGTGCGCAAAGGTAATCGCAGGCCCGAGCGATTGCGATGCCGATAGCGATGCGTGTATACGCCGGTGCAAGTGATAGAAAAAGATAGCCTGCGCCTGATCGTAGGTTGCAGCTACCGCCGTCTGACGATGGTTCACGCGCCCATGCAGGGATCCCGACGTCAGCTTAGCCCCGCGTAGTGGCTGGTGCTCCAAAAATCATTCCTCTCCCAAGACCATGGCCACACCATCGTGAAGACCAGAACATGGCGAAAGACGCCAAGATGCGCTCCAAGAATGCTGCTGCAAAGCGCAAGGGTAACCAGAAATCCCTGCGCGAGAGAAGAGATGTGGATATCATGAACGTGAGGTCCCCAGCCTCTTCCGCCCATGAATCCTCGTAGCGACTGGACTGATATTAAAGTCAGACGAATGACAGCAGCATTGTGTCCAAGAGAAGCGTCTCGAAACTCTATCTCAGCAATGAGCCTGACTTCTATGAGCCTTTTGTACCAAAGTTCGTTCGACGCAGTATGTCACTTCGATACCACTTGCATGTGAGACATGGACTGATGCCCTTCAGATCCGTTGATCAATCGCGGGTATTGGCTACGAATGCATGCTGTTGAACAAGTAGTCCGCCGGTTTCTGGAAGAAGAGAATGGAAAGCCCAAGATTGTGGTGAACCTAGGATGTGGATAGTGAGTAAGACATCCGTCGTCGCGACTCTAAACACAGTGAGAAGCTACTAAGTCCGGAAAGTGATCCCTTGCCTTTCCAGTTTTGGCACAGGTATCCGGCCCTCACGCAATCATCTACATTCGTCGACGTCGACTATCCACAATTGATGCAACGCAAGAGAGATACCATGCTTAGCAATGGTCTTCTTCGAGACGCCTTGCTCAGGACCAAACTCCGTCAGTCCGAACAGCCTGTATATCTTCGTAGCGACAGCTACATGGCTCTGGGATGCGATCTGAAAGACCTTGCCACACTCGAACGACTTCTGCGGGCCGAGTTCGATGTCCCCTCGTCTTCAATCCTGTTCGTCGCCGAAGTGTCTGTGACCTACATGCCGCTAAAGGACTCTGATGCTCTCATACAGTGGGCTAGTACTATCGAAGACGGTATGCAGATTCGTCAACCCCTGCTCATGAGTTATGCTAACATCTGTAGCTCGCTTCTGCATACTAGGTATTCATTCCTTCGTGTGTATGTACCAGTTCGCTTATACTGACTCCATACTGCATAGAACAGTACCTTCCGCAGGGCCCAGCTCATCCCTTTGCCAAGACAATGCTGTCTCACTTCGACAAGCTACAAGCATCAATCAACGCGGTTAAGTTGCATTCATCACTAAACCAGCAAGCCGCTCGTTTCCGTAATGCAGGATGGCCCACAATAACCATGGCCCGCAATCTGTGGGATCTATGGTCTGATGATGGCTTTACCCCTCCCACCCTTAGACGCGGGCTGAATGCAGTGGAGCCGTTTGACGAGTGGGAAGAGTTTGCGCTCTTTGGGGGTCATTACTTCCTACTCGTCGCTTCAAATGCAGAGCAAGGTAGACCGACCGAGTTAGCCTATGGCGAGGCAACAGCCACCACAGGGTGCAGGAAAGCCGCTGATGCGGGAAGTATTACCCTTCACACCTTGAAATTATCGGGTGGTGGTGCCGTGACGCCACGTCGTTTCACAGCAGCTTTCGCTTTCGACAAGGACTCGGTGGCCTTCCACGGAGGTCAAGGGACGCAAGCCCGTCTCGCCGATATGGACACATTGACGCGGGAGGATCCCAACGGGGATCGTACCATCCAGCCTTGTGGCTTGCTACCTGCTGCCCGCGTATGCCATACTATCACATCAATGCGCAACGGTGAAGCGTTGTTGGTCGGAGGCCGCGGATCGCCCACCCAGGCTTATGCAGATTGCTGGCTCTTCAATCAGGGAGCTTGGGCCAGAGTGGACGACCTGGTGCCAGCCCGGTACCGTCATTCTGCTGTTGCTGTTGTATTAGGAAGTGGGGAATCACGGATCCATGGCGTCTTTGTCTTTGGTGGCAAAGCCAGTGACGGCACAGTACTCGATGCCGAACACTACTGTGCCTTATGGACTGCCAACGGCGGATGGAACAGCATTCCCGTCGACGGACCGCGCCCGTCTGCACGCTTCGCCGCCGCGATGTCCACGATCGATTTTGCTCAAGATTGGGGGTTGCTGACAGGTGGACAAGACGAGAGCGGCGTGGTTGTACAAGACGCGGTGTGGGAGTGGTCCATTTCCGCCACACCAACACCTAGGCTCAACTTTAAGGACCGCGCCAATGACGTTCGCAGCAGCTTGGAGAACTCTGCATACGCGCGTATAGGTGCCAGTCTAGTTCCCTGGAACGATTCTCTGCTGTTGATTGGAGGTGTTTCAAAGAAGCATATCCACTCTCTATCAGACGACTTCCTGCTCTTAACATGCAAGGACACGACCATCGAGGTGGAGCATCCCAGTATGCAGGCCTTGCCGCCAACGACATGGCCTTTGCTAGTGGGTGTAGGGGCCGTTTCAACCTCTCGAGGCGAGATTGTGCTTGCAGGAGGAGGGGCGGTCTGTTTCTCAATGGGAAGTTATTGGAATGAAGACCCGATCGTCATCCTTCCTGACAATGCGCAAGGGGCCAAGTCGTGGCGTCGCGCTGTGCCGAGTCAGATCAGCGGCACAGCAGGCACAGAAGGCACAGCAGGCACAGCACAAGCGAACACGACAGAAACGGGACCCAAAGGTCGGCGACAGAAGGGTGGTGTGGAGAAGAGACCTACTACTACTGCACGTACTACCGAGATCGCAAGGGTGCAGATTCAGTCGTCAGATGACTTTGCGAAGCTGGCGGCTACGTCAAAACCGGCCATCATCGAAGGCCTCGATATCGGCCCGTGCACAGACCTATGGACACTTGACTACCTGAAAGCAAAGCTTGGCCCCAAAAGAGACCTTGTCATCCATGAATGCACATCAGATCGTATGACGTTCAAGGACAAAAACTTCTCATACGTCAAGAAATCAGTGGCAGATTTCCTAGACGGTATCGCAGCAGGGTCTCACGAATATCTTCGTGCTGTATCTTCAAGCCAGCCAAACAAGCTGCCTACCAAACTCGAAGATGACTTCCCGACTATATCCGATGACTTCCGCGTACCAGACGTGTGCAATCTAGTCAAGGAAAACTACCACAGCTCACCCCTTCGCATCTCAGGGCCCGTGACCTTATGGCTCCACTACGATGTTCTATCCAACATCCTGTGTCAAGTACGCGGTTCAAAAACTCTATTTCTCTACCCACCTACCGATGTTTCTCTATTAGGCTTCCCTCCCGGGGGCTCGTCTTCCAATATTGATGTCCTGACGTCGAAAGACCAAAGGCTTCGGCGCACTCATCCGCACATTGCTTTACTCAAGCCTGGTGATGTCTTATTCATACCACCCATGTGGAGCCATACAGCTACGCCGGAAGATGGCGTGAGCGTGGCAGTCAATGTGTTCTGGAAGGGCTTGGAGAGAGGATACGCGGCAGGGAAAGACGTCTATGGTAACAGAGACCTACAGGCGTATGAGAACGGCAGGAGAGATGTAGAGAAGATTGTGAGAGCATTCAAGGATCTACCAGTCGACGTCTCCAAGTTTTATCTGGAGAGGCTGGCTGGTGAGATTCTGGAGCGGTCGGACAAGCTTGGAGAGAAGAGGAAGGAAATCGTGAAGGAGGACCAACAGTAGATGGTAAATATGCTTTGACTCAAAGACGATGATGTCCAAATCTAGTGCTTTTCATTCCACACTTCATTCCATCGTCCCGCATCTAGCTCCACAGGCCCATCAAATCGACCAAACCTCGGTGGACCTGTGCCTGGTTCAGGTAGGCAAATCCACTCTCGTATACACCCAGGTACTTCATGCTTACTATGGCTAACACACAGTAGAGCCTGATGCTCTTGCAATCCTGGTACCACGACCTCACCGTCCCATCTCACCGGTTTCAAGCCACTGTCGGAGGATACAAGCTCCATACCCTGACCGCGACTAAGAAACAGAAGACACTTGTCGCGAACGAGGTCATCCATGCCACTGAACGCCTCGTCCAGGATGACTATATCAGGATTCCGAATCGTGGCGCGAAGGAAGAGGAGTACCCGTTGAGCGGAGAACGATACCTCACCGAACAGAGTGTCAGATGCCCACTCCAGACTCACACTTCCGTCACCACTGAAGCCAGGCCTAAGTTCAGCTTCAAACCATCTCAAGCAAGCTTCGACTCTCTTCCTCGCTTCATCATCTAGTCTTGGCTTTGTAATTGGTGTGTCCGCCCATGCACTCTCCAACACCGTTCTCACTCTGAGTCTCTTCGGAAACAGGGCATGGACTTCCGGGCTCGCATGGCCCATTCGTGTCTGGATTTCAAATATGGTGATACCCCGGACACCGGGTTCGGGCAGACGCGAGCGTTGGAAGAGTTTGACTGGCGCCGAGTACGTCTGTGGGTGGTCCGATGTTACAAGTGAGAGGAGTGTGGTTTTGCCAGAACCGTTGGCACCGCTAAATGTAGGCATATAAAGTTAGTGCATTTCTCACGCCCCTTTCGCTCATGAAGGTACTTACAAGATACCCCATCGTTGGTTGCGATGGACATTCCAGTGAAGCCCAGATTGAGATGAGCCGTTGACGTCTTGTTGCCAATCTCCCAAGACGGAGTTCTGGCCGTAGGCTATCCGTACTCCTTGCATTTCGACGATAGCTTCACCAATCTCGGGAATAGAATCGTCGGTACTTCGGTAGCCATCGCGGCTCAGTATTGGCGCATCAGCTGGTCTTGCGGAGTTTTCTCGTCCACTTTCGGGTCCCGGTTCGCCTGTTTCTACGCCGGTGGAACTCCACTTGTAGTCCTCAGCGCTTTCAGTTTGCCCATTTGTCTGTGAATGACCTAATACCTCCTCCTTCAGCCCCATCTTTTCGACCTTTCCATCCTCTCCCGCGTACACGAGATGGGTAACCCATTCTGGTATTTCATCCTGCGGTCTCAGACTGAGAACAATGCGAGGTGCGTTAGCTTCAGCCAGCCGGTGCAAGACCTTGGAGATATGCCTTGTAACGATGGGATCAAGTCCAACTACCACTCTGTTAACTTAATCCGCTAAAACATGTCATAGTAGTGCATGTGTGGAATCAAGACTCACTGAATGGTGCATCCAAACAAAGCATCTCAGGCCTACTCAACAACGCTTTCGCAATCCTCGCCCGTCTACTCTGCCCATTGCTCAGCATGCTGACTGGTTTGTCAATGAATCTCTCCAGTTCTAAATCACGCATAACCCGCGTCATATCCTCTTCATCCACACTCTTTGCCTTTAGTTCCTCTTCTCCAGGGTTCATCGTTACGATACCGGTCAGATACCTTTGAACAGTGAAGTCCGTATCTTCTCTCAGAGACTCATACCGTGCTGATAGATAGGCGCCACCGAAAGCTTTCCGTTCAACGTCGAAGCCCACATACTCAATGGCTCGCTCGGGGAAGCGGAGGCGTGGTCTTTCCTCGGCGATGGCTGGAGTGAGGAGGTAAGGAAAAGACCGCGCTGTTGGGGGAAAACAAAGTAGTTGGCCGCGAAGTATTTGTAGAAATGCGGTGCGGATGTCGGAAGACGGGCTCAAAATCGCCCAATGCTGATTTGGTGTCGAGAAAGAGGGTAGAGATAGCGTCAGGTCCGGGAACAGTGGGGGATTTGAAGACGCGTTATTGTCCTTTGAAGAAGGGTGCTGGCGGTAGAATGTGCCATTGGCGATTTTGACGATAGGCGGCGAGGAATAGAGTCTACGTGAAGTATGTAGGCTTGCGCATCGCGTGGCTGCAAAGAACAGCGCTTGCGTTCTGCGCATGTCGAGAGATGGGTGTTGTTGCGCTCATGTTGGTGGATATTTGGTCTGGATTGGGTGGTGTTTGCCGCAGCGGAAAAGTGTCCGTGTCCGCGACAAAATAGAATGACGTCGCGCGCGGTCGCTGTCTGCCGAGGTACGTGATAGCTGAGGGTCCGCATCGTTATTGCGACGGATAGAGAGTTGGCTGAGTCGCTGTCGCGCGAGCAACCTGACATGATCTCTAGTCTGCAGCCTTCGAGGCCAAAGGTTCGCCGCTTTCCATCATACCTCTGTAACGCTTGCTGACATGAAGTAGCCTCTCCAGCAGTCCTCAGCACCCTCATACGCGCACCAACAACGACGCGCTGGCCACGCGCCATCCCAGGCCCCTCAGCAGTCTACGACACAACACTCCGGCTCGCCTTTGAATCCTGCAAGACCGCGATCCCAAATCGAAGCCATGCCACCTTTCGGTCCCCCGCAAACACCAGCCACCTTCTTTACACCCGTGTACGACAGCGCGATACGGCATCCAGTCTTCTTCACTCAGAACCTGAAGAAGCCGCCGTTCCCTATACCACAGGTCGCTAGTCAGGGTTACAGTCCGGTTGCGAGTGGATACGTAATGGAGCAAAGGAGGGCAGAAGTGACAGGGAAGACGAAATTATGATCTTGACGATGCGAGCATCTACGGCGTTAAGGAGTATAAGCGGACCGTGTTGGGTTATGTCAAATCAACGAGAAACATGCAAATGCTAGAGAAATAGCACGAGCTCTGTCAAGTCAGCCCTCCGGCTGGCCGGGCATATGAGATCGACTGAGACACTCGCTGTTTTGATTGCTTTACCCATATATTGCTTGTCTCGTTCTAGTAATGGATGCTACGTATTGTAGCGGGTATCTACAGTGGCGAACGCTTCACAAATGTCCCTATCTATGTCCGAATCTTTTCCTGTCGAGGCATGGCATCCATGCAAAATCCTTGAGGTGCCCGTGTACCTCTGATGATACAAAAGCTTCCTCCTCTTCATGTATCCGCACCTCTACAGGCTCTGCCGACCTACGAGATTGCTGGGCAACAGTGCCGTTGTGATGACGCAGCCCAACGTCACACCTCCAGCTAGGTACAATACGCTATTGATATCTCTTCCAGCACCATCCCCTGCGTATAGATGCTGCGCGATGAGCGGGCTGACGATACCAAATAACCTGCCCCAGAAACTCGCAATACCGCAAGCTGTTCCTCGGATGGGTGCTGGGAAGGCCTCTGGTGTCCAGCCATATAGGACGGAATTGAACATGGACTGGAAGAAGTATTCCATGACGTTGAAACCGATGTTCGAAGCCGCAGAGTTAACACTGCTAAACAGGAAGATCGAAATGCCCATCAATGCAGACGAAACTACCATCGTCCATTTGCGACCAACCCGCGATGCGCGGTAAGATAAGGTGCCAAGAACAACGCCGAGGACTCCCGGAAGGTAGATGAAGATGTAAGAGCGGTAGGTGTAGCGGAGAGAAAGGTCCAGAGCGCCATTCTTCACAGCCAGGATTTGTGGGAGGTAAGTGCCTTCGTTGTAGGTCAACATATGTTCATCGAGCGAGATAGGTGTGAAACTCACCAGCAACGGTAAAACCCCAGTAATCGCATATGTACGTCAACCATACCAAAAGCGTTAACCTTGTCATCTGAAAGCTCGAGAATAGAAGCTTGAAGCGATCTCCTTCCAGTTTGAGTTTCTCAGTCCATGTAGATTTGAGCTGCTTGACACCACCTCCAAGCATAGGTCCATGACTTCGGTCTGAATCGAACTCGTGCTCTAGGGATACAAGATCCTCCAGAACGAGGTCGCATTTCGATCCGTTGTATTGAGCTATGGTGTGCAGTACCTCGATTGCTTCGGCATCCTTGCCACGGTATATGAGGAACTTCGGCGATTCCTGGAAGGTGAAAATGACCGATCGTGAGACGAAGACGAGTATGGTGATTCCCCCTAGCGTAAAGAGGAGATACCTCCATCCCATGTTATCCTCTCTTGAACAACACTGTTCCCCTGTAGCAACAGCACTACAGGCAGGCAACGCTCGATCTCCTTCCGAAAAGTTTGGACTGCAAGACCAATTTGGGATGAATCCGTAGGCGAGGACGGAACAGATGACAACACCAATGGGCTGGAAGATCGATAATAGCGGAAGGAGATAACGCTTGCTCTGTGGTGTGGCTTCCAGGGTAATTGTAGTGTCAATGGGAATGTTGCCTCCGACACCAAACCCAGTAAATGCTGTAAGAACCAAGATGGCGTTGTAAGTGCTCGGGGCGCCGATGCATGTTCCAAATACACATGCGATGAAGACTGTCAGATTGAAAGAGACCTTTCTCCCGATCAAGTCTACGAGGACTCCCCACACAAATGCACCGGCTGTGAGTCCGATGGAAAAGGCAGTGGACAACTTTCCAGTCTGATCAGCACCAAAGCCAAGTTCCTGTTGGATTGGCGATAGAACGAGACCGAAGGCTTGTGCCCACATCAAATCGATCATGTAACCGAACCCGCAAAGCGCCCAAATCGACCACTGGTACCGCCCCATTCCCATGAGATCAATCTCGCGGTTGATGAGCATGCATTTCTTCTCGTACAAAGAGATACCCTCATCTCCAATTTCCTCGGCCAAAGATCGTGAACGCTCCGGGTCGTCAGATACATTGTGGCCAACTGGCTTCTCTTTGTCCTCGGCCAGCAACTTTCCATCTCTTGTAATATCGCCTTCGGTGGGAGTCGTGCTATCGTTTGTGGAATAATTGCGAGAAGAAGATGCGATAACCTCGCCAGCGCTCAAAAGCGCGTCGCTCTCGCCTGCCCCAGAGCTTCGACGCGACATTGTTGAATTGTTTTCTGAATACTCGAAAGATGACAGAATGTTGAGAGATCCTTCTTCGGCGCTTACCCCTCTTGTGTGTGTGCCATGGGCTTTACATGGGCGGCACCATACTCCGCCGCGGGGAGAGGCTAGGATACGTTGGGCAGTAGTTAAGCGACGCCTGATAAGCCATTTGATTGCGCCGGTGTAGCTTCGGTGTCAGAAGTGTCAAAGGAGCAGTATCCATGGCATTGCGTGCAGACGTTGAGTGTCGGGTGCTAACGCTATGGGGTGTAGACAAGGCAGATCTTGCTGTTCAACACACCTCGTCGTTAGGAAAGTGCAACGGACACGACTGCCGCTCTGTATCAATCCCGCGGAACATTGAATTGTTCAGAGCAGAAACGTTTCACAATTCAGGCCATTCCACATAACCGGAGCATCTTCCGAAAAAAGGCCGTTTCCGTCCTGGAGCAACAACAATGGTGAAGGCTTACGGTTCAGGCCGCGCAGTCGTGTGATGCGCGAAGGGATAGCCCTGATAACAAATTGATGTAAGTAATCATGAAGATACTCGCGCGTACATGTCCAATTTTTCTCTCCATGACTTTGTCGTTCACGCAGCCCGTTGTTGTAAGCATACCTAGGTCAGCTCCTATGCGGTTACGTGATTGATGCACGTTGATAGCGTGGCGAGTCGGCAGCATGGGATTTCAAAAACGCATGCTCTTGTATGCTCCAAATTGTGTCAACAACGGCATCGTTCGAATAACGTGCAACCATAGATAGCCATGCGCGAAGATGTGAGTCCCCATGACCCAGGTTGGGTGGGGATGTGCAGGCTGACACCTCGGCTTCCCCAGTTGGGCGAAGCAACACATGCAGCAGATCGCGATCCGAAATTCGACTCGAATGGACCCAAGTCTGAACGGTGAACGAAAGTGGGTAAAGTTGGAAGGGAGGTGTTCCAGCTTGGAAGCAGACGTTGAGTCAAGCGCAGGTGTCTTCGTCGAGGCCGCCTCCAGCTGGAAGGGTCTCGCCCCACTTTTCCGTGCAGTCGCCAAGGCCGGCGCGGTGGATCTGTGCGCCGAGATACTGGAACTTTTTTTGCAAGGCACGTCCAAAGACCAGAACTGCATATAACAATTTTCGCCTCATCTGTTTGCAATGGCTCCCCGAAGAAAGCGCCAGCGTCTCTCGCTCGATGGAGCAGAAGCCGTCACAGCAACCGCCGACGCCGAGCAACCGTCCAATTCTTCTGCAGCGGCGCCCAAAGAAGCTGCGCGCCGACAACTCTTCGTTCGCGGACTTGCGCCCACCGTTACGACCGAAGACCTTACCGAATACTTCTCCGAATCGTACCCAATCAAGAACGCGCTCGTTGTTCTGGACAAGGAGACTAGGGAATCGAAAAGCTACGGTTTCGTAACATTCGCCGACGTCGAAGATGCGCAAAGAGCGAAAGAGGAGCTGAACAATACGGAGATCAAGGGCAAGAAGATCAAAGTCGACTTTGCCGAGGCGAGACAACGTGAAGGCGAAGAGAAGAGGCCGAGGGCTGGTGACAGGGCCAAGGCGGAGCGCGAGCAGCAGATCAAGGATGCGCAAACGCCAAAGTTGATCATTCGCAATCTGCCATGGACCATCAAGACGCCGGACGATCTACAGAAGTTGTTCAGAAGCTATGGCAAAGTCAACTTTGTCAATCTGCCCAAGAAGCCCAATGGTGAATTGAGAGGTTTCGGTTTCGTCTCGCTACGTGGGAAGAAGAACGCGGAAAGGGCGATACAAGAGCTGAACGGCAAGGAGGTCGATGAAAGACCCATCGCTGTGGATTGGGCTGTGGACCGGGAAACATGGCAGAGCCTGCAAAAGACTGAACAGGTGGGAGATGATGCCAAACCAGACGGAGAAGACGAAGATGAAGATATGGAAGACGCCGAGGATTCTGCTGCCAGCTCCGATGACGATGACGACGACGAAGCGGACGACAGCGACGACGACGAAGACGATAGCAACACCGACTACGAGGACATATCAGAGGATGACGAAGATGGCGGAGTGGAGCTTGAACAAGAGGACAACCGACCGAAGCGTGAGGAATACACTCTCTTCGTGCGCAATGTGCCTTTCACAGTTGACGACGAACGTCTCAAAGAGCACTTCCAGCAATTCGGTGGCGTCCGATTTGCCCGTGTCGTGGTCGACCGCGAGACCGAACGACCGAAAGGCACAGGATTCGTCTCATTCTTTGCAGAAGAAGACATGATCAACTGCCTTAAAGGTGTCCCACGTGTCAAGCTACAAAAGAAGAACCTCGACAAGAAGGACGGCTCCACCATCACTGTCACACACTCTGTTCTCGAAGACGAAGACGCCGACCCAACAGGCAAATACACCATCGACGGTCGCATCCTACAAATCTCACGCGCAGTTGACAAGAATGAAGCTACGCGTCTGACAGCGGAAGGTGCTGCTTCGCGCTTTAGCCGAGACAAAGACAAGCGTCGCCTCTACCTTCTCTCCGAAGGAACTATTGCCTCCAATTCGCCACTCTACCAGAAGCTCTCGCCCTCTGAAATCAAGATGCGCGAAGAGAGCGCAACAATGCGCCGTAAGCAAATCCAGGAGAACCCATCGCTCCATTTATCTCTCACTCGTCTCTCCATACGCAACATTCCTCGCAGCATCACATCCAAGGATCTGAAACAGCTTGCTCGTAGCGCCGTCGTTGGTTTTGCTGCCGATGTCAAGGAGGGTAAGCGACAAAAGCTCAATAAAGAGGAAGTCATTCGTGGCGGTCAAGAGATGCTCGTCGCAGAGAAGATGCGTAAGAAGAAGGGCAAGGGTATTGTCAAGCAAGCCAAGGTTGTCTTTGAGACGCCCGCTGGTAGCAAAGTTTCTGAGGACACCGGTGCTGGAAGAAGCAGAGGATATGGATTCATCGAGTACTACACACATCGAAATGCGCTCATGGGTCTTCGATGGCTCAATGGCCACGCCGTGGACTACAAGATCAAGTCTGGTCCCACGCCAAAGAGCAAAAAGGCCGCTCAAGAAGCACTCGCAGACAAGCGGAAACGTCTCATTGTCGAATTTGCCATCGAAAACGCCAATGTTGTCAACAGGCGCTCAGACCGCGAGGAGAAGGCCAGAGAACCACCAAATTCGAAGGCTGATGGCGAGGCTGACAGTGATGATGCCGAGCCGGGTGCGACCAAAGGCAAGAAGCGCAAGCGTGATTCTAGCGCTGCGGGTCAGAAGGCGGGCAAGGGTAAGGACAGCGGCAAGGGAAAGCAGGGTACGGGTGCTGCGGAAGCTGGCGCGGATGCCGGTGCAGTAAAGGGCAAAGACGGAAAGCTGGCGCAGCGGACAAGAATCATCGCGAAAAAGAGACAAGCGCGGAAGGCGAGAAAGGCTGGTAAAGCGTGATCGTACTAAACCTCCTTGTTGGCATTAGCGACGGCGTCGATGTTAATGGAAAAGTAATTGTTGTTCCAAGTTCTCTATGGATGTATTCTCTACCGCCCGCCTCCGCAATGTTCCCAAACTCTTCGTGACACTGAACATGACGAACAGCCAAGGTGTCCATCTTCAACCCGCCATCTTTCCCTAGCACAGTCTGAACGGTGAGTTCCCCTTCACTTCACAACGCGTACCCGCTTTTGCTTGCCGCAGTCTCGTCTCTTCCCGCGGAGCCGCTGCTTCGACAGCTCGATTCGAACTCTCCGGTTTTGTCTCAAATCATGTTGGCGTAGCCCATCTAGGCCGTCTCGGTGCAGGTCTTACAGGGAAGATTATCGGTACGACTGAGGTGGGCCCAAGAACAGAAGAGGCGTGACCAGGACTCGAGACGGTGCATGTCGTGATAGACGATGATATACCCTGGTGACGCATAGCACAGTATTTTTGGATGTTATATTGCTCCGTACGTGCTTATTGTCCACGTAGATCATGGGCTCAAACGACGCATTCAGCAAAACAATTGTGCCGGTATTGGATGGAATGAACGGAACGTGTCTGACTGACTGAAGCTTTTTTTCCTCGGCAGAGTGCGCCGAAATTGAAACATCGGGTTTCACTTCTCGTGTGGACCTTTGAATGTGGTGTCAGTGTCGACACCGAAAAAACGACGGCACGAAGAAACGACGGGGAGCTTGCATGCATTGACTCCACTATAATACCCGGAAGGTGCGCCCAGGCGGGCTCACCCGCCCGCAGTAAAAGCTCCGTAGGTGCACCACGGCTCGTAGACACTGTACACGCACAGGGGCGTGGTGATGTTGCTTCAATGCTCTCTTCGAGTCAGTAAAATCGAACAAAGTTGATCGCACTGCTCAGGCCGAACCTGCAATCGCGCAGTGAGATACGATCGATCGCGATCGATCCCGTGTATCGAGGACACTCGATCATCTCTTCCAGTCAGCTGTGTCTCCTCTTGTAGTTCATCATGAGTAGTGTGTATCGTCAAAGGACAAACACGTCACAACGTTCTTTACACCATAATTGTCTCCAATACCAGCCTACCAACTACTTCACTAGTACATTAGGTCATTGTACATATCCAATACGAATAGAGATCGTGGTCGCCTCGAGATCGAGCTGTCAGCATAGTCCTTGGTTTCAGCTCAGACCGGCTTTGGAGAACCAGTCATTGGAGTCTACTCATCTTGAGCAAGTGCTCATCCCTTTAGGCGTACTCCCAAATCCATTCAAACCATGGCCTTATGTCGGGTTACTCAGTTTGTGCCATATAGCATGCTGAGTTCGCTTGTCTATACCATTTCGGGCTCGTGAGGACCCAGGATCGTTTGCTTTTCGGGTCACAGCCAAGTCAGCGAAATGTTGTGCGTACTGCATCACTGCATCCGCGAACTCTTCACGGGTAGCACAGGCCCTTCCCACGCGAAGAGCCTTGTCGATGTTGTATGCTGTAGTTTGTATGCAGCTGTTACACGAGCATGCATCGGCTTGCAAAGTAGAAGTAAGAATACCCCGGTGTGACGTTCTATGCCGGTTGGAATACCGTTTCCGCGCGAGACCTGTTGTGCTGTTAGCATGCCATAATTCCTCGAACGGAGGCTTCTTCATCTGTCAGGTCATCATTAAATTACGCACAAATACACTGTCCAGTGGCAGTCAACATCGCTGTACTGATGCGGTGTCCATGATACCGCTCGATTGGAAAGAGCGAGCCAAAAGAGTTCACGCCGTTGTCTGGGTGATATGGAACGCCCACTCAACGATCGTGCCAGTCACTCGTGTTCAGATGTGCTCATGGCTTGGGGTTCCAAATTTGTAGCAGCCAGTGTGTTTCGACGATGTGGGGGTACAACGGGGAAGCGGCTAGTGATAGCGCAGCGAGCGGGGCAAGAAGCATGCTTACAGCGGATACGGAGAATTTGAGATTATGTGGACGACGGTTCAACATGGTCTTCGCCGCAGTATGACTGCACTGGATAGGGAAGTTGACTCCCGCATCCGCGTGCAGTTACCGTAAACCACAGCGTGCAGCAACAAGCCAAATCCAGTTATCTGTATTGGCTGGCGGGCGATTTCTGTGTATGAAGAT
This sequence comes from Alternaria triticimaculans, assembly GCF_023758025.1. Classification (NCBI taxonomy): domain Eukaryota; kingdom Fungi; phylum Ascomycota; class Dothideomycetes; order Pleosporales; family Pleosporaceae; genus Alternaria; species Alternaria triticimaculans. The sequence continues at coordinate 3,126,397 of NW_026055958.1, forward strand.
CCGTCCTACCAAGACGAGACCTGCAGGAAGCTGTAGCAGGACTAATTGTTCGATTCGAGTACTGACTGTTAGTCGGTGAAGTCGATACAGCCAGGGTGTGCTGAATCGTTCACGGTTCGCTTCACATATTCCAACCAACTGGTAATTTGACTGAGAGAGTAAGTGGACATTCGCAAGCGCTGATATCTCAAGATGTATCCTGCATGTCAAGGCAGGTCCGGATTGGCTTGGGAGACGTTTCCAGTAGTGGAGACGACCGTGCATGGAGCTGCAGTTGACCTTTGCTGGACCTCCGTCAGGACGGTACATGTTGTTTTCTCTCGAACATATCTCGAGCAGAATATCGGGGTTGGAAGCATGCGATATCCTTGAGAGAAAGGATTGATATAGACTAGCCTTCGCTCCTAGCTTGGACCAGATTGCGGCAAACTAGCGGGAGATTTTGTCAATGCTGATGGCGAATGTTGAGGTAGTCTTTTACCGGGTTCTAGGACCAAGTTCCGGGCTCGTGGAACAGATGCATGAACAGGGTCTATTGCAGATGCAGTTTACATCTATGCGGCCCAGGATAGTTATACAAACTGACTCCGGCTCACGTAGCTACAGCACCACACCCATACCTCTTTGTTACGTATGAGAAGTGTGCATGCTTCTTCCACGCTAATGCAATGTAACAAAGAACTTGTGACGACGAAACTGTATGTGCGCGCCGAGCGGAAAGCTTGGACAAGGTCTCCAGTGTGGCGAGCAATCTATCGGCTTGAGAGGGCTTGCGCTTCTTGTGTGTGACTTCACCGCGACAAGGTATTGTTCTAGTTCATGAGATTACTCAAAGGAAATGGCGGCTAAGGGTCCGTGGGGAAAAGCGTATGGCGACCGCGGTGGTGACGTGGGGTGGTGGCGTATAAAGGTTCGTGACATTCTCCTTGGAAGTGCAACCCCCAGATTTCCCCAGATTTTCTCCACGGTCTTCTGGAATTTCGTACACCAAAAGCTTATTCAAGATCCAGCTGGAATCTGTGTCCGCAATCGCCGATCTCGAGTACGAGACAGACACGCACACGTGCTTTGGATGTAAGTTCGCCAGGTTCCACCACGGCCAGCAAGCTGACAATCGCCGTAGTTCCCGAACACAGGATCGGACGGAAAGTCATACCATCTACGCCTCTGATATGTGCTTTTACGAGAAGATCAAGTTTCCTTGTGGCCATGCGGAGCATCGGCTCATGCAGCACTGTCACTTCGCACGCAACGATCCCGGTCACCAATGTTTTGGGGCTTGGAACATTAGAAGAACGTGGGATCAGCAAGAAACGAACTGCACCAACTGTGTCCGACAGAGTCAATACAATTCATCGGTGCATACGACCCCATCAGCGTATACCTTTGCCGGCGAAAGATGACTGGTCCACTGGATGCAATTCAGGCCAGAGCTTTCTCTTGTAGAGTAATGGTCTTCTCTCAGCCGGGGGAAGTAAGTGCAATAGCCAAAACCTGTATAAACCTGAAGGAGATGTAGAGAAAGAGGCTATCGTTGGTTTCGTCGAGGTTTCGTGTATGTTTGTACGCCTGGGCGGTTGTTCAATTGCTTTTACGGCGAACCCTAACGCTTGTAATGTCCTGAGTTGACAGTTCGGGCGCCATCTTCTGTGGGTACGATCTTCACTGTACACTATTAGTATTGTCCCTACATATCACCAAATATATGGTAACAGGCATATGGCCTCGTATGAACGGCAAGTGTCTCCAATGGGCAGTTGCGACATGGTGCTCGATACTACTGACGGCTCTACCGAGAGGCGCAATGATGGCGGTATCGAAACCTGCGAACATCAACTTCACCTATGTGGTGCCTGATCACGACACGCGTGGCGTCAAAGATTGGTTGGTCGTGGCGTGTGCAATGAGGAAGTTCGTGACGACCTCGGGAAATGACATGAGGCTCGTGCGACTAACCTAGCGCGGCATGGGCGTGGAGCCCCACCTGGGCACCTGCCCAGCAGACAGTCCAGCATCGTGACTTCCCATCCGACATTCTGCATCATTTACACCGACACTCAGACCTCCACCATGTCAGACTCTACAGAGCAGCCGAAGAAGGAGAAGTTTGCGCCAAAGCAACCCGTCGCACTGAACCCCCCGAAGGATGATGTCATTGAACGCGATTACCTTGCAAAGTGTGATGGTACGGCTTCACAACGACTGGCTGGCGTTTCAGTGGCCAGGCACTGACCATCAGCAGGCACAAACGAGGGTTTACCCACTCTTGTCGCAATCAAGGTAACTATAGCTGCTTTTCTTCAACGGTGTCCTCGTGCAAGCGCAGAAGAAGTTGACCATCATCAGGGTGACGTGTTTGACGTGAGCGGCAAGGAGACGTACGCACCTGGGAAGGGCTATCACGGTTTGTCGCCTGAGATGCAGCATCAAGTCGTACCATAAACGACTAACCTATCGTCCTAGTGTTTGCGGGGAAAGAGCCCAACCGTGCCCTTGGCCTGTCTTCTCTCAAGCCTGAAGACTGCATATCGGACTACTCCGGACTTTCCGATAAGGAAAAACAGGTTCTTAATGATTGGCATACATTCTTTAGCAAGCGTTACAACATAGTCGGACGGTTACCTTCTGATGGCGCCAATCTCTAGGCGGTCCATGTCTCCAATCGTCGACTAGCACACGCCCTATTATCGGCCCGTGTAATGTAGCAGTTCAAAGCAACCAGGTTCTACTGAGTCAACTGAAAGGCGCTTTGAGTGTCACATGCACTGCACTGAAAATGTGGAGAAGCGATTCGATGAGACCACAAAGCTTGGAAGCAAACCGAATCCATCACATTCAGTCTGTGTCCGAGGAAGTGTACTATTTATGGTCGTACGATGATATCAAATCATTCTCAAGTTCTGAGATGGTAGGCACCGTATCGAGCACGGTGAAGTACGACGGCTGATAGTGTGCCTGCTAAGCTGCCCAGATACCCAACAAAACGACACAGCCAGAGATCGTTCTGCCTATGAACCCACCTGACTTCTACCCGTGTCACAACCCCCATTGAGTTATCATGGTATCATCGCTAAGATGGCGACCTCACCATCAAAGCAATTAGAGAATGAACGACCTCTGCAGCGGCCAATACGGTGGTTTCACCCGGGTTATCGTAAATGGGAGCCACTTCCACTGCGGCGAGTACATTCAGTCAGCTTCTAGTGCTCTTACTAATAAGTCAACGGGGCTCGGGAAATGCGTACCAACATCTGCCCCAACGACGTCTAGTCCTTCGAGACCATCTAGGATGGATAAAAGCTCTCGTGTGCTCCATCCACCGACTTCGGCAGTTCCCGTAGCTATTTGCATGTGTCAGTCACAATGTTGCAGAGTATTTCAAGAGTGGACGTTAACGATGCTGGGTCTGAGATGATCGTCCTTGTTATGTTTTGTTTGACGACTTACCAGGTGCGAATGCCGGATCGAGTACGTCTATGTCGACACTGATGTAGACCTTCGTTCCAGCGACGCGAGATTTGAGCTTGTCGATAATTCCAGCTATACCCAATCGATCGATTGCCCGGGCCTTGACCATCTCAAAACCACATCGAAGGTCGTTGCGCACATCACCTTTCGGCCGTACTACAGGAGCTCGGATGCCCGCGTGTATACTAGTATTCCGGATCAAGCCCTCCTCATGAGCAATGTGCAAGAATGTTCCATGGTTGACACCACTGTCGTACTGTATCAGCGATATGCAGGGAACGTTCTGATATTCGGACTCACGCATAATGGGAGATACCTCCGCCTTTACTATGTCAGTTTCTGATCAGATCGGTGAGCACTTCGGCTTACCTAGTACTTCTGGGTCCCAGGTGTCTACGCAGCCGTCAGCGAAGCTCAACAAAACGAGCCGCGAGCCTACCGATGTGACTGTCGAAGTGTATTACGCTCACCGGCCCCCAGTGATGATGAGTCGATCGAAGGGCCGATAAGGTTGTGGTATGATCACCACCTAGCGTCACAATCTTTGGTGTCGTGCGCTCGCTCGAGTTGGTCGCTCTTGAGGACACCATCTTGGCGATGGTCGTCAGACATTTGAACCAGTCATTTCGTGCGTTCACCAACCTTGTGCGCCTTATCAAGCTGCTTCAAGGCCGCAGTGTTATCCTTCCAGGTGCGTTATTTATAGTCTTCCTTGGTCGTTCCTTCAGTGTCTTACCAAAAAGGTTAAAGGAGCGTCGCCACAGTCGATAACTTTTGCCCAATTCGCGAAGACGTTCTCGCCTGAGCCCCGTCAGTCACTAGGTTACGAAGTCGCTTCGTCACAATGATTAGTGTCTCTCGATGCAATGTTGGCTTCATGCAGGAGCGAACGGAGCAGCATCTTCAAGACAACAAGAACTGCAACCAAGATTAGGGTACACAGGACAAATTCTAGCGCACGAATGGACGCCTCGAGAACACAACTTGCCAAGATGACGTGGTGTAACAAGTGCCGCTCGTTGTTGCTTTGTTTTGAACAACGCTCTAAGTCCGTGCTTGCGGGATGAACGCCCATACGCGCACCCTCATGATAATACGACATACCTGTATATATTGACCAAGCAGCGTCTGGCGATATCCGACTTGAGCCCTGCCGGATGCCACTCGGGCCGAAGCGCGCTCCAGGCCGTGCCGTAACGCCCTGCCCGTTGTTAACCTTGGCTGTTGCGATGTGCCCGACTCCGATGCGGTGTCTCGCGCACACAATGTACATGACCTACAGTGTCAAACGGCGCACCAAGAATTGCGATGTCGAAGGGCTCCACATCCTGGCCTTCTGCTGCTAAACAGTGCACATACGGCAAATTGGCGTATGTCATCAGCCCTGCAAACTTTGCTTGGGTGATGTCCCTTTCAAGGTTGCCATGAGCAATAATCTGCTGCGACAGATAGCCAGAAATTGGTGGAAAGGTAACATCGCGAGCGCTTGCGAAGAGCCTGAGGGAAGATGCTAGTAACAACAACGATTTAGGTGCCATCGTGAACAAGAGAGATTGAATTACAAGCAAAAGGTGAGCAAAGCTAACTCAATTAACAATATACCTAAGTAACGTGCTTATCTCCATTGCAAGCCGGTGGTGATGCCCGCGACCAGTTGCATTAAGCCCTAAATGGCAGGTACAGCCGATCGTGCCCCGCGATCCGCCTGCAACGGCTGTCAGTTTGTTACCACTCCAGAACACGCCGACGGCGCGTATAACCTCGCACACCAGACTCTGCTTATCTTCGGAAGTCATTCGAAGACCTCCCGTCTGTCTTCATCCTCGGGTCCGTCTCTAGGACAATAGGCATGATGTCATGCAAGCACTGCCTCCAGCTCATCCTCTGAGGGTCGCCCTCCATCTGTGCGTTCGTGGTCCGGTATCTCTTCCAGGCGCTATTGTTACTGCGCCTTCACTACCAGGTCCTTCTCGACTATTTCTTCTCACAGGGTGACACGCATTCCAATGCATTCTCCTTGAACAGCTTTAGATCCCAGCTGTTCTGCGGTGAACCTTATGGGCGCAAGGATGTCGTCTGCGCCTAATTCAAACTTGGATTATTGCAAAGCACCAATGATGTGGACACTCGTGCTCTGCGCTGACTTCGTTGGCATTAGCTCCGCTGTGTGCTGAGTCTGGCGTCCATGGATGACATGTCAAGACAGCGCCTAGCTAATCATAGCGGTAACTTCACACTCATACAACAGTTCCTTCTTCGCCAGACTTGCAACACCGACAACCGTATCAGGTGGTCTATGCCCATCCGCCTCATTGTCCATAAATTCGATCCAGATATCTCCCCAGCCACGATCTACTACATCCTTTCGATCCTGCTCCGGGTTGCCGGTCTCCTTGACGATATAATGTCGAACATGCACCTGATTACATCAAAGTTAGTGGCATGGCCAACACTGCCTTGAAAGTGCTCAATCAAGATTCATAGCGTACAATGTCTCGTGGTGTGGCTCCAGCCGCCGCCAAGCACTTGTGAATGCTATCATAAGCGCCCTTTGCCTGCTCTTTAATGTCGGATGGGATGGTATGATCTTTTTGAAGGCCCGTTTGACCAGCAAGAGTGATCAATTTGGATGACGGCACTATTGGAGTGATGCAGACTTGGTTGTATGTCGGTGGAGGTTCCGGTACGTTTTCCGGGTTGAACGCATGGGGCTTGTTAGATGACATGACTGAAATCAAGACAATCGAAGCAGTGTCACTTGTTGGTGTTTCCTATATGTTCTTTGCTCGAGTATCACGATAGCATCTCGGCGTGAGGGGCATTTTTGCGTGCACTTGCCGCGCCTAGTAGTCAAACATGTGGGCCTCACTGGCGTTGAAGCATGGGCCTTGATGACATCACGGACTTTCGTCACGCGAATCCAATTTCACCACGCAAACAGGACGCGACAAACCTCACACCACTGCACACAGCCCGGCTGGCTGATTAAACATTACCACATCATTGGGCCAAAGTGGATTACTTCATTCACGGATGAAATTCGACCTGCAACCGGGCGAATGAGATGCAGGCCAACACGCGCCTGCCTCCGTTCGAATGCGGGGAAAGCTCCAGCAGCGAGAGCGTTAAAGCCGTCTGCTCGTGACAGTTCGCGCAACCTCAGCTCACACCCCTTTGTTTGACAGACACTGCTCGTACAATGGCGTCTGGCTGGTTCAGCTCATCGTCGAGCGACCCAACGCGTCCTCCGGACGTTCGCGTCCAAGTTGCTGAACAGAAACCTCACGACTTCTACCTGCAGCCCGGCTCGGGAAGCAGCCCAAGACCCGCCACCAACCGCTCAGCGGGCTCAGTACCTGCGGCTTATGTGGATACGACTCATTCCAAGGTCCATGTCCACAATGCTTCACTTTTCGATGTAGGCATCCTGAAAGACACGCTTGTCCCATCACTCACCCTGCATTCTGGCTTGGCCATCATTGCGTACGGAGCTGCGCGATACACAAACCGCGTCGAAGCCAAGGACTGGCTTTGGCCCAGTGGTCAGGTCGTGAACGCCTGGTGGTCTGCCGTTGGACGCCGTCTTGCTCAAGGCTACACCGTCTCGCAAGCGTTCAGTCGTCTATCATGGCACGAGCGTGTTATCCTTACGGGCGTTACATTATGGGGAGGACGTCTCTTTTACCGCATCGTTAATCGTTCCATCCAACGAGGCGAGGACGACCCACGATATGCCGAAGTCAAGAAGGAGGAGGGCTTCTGGAACAGCGCGTTGTTCAAAGTCTTCATACCCGAGGCCTTCTTCCAGATGCTCATCAGTCTGCCGTTTACCGCACCATTCCGACACGAGGGTGCTGTCATGACAGGCTATCACCCCTTTGTTCAGATGTTTGCTGTCGGCTTGTTCTCTTCAGGATTGGCGATGGAGACACTTGCAGACTACCAGCTAGATCAGTTCAAGGCCGAAGGCAATAAGGGCATCATGCGCGAAGGAGTATGGAGCATTGTCCGCAACCCCAAGTATGTACCCCTGTTCCAGAGTCCATGCCATTCGCTAATGTCGTATAGCTACCTCGGTGACGCCCTCGTACACATCTCCTTCATCGTCATGCTTTACGGCTCAGACATGCTTGCCCCTATCGAACTCCTAGGCCCCGCCGCGAATTACGCCTTCCTCCGCTTCTTTGGCGGCGACGCCGAGAAAGAGAAACACCAAGAACGCCGATACTCCGCATCTCACCCCGAGAAGTTCCGCGAATTGGAGAAGTTCCGAGCGGATAAGAATGCTTTCTGGCCGAGCGTAGATGAGCTAAGCAACAAATGGTTGTGGACTGTTTTGGGTGTTGGAGGCTTGGGTATCGCAGTCGAGCAAACGCTTCGGGCGCTGCACTAGGTCTTGCCGTCTAAGGTTAATGAGGCTTGCCCACAAAGCTGTCTATGCGGTAGGCGCTCAGTGTTCTCGATTAAGTTTGTACGATATAATTAGTTTAGATAGTCAATTTCTTTACTGACATTTCAACTTGGCAGTCCCTACGCACGTTAGCATCAATTGTCTGTCACAAACATTGTGATGTTTTCCCAACAAATCTGTCGTTCCGTAACAGATGCGTCAACAAGCCCAGGGTTTGCACATCACAACGAATGTCCGGTTTACCAAACGACACGAGTACATTGACAAACCTGACCATAGACTTGGTTGTATAACTGCCATTTTGTGGCTTCTTGTTATAACACCAGTGGTCAATGTCCTACCGTCACCGTTTGAGCTTTGCTACACATCGAACGTAAGCGATGAACGACAGAGATCTCATAGGCGTCATCTTCGTAGCTGTGTTCGTCCCCCTGATCATAGCCATTGCCGCTCTATGTCTTCGTTGCCACTGTCACATTCAACGTGGTAGAAAGCATCCAAGGCGAACGCGATCATGTACAGTGGATACGGACTGGACTGATTATACATCCCCGCCATTCGAGCCAGCATATTACAATCCACGTTTCAAGCAACCTTTCAAGACCCGGTCCAAGAGATATGCGTCATACAGATACAACTTCGGCCTTCCTCGATACGCTCCAAGAGTACACGCTGCCAATACAAGATACGTACCTTCTAGAAGACGAACAAGAGAACAGCATCTGCTGAATGAGATGTACGATGGCTTGGATATCACGCCAGAGATGATCAGACCGCAGGAAACGGAGATGGTGGAGCAGGCGCGAAGGCCAAGCAGGCCGAGGAGATCTTTCACTTTCTAGAGTGGGTGGCGTGGAATTATGTTCCAGGCTTGCGACACACTGCATCGAACGGATGAAGTACCAAACGCTCACAGAGGATGTGTTTTCAGATGCGATGGTAACGGGTTATGGCCTATCAAGGCCGTTCGAACTCTTGATGCGTTGTCAGTAAGCGCTCATTGCAATCAATGTAACCATTGCTTGTCTAATATGTCCGTATTGATGGTGAACAAGTCCGATTCTACTGCACTTGCTTAACGCTCTTCCATTTGGCTCGCAGATTCTCCAGTACCAGGGTGCAAGTAATCAATGCAGTCATGAGCGAAAGAGACAAAGCAGGTATCATCCTCATCGCCGTGTTTATCCCATGCATTATCATTGGAATCATGATGTGCTACTGCTGTCACCGTGGATCTCGATCGTCTCGACCACCGCCACGTTCTTATAACCATACTTGGCATCGACAGGGCGGTGGAGATCACCTTTTACCATTCTATCCACAGCCAATGATACCATGGCAAATGCCGATACCTGCTTACACTACTCCCACTCGTCCACCGCCGCCGACTTTCCAGCCGAGCGTTCCACGACAGTCTCAGCAGCAGCAGGATGCGGAAGCTACGCCGTCGACTTGGCCTTTTGCGCCTTTCCCGCCTACACCGGTGATGAGGCCACTGAACCCTGCCGCGATTCCCCTACCAGATTCTCCGCCTATAACCAGGCTGACTTGAACCGCGCGAGAGCAGTTCAACTCCTTGGTCTGAATTCACTCGAACAGCGAAATAATTCAATAGGCGCTTTGCGCCTTTATATGATGGTGGTCAAATATAGGAAATGGTCGTCTTGAAGTGGATAATCTCCTAGATTCTGGGTGAAATTATAAAGTAGATGACAATCGTAGGTGCGCTACCCATCTACAACATGAAAGTAAACTTCTTCCTTTCTCTTCTCATGCTCCCACCCTCATCCAGCGGCACACCAGCATACTCTGCACTGCGACCATTGTTCAGCTTTCGATTCTCTCTTATCAGCACCCACCTCAGTATTGCAGCGAGGATGCCGACGAGAAGCATGAATCCAGCACATATACTCATACCCTTGACGTAATAAGGACCGTCGTCATCTGGGAAGATGCTCGTGCCAACTAGTGGGCCCATCTGACCAATGATGTTCAAGAGAGCCATACCGGTGCCCTTCTTACTATCGCTTTCTTGGTTGTTGAGTGTCCATGTAATGATGATCGTGATAGCGCTGAAGAAGCCGGCGGCGGCGGGATAGAGCGCGATGTAGCGGATCATGGTATTGTCAGACTGTAGGTATCCAGAGATGGCAATGGTACCGTACCCGATCGTTGCCAGAACAGATTGGAGCATGATGAACGTCGAGCGTGATTGTAATCGATCGGAGTAATATGCAGTCGTGAGGACGACGACAAAAGCGAAGAGGTATGGCGGGGCTGAAAGTCCTTGGGCCGTGATGGACTCCCAGCCCATATCTCGGATTACAGTCGGTAGGAACACCGGCATGGAACTGAAAGCCACGTTACACGAGAAGAACATGAGTGCTGTCAGGTAAGACTTCGGATCCTTTAGGGTTTGTAGTACTTCGTGGAAATCCACACGTCCTCTTCTTCGTCCACCCTGGTACTTCTCTTCTTGGTCTTCATCTTCGCTCTCCTTTTCTGACCTCAGTCTCATTACTGCAACCTCGCGCTGTCGGGGGCTTAGCCACTTCGCCAGTCCCGGCCCGTCTGGTACAAAATCCCATGCCCAGACGGCAATCAATACGGAAGGAAACCCTTCCAGAAGAAAGAGTAGTCTCCAAGGACTAAGCGGGCCATGTTCACCGACTTTGGTAATAACGTAGGCCAGCGCTCCGGCAAACGATGCTGAAAGGGGGCTGGCGCTGATAAAGAGTCCGGTTCGAAAGGCGAGCTCGGATCGGCGGAAGAAGAAGGATAGGTAGAAGGGTACGCCAGGTCCGAACGCTGCTTCGCTGATGCCGAGAAGTGCTCGCAGCACAAGAAGGAATCCGAAGGATGTCGCTACTGCCTGGAGTGACGCAACTATGCCCCAAGAAAGGATGCACAGAGATATATAGATATGCGGCGGCACGATTCGATACCTATCGAAATTAGCTATGCGGCCTTTGTAACTGAAGACTACCTACAGTAGTGTCATCCATTCGAAAAGAATGTATGTGATATAGAACGCCCACAGTAGCCACTCATACTGCGTGGAGCTGAGCTTCAGGTCATCTGCCAGACCAGCTATGCGCGCATTGCCAATATCTGCCAAATTCATCAGCAAGTGTCGCAGAGCCTACCAGACCTGCTTTACGCACATCTGACGTACATGTCTCCCCTACGAGTCTTCTAGGTGTAGAAAGTACTCACTCGACCGATCCAAGAAGCTCAGCATGTACAACAAGGCCATGAACGCGACTAGCCGCCGATCAAGCTTCTTGAGCACTGTGCGATCCTCATCTGGTGTATACAACTCATAGCTCTGCACAGAGTCCAAAGAGGCGCGCCGTATACTAGGAAGGAAGCCCTCGTCTTCCTCTCCCAGCTCCTCTTTCGACGCGGGTTCATCTCGTGGAGTAATCGTGCGAAGTTCGAAAGAGTTCGGCTCGTGTATCATGGACAGGCCATCGGAGGAATGTGAGGAGCGTGGAGAGGGCGTGAACTTGGGAGAGCTTTCGTCGGCGCTGTTGGATGCTGGTGCGTGCTGAGTGCGGCGGGAGGAGGATGGCATGCTTAGGTTCGTCTGTCGGGAATGAGCCGCATTGGGGACTAAGAGATTACATCGAGAAAAGGAGTAAGTAGTCAAGGCACGAGCTCGTCACCGCTGACAAGTCGCGTAGTTCAATGTGTCAAAGCTGTCTCCATCGTGAGATGACGCGTAGAAGCCCGTGCGCTGCATACCCCACAATCCAGGATACCGGGTACTGCTTTGTCGTCATGTCCTTCTGCCTTCACTTGATCACTTTGCAAACTAAACTCGACAATTTGAAGACGAATTTCAACTTTTCTTTGGTCACTTTTATTGGCAGCCGTGATGTGAAACCCTTGCGCACTACCGACATCCCAGAATCGATCTCAGAGTACATGATGGTTGCAGAACCACTCATTCCAGGTGACTCAAATCAGTCTCGTTATGGATAACGATGCGTCCGTCCGGCAATTTCTTTACTTTGTAGTATCCCAGCTTTACCGCCTCCATTGTATCGATCCCCTCAATCTTCATGCCCAGCGCACGCAAAGGCGATCTCAGAGACGGGCCCCCATACCGGCGCCACTCGTTCACCTCCTTGGGAATGCCTGCCTCAGGAAGGTCATCCCAGTGATACATCTCTTTTGCGACTTCGATGCATGCGTGTCTTTTGTCTGCATTCCACCATGCAGGAAGGATCCCCACAGTCTTCTCGCTATTGGCGATGTGCTTAAGTAGTCCTTGGAAGAGGTAGCCGGTGTTGTACTTGACGGTGGCGTCCATGTACGAGTCGCGTGGGTCTATCGTAGTCCCGAGGCTGCAACGTTTTGTCTCATCCCAAGCGCGGAAGCTCTCGATGAGGAGTTTGTAGGTTGTCGGCTCGTCTTTGTTCAGTAGAATCTTGTCAGAGGCGGAAGCTTTCTGCTCGTGAATTTTCATAGGCTCATCTTGTTTGATAAGACCGGGCATAACCCCATCATATGATTTCACGGACGTAATACTGAGGTGAGTGTTATGCGGGTAGATGCGTGCAGGCATATGTTGTTCAGGCCAGTTCTCATCCTTGTGGTTACGAGGTTTGTTGCACCGGTGCTTGTGGACATCTTTCCAATGCGCCTTCTGGCAAGATAGAGAGCAGTAACGGAGCACCTTGCAGCCGCCGCAGCGCTTGAGAGGATTGGCGGGTTCTTCGATAACATTGCAGTTCGAGCATCGGAAAGGACCTGCTGAAGGTCAGTAAAGTGACATGAGCAGGAAAGAGAGCGACTCACCTTGGATTGCCATGCTGTTGCGTCGTGACTGGGTCTTTCTGTCTGAATGGGTCGTGCGAGCAGAGATGGGGAGTGAGGGAGCCTTGGTCGAGGGCGAAGACGGAGGAGGTGAGAGCATGTCTCTACCCGTAAGCTAATACAAATCGAGCAGATAACGTCTCGATGTAGCAAACACGCCTGCCGGTGACACAATCTCTGCCTCTTCACTGATAGAATGCTTAGGTGGCCCACTATAACAGTGAGGCTAGGACGGGAAGGCGCGCCCTGACTTTTCGTTGCATGTGGTACAAATCGGCAAGGTCAGGATGAGACAAGCGTTACAATGAACATACAATTGATACCGTTCGTAGCTTGCGCCGATGGAAATTCGACCTTGACCTGTCCTATGACAAGTAGCTCACGCCTTGCGGGGGATGCAGCGGTCTGTGCCCAACCAACTACCATTGTGAGTGAGTTAGGGAGTCACCAGATAACTGCAAGCGAGACAAAATTATAGTGGTCGCGAAAGAAGTGCATTTACCGATAGACACGGGTGTCGGTACTGGCCGGTCGGTCCATATCTGTCTATTTGGGCAATTGCCAGTCCTTGTAGCTCCACTTCTCCGACACGTGGTACTTCTTCTGCTTGGCGTATGGGATCTGTCTTCTGGCTTCGACCTTGCCCTGAAGCATGAAAGTCCTGAAGCGGTCCTTGAGCAGATTGCCTTCTGGCTTCAGAAGACGCAGAGAGTCGCGGAGCTCGTCTGGTAGAACGACTTCGAGCGGGGCCTCTGGTAGACTGTGGTCGATTAGTAGATGTTCGTTGTGTGAAACGTGGATAGGTACTTACGGTGCCTTGCCGAACTGCTTCTTCCTCAGCTCCAATTCTTCGCCATCGTCCTCCTCATCTGCGAGCTCTGCATTCCTCTGTTCAAGAGCTTGTTTCACAGCGGCTCTCGCCTTCTCCTTCTCTTCTACGCTCTTGGCTAATCTTTTGATCTCCTGGACCTGTTGCTCCTTGGCCTTCATCTTGGCTTCGTGGACCGCCTTTCTTTGCGCGTCCTTTCTCCTCTTGATCTTGTTCCGTTGTGACAGCGACTTCCTCTCCGGCCTCTTCTTTTTGGCTTCCTTATCTTCATTGTCACTGAAACCTTCCCATTCGCTCTCCCACACGCTCTCCTCGCCTGAGTCAGAATCTGTCTCAGCAGCAGCTCTCTCCATAAGCTCGGCCTCTTCGCGGGCCTCTTGCAGGCGCTTCTTCTCAACCTCGACAATCTTGTCGGATTCGCGCATGAGCTCGTTTTGCCAGTCTTCCAGCAAGGGGTTGTACGACTTTCCACCGGTAGGTTTGCGGACTGAGGGAATGGCTTTGCCGGTCTTTGCCTGCGAGATGGGTGCGTGCTTCAGGGTTTTCGGCTCGACCTTGGGCTTCTTCTTCTCAAGGTATGAGAAACGAGGATCCTCCTTGACCTCTTGCACTGCCCATGGGTCGTAAGCGGCGTCGCCAGTCTGTACGACGTCCTTCTTGGTCTGCTCGCCTCCGTATGCAATCGCCCTCAGCCTGTCGTATTCTTTGCCTGATACCTTTGCCTTCTTCCTCTTGCCATCGTCGGTGATTTCCGAGAGTCGCTTCCGGGTGGATACGGCGGGAACGGCAGAGCGCTTAGCGAGGATCTCGTCGACCTTGAGAGGCTTGTGTCGTTTCGCGACCTCTTTTTGGATCTCAGCCGATCCAAGGACATCGACGGCGAAAAGTTCGTCCGCGGTCTTCTCAGAGATGACACCACTGTAGCGGCGTTAGTATATGCATCGACTGTGTGTTGTAGTTGGAACATACCCTTGAATGATCTGGTCGCGCACATCCTCTAGGCCGGATTGAATCTCTGTGACATCGACATTCTTGCGCCAAGCCTTCTTGCCTTTGCGACTCGACTGTTTGTATTGCGCTGGCGCTGCTTCGGTGTCCGCCATGGTGTCTTACGGTTGCCGTGCTCGAAGTCGTTGTGGGGTTGTTCGTTGTCGCAAAAAGTTCGACCCAAAATTCCGACCAGCAAAGCGGCGCACGGGCTGGACCCACCGGGACCCCTGCTGCACTCGGTAGTCGGTGTTGGCCGCCAGGGTGCCAGGCCTCCAGATTCGACCGACACTCCTATTCAGACACGACACCCCACCAAGACACACGGCCGGGATATTGCTTCTGATCCTCTGTGATAACACATTTCGAGACTTCCGATTCTCCCAAAATCTACAGCCTTCAGTCACAATGGCGCAGTCGGGCTACTCAAACCCGCTCAAGAAGTTCAAGTGAGCTGTCCTCCGCGGCGGAGACCAACTTCGTATACTAACCGGCTGCAGGCTCGTATTCCTGGGCGAACAAAGTGGTATGCATACTATCGCAGATATAGCGGTTTGCGACACACGTGCTAATCTACCTTCGCAGTGGGAAAGACGTCTCTAATTACCCGCTTCATGTACGACTCGTTCGACAACACCTACCAAGCCACCATCGGCATCGACTTTCTAAGCAAGGTATGCTCGCTGCAAAGCCGCTATAGATATGGCAATCCAGTGCAACATCTAATCTTCGCCGCAGACCATGTACCTCGAAGATCGGACTGTCCGCCTGCAGCTCTGGGATACCGCCGGCCAGGAACGATTCCGCTCCCTGATTCCCTCCTACATCCGCGATTCTAGCGTAGCCGTGGTTGTATACGACATCACAAACAAGAAGACGTTTGAAAACACAAGAAAATGGGTAGACGATGTCAGAGGCGAGCGCGGCAACGATGTCATTATTGTGCTCGTGGGCAACAAGACCGACTTGAACGACAAGCGCGAGGTTACAACAGCGCAGGGTGAAGAAGAAGCCAAGAAGAACAACTTGATGTTCATCGAGACGAGCGCGAAGGTCGGACACAACGTAAAGGCGCTGTTCAAGAGAATTGCGCAGGCGTTACCGGGCATGGAGGGCGAAGGCCAACAAGGGCAGAGTCAGAGTACGTCTCGACGTACACATTATTGCGGTGAACGCCATGCTAATCCACGATGCAGTGATCGACGTGAACATCAACCCCAGCCAGCCACCGCAAGAAAACTCGTGCTCATGTTAAACAAGACATAGCCGTTTGGCAATCAACTTCGGTTCATTCGCTTAAGGGCGTACTGTAATTATTTGGGATGATGTTTTGCAAGTCTGAGAAAGTCATTGTCAGCAAGGCGTTCGGGCATGGGCCGCATGCATCTTAACGTCGGAAACGTAATCTGTAGTATACCAGTGCGTACCCATGCGTACCACTGCATGACGTCAATGGAGAGATGCCGAGTGCTGTTTGGATTGTATGCATTGGAAGCCCGCATCTATCCCAACGCCGCCCCAGCCAGATGAATCATGCTCAACCAGAACGCCGGCCGTAGAATTGACCGACTGCGCCGATGCTGATCCATATACAAGAATATTACAGGGGCCGTTATCAGGTGGAGCGGGGTCCAAGAATGCTTGCTGAATTTATCGAAGTACTATCGTCGCAGTGTTTTACTCGAGGTCGCCTGCCGAGCCAGCCTCAGACGGCGTCTTGCTGCCGCCGACGGGGATTGACGTGTCAACTGCGATCATCTCGGCGAGAATGTCGAGGACGGGCTGTCGGGTGTTAGCGGGCCGTCGCCAGTTCATGGCGAAGAGCAGCAACGTACCTTGGGAACAGTCTTGTCGTAGATGTTGATCAATTCCCGCGGGTTGGGGTAGACCTTCAATGCGCGGTAGAAGCATAGCGCCGCCTCGACGTTGTCCGCACCTGGCAAACAATTAGCACCACGTCCCACCAAGAGGGCCAAACATAACCATACCCTTCTGCACCATTCCTTCTCCCTGCGCAACCTCTTGCATAAAGTACGCCTCCACCTCCTCGGGGTCCTTGGGGAAGCCCTCCTCGTTTGCCCGCTCTACCGCCTCTCGGATCGCCTTCTTCTGCTCGGCGCCCTGTGCCTCGGCCTCCTCCTTGGCCGCCCGCTCTGTTCGCTTCGACTCCTTCTTCAGCTGCTTGCGGAAGCCGGGGTCATTTCGTCGCTTGTAGTCGAAGTAGGCGGCGTATGCGAGAAGGCCTGTGACGATGGTGCCGGCGCTAATGGCCGCAATGGTCGATGGTTTTAACGACGAGTTGGACATGATGGTGGTGCGATTCGTGGGAGTGAAAAGCGCAATCAGGCGGGGAAGGAGCAGCTGGAGCCCTTTGAATTGGCGGCAGGTGATGGCGGTGATGTGGTGTGGTGTTTAACTTTTTCTCAGTGTTCAGGGAAGGCACGATTCACCAAAGTGGGCCCGAGCTCACACTCGAGACCGCGGCTCCACGCATGACGGGGCTCTACGAGTACCTGTCAACATCCACGGACGCGCACTCATGGCGCAGCTCCCCTCGCTACCACTGACCACAACTCCACTCCCAGCCCACTCGACGCAGGAATTGGACGAGTGTTAGAGGTAAATGACCTGGAAGCCTACATTGCGTTGGGGTTGGCTAGCTTTCGTTCTCATGCTGATGTAGGCTCTAGGGCACCTGTTCCGTTTCATCCTTGTATAAAGTGCTGCGCTCCTACACCACGATAATCGGGGGATCTTGCAGGCAAGATGTCGGAGAAACAAAAAGGCATCTCCCTCCGCAAGAAGCGGGGGGACAAGAGCAAGAAGAACGCGCCGCCGCCCACCATCAGCGCGCCGCGACAGATTAGTGCGCCCATGCCCGCAGGCGTCGCTGCTGCTGCTGCCGCTTCGCTCCCAAGCTCTGGGCGCCCTTCGAACGAATCCAGCCGATCGAGGACCAGACAGGATGGCCCTCCATCACAGCCAAGACCGCAGCGGCCAGACAAGACGGCGGATCTCGTCAAGAGGAGGTACTCCCAGAAGATCACGACGCTTCCTAGCGATTTTGGGAATGGGGAGCCTATGCCGCAGATGCCGCAAATGCCCGTTCAGTACAGAGAGAAGAGCCAGACGAGAGAGGGACGGCCGCCCGGAAGCTCCAATGGACGGGTCCTGCAAGTCGACCCGCGCGCATTGCGGGACCCCAACCTGGAAGTAGAGCGATGTAAGGCCAACATTTGGTGATTTGGTTGCATACATGCTAACTCGCACAGATGTATCAACTATTCTCGCAGACGCTTCTGAAGCAGACATCAGCCGCTACCAGGACGAGCTGCGCAAGACAAAGCATCGTACATCACTCGACCTCCAGCACAACGTATACCAAAACCGCACACAGTTTATCAAGATCAGTAAAGAAGCAGAGAAGCTCAAGGGCGAGATGCGGACGCTTCGTCAGTTGATGTCTGACCTGACAACGACCTTGGAGCAGACAGCATCAGCTACGGGTGCCGCCAATGACACTGCGAGCTCGCGAAGAGCTAACCGAAGTTCGATCGGAGATCTCAATCAATTGCGCGCAGGCCAGCTACAGCAGCTTTACAGGGACGTTGAGGGCTCGCAGAAGTATCTACCACCTATCCCCGGACGATATATCGTTTGGAAGTCAACGAGATGGTTCGAACTGGACTCTGCAACCCTCAAGGCAAGGCGAAGAGTGAGACTACTGCTACTGAATGATCATCTCCTTATCGCATCAGAAAAAAAGGCACGCAACGATGTTCCTGGACAGCGTGATGGCAACAGGGCGAATATGGAGTTTACTGCCCAGAGATGTTTTCCCCTACAGGATACCCAAGTGATTAGGACGCCAGAAGAGCGCATCATCATACGCGCTGGATCTGAGTCTTTCACATACGACACCAAGAAGGAAGACAGTGGTGATAAATCCGCTTTCGTGGCTACTTTCCGCAAGACGAAGGATGACCTGCGCAAGAGCCAAGAAGCGGATGTGCAGGAGAAAGACCGAACGCAAGATTCCTACAGCCACCTTCTTTCACGCGACCCTGCTTTCATGAACAGGACAGAGTTGTTGGACAATCTCTCAGACGGCATCAATAACGAACAAGTCAGTACTTTTGTTGACATTGATGGACAACAGCGCAATATCCGATGGGTAGAAAGTCAACTAGACGATTTAGATATTGAGATCGCGCTTCAACATTTCCAGGAGGCAGTCCTGAAAGTGGATCGGCTTAAGGCACTTGCAAAGAACATTAGAAGCAATGAGATGGCCAAGACAATCGTTACCTACAAGGTCAATGAGCGCGCTGCGAAGCTTGCGAATGTTTTGGTCAAGCACATGGTAGAGCACAACAACTGGTTCACCTCTGTCAGGCAACACGTGAGTTGGGTAGTCCAACTAGGCTTCGAAGACCGCGCACGTGAAGCCTATCTGGAAGCTCGCGGTAACCTGATCAGAACTCGCACGCGGTATGTTTCCACTCCATCAAAGTCCACAACACCCACTGACTCTTTCAGGCAATGCATATTCGAAGGCAATCTCCCAGACTATATCTTTCAGATCTCCTACATCTATTTCACCATCATCAAGAACACCGTCGACATGTACCAGAAGTGCTTCCCACAACAGCTCATGTCCGCGTGCGTCAAGTGGTCGAAAGAGCACATCGACCAGTTCAACATACTATTAAAAAGGCAGCTAAGTAGCGTGGATGAAGGTGGCAATGTATGGAACGAGTGCTTGAGATTGGCACATGAACATGCTGAGATGCTGAGGGAGGTTGGGCTTGATTTCACTGAGTTGGTTGGGAACGGGATCAGTGAACAGGATGGCGAAGAAGACCAGCCAGTAGGTTTAGGGGTGTCTTAAGCATTGGGGTCGCGTTCAACAATGGAATACCACGCCTCGCAAACAGCAAACATTCTCGACATGACCGTTGCTGTTTGGCGTACATCGTCGCAGCAGCATGTGTTTTTCTTTGTCAACACCCGCCGCTACTACCTCATCCATAGCCGCCTACCACTCTCACCAAGACTCTCTCAGACTCTTCCTCACTACTAATCTCTCTACGTTGGCTTGGAAAACGGCGCTAAGTGTGTTAGCGTGTCGCCTGTTGTCGTTGCCTTGTGAGATCTCGCCTTCACCTAGGGAATGTGGGTCTATAGCTGACGGCAATTGTCGAATGCCTCTCTCACCCCTACATTCAACATCTCCGCTTGGATTTTGCACAACGACGCTCCAACTCGTGCCAAATCTGCCAACAGTCTCCCCGCATCACGATTCTGTTCGCCTACCACCTCCAAGATGCCTACGGAAGCAGAGAATATCAACTATCTATACTTGGTCCTAACCAACGATGGCAGTCCTGTCGTAGGTCTCATCGTCTCCCTTTTTGGTTTGCATCTTCATTCAAGTCCCGTATACTGACTCATTGTAGATTGATTGGGATGCCGTCTCCGCCGCGCTCGACCTCAACAAGGGCGCCGTAACAAAGCGATGGTCGCGTCTTAAGCAGTCCATGGACAGGAACGAGGTTCCCGGAGGTACAACGTACCAGTTCCTCTGGCTTTGTGTCAAGCACCATAAGCGAACTCAGGTGAGCACCAATTCACGTCCAGCCACATAGTTCGAGAAACCAGCAGCCACTAACAATAGTGTCTTAGCCACCCAACTGGAGTGAAATCGCAGCCAAGGCCAACACTACTTCTGGAGCGGCGTCCAAGCGCTATTCTCGCATGAAGAAGGTATTCGAAGACAACGACACCGCTCCCGATGCAGGCACTCCTCGCTCGCCCATCAAGAACACCCCCACCAAGGCCAAGGGTACGCCGAAGTCCACTGTCAAGAAGCTTCGCAAGGCCACCACTTCCTCTGGCGACGACCAGGACGACATTCAAACTACCCCGGCCAGTAAGCGCAAGCGTGCGTCGCCGAAGAAGAAAGTCGCCGCCACCGATGAGGAAGCCGAGGTCAAGCCTGAGCCAGATAACGAGGGCGAAGATGAGGACAATGAGCTTCTAGATACCAAGTCCAAGCGCGCGAAGGTCGGCAAGACCAAGATCAAGGTCATCCCCAAGCCTAAGCCCAAGGGTATCGTCAAGAAGGAAGAGACCACCGACGACGGCGAGGACTCTTTCGTCGACGCCCAGGAATCGCTTGACCACCATGAAGATGCCCAGGAAGTCCTCCACGACAATTACGCCGTTCAAGATCGTAAGTCTTCCTACCCTGCAACTCCCCAACATCTCCATCAGCATACTGAAAATTTACTAGCGGAGCCAGCTGACTCTCTTGGTTGCAGCGATGACTTCATCTGAGCTGCATACGCCAGCTGATGTGAGCTGTGTCGATGGTTGCGCGCAATGTACTTGCCATGTTAACGAAATCGCTAGCGTACTTATGAGCAGGGACTCGGGAATGGCCCAGTCACAGCGCGTAGAGCTTGAGGAGATGGTCGGTAATATGGGCTGAGGGTTCTCTTCATCTTCACGAGGAGTTTAGTGGATTTCTGCAGCATGCATTACATGACATTTGGCGTTGGACGGAATACGGTGCATAACGATGGCGTCATCTGAGTTTCAAGGGAAAAGGCTTTCAATCTTTGTATTCGATGTGCAGAGTGTTTGGTTCCTGGAAGCGCTGAGCTGATAAAATTCTCCCACGCCCTTCATACAGCCAGTTCGTGATACTTTCTCACGAGCCCGCCAATTACGATGTCAACACCAGTTTTCCAGTGGTCTTCCTGCTCTCGATGTCCTGGGTCGCACGCACAATCTCGCTCAATGGATACACGTCGTGAATCTTGACATTCAGTCCGTCCTTCTCGATGAAGTTCCACAGTTCCTTTGCCGCCGTCTGCAGTTCTTCGCGAGTGGCGATGTAGTTGAATAGCGTAGGGCGGACGAGCTTGACGTTCTTTGCTGACAAGCGACTAGACGATGTGTCAGCTACTTTCTCTCATGAATAGTACAAAAAAGACTCACGCAAGAGCGAAACCCTCAACTGGTCCCGATGCGTTTCCAAACGAGCACATCGTACCCTTCCTCCTCACGACAGACAACGAGCTGTCAAAGGTGGACTTGCCCACAGAGTCGAAGACTGCATGTACACCCTCGCCTCCAGTAGTCTCTAGGACTTTCTTCACGAAAACGTCTCGGTTGTCCTCGTGGTATTCCAGTAGCACCTCTGCGCCGTTCTGCTTTGCCAGATTCCTCTTCTCTTCTGTGCTAGCTGTAGCAATGACTCTTGCGCCGACAGCCTTGAGCAACTGGCAGAGCCATAGTCCTACACCGCCAGCTGCGGCGGTGACAAGAATCCAGTCGCCTTCCTTGACTTCGTAAGCATCACGGATCAGAGTAACGGCGGTTAGTGCCTGGAGAAGCGAAGCGGCGGCTGTCTTGGTGGAGATGGAATCAGGGAGCGGAATTGTGTAGTTCGCTGGTGCAGCGGTATACTCTGCGTACGCCGATTGACCCATGTAAGCTACGCGCGCACCCGGTTTGAGATCAGAAGGTGCGTTGGGTCCGACGGAAGCAACGGTTCCAGCGCCTTCCCGACCGAGAACATACGGGAATTGCGGTGGCTTGTATACACCGGAGCGGAAGTAGCTGGCGACAGTTTAGCATGACATCCTGGGTTCTGAGTAGACGTCCAAGGGTACTCACGTGTCGATGTAGTTGATGCCGATGAACTCGTTCTTGACCAGGACCTCGCCTTCCTTGGGCTCTGGAACCGGTACATCAGTCTTGTACTGCAAAACTTCTGTTCCACCGGTCTTCTCGATGTACACGGCCTTCATGGTCTTTGGGAGTGAAGACATGGTTCTGATGGTGGATGCTCTCGGAGCAATGTGTGAATTGATGGCTGCAAGTCGTGTTGTCGATCTGGAGAGTAGATTCGTCGAGCGCAAAGTGAGTGATGCCAGCGTCATGAATCACAAAAGATGGGCTGAGGGTCGGCTCAATTCAAGCAAGCTATTTCAAGAGAGGCATGCCCGTTGATGATAAATACCCGCGGATACGGCGTTAATTCCGAGTGATCTGCGAGCTGACAGCCCCGCTCCCCGCACACGTCATTATCGTCTCAGTTCGCGACTTCCTTTCGGACGCGGCAGTCGCAGTCGCTTCCCGTTTGTAATGAATTACTGCATCGGCCCCTATTAAAATGTACTTTGTAGGGCGCGCTAGCATTGTATTAACCCGGTAGGGCGTGTTCATTACAAAGCGACGTGTTCATAGATGCTACAAGTTAGCCAGGCGGGCATCGCCCGCCGTTAATCAGCCTGCTGGGCTGCACGCCATCTCTCAAGCATCTATGGTGTTCTTTCTCTTTCCTCACTTTGATCATGTGCATATTTGTGCACCTGGGTACCTTGCATCCTCCCCACTAGGTACGCCCAGGTAGAGAATACTCCTCTTGAATTGGGATAGGCTCTGGCAGAGCGAAGCATAGCCTGATTAGTATCGCGTCTGTAAACTATCACCTAGGTAGACTACGATGTCACTTTTACTGGCAACAGCAGTCTCTTGCTCTCTCTCTCTCTCTCTCTCTCGCTCTCCCCTTCGGAAGCCAAAACACGCGAGTCTACTTCCCACGTCTATGACTACCTGGGGATGTCTATCTCTCTATTGATTGAGCCACCTCGATCGTAGTCCACCCTTCAGGTCAAAATGGCAGAGACCTACGCAAGAACATGTGAGATCAGCAACAGAATCTAGGCATACCGTAAGCTCGCTACTGACCCGACTTCCATATCAATATACTACCGAAAGGACAGCCTGGAGCATTCTACGCGCCCTTCTCGATGACGACGAATTGTCCCACGGAGGCGCCGACGTAGTCTCAGACGACTCGGAACTGGCAGACGAAACAGGAGCCGGGAGGTTCTCAGGCTGCTCCGTAGGAGCAGCGGCAATATCTTTACTGGACGTTACCGCATACGTGACCTCAGCCCCGGTATGGAACCCCAATATGCCTGGCATTATCGGCATTCAAGTGCTTTCACTGATATCCAACTAGTATGACCTAGCAGTGGCTGAGCGTGGCAGTACATCGAAGGCTGTTATCAAGATGCCCTCCCATTAGAGCTCAGTGAAGACGTAGAAAGAAGACGGGAATCACGAATTATGCATATACGGCATGGAGATTTGGACTAGTTGCTCTACACGCCCCTTCCTAAAGCAGCATTGCGCTCGCGCGGAATGTTTGAAAAGCGGTGACCGAGCGCGCAGTGCAAACGGCCACACATTCTACTAGTCTCGCACAGTCTCCTCGCCCTTGACACTACATTGAACGATATTCATCGCCGTCCAACATCGCCTTCTTACACCGAATACCCGACGTTCGCTACCCGGTGCTATCATGCTGGTTCCTGAAACGCCTCAGTGTCAGCTCAAGGATGCCCTGGCGGTTCGTGAATGGGCGAGGACCATCTGCCCTGTCGAATTCGAGACACTGCCTGACCCGGACGATCTTGAGACCTATTTTCTGGAGATTGCTGAGACATCCACAATCTTGAAAGCTATCGCATTCACGAGCTTCGACCCATCTTGCACGGCCGCCGAGCGGTTCTGTCCTGGCACTGGAGAGATCACTGTGCTTGCATTCATTCAAGAGTCTTCGCTGATGGCCTGTCCGATCCGTGGTGAGCAAATTGGCGGCAAGTTCGACTTGCTCAAATGGCTCAAAGATTACGGCCCGACGTTCTTGGACGCGTTCGCTTCGTGTTCACTGGATGACCGTCAATGCCCCACCCCTGTCGAGATCGCGCTTGAGATAGAGGCGACCATCAGATACTACCTTGCGGCGAAAGGGGTGGTAAAGGCTCTACAATGCGATGGTCAGATGTTCAAATGGAACTTCGCACGCGCATGTCATCGCCAGCATCAGAGACTGTTGCAAGAGGGTAAGTCAGACATTAACTTTTCTTCTTCCCGATGGCACAATCATTGACCATAAATAGGCAATACCCCAGAAGAAGCTTCGGGCTCCGTCGAACAACGTATCACTGGACTTCATGAGTCATCGGAAATGTCCCAATATTTCAACGGCGCTCACGAGCGATCCGGCGAGGAAGCAAACGCAAACGACAGCAACACAACAAGCCGTGCCTTAAACGAGAACCAGCAGCGCAGCGCCCTCAACGATGATACCAACATCGCCAATCTACAACGCGAAATCAAGAAGTTGCGTGTAAGACAAAAGAAGACAATGCGTCTTGAGGACAAATTCGCTACCCTAGAGGTACGCTTGACTGCTTCAGAGAACAGAGAGAAGGCCATGAGTGACCGGCTTGATGCCATTACTCAGGAGCGGGATGACATGGAACAGCGGCACCAGACTCTTTGGAATGAATGTTTCTTCTTCAAGGCAGTCCAGGTAGATCGCACCAACACGGCTCTCGAAGCAGTGTTAGTTCTGTTCAACGACCTTACTCTACTCGAAGGTGAGGCTGAAAGGCTGACAACTGAGCACGAAAAGCTTAAGAAAGAGAACAGCGGCCTGGTAGGCAAGTTGCAGACCATGATCGAGTTTGCTATGAAGTCAAAAAAAGCCACAGTTCTGCATAGGATCGCGAATGAGTCAGCTATGGCTCACATCAAGAAGCTAGAGGAGAAGGTCGAAGAGCTGGAGACACAGATGAGAAAGCAAGAGACTTTGGTCAAGCAAGAAGAGTTTGAGAAACGCCGCATCGCTATGGACTCGGCTCATTGAGCCTGGCGATTGCCATATGCCACAGCTTTGTGTTTTGAGGGTGGCACAGAAAGTCGGAGTAATGCTTGCTGCAGATGACGTCTTCTTCTGTACAAGGATAGCGGTCTGGCTTACTCAATGTTTGGAAGGTGCCATCGCAACGTGGAAAGTGCGACAAGAAGGGGATATTATCGCAATGGCAAGGAATAGATGCGCGGAATGTAGAAGAAAGCGTTGTTGGATCGCACAGTAGGCAATCGACTTGCCCAAGAACCAAAGCTCGAGGGTTCTAAAGACCACTTACCGATAGGGCTGCAAAACACGCTCATGTTTCCACAACAAGTAAATCAGAATTCTGTCACAATCCCCAGATCTGATGCTAGAGTGAGGTATCCTCTCTCACTTTTCGCGTAGCTGTATGAAGTGGGGTTGTCCACTGCTTCCCTCTCATCGCTCCTCCCTCAATCGCTTCCACTGGCGCGCCTCGGTGAGGCCACTAACCACTTTTGGCATCTCCAGTCGTTATATCACGATGAAGATGAGCCCACTTTGGGCGCGAGCTTCTACAGCTTCGTTTTTCCCTGCGAGGACTATCGTAGGAACACGCTCACTCCTTCTAATTACACACAGCAACACCATGGCGCCCACCGGACTCACCTTCAAGGACGTTCAGACATGGGCACTCCGCGACTTCCCTGAACAATTCAGACAGCTTCCCGATGCGAAAGCGTTCCATGTACAGTTCAACATCGTCCGTGGGTACAACCACGACAACGACTTCAAGAGCCTTGTGATAGGCAGCACCCGCACCAAGACCGGAAAACCAGCCGACGTACTCGCGTGGCTAGCAGGCAGCCGTATACAGCTCGGATACATCGGTAAGAACCGGAAAGGGGAGCAACAAATTCGTCACATGGTCTTCGCCGAAGAGAACATCTCGTGGTGGAGGTTCAAGTTCCCGTTCAGTGTCATCCTGCCGACCCAAGGCGGAACAGAAATTGCTTGTTTCAACGCCATGTTACGTTACTACTTCCTCGCCAATGGTTGGAGCAAAGGCGTGATCGACGACTCGGATGTCTTCCACAGATTCGTATCTAGATTTCCTCACGCTTGTCGGGCTATTGCAAACGCGATTACGCAGAGACCAGAACCGGTTCCGACCCCATCCGTTACGGTCTTCCCACCAGGAGCTGGTAGTGTGCTGGCCGCACCAGCAAACTACCAGTGTATGTCTAAAATCAGCCATCAATAAGTTCCGAGTAACTAACAGTCGAGCTCAGCACCTTATCCCGAGAGGCCTCCCTACCTTTTCGAGCAAATCGCGAACGACCCACTCCCAAGCCGATCATATACTGTGCTCAGCAGCCCGTCGCCCAGTCCGCCGCTAATCGATAATCCCACAACGACCCAAATACTACGCTCCCAAGTTGAGCTACAGACCCAACTTGGACATCCACAGCCAGTCCACTCTTGTGGAGACCAGATCGTGGCACTCGATGAAGCGAACGATGCCGACGAGCGAGACGGCTCTGGACTGCGAAATAAGCTTTTCGATCTCAACATCCGGCTTATGATCGCGGAAGGTCTCGCTCGGGATGCTGAGATCGCAGCGCGGACAGCTCAGGAAGAAGCACAACTCTGGAGGAAAAGGTATGAAGAAGCCGAGTCATACAGAATCAAATATGAGGAGATGAGGAGCCACTTTGGACTGCCGGAGTAGGATGAACTCAGAGCGTGAAGGTCGAGGGTCAGACGTGAGACTGAAAGGATGAGGGTTGTGGATGGAGGTGTCGCGCAACGTGCCAGCGATAGGGGAGGACTGATAAACATCTCGGTTGTAGCAGCGGCGGAGGGCGGATGATTGATGCGGGAGGCAGCACTATGTGATGAGAATCTAAGGGCAATGCTGAGCGACCTTATCGCATGGGCGTAGCGCCACATGATTTCTGCTTTTGCGAGTACATCGCTCTCTTGTATAAACTGTTACTGGTGCTGTTTCACGGAAAGAAGGTTAGAGTTTTCCAGGGTCCATTCACATGCATGGGTCTTGAAAGAATGGGCGCCCCGCTTACGTCGCGGACGCGTTCCCACGCGGACGCAGCGTGAACCAAGTTCGCGCACCGCCGCTACGTCATCGCTCACATCGCAATCAAGCGCAAGCCCACAAACATCTACCTCGCGCAGAATCCCCCCCTCACATGATCGATGCGCATATACGTATTTTACTACTCTTCCATCCCTAGAGTATATTCTAGACCTATTTGAGGCTCTTTTCGGCATGGGCGCGTTACTTTCTTCCATCCTTGCGCCTATCGCCCTACCGCTGGGCTCATTCTTGGCCATTCCTATGCTATCCTCATGGTCGACAGGCCTAAACCTCATCTTCCTCTCGGTCGCATGGACGACAATCGCCGCATCATATTCTCCTCTTCAACTTGAGCTAGTTGCGCCCCTAGTAATTCGGCTATCTCTCTACATCATACCCAGCCTGATCTTCTTGCTATTCGATATTGGGTTACCAAGTCTAGCAATCGAGTTCAAATCTCAGGGACAATGGGGTATTCCAAATAATCAAAAGGGTGGCGCACGCGCAGTGAGAAGAGTGATTGCGTGGAGCTGTGCAAATGTGTTGCTCAGTGTGGCGTTGCAAGCGGGTATTGAGTTCTTGATCACAGACGTACTGCAGATGAGGAGTCTGCTCCTCATCAAAGGCAGTCGATGGGGATTGAATCACCTACCAAACCCATGGACGATGGTCAAACATGGTATTATCGGACTGTTGTCTCGTAACGTAAGATACCATGATTGCGTTGCCTAACAAAGATGTACTAACAGACATGTCGTAGGTTCTGCAATATTATATCCACACACATCTGCTGCACTCTCCGACCGGCGGTGCACTCTCGGACTTGCATCAGAACTGGCACCACAGCATCAAGATCCCCTATTCCTTTGCCGCAAACTACGACCACCCCATCTGCCACCTCCTGCATCGCTTCCTACCTCTATACCTTCCAGCAATTGCTCTACGGATGCATATCCTCACTTACTTGATCCTGATCGCTATCTTCAGTCTAGAAGAGACCTTCGTGTACTCTGGGTACAATGTCCTACCCTCAACCATCATGCTGCGAGGCATGGCACGACGCGCCGATGCGCACATGATGAGTGAAGGAGAGGGTAATTACGGATGCATGGGTGTTTTGGACTGGTGCCACGGGACAACAATTGGTAAAGATGTCGTCGAGGACCTGAAAGCGGAGATGGAGAAGCACAACGTGGAGGAGAAGGCGGGGAAAGCTATAGATGGCGCGGGGGAAGCGGCGAACGGACTGGCGGGGAAGTTTGGCAAGGCTAGGAAAGGAAGGGGAAAGAAGTAAGTAGGTCAAGCGGCGAGCCTAGGGTCATGTAACGAGGTCTGCGTACGTATGGCATTGGCGCAATTGGTTCGGTGGTAGTGTCCTTGGTTAGCGGTCGCTTCTGATACCCTCACGTCTGGTCGCTGGGAGTTCGTGGGCAGTCGGCGCAGTATCGGTCGAAGAATGTAACGTCTGTATCTCTATTCCTTGCATCAGTACTCGATTACCACCCAGTATGTACTGCGCCAATTGAACGCCCAACTATGACATCACGCAAGCGGAGACCAAATGTTCACTTTTGGACCGTCTCAGATTCGCTCGCTTCATATAAAGTCTTATGGTAAATGCCTTGTCGGAATCCTCCATGAAAAAAATTGGCTGCCGTGCCGCTGCGAGTCTTGTTTCTCGCTAGTACAGCCGCAGTATGCCGAAGTCGTCTTTCATCCCATGCACTGAACGCCGAATGCCCGATCGTTATCCGTCGCTTAGAAGACCATCTGGTGAGGCCTGTCGGAGCTACGGAGGCTGAAGCTGGCACCGAGGTAGTCGGCGAGGTGAGCCTCCTTCTTGATGGTGGCCAGGAGAGCCTTGTCGACGGCCTTCTGGTCCTCGACGCGGTCCTTGGAGGTCTCCTTCTTCTGTGGCTTTTGTCAGTATTGTCGCATTGTACTTCCATTGTGTGTACGTACCTCGGGCTTCTCGCCCTGCTTGAAGAAAGCATCCTCACCCGGCTTGTGGGCGGCCTTGTCCTTGGTGAAGTAGCCGTCCTGGCTGCACTTCTCCACAACCTTCTCGTCTACGCCGCTCAGGTCGACGCTGGTAGAGGTAGCGATGACATATCGGGCGTTTACGCGGCGAAGGGGAACACCGTTGACTTTGAAGGGACCGGTAACAAGGAGGACACCCTGGGAAAGGTGCTTGAGGACGACGACGCGCTTGCCGCGGAAGCGACCAGCAAGGAGGATGACGACGGTACCGGGCTGGAGAGACTGGCGGACCTTCGCAGGGCGGACAGACTTGCGGGCCTTGAGTCGCAGTTAGCGGAGCTCCAATTGATGTCTTGATTCTTGTCCTTGCACCCAAACACCCGCCGCATGCTGTCGCAGTGAATGCACCCAGCACCCCTGCAGTCCTTCTCTTCCGTGCAAACCATCGTCTATCGCGAACGTACCTTCTTGGGGACAGCAACGTCCTCAGCAGGGTAGTACTTGCTGGCCTTCTGCGAGTGGTGCGGTATCGACCTCTCCCCCTTGGAGAACTTCTGGGTGGTGGGCTTCGTGTCCTCTTGTTTGGCCGCCATTTCGTTTCGCTGTGGTCGTTAGTGCTGGTCGGTGGTGTTGGCGATGGAATCGATTTTCGTGAATTCGAGTGTGTGCCAAGCTGTCCAATCGATACGCGCGACCGGGCCGAGAGTTGTTCCGTTGGTTACGTAATCCGCGTGGAGCTTGCAGCTTGCGGCGATGCTCGCGGTACCGCCGCTGAACATCACTGCCCCAACACCGACACACACCGCAGCCATGTCTATCCAACCGCTCATCACCTTCAAGGCCGGCCAGTGTGAGCTGACTGTAAGCGTCGCGGGAACTGACAATCCAGATCGTACACTAACAATAGCCACAGCGCGGAGAAGGCAACCAGCAGACAGTCAAGCCAGTACCGACACCAGGCTATGTCTACCTGTACCAAGGAGAAGATGGTTTGTTTGCAACCTACTCAGCCGCTTCCTCAACTTACATATGCAGAATTCGTGCACTTTTGCTGGCGACCACGCGACCGCTCGCTCGACCAGTCGGACCTCGACCTCATCATGATCCCCGGTGACGGCTCCTTCCAACCCTACACCGGCAAGGACTCCATCGATGACCCCGAGAACATCAAGTCGCCCACCGACGGCCGCATCTTCGTCCTCAAGTTCAGCTCGAGCTCACAACGCTATCTCTTCTGGTTGCAATCAAAGTCGCAGCACCCGCGCGGCGCGAGCTGGTTCAGCGAGCGCGACCTCAAGATCGGACAGGTCATTGACTTGCTGCTGACGGGCGAGGAGATTGATGTACAGGCTGAACTTGCAGGTATCTCGAGCTCATCCAACAATGACGAGGATGAGACCATGGAAGACGTAGAGCCATCTAGCCGAAACCGCCACGGTAGCACCGGAGGCGCAGGTGCTGGTGCCACAGGCGGTGATATCCGAGATGAAGGCGAAGAGTCCCGAGAAGGGGGTGCCGATGGTGGTCGAGCGTAGGTTCCATCTATTTGTATCGCATTCGGCGTCGCGGCGCAGTCTACCTTTCCGGACAGAATCGAGCTGCTGTGAAAATTACCAACGGCTCTATACAAAACTATAAAGATATCCTGTCACGGTACGGCGTTTTGGGAGAGGCATA
The DNA here is from genome assembly GCF_023758025.1 of Alternaria triticimaculans. Classification (NCBI taxonomy): domain Eukaryota; kingdom Fungi; phylum Ascomycota; class Dothideomycetes; order Pleosporales; family Pleosporaceae; genus Alternaria; species Alternaria triticimaculans. The sequence continues at coordinate 3,157,373 of NW_026055958.1, forward strand.
AGACCATCCAAACATGGCGATTGGCACTGGCTGCTCATGTACAACAATAGAAAATAAGCATCATGCTACGTCTTCCACTGGCCACGCCGCGGCGCTCGTTTCGCGTTTTTGCTTTTGCCTATCCTCTTGAACATCTCGCTAACGCGTCGACAGAGCCGGATCAGGTGATGTCTCTGCCATTGTGCAAGACTTCATGAACTCGCTCAAAGGCGGCAATGCAGGCGGCAGCTCACAACAACAAAGAGGATCAGAACCGTTCGCTAGCCTTACCGAGTTCCTCTGGCCTACGCATACTCTCTCAACCGTTGAGAACGCTTCCGACGAGACCATCGACGCACTGTGTGCGCAACTACCGACAATTCCTTTCCTCCTAGAAGCCGAAGTCGAAGACATCGATCAAATCGACCCCAACTCCGAGACCGCGCAGATGGCCATACAGACATTAGGTCGGGACGAGAAAATTGAGGTTCTGAGCAGGATCCTGCGGGCACCCCAGCTGAGGGGAGCATTGGGCAGTCTGAACGAGGCGCTAAGGACCGGTGCTCTACCGACTGTCAGCCAGGCACTGAACATTGATGTCGAAAACGGAGGCTATATGAGAGGTGGAGGCATGCCACTTGGTGGCGGAGATGCAGTTAAGGCATTTCTGGAGGGTGTCAAGAAGACAGTAGAAAAGGAAAAGAAGAGCGGCGATGACATGGACACCAGCTAGATAGCCAAGCGGCTGTAGCGATTTGGAGATGCTTTGGCACGGAATGACGACCGACACACGAATGATGCACATATAGACGACAATGACCAATGGCCCGAGCACTGCATGGCAAGGGTAGGATAATCGAATTATTCTCGCTCTCATCAGTATTTTTCAAATCCTCTTCTTAGAGGTTCGCCTCCCATCCAGGAGGACCTCCAAAGTGTACAGAGTCAGTCCACGGCTCTAGCCTTTCCACACATTGATACCCATGATCGACTTTCGTTCGTCTCACTTCCAATCGGAAAATGGTTATCAGCCAAATCTTTCCATAATTGCAGCTACTCCACTTAAGTGCTCAATATCCTCAACTTTGTCTGCTGGATGTTGTTCGCGATAATGCTTCATCCACGCATCGCGTTGATCCTCATACTGCGGTTGCGAGTAGCACCCCTTGCAAGGTACCCTCAGTCCAGGGAGATAGCGAGGAAAGTGGTAAGCGCAGAAGTTGGGGTCTACGTTACTGTTGAGATGTTAGCCATCGGACCGTGGAAAGAGAGGGACGAGACGCAGTGGTGACAGGGTACTGACCTATCGTCAACTTCTGGGTCGGCAGGCGTGAAGAACGTAGAGGATGAGGGCGTATAGGCGGAGATAGGTGCATCGATTAGGGTGCCGGTGGTGGAGAAAGTGGGTGAAGGCTGACTCAGAGTTGGGGATGTTGAAGACATTGACACCGGGGAAGTAGGATGGCTCTGCATATAACCTGATTCCGCACCCACCGCCTCTAGTCCTGTACCCGGCGCCGTGAAGCGGAATGCTGGAGTACCGCTCCGGCCCTGTTGCTGTTGTTGTGCTTGACTGCCCAGCACCGCCGCTCTCAGCGGAGAAGGGTGAGCCTGTGATTCACGAGCACGCTGTGAAGGCAAATCTTGGACATCGGTTCTCCGCGCTGGTGGACCAGTTGACGAGGGCGCCATAGCAGACACAACGGAACTTGAGCGCGACAGATCCGGTGCATTTCCGCGGTTGCTGGGGATGCGGCGGCCCGTAGCGATAGCATGGGGACACGGTGTTGTGCAGATCGTTTTGTGGTGTCCGCAAGCATAAACTTGGAGGAGTTTGTGACACATTCTGGGCGACCGGTAAGGTTCTGTTAGAATGATCGGGGGGCTCTTGGTGTATGAGTTGGTGGGTAACTCAGGATCAAAGTTGGATGACGAGAGTAAGTGAATGTCAGAGCGGCGTGGACGTGAGTCAACACAAAATCGGAGGCGGTGATGTGTCGCAAAGAGCTGATGAAAGTGGCGACTCAATCACTCACAAGCGGTATGTGAGCGTTGGTTCAGCTTATTCACGCACTAGCATTCGTTTGCCTGTCTGCGCGTTTGTCAATATAAAAACAACATTGTACATTGAGGAAGATACGACTTCGAAGGACAGGGCAGGGCAGGTCAGAACTTTGGGTTCTATGCTAGAAGCTATATCAACATTGCAAAATCATGAATGACCAGTGTAACGACAACCGCTTCTCCATGCCGCAAACACCGCGCCATCAAACTCCATGCCACCGAATGCTCGAAGAAACAATACACTTCCTGAGGTGTCAATCCACTAGTAACTCCGTCCGAACAAGATCCACTGCTTGGCGGGAGTCTGACAGTCGGGGTTGATGCACTTGGTCTTGCCAGGCTCAATACCCTCGGGCTGCTCAAAAGGAATGCACAAACTCTTTGCACCCATGGCAGGAGCCTGCTTATCTTCCGCAACGCCATCGCCCAACGCACTCCGTGCGCTCTTCGCCTTCACCTCATCTTCGCACTTGTCGCCCTCACAGTGGGGAACCAGGACAACGTTCTTGCCGTTCAAGGTAGGGACAAAGTCATCCCAGTTGGTAAGCTGGATGCGGTGGTCCCGGTATGCCTTGTCAGCCTTGTTGAACATGTCTTCCTGGATCTGCTCGAGTAACTTGGGGACTTCTTGTGCGATGCTGTCGACATTGATGGTACCACGTGCGGCGTCCTTGTCATCGATGTCGCGACGAGATGTGGTGACAATACCCTTCTCAGCATCCTTGGGGCCGAATTCGATTCGCAGAGGAATACCCTTCAACTCCCAGTCGTTGAACTTCCAGCCGGGAGAGTAGCCCTCACGGTAGTCGGTCTCAACGCGAACACCAGCCTCGGTAAGATCGTCATGAATCTTCTTGACCTTGCTGTAAAGGTCCTCCTTAGCCTCAGCAGACATCCTGGTTTCGTTAGCATTGCCATAGTTGAGTCATCAGTGATAAACGTACTTGGCGGTGACTCCCACAGGAATGACAACAACTTGGATCTCAGCCACTCTGGGAGGAATGACGAGACCTCGGTTGTCTCCGTGAGTCAGAATCATGACACCGATCGAACGTGTAGTCAGACCCCATGAGTTCTGCCACACGTGGACGTGTTCCGACTTTCCAGCTTCCTTGGCGGTGGGGTCCTCGACTGTGATGTTGAACATCTTTGAGAAATGTTGACCGAGAGCATGGGATGTTGCAGCCTGAATACCGCGACCAGTAGCGGGAATGAAACCTTCGACGGTGGTAGTGTAGTCGGCTCCGGGGAACTTCTCGTTGACAGTCTTCGTTCCCTTCACGACCGGAACGGCAAGCAGCTTCTGGTACACATCAGAGTACCAGTCCAGGATCTGGAGAACCTCATCGCTCGCTTCCTTCTGGGTAAGATGTGCGGTGTGGCCTTCTTGCCAGAGGAACTCGCGCGATCGGATGAAGGGCATGGGATCTGGACATAGATTAGACACTGCGGAAGAAAACAATAGGTCAGTACTAACGCTTGAACTCCCACCGAACGACGTTGTTCCACTGGTTCAGCTTCAGGGGAAGATCGCGATGCGACTGGATCTTGCGCGCGAAGTAGGGGTACATGGCTGTTTCGGAAGTAGGGCGCACAGCGACGGGCTTCTCCAGGTCAGATTTTCCGCCCTTGGTCACCCACGCGACCTCGGCGGCGAAACCCTCCACATGCTCCTTCTCTCGCTCCAAGTTATCAGCGCTGATGAAAATGGGGAAGTATGCGTTTCGGACTTTCAAAGTCTTGATCTGGCTGTCGAACCACGACTTGATGTTCTCCCAGATGGCGTACGAGGAGGGCTCGAGGATGTAGCATCCGGCTACGTCGTAGTAGGAGATCATCTGCCCCTTTGTAATGACCTGTTGGTACCAGTCTCCCAGGTCGACCTCCTTTGCGACATCGATACCAATCAACGCTGAACCTTCGATCTGTGGCTTGATTAGTATCGCGCATGGTGTCGGATGTTCGGTGTCGCCGCATAGACCTACCTTCTTCTTCTGTTGCTGGGGCTTCTTCGCGGCTTTCTGAGGGTTACCATCCTTTTTACTCTTCTTGGTCTCAGAGATGGAAAGATCCTTCATCTTGCCATCGGCAGCTGTGGCTTCAGCCATGTTGGGAAGGTGCTATACAAAGCTGTCAGCGTCTCGCAAGAGATATCTTCACGAGTACTAATGGATGAAAAGGTAGTGAAATCGCGGTCGTATAGATATTCTAGCCAAACCCATTTGTAAACAGGGTGAGTTGGTGGGGCAGGCGGGGTATCAAGACGCGACTTGGGACTACTTACGTGCAATTGAGTTATGGCAAGTTAAAGAGACGGTGGGGAACCCAAACAATATAAGGCGAGAGCACTCTAGAGTCACGTAAAGCTAAGACAGAGTCGGCTCGTTGCAGTCTCGTGTGAGTCGACAGCCAAATGTGTGGAGGGCCGAGTCATCGGCGCAGGGGTCCAGACTAGCGCGATTCACGGGCGGAGCTACCATTCGCCGTCGCCGACGCGGGCGGGCATTGCTGGAGATTTTCTGGACCGCGTAGAGGCAGCAACAACGAAGCAGAACAGCTATCACCCGACACAATGGCAGGAATCTTCGAGCAGTCACGTAGCGGAGGAACTCTGTGTAAGCCGCCGAAGCTAACAAGACCGCCGCAAAAAGCTAACACGTGCAGTCCTCGGCGGCCAGAAAATCAGCGGCCAGGACATTCGCGACCAAAACGTCCTCGCGACCCAAGCGATCTCGAATGTCGTCAAGTCGTCCTTTGGACCCTCGGGTCTTGACAAGATGATGGTCGACGACATCGGTGACGTTACCGTAACCAACGACGGCGCTACCATCCTCAGTTTGCTGGATATCGAGCACCCCGCAGGCAAAATCCTCGTCGACCTGGCCCAACAACAAGACAAGGAAGTCGGAGATGGCACAACCTCCGTCGTCATAATAGCGGCCGAGCTGCTGCGGAGAGCGAACGAGCTCATGAAGAACAAAATCCACCCCACCACCATCATCACAGGCTACAGGCTGGCGCTGAGGGAGGCGGTCAAGTACATGAACGAGAACATCAGCACCAAGGTCGATGCGCTCGGTCGGGACTCGCTAGTCAACATCGCGAAGACGTCCATGTCCAGCAAGATCATCGGCTCCGACTCCGACTTCTTCGCCAACATGGTGGTAGACGGCATGACTGCTGTCAAGATGACAAACAACAAGGGCGAGGTCAAATACCCTGTAAAGGCTGTCAACATCCTCAAGGCACACGGTCAAAGCGCGACTCAGTCGATACTGGTCAAGGGCTACGCTCTCAACTGCACGGTCGCCTCGCAAGCCATGAAGACGCGCATCACCGACGCCAAGATTGCCTGCTTGGACATCAACTTGCAGAAGGAGCGCATGAAGTTGGGTGTTCACATCACCATCGACGACCCGGAGCAGCTAGAGAAGATCCGAGAGCGCGAAGCTGGCATTGTCACCGAGCGCATTGAGATGATCTTGAAGGCTGGCGCCAACGTCATCATGACTACAAAGGGTATCGACGACCTCTGCCTCAAGCACTTCGTTGAGAAGGGTGCCATGGCTGTGCGAAGGTGTAAGAAGGAGGATCTGCGAAGGATAGCGAAGGCGACCGGTGCAACCTTGGTCAGCACCCTTTCTGATCTGAACGGTGACGAGAAGTTTGAGGCAGCAAACCTTGGCCATGCTGAGGAGGTTTCGCAAGAGCGCATTTCCGATGACGAGTGCATTCTGGTCAAGGGCACCAAGGCTTTCTCATCCGCATCCATCATCCTGCGAGGTGCGAACGACTACGCTCTGGACGAGATGGAGCGATCAGTACACGACTCATTATCAGCCGTGAAGCGAACCCTCGAGAGCGGCCGCATCGTCCCTGGTGGAGGTGCCGTTGAAACTGCGTTGCACATCTACTTGGAAGAGTGGGCAACGTCAGTGGTAAGTCACTCCAATCCTTGCATGTCTACAACGTGACTAACGATAAATCTAGGGCTCTCGGGAACAGTTGGCCATTGCTGCTTTTGCGCAGTCTCTGCTTGCTATTCCTAAGACACTTGCCATCAACGCGGCCAAGGATGCTACCGAGCTCGTCGCCAACCTCCGATCACGGCACGCTCTTTCACAGCGGACAGTGAACCCTTCAGACCCTTCGTCGCAAGACGCAAAGCAGCTGGCCAAGTCGAAGAACTACAAGAACTACGGTCTGGACCTGTCAAACGGTAAAGTGCACGACTGCCTAAAGGCCGGTGTACTGGAACCCAGCATGAGCAAAGTCAAGCAATTGAAGTCAGCAGTGGAGGCGTGTGTTGCGATTATGCGTATCGATACCCTGATCAAGCTGGATCCAGAGGAGCAAGGTGGAGGTGGTGACGATGGCCATGGACATTAGATGTCCTGGCGTCAAGAGGAGATAGACCCGACTGAAAAGATAACGACAGCGTAATGAAGGCTCCAAGCCCACGTGCAAGATACTCCTCTATTATCCCCACTCTGTTCCAAGCCACCCTAAGGACCCCCAACCGAAATCTGCTTGCCGCGGCACTGACTCATTAAAGCTTTTGGGGGCCAAATGTGACCATCGTGTAGGGCTTTCGGACCGACTAGCACCTGTTCTCAAAGCTATGTAGGCAACCAAAGCTTGCAGGCCTCGATTTGCACCAAACACCAAAAGACTCCCAACGATACGATCGTGCACAAGCTCATCACTTGCAGCTGTCATTTGGGACATGAGAAGGCTTGTTAATTATTGCGCCTCAAACCCTACCTCGGCAGTTCACGGCCACGATGGGGATCTACATGCGACTCTGCCGCGTCGCACAACACATGGCTTTCCGGTGAGATTATCTGGCGACCAAGACATCCGACGTGCCTGGTGTTCATATTAAAGAGGTAAAGCGCACGGTGGTGATGGCTGCAAGCGGCTTGTTTACAGCCTATCGCGGCGCTACACAAGCGAGGCGGATTGTTTCTTTCTTCTTCAGCTCGCTACCCCATGCTAGCTACACATCCGTTGTCCCTGCAGCGGTCACCATTGCGTCTAGCGTCAAGACGAACACCTTGTGGAAATACTGAACAACTGTGCTTGAGATGATGCAGTAACGGAAAGAATGAGCAGGAAAAGCGTAGGTGTGGTGCAAGTATTGCAGCAATCCTGCATGTACAACAAGCACGTCCAACCGAACGCTTTCATGGAACCCAAATGCACAAATTCTCAGCTGATCAGCCTTCAATACGCTCTCCTCGTATGTGTGGCCGCAGCCGGCAAGCCCCAGCGGGTCGCTGCACGCCTTACGGCGCAATGTCTTTCTCATTGTACGTAGCTCAACGTACCTAGGTATGAGTACTTAGCTTATAGGGCCCTGCTCTTTCCTTAAGGGTGCTTTCTGTTCCTCGTTTTGTAATTTCTCGGGTCTGAAACGTCATGGCATATACCAGGCTTTCTTCGTTGCTGGTCGTTCTCTTTTCCGCAAAGTATGGGAGCACTGCTATGATACGGGCACCGACGCCTGCTGTCACGCCCGCCCCTGCTGCAACAGCTGTAGCACTGGCTGTTAGGGATGTTACTACCCTTGGATATATTTCCACGGGCATGTATGGCTCGAGTACACTGTGTAAGATTGATTACCTACATGGCTGCTCGATTGTTGCTAAGAAGTCTTAGATGACACCATCACCGCAAATAACGAGGGTCATGTCATCGCAACATCAGGTAGCCTTTACAAGATCTGTGCGCCAGAATCTCTTTGCGAGTTCTTTTCTTGTGAGAGCGATTACGTTGTGTATCCGACTACATCAGTCTTCTGGTGCGTTCTGGCTCCTGGTCGCCTGGATATTGTATACTAACATGGCATCGCAGTGGAGGCTCAAACTTAACTTGCAGCTACTGGGAGCTGGCAACAGATATCAATGACCCTTCACCATTGACCAACTACTGGTGCGATGCTAAGACGGAAACGGGAGGAAGGATCTTAGTAACCACCCCAGACCAAGGTATGCAATCTGTCTAACCTTGATGAAGCATTGACTGACAACACACTTCCAAGATTCATCAACCTCCCCTAACACTGGCTCATCCTCGAATACCCCAATCTCTCTGTCCTTCACTCCACTCTCACGTACCGCTTCCGGTCGTCCCTCAGATGCACCACTTGACCTTACACCTTCCTCCGGTAACGAAGATTCCAACGACTCCAACAACTCCAACGAATCCAACAATTCCAACAATTCCAAGAAGTCAACTCCAGTAGGCGCAATCGCCGGTGGAGTAATCGGCGGCGTCGCTCTTCTAGCCGCTGTAGTTCTCGGAGTCTTCTTCCTTCTTCGCCGCAAGAAGAAGCAACAGAACAATACCACCGTCAACAACAACATGCAGCAGCCACCCACCGCACCTCAAGCTCCACCAGCCGGTGTCCAGTACTACCACGAGCAGAAGCCCGTCCCTCAGCAACACATGCAACAGATGCCGTCTCCACCGCCTCAACACCAACAGCACTACGGTCAGTACGATCCGAACGCACAGCAACCCGCGCAACATTTCTATGACCCCAATGCTCAGTCTGCGTATGCTACGCAGCAGGGTGGCTATGCGATGCCGGAGAAAATATCAGGTGCTGTGAATCCTGTGCAGGCGAACCCGCACTATTCGGACGGGCCAGTGAGCCCTGTACCGCAGTACTCCCCAGCTATGTCGCCGCCAGTTCCAGCCACCATTAATGAGTTGCCGAGTGGGAGGATGTGAGTACAGTAGTGTTGCATTCGGTCGTGGATGATATGGCCATCGTCCTGGAAAGCAGTTCATGTCTTTGTGCTGTCTTGCACAGTCTGATACTGCGTGCCGTACAGTGGATGGAGAGATGGATGTACATTTGAAGTGCAGTACAACTCTAGGTACAACTCTAGTGTTGATGAATTATACCCCCCCTGTTATATGACCCACCAAGTTTAAGACGTTCTACGAGATGTCCGTTAATTTGCAGGTTCTGCGTTCGTCAGAACTTTCATCAAGGCTTCCCGCAATATCCTTTATGATATCCCCAAGCTAACTTTTGATGGTCCTTGCCGCAATAGTACGCCTCGCCGCATCCAGCACACTTGGATTTGGCACCTGGTGCTCCACAGTGACCACACCATTTCTCCGTCGCTCTATTCATCCACCTCTTTTTCGTCCTCATCGCCACTTCCCATAGCCAATCGTCTACAGGTGTACCACTGATCGCTAGAGTGCGGTCGCTCTTGCTAGGATCTGCACCCTTAGCCAACATACTGAAACGCAGGGCAAACTCCTCGGGGGTATCCAGAGCGAACAGCTGCTTTCCCTTCGGCCCAGGTCCGCGTCCTATATCGCCGAACTGCATGGATGAGAGATCGAAGAAGGATTGAACCGTGTCGCTATCGAGCGGAGAGAAACCTACGACGGCATGCAGCAGTTGTGGCTGATGCCCACTAACATACATTGCGCCCTCCGGGAGTACGCAGATAGCAGTGGTGAACTTTGGGTCACGGAAGGACTCCTCGACAATGACACGTCTACTGACTGTTGTCGTATAAGACATGCCTGGCTGCTTACCATTGGGCGCATGTCTTACTCTCAACTTTGTATCTTCAGAAAACAATGCAAAGAAGATTTGAAGCAGACTGATCGCCTGGTAGCAGCCATCGTGGTTGCGTGCTTGGTGGAACAACGTCTCCAGTTGCTCGTTGGAGAGTGCGCTATCCTTGCGTTTGTTCGGGGGTAGGAATTCCGTGGGCAGGTCTGGGGCATCGGGATCGTTAGCCTGCTGCTGATCCAATACGATCCACGTAGACGCGTTGTTGTTCCAGCCTTGGTCGATGGGACTGCTAAGTTTGACAGTCTTCGGTTGCGAACCTGGGAAAGCGACTTCCCTCAGTTTGGTGTGTCGAAGCCGAGGTTCCGTAGTGTTCCGTTCATAGTTGAGTAAGACAGCAATGTCGTATAGATCCAGCACATCCTCGGAGTCCATCATGGTTGCCGGGCGGGCGCTCTGCACTATCCTGCTTGCGTGAAATTGAGATGGCGGGGCGCATCATCCCGCTGGGAGCGTGACGCGCTAAGCAAGCATCTTCCTATTTTCGGCGTAGCGCGGAACGCGTGCCTGCGTGATGTCACTCGTCGCGTGTCTGGAAGCCGCGAACTGGAGGAAACGGTATAGCGATTACCATCATATCCTGGAGGCTGAATCGCTGACACGTCCTCCAAACGACCGTGATTGAGTCGCAGTGACTATTTATAAGGTCACGATACAAGAGTACGGGAACGAAGCAACAGCCCTGGAGATTTGAAATGTGTTGAGATTCCTTGGAGAGACTCTAATCAGCCTGGATCATCCCTCTCCATTCTCTGACTGCAATCGCCATGCTCTGCCTAGACCCAGCTCAACGCGCATCGTAATTTAGGCCGTTCTTACCAACCAACCATGATAGCCGTCTTCCCTCGGGCAAGGAAAAACCGAGCAGGTTTGCAGACTACACTGCAATGAAAACAAACATATTGGGAAATCTGGCATCAACATAAACCCCAGGGTGTTTAGTTATTTCCTTGTAAGAGGCGAAATCACGAAAGAGCTGAAGAGAGGAAGAAGGGATTTTGAAGGTGACCAGTAATTTTGGAAGGCATGAAGGTAAGAGCTACTCTAATCGTATGAGTAGTTCTCGAGGCCCCCCTCGCCAGCCCTCTGTAATAGTCGTTTCTTCTTCCAACCCATCTGAACTCGCTTCACCAACTTTTAGTCTCGCACGCAAACTTCTTAGCTATGAATCGCTTTTCCCCGCAAACTCTAGCCTGAAGAATGGTTAGCATCCCCCAGGTAAGCTGTGATCAGACTCGTCCACTTACAGTAGCACAGGGCAGAAGTCAGTGCCTACTCAACGCGGAGCTTCTTCTCTACCGAATGCCCGTCAGTGTCGACGCTGAGCGCTCGCTTCTTGGAATTCTCAGAGAGCACGTTCTCCGAGGACTCAGGAAGAACTTCAGCCGAATGCTCCTCTTTGGAGTAATTGTCACCGTGATCCTTGACTACATTCGCGTTCAGGACATCGGCAGTATCTGCACGCGTGACTTCGGGAATGGCACCATCTCCAGTACAATCATCATCTCTGGCCATCATATGCTTTAGCTCTTTGACAAGGATCTGGAATCCGTTGCCAAAGCCGACATCGACGAACTCCTCTTTCTTGCCGCAGTAAACGAAAACGAAACCCACCACAGCTTTGAGCGGCTCACTGAATGGGTTTAACGTTTTTCTCTTGGACATCTTACTGAAGAAGGAGTTGCCGATGAAGCCTTCCTGTCCTACGTTCTTACTAAAGAGTCCATTGAAATTCACGTTGCTTCTGAAGTACAAGTGTGGCTTCGCTGTGCCGCCACAGATGACCCATAGTTCGCGCTCCCCGCGACGCACGAGTCCGTGAGTAGATCCGACGCTGAGTTCGTGTTTGCCCTTAGAGTTGCGACGGAAGCTGAATGTATCCGGCAAGGGAAGCTTGGCAATGGCATACGGGCACTGCTCTTGAAGCATGTCGAGCAACTGCTCTTTGGTGTAACGTGGGCAACTAGGCATCTTTTCCTGGTAGCTGCGATTGCTGTCAGTATCTTGTCGATCAGAGGGAAGAACAGACTCAGCTTACTGGTGTGGTTGACTGTACGTTTCAGCAAGCGGGGGTGCTGTTGGCGAAAGAAGGAAGGAGATATGGTACTGAGAGAGAATATATGAGGCAGCTTTCTATGAAGTCTAGTCACAAAACCTCATTCTCGAGGCCCCGGAGTTACCTAGCGTCATTATCACCTTGAGGTGAGAGGGTAAGTGTGTGTCACCCCTTGGAGTAAGACAGGTGTCTTACCGACTTTTGAGCGCCACATACACTCAAGATAGGGAAGTGAGGCATATGTAAGGTCTTCACGAGAACTCATGGCTGTTTCGTAGGAACGACTAAACACCACGAGTGATGCGTAGGTATCCGGCCGTCCATTTACTGTTGTACAACAGGAGTATATGTTCTTGTATTCGCATACAACCACTGTTGGCGATGTGTTGGACGTATAGAACCTCGCGACTTACATCACGGTCCATGCTTCGTCTCCCTGATCGAGAAGAACATCATGAGCAGAAGCGGAGCTTTTATACCCATGAAATGAGACGAACAATCAAATGGTATATCTCCCAAAGCTAAAGTACATGACGAATGATTCAACAAGCAAACTAAAGCCGCGCCATGTTCCCTCTCTTCCGCATGCTCTTCGCCTTCCCTTCGACAGCACCCACCTCATCGCCATCCAACTCCTTTCTATCAAACACTGCATCCTCCCAAAGCTTCTCACCGACCAGATCCGCCAGCGCCAAAACCCTCGTCTGAACTGTCGCTCCATCGCGCCGATTCTTGCCTTCTCTTCGCGAAGCACTAATGCGCTCAGCGAAGCGCCATAAGGCGCCATCGGCAATGATGCCGCCGTTCGACCCTCTTTGCGGAGTCCACTCCTCTGCTAATCTGATAGTAGCGGGCGTCTTGTCTTTGGACTTGGTAACAAGAATCATGCCTTCTTCCTGGAAGCGCGTGTACGCATTCTTCAGTGTTTCTTTATTTACAGCCTCGAAGTAGGAAAGATCGCCTTGGTGGTACAGAGTCTTGCCGAGGACTTGTGCGCGATCTTGGACTTTCTTGAGGTCGAGCCAGGAGGATGGAGATGGAGATGTAGCATTGGAGGATGACAGGGGAGGTGTGAGCATCATCAGACTGATAGCGCCGAGCCATGCAGCCTCGATGAACGGCCAAATGAGGAAACAGTAGAAGTCATAGTTTTCGCGCCCTTGGGTCCGTTCAGCAGGTGATAATTCGACGAAATCCACGGTTTCTTCGCCGAGCTCGGTTTTTGACCGTGACATCGTGATGACACCGTCTTTTTCTAGTCCTTCGAGTGTCTTGGCGAGATTGGTATCGAGACCTTCGGTGGGGAAGATAAACTCTCCCCGGAAGAGCTGCGAGAGGAAGTGCACCTGTGCGCGCAGGTCGCCGTAAGACATGCGTTGATACTCTGGGCCGCCGCCCTGCTTTACATGCGTGTATAGTGCTGCGCTGACCAGGCTTTGTAGGATGAAGAGATGAATGGTCATGTTTCTGTAGAAGGAGAGTTGGAACCTATCGACGGCGTAAAATGTGTCTTCTGGTAATCCGGGGACTAGGCCAACAAGTCCAGGTCCCAGAACTTCTAAAGCGCGGTCGACAACAACACTAGTGGGGAGGTTCCCAAAGTGTGCTACACGGCCACCTTGAGCCCTGACACGGTCGCTAAGCCATTCGACTCGGCGGATGAGTTCTGATTTGCCCACACCACGACCTCTCAATGTCAATAAGACGGTACCGACGAGAGCAGTGGGCATCACGACCGAGACGTCGTTGATCTCTGACAAAACTTTGTAACCCAGTGTGCGGAGGAGGCGGAGTCGGTCTTCTTTGGTATCGAGTTGCTGGGGAAGCTTAGAGAAGCGTTCGCGTTGCTGATTGATGAAGGATTTGAGTGACCATGGCTCGTGAAATCGGACGTCTACGCGACCGAGTTTAAGGGAGAGGACGCTGGAAGCGGACAGGAAGTCCATGAGGTTTTCTTTGGGTTTGGGTTGACCGAGGAGTTCGCTAATGTATGAGCTGCGATGTGTTAGTTTTCCCTCTGGGACCAAGCTGATCGAAAGACTTACTCGACCTCAATGACCTTATCGTACTGCGTCGATACCGGGCAAATGATCGCGTCCTCCACCCTGCCGCTCGCGATACTATCAAGCATGTAACTCAGTATGCCGAACTTGGGCGGTAGAAGCTTGCCTGTACGACTCCTCCCTCCTTCTACGAAGCACTCCAAATTATATCCACATTGCAGCAGGGTATCGATGTAGGATTGTACAAGTGTAATGTACAGCTGATCGTCCCCGAAGCTCCTTCGTATCCACATAGCGCCGGCATGTTGTAGGAAGGACCCGACGACTGGGAAGTTGAGGTTGTCCCCAGCCACGACTGTTGGCAGAGCAAGTCCGAGTCGGTAGCAGATGATTTGTAGCGAGACGTAGTCTACGTGCGAGCGGTGACACGGAAGGAAGATGATGGAGTGCTTGTCTTTCGCTGCCTTCTCGGCGACAGCGCGCAGGCGTAGCACTTCCTCGCTCGAGACGTGGACGCCCTGGTGGTATGCTCTTGTCAAGAGTTGTGTAGCGAAATAGTATGCACCTCTTATGAAGCCTTTGCTTTCCATCTTGCAGATCATGGAATCCGTCCAGCCCTCGCTGACTTGCATAAGCGATTCCTCAATTTGCACCCTCCTCTTTGCCTTTTTATCTTTCTCGCCGACACCAACCCCATGCATCGCATCCTCGCCCAAAAGCCCTTCTTTCGCCTCAACCTCTACCCTCTTGTTCGCCAACTCGCGCACTTTGGCGACGAGCATTGGGTTGCTCAACACCCTCGCCTTCATATCCTCGCTAAAGCCCGGGTAGAACTCTGGCTGCCCAATGTGATCGTCGAAAGACCTCCATCCTGTCCCTGAGAAGTGTAGCGAGACTTCGCGAATGAAATCGAGCGGCGAGGATCGGAAGCGCGCGAAGCTGTGTATAAGGCCGCGGTCGGGCGATTCGTTGTAGCCGGCTGCGTGCAGGTAGACATTGTCGTCGGCTGTGATGCTGAGATCGGGAGCTTGTTCGGGGCTGGAGGGGCGCGCGGTGGAGGACTTCCGGTCCTCGTCTGAGGAGGCCATGCTGATTGGAATGCGGATGTGGGATATGCAAGGAGCGTCTCCTTAGGGAAAGGGTGCGGCGGAAAGCGCGTATCGCATGGGAAGGACGCGTTTAGGAATCGATCTCGGGAGATGGAGTTTTTCGGGTGTTTTGATTTCGTGTCAGTCCACGTTGGCACTGTTACTACGACATGGTGAAGCAGGCATGGAGCGTCGCGACGATGGACGGTGACATCGCAGGCCCACTTCCCCGGTCGCTATGCCTCGGCTTCTTGTGGGGAAGCCACGCCGGCGCACCATCACCTCCGATTCGCTATCCATCAGCACCACCGACTCTGACAGTTGCTTGGTAGATTGCTATTAACGTGCCATTTTATACTACAATACATCTATTTGTATACATGCGTCATCATGAGACGGTCGGCGTACTCCAAATCTCATGACAAGGCCACACAGCAACTCAGAACACTTCCCACAAACTGACTTTCCCGTCTTTAGCTCCTGCAGCGACCCAGTGTTTAAGCTTCGACTGCTCCTCACGGTCTCTTTGCCGCTTGTTGACAGCCCCATCTCCGCGACCTATCTCATCTTGTGTAAGAATCTCACCGAATGCAGTGGAGTAGACTCCTTCCTTGTGCCACTTCAGCACGGCAACTTCCTTGAGCGTCTTGGTGCTGTATATGCGGATCCGTGAGTCCCAACCACCGGTAATCAGAAGCCTGCCATCCGAGCGGACACGGAGCGACTGTTGACCTGCGTGTTTGGTGTCTGTTGTTTTGTACGGGGCTTGTAAGCTGACCACTTTCTGGACTGGCGGAGCAGGCTTGAACTTCGGTAGCGGTGCGGCCGACGAAAGCAGTGAAGATAGACCGCTGGGTGTCGCTTTCTTGGAGCTCGGCTGATCAACAGTTTGCTTTGTGAATAGATTTGAAGACGGTACGGGTGGGTCGTTGTCTTCTTTACCCGGAATGGATGGCAACTCCGGTATCTGATGCTTGGCTACTATAGCATCTGCCGAGGATGTGAAATAGAAGTCACCCTCTGGCGAAGCGTCCAATGACAGAATCGGCTGAGAATGGGGTTGACTGAGGTATACAAGCTGGGCAGTCTCTACGCTCGTGTCGGGGTGTTCTTCAGCCAGCTTGAAGGCTGCAGTGACCCCGCCTTCATACCCTGCGAGCAGGAGAAGTCTCTGCGTGGCTCTATTACGAACAAATCTCACGGCCATGACCATGCCTGTTTCGACGGTTCGTATCTGTGGGATCCTGACCTTGAGTAGCTCACCAGGGAAGCTATACACGTCGATCACCTTGTCGTCTGTTGACGGGACTGCCACAAAGATGGAGTCATCCTCTGCGACAGAGGCTGGAGGATGCTGATAGCCCATGGAGAAGGAGCAGAAGTTGAGAGTGTTGACGGGAAGCGAATGAAGAAGCCACGGTTTGGGCGTGTGTTCTCGGTTCCCATCTTCAGGTAATGTTGATGAAAGCTTCTCTGTCTCGTCTTCGAGTGCAAGTCGCCAGACTCTTATTCTGTTGTCCCGTCCATGTCTGTATCCGCGATCTGATGTTAGTAGAGCTCGTCAGGCAGACGTGGGCTAGTCTTAGGGTGATTGGTGGTTTGCTACAGTGACACGCACGTTATGATCTTTGCATCTCCCCATTGGGCGAAGCCTAGGATGGGGCCATCGTGAGCTGGCCAGACAGCAGTTGGTCGCTTCGTCTGAACATTCCAGAGGACGACCCAGCCATCCGCGTCGCCCGTCAACAAACGGCTGTTCTGACGAACAAACAAAGTTGCGTGGATGTGCGAGGCATGGCCGCGGAGAATGGCAGTGGGCTGTGCCGGTGGGAGCGTGGCGGTTTGGCGCTCCAGGGCCATGGGCAAGCTGAGGTGTTAGTTTCGGGCAGGCCGGCACGAGAGACGATCGTCGAGAAGCGATGGTGGGGCCAGTGATGAGCGGTTGATTGTCGGGTATACAACGCGAACGACAGGTACATGCGCGCTTGAAACGGCTGCCTGCTGGGCGTTCCCTTCTCAGACGATGCTTGGTGCTAAGGAGCTGAGCTTTAATCGATTGCTGCAGCAGAAGTACGAAACAGCCATGTTGACTGGTATGGAAGAAGGAGTATTCGTTTCCTCGCAGCTTAGGAGTACATGTGGAGGCGCCGGCAGGTGTTCCAGGGTGGCAGGTGCTATGACAGTGCAAAGATTGCCGAGACGGACAGGGATCTATTCTGGTCTTGAGCTTGTTCGCAAAACTCTACAAGATTAGACGAGTGAAGGTGCAGCCAGTCAGCATGCCATGGAGCGTCGAAGCTGCTCGGGCGCAATGCACCTGCACAAGCCGGTTGGGCATCATCTGGATACCTGCAAGATGTGACTGTCTCTTCAGCAGCGCTGGGGTAGTGCCAAGATGCTGCCTGCGCCACGATGGGTAGCTCTTCGCACGAACTGCCACGAGAAAGCTAGTGCGCTGGGCAATAGGGCTCGCTACAGCAATGATGCACAGCAATCGAGGGTCCGCGGGACGGGAAGAAGAGTTTCCATGCTACGTCGCCGAATGTCACGACGCATCCAAGCCGGCGCGCGCATCATTACCGGGAGGGCGCGCACATCATGGCGTCGCACCCCGGACTGGCGCACACCAAGGCCCAGACGTCTCCCCGAAGGCGCATTTTGTCCAGCTCTGCCGTCTTTTATCGCGGGATCGTCGTGATACTCGTCCACCTGTCCAGACGCTGACGACCGAAAACCCGGACAGTGTCTTGTTTCAGAGTGCAGCTGTCAACGTTACAGGCGCCTCGGTCCCCAGCCCTCGCGTGCACCTGCCCTTGCGACGCTCCCTGCCAGGACGTCCACCATCTCCTATCGTTCGTCATCGCCTGCATGTACGCCAGCCCGCTCAGGTATAATCCAATATTCCGCCTTTCCTCACGACTCGCTGCTGCTACTTGTTTGCTTCTGTCCCGCCAAAAGCACCCTCGACTCCCATGACTTTCCTCGCCCACCCCTCCACCTAGACCAGCGCGTTCCTGCATATCATCCGCGACCGAACGCCTGCACACGCCCTCTCGACGGCCAATTCACAAGACCTCCTATCCCTGCGCCCTCTCGACACTTTTGCATTCGCACCACGACGACGGATCCACGCCTTTGTGTCTCTTTCCACTATTGTTCAATCACTGCCATTGCAGCCGCCCTACTGCGAATCTTGCGAATCTTACGTTGCTGCGTCGCGTCCCGTCGAAACCGAGCTGTCAGATCACGGCGGTCCTCGACCAACCCCACATCTCCAACCGCGACTACTCGACGATTGACCACCAGATCGAAGTGGAGGGATCGACAGACTTGGCCCACTGCGCGCCCTGTTACGGGGTCGTGATCGCCCTGCCACGGCGAACGACGGCGCAACGCCTGTCCCCGAGCGAGCGTCAGCATGGCCAACACCGCTACACCACCCTCCAACAATGACTCGCCCACGAGCAAGCCATTGCCCTCGAGAAAGAGAGCCAGCGATGCCACGCCCGACGACAAGCCTAAGAGGACTCGTACCGGCTGCCTGACATGCAGAGAGCGCCATCTCAAGTGCGATGAGACCAAACCGACTTGCAACAACTGCCTCAAGTCCCAGCGCGAGTGCAATTGGGGCAAGAAGCTCAACTTTCTCGACACCACCTGCGAGCGGAATGCATACCTGATCCCCCAAGGCATCGACTATCAGATCGCTTTCATGGACGAGTCGCGGACCATTGCTTCGGAATATGTGGGCGGGCGAGAAATGTATCCAGTAGAGGACATGGACGCACATGTTCATATGGGCAGCAACGGCTTTGGCATGGGACCGCCAGCTTCGTCGCGCCAGCACATTCCTCCCATCCAGGGCATCGCACAGGAGTCGTACCAGCAAGCGCAACTCACCTACAACTTCGACCCACAGCGGACCCAGCACCAACACGGGCGTTCAAGTAAGTCAACAGTCTATTCCAGCTCTCCGTGCTGACTCTATAGTATCGAGTTTCTCAAACGGCCCAACACCGTCCCCGTACACGATGGAGCATTCGGCCAGTCCCGGACCCCTCCCCACGCGCGACTACCTGAAGAGCCAAGAGGAGGTATTATACATGCAGGTTTTCGTCGAGGAAATCGGCATTTGGATGGACAGCATGGACGCACACAAGCACTTCTCGCGTCTGCTACCCTTCCATGCGCTCAACGAGCCTATGCTGTTACACGCCTTCCTCGCATGTGGTGCACGACATCTTGCCCTTGTTAATCCCAAGTACAGCGAGGAGAAAACACTCCACTATTACGATGTAGCCACACGCGACCTTCTGCACTCTCTGCAGGACCCCGACCGCGATACCATTCTATGCGCTACCACTGCGGTAATACTCAACGTATACGAAATCATGGGAGAGCGTGCGCTACAACGGATGAACCACATCGCGGGAGCTCGTGCTCTGATCAAAGAGTGCCGCTGGAACGCTAGGTCAACAGGCATCGGAGCCGCCTGTTTCTGGCTGAACGTCGGCATGGAGATACTGAGTTGTCTGCACTTCAACTGGCAGGTCGCTTGGGACCCCGACGAGTGGGGCATCGAGATGGACTTTACACCAGAGACTGAGTCAGGCAAGGAAGAAGTCTGGACCCATCGTATTCTCTATGTCGTTGCAAGGATATGCAACTTCCGTGCATCGATACCGCGCAACCAGGAAGTCGCCAGGCAGACCTTGCAGGAACGGCACAACGAGTGGCTTCGGCTGAAAGACATGACCGACAGGTGGAACGAGAACATACCACGCACCATGCACCCAATGGCATATCTGTACCCCGGACAAACAATATCCGGTTCAGCGTTCCCCGAAGTCTGGCTAATCAAGCGAGCATCGATAATAGCGCGGCTCTTCTACCATACATCCCTTGTCTTGCTCGCGCAGATCAACCCGCTACAGGGCCCTAGCGAACCCGACATGTGGGCCATGCTCGAGCAAAACTCCAAGTTCATCTGCGGTATCAGTGCACACGTCAAAGACCGTGGGGTTGCCAGCGTAGCGCTAAGGTCTCTTGCCATTGCAGCTGAACCGCTTACAGACCGACGCGAGCAGGAAGAAGTCCTCCAGATATTCGATAAGATCAGGCAAGAAACGGGCTGGCGTGTAGGCTTCGTCAATACAGAGCTGAAGCAGAAGTGGGGCTGGGATACGCCGCAAACCCAGGACCAGAAGCCACAGCAACAACCTCCGCCTCCGCCACCCCCACAACAGCAGCAGCAGATGAATGGCCACATGCAGGAAGGCAGTGTTGTGTACCAGCAACAGCCTCAGGTCGTCGTTCAGCAGCAGATGCCGCAAGTCTCGGTTGCACCTGCACCAGTGCAGCGGCGGCCGACGGGCTTTGGTAACCCTCTGCTTGTAGCAGACTTCAGCATGCCACAACATCCTTACCAGACGCACTACGTGCCTGCAAACATTGTTCAGCAGCAGCAACCGCACACGTTACTTCAGCCGCCACTTACCGCAATGAACGGGTACGGCGGACAGCATTTCTTCTAAGCATCCTCAGCACGGCCTTCTTCCTTCCAGGATTGTATTACTCGGCACCTTGTTCTACCACATTTCTATACACAAAAGGCAGGCGTTTGGATCTTCCGTATCTCTACACGGCATGAGATACTTCTCTAACGATGTCATGAGTAGCATATATGCGATCACTAATAGCAAGACCACAAGGGTGGTATTTGGAGGCCAAATGGTATAAACGGGACTTTTGTAAATATATACCCTCTGTTTGAGCAAAACTTGGTGCAAACTCGCCGTCAGTATCTGGCCTTGTTTGCGTGTACAATCTATCAGCCATTGAATACTCAATTTCTCTATCCCGTTAGTGGATGGCGAGGAGACAGCTTGAACCCCAGGTTCACTCCCTTTCGCAACTGCCGTATGCATACACATCTCACTCGCATATCGCTCGGATCATAACCACTAGTACGAAACCCAATCTTCGCTTCGGCAAAGTTCCGTTTGGTGTGATGAAGTAGCTTCATCTGCTAGTCATTGCTAGGCCGCCCGTACCACCTGTCACTCAGCCCTAATACTAGCTGTTTACGCCACACCTGCTAGTGAGATCAATCTCGTCTTTTCTCTCTACATTCGGTAAAAGGGCATTCATATATCAACACAGCGTTCTATCTAGTCGATGCGAGGAGATGTGGGTGGGTTGCGGCCGTACAGTCAATTGTGCACATCGCATTACCCCTTTTCGAGGATACTGCATCACACCCAGTTGGTGCAGGATCGCAGTATGCTGCAGCCGTCATTGCATGTCGAGCCGCCGGATGATCTCCCTGAATCCCTGGGGTTCTTCGTGCGCGAGCCCGTCAAACATGTTTCGCTGTGCGCGCAAAGACCATGAGTAGTTCGTCGATCAGGTTCGCAACGACCGACACCACATCTCCACATACCAAACACGAACATGATTCTAGCAACGTCGCGACTCGCCTTATCCACAGCGCCATCTTGCGATTTATTCAATTGGTTGAATTTGCAACATGGTGGCGCTTTCCCCTGTGTTTAGCGAGTCAGGGGTGGAACCTGTGCCGCAATATGCGAGTTATACCCAAGCGCTCCAAGAGGGAACAAAGGAAATACGAACCAGGCATCCAGCCGCCAACTACGCCACAAAAGTGTCAGCTCATGTATTATCTTGGACAATGGCGCTCCTTCAGCATGTCAGCTCTGTCTCGTTTTCACCCCTCTTGGGAGTCGTCTTATTTCTTTTTTCACTATACCTAGGTATCATTCAACATGCATCGCGCATTCCGGGATGAGAAAGGCCTGCATTATGCGCCGAGAAGACATCACTCTCCCGTTGGACTAACTCGAAGGCGCAGTCGTCGCACGGTGCTTCTCGTAATTGCAGTCTGCTTCCTTGCACTGTACAGATTCCTTCTGCCACAACATCCCGGAATCGCCCTCAGTCCATCAGTCATCAATGACACATCAACCTCCGGGATACCACCCGCAACGGAAACCCCGCAAGGTGCTGAGACCCCAATATGTCCGGATTCGCCAATTGCAAACGATGTTCTGGTAGTTGTCAGAACAGGTGCAACCGAAGTTCTTGAGAAGTTACCCGTTCACTTCGAAACAACACTTCGCTGCGTGCCAGACTACATTGTCTACTCCGACTTAAGAGAGGAGGTTGACGGTCACCAAATACACGATGTTTTCGAAGGCATCAGTGACGAACTCAAAACTTCAGTACCAGAGTTTAAGCTCTACGATCACCTTAGAGCTCATGGAAGAGAGGGCTTGAAGAACACGACGCATCTCGGAAGCGGGCCAGGAGGATCGCTAGACAATCCGTCGTGGAAACTTGATCGATTCAAATTTCTACCCATGGTGGATAAGGCGCTCACATACCGTCCGAATGCGAAGTGGTTCGTGTTCATCGAAGCCGACACCTACATGGTTTGGCAGAATGTACTGCAGTACCTGAGCCATTTCGATCCTGATCAGGCACTGTATATGGGAAAGCACATGTACATCGGCGACACACTATTCGCACACGGCGGATCCGGTTTTGTACTCTCCTCCACAGCCATGCGCAAAGTAACAGAACGAAGAAACGCCAATCTCGCCGAGTACGACGCGTTCACAAACAAGAGCTGGGCAGGCGACATGGTACTAGCCACCGCTCTGCGCGAAGTCAACGTTCCTCTGTTCTGGGCATTCCCCCATTTCCAAGGCGAACCAGTATCATCACTAGACCACAACGTATCGAAGATAGGCCGAACACCATGGTGCTACGCCCCAATCACCTACCACCACATGCGCCCAAGCGACATCCAATCCCTATGGACCTTCGAACAGACCCGCCAACAGAACGGCAAAACCCAACTCCTTCACCGCGACGTCTTCAAAGAGTACATCCTCCCCCGCCTCTCCGCCAAACTCGACGACTGGGACAACCTATCCATGGACGTAGAACCCGACGACTCAGGCCCCTTTGAGAAATGCAAATTCATCTGCGAATCCAGAGCAACATGTCTCCAGTTCTCCTACGCCGCGGGCAAATGCTCTACATCCACCAGCGTCACACTGGGCGAGAGCGCAAAGACACGGTGTGTAGAGTATTCCAGCGCGGCGAGCAAGTGCATTCGCTGGCAGGAGGGGACACAGTTTGCGGGCTCGATTCAGTCTGGGTGGATGATGGATCGGTTGGAACAATACGTACTGGAGATGGATAGTACGTGTAGTGGATCTGAGAAGGAGAGGTGGGTCGCTTGAAAGAGAGATTAGCAAATGCGGAGTTCGAGCGAACCTCGCGCTATGTCGACTAGTTCATGCAGGGCAAAGAGAACAAAGAGTACGCAGCGCTGGTGCGCTTTAGCTTGAGAGCTACAAGGCTGCACATGCGGCGGCTTGGGAAGACCTTCGGCTGACGGTTCTGGACAAGAGCTACTGCGTTAGTACGCTTCCGATGGCAGATGCGGGGAAGTGGTGTTGGTCTCGAACGAGCAAACACTCTTACATCATCATTCGGGAGCTTGACTCCGTCCCGTATCACTATTCAATGATCAGGCTGGACTGACCTGGCGAAGAAGATCGTGATTGGGGTGGCGGAAGAGTGATTGCATGCAAGAGCAGAAGAGCACGAGGGAAAGATGGGTTCTAGGACGAAGAATGGCAAAGAGGCACGGCGATGTCTTAGCAATGAAGGGGGACAGAATTTCTGGCATATACGCTACTTCTGCAACGATCCATGCTGTAATGCTGGAGTGTTGGGAAGACCTTAGGTACAGGTCATATCTTACCATACCTCAAGTTTTTTGACGGGGACGTGCATAGGAAGAAATCGAGATATTGTTTAACAGATAACTTTCGATATATACATTACATTTGCATTTGCTTTAGTAGCAGCCAACACCCTACTTCGATGTGTCCAAGACATAGCGTCCAGCAATAGCACCCTTGTTCATCTTGTCATACACCATCTGGAGTTCAGAGAGACCAACGACCTTGAACGGAGCCTTGATCAAGCCGCGGCGGAAGAACTCGATAGCCTCTGAGCTGTCCTTGCGGTTACCGACGTATGAGCCTTGGATTCTGATCATCTTGATGACAGTCTCAAAGACGGGTGCCTTCAGGTAAGCGCCAGCGGGGAGACCAATGCAGATGACGGTACCGCGTGGGCGGACGTACTCGGCGGCTTGCTGGAAGGGCTTCTCGTTGACGGCAACGAGGATGACAACGTGGGGACCAAGACCATCGGGTGTTGCCTTCTGGACGTCGGCGACGAGGTTCTTGCTCGTGGAGAAGTCGACAAAGGCCTCGGCACCAAGTTCTCCGGTGCACATCTTCTTCTTCTCATCGCCAGTGTCGATGGCAATTGTTCGTACACCCATTGCCTTTGCGTACTGGCAAGCAAGCGAACCGAGACCACCACCAGCACCGACGATGGCGGCGAATTGGCCGGGCTTGACACCTGACTCCTTCAGACCCTTGTAGACGGTGATACCGGCACACAGGACTGGAGCAATGGCGGCGAGATCACATTCCTTGGGAATGCGGGCAACGTGAGCAGCCTTGGCGATGCAATATTGCTGGAAGGTACCGTCGACAGTATATCCAGATAGAAGAGGCTTGGGGCAGAGGGGCTCGTCTGCTTGCTGGCAGAAGTCACAAGCCAAGCAGGAACCGTTCAGCCACTTGACACCTTGTGACGAGTTAGTACTGATCGAAAAGACATGTGTATTCTTGTTCAGAAGTATCTCCAGAATATACACGCTAGAAGAGGAAACTTACCAGCATAGTCGCCGATCTCTACATCCGTGACGAGGTCACCTCGTGCGACGACGACACCAGCACCCTCGTGACCACCTACGAGAGGCAGCTTGGTGGCCTAGAAATAATTAGAATGTGACATCGGTACAAATAAGAGAAGTACTCACCAAAGGCCAGTCACCGTTCACAGCGTGAAGGTCAGTGTGGCAAACACCACTGTACTTGATGTTGACCAGAACCTCATCAGGGCCAGGCTGCTCGACGGGAATCTTCTTGTACTCGACGGGTCCACCGGTCTTCTGGATGACCTGCGCCCATTGCTCCTTGGGAATTTCAGGCATGTTGGCAAAGTTGAGTGAGTATGGTACGTTGTCGAAGGTGAGAGTGTTTGTAGTGGCAGATCGAGGATGTGATTGATGGTGGATGTCCTTGATTGTGTAGGAAGACGTACGCTTTATATACTTGTCGTCAGTGCCGAAAGAAGCTCAACGTTTTAACCCCACCTGGAGACCAACATGTCACTTTCGCCAGGGTCCGGATACATTCGCGCCTTCTTACAGGAAGCTACAGGCAATGCGTCCGTTCATCCACGCCAAGCCAGGTCTCCTGCTCAACACGTCGGAGTTGGACGATCACTGATGGACCTTGTTCATTGGTCAATCATCAGAGAAGTACACATGTACAGTGGAGCTCTGGAGGGGTACACGGAGGAGGATTGGATGATGGCTGGATCATGATGCATCGGCTGGGTGGGAGCGACCATAGCGCGAGCGCGAAGCATCCGTGGTAAGGCGAAAACTACTGCCGGAAATAGGAAAGTTGGTGTGGCCTGACTCTAGCGCATGTAAATCAGCTCAGGGATTATGGTTCGAGGCAAACCGTCGTTGAGTATGGTGTGAGGGGTGATTTGGAGGATGGTCGGCTAGGTGGGGTCAGCGCCAGGCTTCTAGCTTCTTTCGACAGAATATCTCCTGAGACTCGTTGCTCAGCACACAACGGCTACGGCCGGTGCCGCAAATAACCCAAGGCAAAAAATCGTTCTTGTTCAAGTGACAGGTGAACTGAAGGCGTGGATGGCAATGGTAACGTCCTACCCAGGCTCGGCCACAGTTCGGTTCAATCGCGCCTCGTCTCCATCTGGTCCCTCCACCGCATTACTCGACAGCTCATGTGAGAGCCCAAATCCACGTAAGTGTGCATTCGAGTTGATGAAACCTGCCAGTTGGGTCGGTCGAGCGCAAATTCCAAACGCTATTGCCAGATCTTCTGCGTAAGCTCTCCCAGCCACATGTAGCCGTGCATCTACATCTCCCAATTGAGGACCTCGAGAAAGCTAAGCGACCAATAAGAGAGTCTTAGCTCTGCCTCTAGACAGCTCCACCACACGCGGCTCCTGTCGTACTATGCGGGGGTTCTGGATGCCAGGAGGCGTGGGAATAGCGCGTCCGCAATCGCGGGGTAGCGGACACTGGCTTGCTCGCGTCAATCGAAAGCGGCCGGATGTTACGGAGCAAAGGGACGGTTGACGATGGATATCCTGTGAGCTCAGAAACACAGGCTCCGAGCGAGATCTGCGTTGGCTGGGAAAGTGAGGGGCTGGAGACCTAGTGGTAAAAAGCACAGGGATTCCCAGGTCCGGAGAGCGGTGGTTTTCCCTGGACTGGCTGTGCGGATGACGGGAGGGCGAAGGCTCGGAGACGCTCGCAACGTTGGAGCACAAGGCCCGTCTTATAAGTCGCATACATGAGTACCTTCATGACCTCTTGCGAACTACACGGCTGGTCGCGACAGGATGACAGGTCGAGTATGATGAACGACCAGCCTAATGCGGTCAGCTACGCTGCCCATCAAGGACTTAACTCGACCCAGACCATGGAACGACCGCCTGCTACAGTACCTAACGACTCATTACCATGGCGGTAGTACCTCATCTGAACGACGAAACTCAACGGCCTAGTCTTCCAAAGGTAGATAACCCCGAATTTGCATCACCGTTGGATATTCCAACTTACAAGGTAGGCTATGACAGGCTGCATGAAGACAAGGGACGCGAGTTTCACAGAATTCAATTGTGGTATCATTAATAGTCCGGAGCTTAAAAGCTCTCTCGTCATGAAATCATTACAACATAAGGCAAAGGGGCGGAAAAGCTTCAGTTGAGAACTGATGCCCCATATTCGTACGTCTCTATTGCACCATCACGTCGACAGCCTCACCATTGCCGTTGGCCGGCCGCTCGTCGGCGTCCTGCAAGCCAAGAGGTAGAACGGGAGGGATGTCCTTTTGAGCAGCTCGCGCCTTGGTCTCCGCCCACTGGCGTAGGCGCACTAAGCTCCTCATGCGTGACTCTCCATGTGCCCCCATGCTCGTGAGTATTGCCTCGTTGACCTTGCTCGCGACATGCCGACGGAGCGAAGGTTCAAGCAGTTCATTGAGCTCCTTCTGGAGTGTTCCAGGGGCGGCGGGGAGGAAAATGAGCAACGACATAGTAAGCTCAAGATCCTTCAGGAAGTCCGTGTTCGTAGCTGCGCGAGGAGCTAGCTGAGACGACGCGAAGCTAAGAGCGGGTGTGATGTCGGAGGCGGTAGAGGATGTGCATGCGCGGATGAGCTCGATGAGCTGCAGACGCAACAGCGCGAAGTGTAGCGATGGATCTGTGTCTAGAATCTGACTGGAAGTTAGCAAAGCCCAATAAAAGGTATGCGACATGAGTGAATTGGGTTGTTTGCAATCATATTAAGGACTGAAGGTTTGATTATCATCAAAGAGATTCTGCGTGGTGCATGAAACTGGATATAATCCTGCAAAGGGTGGACGAAGCGGGAAGAGGATGCGTACCTGAGGGTTTAGATCATTGATCTTAGTAATAGCGGTGTCAATGTCGCCAGCATGGATAGACCGTCGTATTTCTACGCGGGACTGTATGGACTCCTCTTCAAGAGGTAGCTGGATGTTGGCTTCCTTGGCGAACTTCTCAGCAGCCCTCGGGTAGCCTTCGCTGACCAGGTAGTCCATGATGACAAAGTTGATGTCCCTGAAGCGCATACGTTAGCTTGTTGATCGGATGCCAGACAGTGTAGCGCGCAGTGCAGCAGCTACTGCGAGATCAGAGATACAAGTTAACATGTTCTCCACACGTTGTTTCGGAGAGATTCCCAACTTATTTTGAAATCATCATGTGGAGCAGTAGCTGAGGCGGCGCGGACAGGTAGCAACTTACGTCTTGGACGGCTTGATGTCATCAATCTTCCTCTGGAAAGGATGCTGTGTTGGCGTTGCCGCCGACACCGAAACGGTAGATGAGCTCTGCATGATTGTTAGAGGGTGGTGAGTTTTGCGACAGCAGATGCGTTGGAGCTTACCATGGTGAAGCGAGGCGCTCAGCAAGCCTCAGCCGACGTCCATCAGTGAAGGATAGAGCTGCCCGACCGTTGGTCGAGTGTGCTGGCAGTCACGCAAAGCTTGGTGCGTGATGAGAGAAAGTTTGTGAGTGAAGGTTCGTGGAAGAGAAAGACTGAGCTTGCGAGCTTGGCAACGCTAGTGGGGTGGGTCGTTCTTATGTAAGCATGAGCCTAAGTAAAGAGCCGCCCGCTGCAGAAACCCGATCGTGCCGGAACCCTGCATACACCCTCGATATTATTCAGTCTTGCTATAAGAGGTGCGGTTTGGTAGAGCATGAGATAGCAGAAACACGGTCTCTTTTGGAAATCCGAAGAAATCACAAATATGGCCTCGGCAGGCCGCAAAACGCACTACGAACCGCCGTGGGGCAACGCGAGCATTATTGGTGTAGCTGGTAGTTCTGGATCTGGAAAAACTTCTCTGGCACTGGCGATAGTGGCATCTTTGAACTTGCCATGGGTTGTCATCCTGTCTATGGTGCGTACCAGCCTCGCACAGTGGGTCACGTGCTCCAATCAGCTAAGGACCACTGCATGTAGGATTCGTTCTACAAGCCTCTGACGCCAGAGCAATCTGCAGCGGCTTTCCGGAACGAATTCGACTTTGATTCGCCCGACGCTATAGATTTCGACATCCTGGTCGAGCGCTTGAAGGACATCAAGAGTGGCAAGGTGGCTGAAGTGCCTATATACTCTTTCCAAAAGCACGCCCGCCTTTCCAAAACGACCACGATCTACTCGCCGCACGTCATAATTCTAGAAGGCATATTTGCTTTGCATGACCAACGCGTGCTCGACCTCCTGGATCTCAAGATATTTGCGGAAGCCGACGCTGACCTGTGTCTCTCGAGACGTCTCGTACGGGATGTGAAAGAACGCGGACGCGACATCGAAGGATGCATCAAACAATGGTTCGCTTTCGTAAAGCCAAACTTCTACAAATATGTTGCGCCGCAAAGGGAGATTGGTGATCTTATCATTCCGAGAGGTATCGAGAACAAGGTCGCAATCACCATGGTGAGCAATCAGGTTCGACAGACGCTAGAAAGCAAGAGCATACAGCATCAAACGGAGCTGAAACGACTGGGCAAGATCGCGGAAGATAGTCCATTGAGCGATAATGCTATCGTACTGCAACAAACGAACCAAATCAAGGGAATGCACACCCTGTTACTCAACCCGACCACGTCGAGAGAAGACTTTATCTTCTACTTCGATCGCATGGTTGCGCTTTTGGTCGAGAAAGCTGCGGATTTCTTGCCTTTTGAATCACACAAGATCACTACGCCCCAGGACTACACGTACCAGGGACTCAAGAAGGCTGCGGAAATCAGCGCAGTAGTAGTCTTACGTGGTGGAAGCGCATTCGAAACGGGCCTTCGAAGAACCATTCCAGACTGCAGGACCGGGAGAGTATTGATTCAGACGAACTACAGTACCGGAGAACCGGAGTTGCATTACCGGGCTCTTCCCGAGAACATCGCAGAGCATGGACTGGTTTTAGTTCTAGATCCGCAATTCTCCACAGGTGCAGCGGCATTGATGGCGGTCAGGGTACTGGTTGATCATGGCGTACCGGAGAACAGAGTTGTCTTTGTGACATATACGGCAGGGCGCGTAGGTCTTAACAGGGTGTTGAGCGTGTTCCCAGACATCAAGATTGTGGTTGCAAGGCTGGGTCATGACGAAGAGGCGCGTTGGATCGAAACTAAGTACTTGGGATGCTGAAACGGGTGCGCAAATCACGTATAACGCAGGTAACGACGAGTTTGTTGAGATTGCGTACCATCTTCAGTATATGATCGCATTTCACACATGATTGTATATAACCAACATGGTCTTGCCTGAACGCCGTGCCTCGTGCCAACGCCGATAAATGCCAGGTTCGCACCGAGCCAATGATGCACCGCTGTATATGTTGGGTATCATAGGAAGTACTCTGTCGTGACTTCCTTGCCTTGCTGTTGCTGCTGCTCTGCTCGGTGGACATCGTTGTCGGGGCTCGCATCGAAAACATTGAAAAAGCGTTCACCGGTATCACTGACCTCCAGTACACTCGCCATGTTACCGCACCGATAGCAGTAGTTCGGTGCACTCCAAACCGTGCTAAGTCTGTCATCGTACAGAACCTGATAGCCCTCTTGACATAACTGATGTGCGCGTAGAATATGTGACATGGAGTTGACTTCCAGAAACTTCTTGACAACTTGTGCTCCAAACGTATAACCTGCACCTCTTGGGCTGAGCGAGAATTCGTCTCGTTCGGGATCTGGGTCGCTCCAGACTAGGTCCGCCATGGGCCCCTCGTGAGGTATCTCTCGGAAACGGTCGATGATTTTGATTTGGTCGATGGAATGTATTGACGGCGAGAGCCCACCGTGTACGCAGAATATCTGGTCGTTGATGACGACGGATAGGGTGAGGAAGTCGAACATGTCGGTAAAGTAGTGCCATACATTTGCGTTCCCGTACTTCCGCGAGCATTCGGTGTAGAAGCCGTAGGACTGAGTGACTCCGCGCGATTCGTGGTTTCCACGTATAAGGTGGACTCGGTGTGGATAGCGAAGCTTCAAGCATACGAGGAGCGATATTGTTTCGACAGAGAAGAGACCGCGATCGACGTAGTCACCTAGGATATATTAGCGTCATGAAACGAGGTCGCGTGCAGCATACGGCCAATGGACGGAGACACACCGAGGAAGAGGTAGTTGGTGTCGGGACACGGCCCGCCAATCTTGAATATCTCCATCATATCGAAGAACTGGCCGTGGATGTCACCCACGACAGTGACGGGCGCTCGGATGTGCACCACATTGCTCTCTTTCATAAGCAGCTCCTTGGTTTTGGCGCATATTGCCTCGACCACCGACTCGGCGAGCAGCTCCTTCTTCGACAGGCGCGATATGCATTCATCGAGGTCTACGGTAGCTGCCACAATGTCAGCACAGCCACCCAGGGAATGCGCAGGCGTCGGCGACTGACGTACACGGTAGGCCGGGCATGGTGGTGTTTGTGGGGTGGGTGTTGGTATTGGGGCATTCGCGGCGCAGCTCAGGGTATCGAGTCTATACTGGTCGCTAGCAGGTGTCTGTATCGTACAATCATCCTCGGGGGCGCATCGAGGGGCGGTATCTGGGCAATGGCGCGAAAGGCAGCGACATGGCAATGGGGGGCAATATGTGCCTGTCGGCCTGAAATGCGGCGGCATCCCGCGCTGGCCCTGGCCCAAGCGCAAAACGTGACCACGCTCCAGATTTCATTTCTACGCGACAACCGTTGGCATGCTTCAATGGGAAGGGGATGCACTCGGCGTTATCACCTCTCAAGTCTTCCCTCCTGTCGCGTCATTAGATTCTGATGTCCTGAGGCCAACCTCCTGCATCCCTCGCAACCCGCCATCTGCATCCTGCTGTACTCTCAATAGCAACTTCCAAGGGTTTTCCTCACATCAGCCTGGCTTGTTTCACTTCAGGGCTCTTTCCGTCAACTCAATTCCGTCTTTCCCAACGTCATAGTTCCGCCCCAAATCATTCAGCCTTCACGCGTTATCAGAGCACCCTAAGTTCAAAGTCCCTCCATGAGCTTGGGCTTCTCTTTCGTCGTCCTGGCTCGTGCGCTCGACCAGACCAAATTTTGAGACGCGCACCTCTCAACTCAAGAACACTTGCCTACATCCAGTCCGACCTACATCACCACTTCCGAGAAATTCATCGACTCCATTTCTTTCTATACAGTCCCGAGCATCTCACTCCTGACGTGCATCGCAACAGGTAATTTCCAGAGTGGGCATGTCGTGGAGCGGGCCCGTAGCAGGTTCGGCGCCTTTCCAGCAGCAACCGTATGGCAATGGCCAGCCATACGGCCAACAGCCGCCCTATCAATATGGACAGCAGCCAGGACAACAACCAGGATACGGACAATATCAGTCAGGAGCTGCCTATCCGCCGGCCGGTCCACCTCACCGTGCTCCTCATGTTCAGTAGGTTTCTTTTATCTCACCACGTACTTGCAGTTCGGCCAGATATTTTGAAAAGAACAACAACATCGAACCTCAAGTTTAGATTCCCCAAAGGCCGTTTTCTGACATATGTGTAGACCTCCAAAGAAGAAGGGAAATCCGATAATTACTCGGTATCCCCCTCCCCCGGGCTATCGTGGGCCGGCGCAACCCCAGGGTCCTTTTGGAACCACTCAGTTTTCCAATCAGTACCAACCGCCGCAGCCTACATTCTCACAACCACCCCCAGTACCTCCAAGTTACCCACAGCAAGGTTATGCTGCTCCCCCTGCGCACCATGGCTATTCCGCTCAGGGTTATAATCAGCCGCCGCCCCAAGCTCCGAATTATCCACAGGCCGCATATCCGCCGGCGCAAGCTAATTATCAATGGCCACAACCAGGTTATCAACCAAATACAGGTTACTCGCAACCTCCGAGTCAACCTCCTGCGCAGCCCTATGCACCACCACAGAGCCACTATCAAGGATACCAGCCTCAGCATGCGGCCACTAACACCAATCAACAGGCTTATGGACAGAATCCAGCGTGGTCACAGCAGCAGGGGCAAGCATCCTATCAGTCAAACCAATACAGCTCAATCAACGGATTACCCAACGATAGTCATTCCACGCCGGATCCTCACGCTACACCAACTCAGGCGACTGTTCATCTCACTACATCTCGTCCCCTTCCACCGTCTAATCAGTCCACTAGTGCTTTGAGTGAGGGGAGTTCAGGCGAAAAGCCGCAACTGTTCCTTGCCTGGGACGACTGGGATTTCGATTTTGATGGTGCTATCTGGCCCAAAAGCAATGAACCTGTCGATCCGGCCCTAAGTCTCGGGGTTATCATCTGGCATCCCGCAAAGCAGGTAACACGTGCATTACCATCAACCTTCGCCGAGGCCGAAGAAGACGCACTGAAACCCACGCCGGAGAAACTGGACAACGGAGATTCAGTGTCGATGTACTTTACAGCCGACAACTCGCATGAGGCTTTCTTGAATGTTAGGCAGACAGACGAATGGGAGACACTTCAGGATGATCCAGTCTTCGTCGTATTCACAGACGAAGACATGAAATCCAATCTCGTCTCGCTAGAGGATTGTATTGCTCAACGAGATCGACCGGACGAATTGTACGAGGAAGTACAGCAGGATGAGGATCTGGAGATGCGCGATGCGACGTGGGACATTATGGATAACCTTGAGCAAGCACTCGCTACAAACAGTGGTTCCACCAAACCTGCCACTACGGAGTCTGAGACAGCACCTCCTCAACAGCTAAGCCAAGAAGACATCCTGGCTAAACTGGGCGTGACCGGGACTCCGAAGCCACCATCAGATGAGCAGATTTCACTACCATTATCTGCCTCCGATGCGAAGATCCCATCGGCACTTCCTGGTAAGCCATCATTACCTTCTGCCTTCACAAAGACTGCAGAGCCTGCTCTTCCACCTCAACGAGCGCAATCGTATGGAGGCCATCGCAACAATACACATGGACCTCCGCTGCCTCGGCCGTACGGCTCCATGTCGTCTTCCACCACCTCTAGGCCCCCACCCCCACCTCCACCCCCAGAACAACAACGCTACGATCCTTGGAATGCGCCTCAGCGTAGTGGCCATGGTCTCGATGGCTCCAGGGGCAGTCCGGCGCTCTCTGAAGGAAGCAACCACACCATGGCTGGCTCTGATTTCGAGCCCGAAAACCCCAGCAACGAGATACGACAGGATGTGCCAAGTGCAACCTCACTCGACCGAGGCGATAGCTCTTTCTCTCGGAAGAGGAGCTATGAGGATGCGGACCACGAGCATGAGCGCTTGCGGCAGCAAGAAGACTACAGCAAACGAAAGCGGCGCTCTCAAGTTGATGCTGCGTACAGGTAAGCCCTGCCAATTCCATTTAACGCTCTCCAATTCTCGTGCAGTATCTTACTAGTTACAGCCGACGTTGAACGTCCCGTCAGTATTTCGGCACACCCACTGCAATGCTTGCTCGGAACTTTTGTCAGAGCCGTCAATTCTTGTGGCTGCCGTTTCATTCGTCAAGAACACCTCCCGCCAGCCTCTTGACCTTGAACAATGGTCTGTCTAAGATACTGGATCATTCATTTTCGCCAGCATGTTATCATGCTGGGTGATGCCCTACATTTTCATTCACTGCTTTGCTACTACACCCTCACGTCTACAGGGGTTGACGACTGTGATCCCATTTTCTGTCTAAAGAATGCTTTGATGAGTTTGTTCAGAAAGGGTGGCTTATGGGTATGGCGTCATTCAGCGCTTGATGTTTATTTCACAGGGCACGTTAAGTCCTTTTCTCTTCACTGTCTGTTCCAGACGTTCTATTATCTTGTCATCTTCACCACTATTTACATTAATCTCATTCGATCTTCCCAGTTGTCGCGTCAAATTCTGTCGATGTCATCCTTCTATCTGTTCACCTACCACCATGTTTGATCCTTGTTCTTCAGATTACATTTCCTTAGTGTTTAGTCCCTTACTTGGCTCGGAGATTGCGATCCGTGTTTTATCCCTGTAGTCCAGCAAGATCACACAATCGTATATGCAGTAAGTATATTGGTATTTGTGGTGTGCGTGCCTAGCTACTTCAAGTAAAATGGCGTCAGCCACAGGATATGCATACTACGTTGGCACTCAGGTAATCAGCTGCAAGCTATTCTCTACCTTTCAGCGAGGGATGTGACCTTGAAGATCTTTGATCCATGATGCGTAGCAGAATCTACAGGCTGAGCCACATGTGCTCATATCAGGTGCTAATATCAGGTGCTGGGGAGGACAGCTGTTCTTTATGTGATTCAACCTGCGTACCACACAAAGCGTTTGTTCTAAATGGGACATGAACACGTACATACTGCACTAGAAAATCAAAATGGATTATGTGCAATGATCAGTAGTCTTGTATATCTGATAAGTGACATGTGAATCTGTGCGAGGCAGGCAATTGGTTTCAAGAGCTTGCCACTCGGTAAGAACAATCTAGAAACGAAAGATTGGCCTGGAAAGACATCGAATTGCAGAAGCGGCGCTCCATCTTGACTAGCGCTATTGTTGCAGCGGTGGTTCTCGTATATCGTATTCCAGGTACCTCGGCGGGTGCACAGCCACGCACAGCCACAATGTGCGTCATCAGATCAAGCGACTCCAGGTACCTCTCACTCAGGCGACACCCCAACGCCAGAACAACGACTACGACCTTGTACCTACAGCTGCGCACCCCAACCCAGAACTCTACATCGCGAATCACTGTCATCATGTGCGGCTCCGACTGCTTCTTGATGCTCCTAAGCGTCCTGGTACGTCCACGCCCCCAAAGCTGCAGCAGGCACCAGCCATCTCTCTGCGACCCACCGTCTCCAAGTACTGACACGTCAACTAGTTCCCACCTGTGGGGGTATGGGTAAAGAAAGGCCTCTGCAGTGCCGACTCTCTTATCAACCTCGCGCTCTGCTGTCTCGGTTTCCTGCCAGGCCTCCTACACGCCTGGTACGTGATCCTCCAAAACCCAGATCCGTACGACGCATACCAGCAAGTGCCCGATCGCGAACGCGGCGCAAACAGCAACGGCGGAACCACATACTATGTCATCACCCACGAGCAGCCGGCTGGAGGACAAGCGAATTACGGCACCGTGGGCAGCCAGCCAAGCAACGGCCAGTTCCCCGGACAGCAGAGTGGCGTGACAAACAGCTTTGCGCAGCCAAAGGGAAGCAAGGCCGCGAAGGGCGCTTCAGCCCCGAATGCTTCTGCACCGCAAGCCGGCGAAGGTAGCTCGAGTCAGCCTGAAGGGCCACCACCGACCTACGCAGATGTGATCAAGGGCGACAACAAGGTTCAGGGCCCATAAATGGACAGTCTTGGGCGTATATGTCTCAAGAGAAGGGACATGTAGACCAGTACAATACGTGTTAAGCGGCGCACAGGATTGCTTGGACTGGCAGTAGGGCGTTCATGATACTGGATACGGATATCTCATGTGGGAAAGGAGTACTTGATGTAAACATTATAAAGGATTCAATAACTTTGCTACGTCTTTCTCTTGCAGCCATGGTACACGCGACTAGCTTCTTGATCATGCACGTTGTGAGACTCCCGCCCGTACGTCATCGGCCGGATTGCATACTGTGGCTGCATGAGCGACGGCAGACGTACAGATGCAAAATTGCGAACCGTGTCTAACTATCACACTGAGCGCTATGTGTATGAGCAATCTCGAATTCGATTTTTTGCGCACGAATCAGGTTGTTGCGGCGTGCCGCCACCCACGTCGCTGCGGCATGCCTTCGGCGAGTGCGCACCAATGCTGTGAGGACGGCCCCGGCATTTCTCTTGCTTTGTGCCCGCCGACATCCATGGCCGTTGCGCAACTTGCCTAGTTGGGCAACAGATATGAGAAAAAGCAAGAAACGTTCGATCGTGTTGAAGCAGGCGACAGGATATATTTTCCCTCGTGTGCGGTGTCCCCTCGAGGGTGAGCGCGCCATCATGGCGCCATCATTGTGCCATCATCACTCCAGCCGTGCAACTGGGCCAAGGACATATGCACGCGCAGATCAACAGGTCAGATGCGATGTATGGCTAAGGATACTATCTTATCGCATACATGTGAATATATGATTAAGCAGACGCTATTTCAGATGTCTGTCGTGGCCCTATGGCGTCTTGCTGCAGATGTAAGCTTTGATACTTGCCGTGCATAGCAAGACTATTCGCGGTTTTCCCGTCGCATTCGGATGCAAGCAGACGCAAAACAAGCGTCTGGAGCTTACGGTGTACAGCATACGTGGTAAAACCTCCAGGGTGCAGCCTGCGACGCCGGCCAAACAGCCATGGGGGAAAGCAAGGAAACTTCGACAACACCAGCAGTTTCCCCAGATCGAGTATCGTGATGCTTTGCTAGTGCGCAAGCTGGCATGCAGGGTCGACCAGTTAAGCGTTTCCAAGTCTAGCCGCGTCGTCATGCCCAGACCGCCTCTGCGCCCCGATGCTAGCCCAAGCCCCCAGCCAAGGGCCTCGAGTGAATCTTGGTTCTCCGTAACAAGGCTTGACTGTCATGACGTGAAGCTTCGCACATCTGTCTTCCGAGAGGCAATCACATAGACTCCGAACGCAGTGATTTGCGATTGCATGCGCGCGCTACTGTGAACACAGCCTTTTGACAATCTCGTTAGCTCCTATTTGCCCCCGTCAACTGTGGCTGAGGCGTTTCTCATTCGCGCATTCACACAACAGCCACAACTATACTCGTCAGTGTTCGACTCGTCAGTGCGCTGGCCTCCTGTCAACACAGGTTTAATTACCCTTGGCCCCTTCCTCCCTTTCTCCATTCACTCACCGGTCCTTTGTTCTCAGGGCAACCCTTCAACGACAAATCTCCGATACAGATTGCACGCGTACCTGCGTCTGTTTCTCCCCGGTTGCATCAGGCACATTTCTTCGCGCGCTTGTTGGTCCAGACAATTATTCGCCCCCAATACATCCGTTTCGGCCCCCAGCCACCCGTTCCGAATCACAAGCAACTCGTTCCGAGTACTCACTTGGCATATCGAGCTGCAGGTCGCACTTCAGCACGACTCCCAACTGGACCGTATATCCACCACTAAGTGCAAGAAGACGGCACAGCTGCCGCGAAAGTAGATCAATGCGTAAGTGGATCCACATTTCCGAGAATCGAGATCGCGATAGGTCTCCATTATCCCTCGACCCGACTTCTTCTGCCAAACACCAGAACACATCTAATAATGAATCTAGACACCGTACGAAGGCAGGCACATCGCGTCGCGTCGCAACATGGCGGCAATGGCGCGGCGAACTACAACCCATTCGCCCGACAACGGTCCCGAGACGTTAACCTAGACGAAGAGAATGCGGTACACAGGACGCGATCGGAAACCCATGCTACACCCGCCATCGAGGAGCAAAGACGGCTAGAGAGCATGCAAACAGGCAACGAGTTCGGTATGCCCGGCCACCACAACACCGAACCATCTACATCTTCTCCAACATACGGAAGCGCGTCTACGACTATCCCGGAGTCAACGGAGGAGAAGGATCTGATGTCCGAAACGAATGGCGCGCACAAGGCTTCCGGCGACAGTACCATTGCGCCTTCCAACCCAGAGGCCAGCGTCGGCCCTACCCGACGTGCCAAATTCAAGGGCATCTTCCGCAAAGACCATGATGCACCAGATGTTGAGGCAGAGGACCCGGAAGACGACGAACTTTCGCTAGAGGAACGCAAGAGGAAGGCTCACAAGAGGAAGATCCCGGTCGGCAAACAGATCCGCTTCGTCCTTTTCGGTGCTTGGATCAATGTTCTCCTCATCTTTGTGCCCATCGGGTTTGCTGTTAGATACGCCCACCTGAAGCCCGTCCCGGTTTTCGTCATCAACTTCATCGCCATCATCCCGCTCGCAGCCATGCTGAGTAATGCGACGGAAGAGCTGGCCATCCGTGTTGGCGAGACTCTTGGTGGGCTGTTGAACGCTACCTTTGGCAACGCCGTCGAACTGATCGTGTCTATCCAAGCCCTGCTCAAGGACGAGATCACTATCGTCAAGACTTCACTCATTGGCAGCATGTTGTCGAATTTGCTATTGGTATTGGGTATGTCCTTCTTCCTGGGAGGAATCAACCGCCTGGAACAGTTCTTCAACGTCACGGTTGCACAGACGGCGGCATCGTTGCTTGCTCTCTGTGTTGCATCGCTTATTATTCCGACTGTGTTCCACAACACCATCGCCGAGGATGACAGCACCGCGAACAATGGTGCTGCCGATGCTGTCAGGAACCAGGAATTATCACACGGCACGGCTGTTATCCTCCTCTTGGTCTACGCTTGCTACCTTGCCTTCCAGCTAAAGACTCACGCTACTATGTACAACGAGCCTAGCCAAAAGGTCCCTAAGCGCAAGTCTGGCAAGAAGGAGGAGGGTGATGCTTCACGCGGCATCGCAGCCATTGGTGCCGGTACCGCCGCGGCTTCTGGAGGCGGTGTCAACATGAAGTCACTTTTCAAGAACCCCGACGGCTCAGAAGACGACGATGAAGAAGAGGAGTTCGAAACACCCTCGCTCTCTGTTCTCGGCGCTCTCGTCACTCTCGCAATTTCCACAACTCTTGTCGCTTTTTGCTCAGAGTTTATGGTCGAAAGTATCGAAGGTCTTACCGATACCGGTAAAATCTCTACTACCTTTGTCGGTCTTATCTTGCTTCCCATCGTCGGTAACGCTGCCGAGCACGCCACCGCTGTCACTGTCGCCATCAAGGACAAGATGGATCTGTCTATCGGTGTTGCTGTCGGCTCCAGTATGCAAATTGCTCTTCTCGTCTTCCCGTTCATCGTTATCTTGGGATGGATCCTTGGCAAAGACTGCATGACTCTGTACTTCGACAATTTCCAGATCGTCACGCTCTTCGTTTCGGTATTGCTCGTCAACTACCTCATCCAGGACGGCAAGTCACGTAAGTTTACTCCCCTGCTCTGCTCATGCGCGTACTTTACTAACAATCTGCAGATTGGCTCGAAGGCATACTGCTCATGGCCAGCTACATCATCATTGCACTGGCTGCATGGTTTTACCCCGAAATTGCGGAGAACCAGTGCTAGACGTGGTCTTGTACAGACTCTTTTTTTGTTTTCTTCATGTCCATACTTGTAGGGTTTCTACGGAAAGAGGTGGTGAATAGGGAGTCTTCTTGGTTTACATGGGTATACATACTGCAGCTACAACCGTTTCCTTTCGAATTTGTTCCGATACCCAATAACACGACAGGTGTATTGTAGCACCTTATACTCCTAACAATACAAAGCATAATGTCTTAACACGGGTACTTGACCATGATGCAGATCATGAAGCTGGGCTGCAGGCTACGAAGCATCGCAATCGTTGGGTTGCATCTGAATCAGAATGGGTGCCGCTCTCTTCCTGTGTGAGCATTATGATGATGACTTTGCGCTAACCTGTTGAAAAGTCAGGAAACCTCGAATCGGTTTGCCGCCTACAATGCCTGCGCCACTTACGATTACAACTATTCTGGGGGTGCGAGGGGATTTCCAGCAAGCCGCGCACATTGTATCTGCGTTGACCTGCCGCAAATCTAGGAACGCGCAAATGGGTCTCCCGCTGACAATGCCTACTTCGAGCACAGCCGTCACTCTTTCGAAGGGGCCAGGAGACTCTCAGTGAGTCGCATACAGTGGACGACCAACAAATTTGCATTACGGGATTTCGGACGCTCACTCACCTCGACTTGAGAAAACCGACCCGAAGCGCTGGTACAAATGACCTCTGACAGGTATCTTCTATGCATGACTCTCTCACCTCAATATGGACCTCCAGCGTCTGCTGCGCATTTCTCTCACCTGGCACCCCGCTCCATCGTCTGCCCTGTGTGCCTCTATATAAGCCTCACACTCTACACCACCTCCTTCCTTCCTACACCGCACTCCTCCTCATTCTTCATAAGTCTTTCAAGCCTGTCATAACCTTCATTCAGTCAACTACTACTACCTAAGCCCCAACTCAACGTCCAGCCATCATGGCCGAGCCGGATGACATGATCGACATCTCCGACGCCCAACTCCCGGTACCAACTAGCGAGAACCTCGATCATGATCAAGACGCACTTATGGCTGAGTCTAATCGTGAGGACGACATGGCCGATGCTCAGGTCCCGCTATCACAAGTCGAGAACATGGATCACGATCAAGACACACCTGTGCCTTCAATCGAGCAAGTCCGCGATCCTGACTCGCTGTTCATTCCTGAAGACGAACCCCCTTCCCAGATCATTACGCCTCAACAAGAACCCGTCGCACCCATCGCCACTCCGCCAATCCTTACCCCACCTCGTCCAAAGGTGACCGGTCAATCAGTCATTCAGAAGATTCGCGCCATGCAGAAAGAACGGCAACATCATAAGCTGGTCGCTAGCAGACAAACACCAGCATATCCGACCAACTCCAACCTTGACGATGAGGCGTATCTTGAGGCTGTCAGACCAGGACAGTCTTCATCCGCTGCTGTTCCAACTATCAGCGAGGACGATCTCGCAGACAAGAAGGCAATCAAAGATTTCCAAGTGAAGAAGCGTTATTTCGATGAGCAGAGGAGGAAGAAGGGTACTCTATCATTCCTGGAGGATGTTGAGTGGTTGAAGATAAAGGGTGACGAGGAAGGCAGAAGAAAGAAGCGAGCTCGCGATCTTGCCAAAGAAAGAGAAGAGAAGGACGGCCAATTTGACCTTTTCCCAGATTTCAATCTCACACCGAACATCGAGGAAGAGGTGGAGTCTGACCAAAATTTGGATTATGAAGACCCTGGAACTCGCAAGCGCCGCCGACCGATGCCCACCAAAGAAGGGCAGCCTATATCAATGCAAGATGCCGAGTTTCAGAGTATGCGAGTGGCTCTTGAAGCTGAAGGCGACGCATCGCGGAAGAAGCAGAAAGGAGCTGTAGCTTCGGCCGAAGAACTGGCTTCTGTGCCTTCTGGTCGTGGCAAAGGCTCTAAGGGAAAGGGACCTGCGAAGCAGAAATCTGGCCCTAAGAAGCAGATCAGAACCCGTGGTGGTAGATCTTCAGCAAAGAAACAAGAGGTGGACCACGCATACAAACAGGCAACATCGCTTTTCAACTCCAATGTCTTCCAGCAACAAGCCGGCACCAGCGCAGCGGAGCAGCCCACATTCAGATCAAGAAACAAAACCGATGCGCTGAAAGAGCTCATCGCCAGCGTACCTATCGCGGAGCAGAAGAAGGCAAAACGCGACATAGACATCCTCTTGGCTGCAACAAGGGATTTCGATGGGCACGCTCAGGTCAAGGCAGACGGAAGCGGTCTCTGGCGAGTCAAAGGTATGAGCACCTCACTCAAGCCCTACCAGGTTCTTGGCACAGCCTTTATGCGTCGCCGGGAGAACACAACCGAGGAGCCAAGAGGGGGTTTGATGGCTGATCAGATGGGACTTGGAAAGACCCTTATGATGCTGGGTAAGTGAACCAAACTGAGCTCATTGAACCAAACTGACTCCTGTAGCGAACATAATAAACGGTCGACCGCCTAAGAGCGATACAGGCCCCAGGACAACTCTACTTATTGCCAGTCCTGCACTCTTGACTCAATGGAAGAACGAGATCGAACTGCATACCGACGCTTCCAAGGTTAACATGAAGATCATGCGATACGGTGCCGGTACACGCCTTGACTCGACCAATTCCCATCAGATCTTAGCAGGACACGACGT
This sequence comes from Alternaria triticimaculans, assembly GCF_023758025.1. Classification (NCBI taxonomy): domain Eukaryota; kingdom Fungi; phylum Ascomycota; class Dothideomycetes; order Pleosporales; family Pleosporaceae; genus Alternaria; species Alternaria triticimaculans. The sequence goes on from NW_026055958.1 coordinate 3,199,606, forward strand.
CGTTTTGACTACGTATCACGAGATTATGCAGTCGTATCCCAAGAACGAACCGCCTATTGAATGTCAGACCGCCGAGCAGAAGATAGCTTGGTGGAAGCTGGTCTTTGAGAAACAGAGGGGCCCTCTACACCGCATGATGTTCTTGCGCGTCGTGCTCGATGAGGCCCAGGCTATCAAAAACCACATGTCGCGGACATCAATCGCTTGCCGAGCTCTCATGGCGCACCACAAATGGGCCCTCAGCGGTACTCCAATCCTCAACAGCCTGACGGAGCTCTACCCCTACTTCAAGTTCCTTGATGTTCCTCACACTGGCAGTTTCAAGATCTTTAAGAACAACTACTGCGACAGCAAGAACCAGGAGAACACTGAGAGGCTGTTGGTGCGCCTTTCGCAATTCATGATCCGACGGACCCACGCGGATGAGATGTTTGGCGCTCCCATTCTGAAGCTTCCTCAAGCCGACCAGTCAACTTATTGGTGCGAATTTAACTCCGTCGAGAGGAGCATCTACGATATTGTCCGCATACGCTTTGCCAAGTGCATCAACATGTGGGCGCAGAACGGTACTTTGGACAAGGCATACAGCAACGTGTTGGTGTAAGTTACCCCTTCCAACCCACGCAACCTTGCTAACAATATATAGAATGCTTCTTCGCCTTCGGCAACTCACAGGCCACATCCTAATGCTCCAATTCGTCATACGTGACCTTCTCGAGCGCGAAGACATCGAAGCCATCAAGGAGGTGGTCGACAAAGAGGCTCAGACTAGCAACCAGAAAGGCGGACATACGATCATTGCTGTTCGCAAGCAGCTAGACAAGGTCGCAGCTGATCAGAAGAGAAAGACTGCCGATCTTGAAGCCAAGAAAGATGCAGCGAAGAAAGCTACCAAAGAGAGGAAAGACGCTGCTAGGAAAGCCGCAAAAGAGCGAGGAGAGGACTACAAGTCAGATGACGAGGGCGCCAACAACAACGCTTTCGACAAAGACGATGATCTACTCGAAGAAGATTTCGACGAAACCATCGACGAAGACCCCGCAGATGACATTTTCCAACAATCCGACGCAGGTGGTGGATTCGGCAAGGACTTTAACTTCAAGCCCTTCCTTAACAGCCTCAAGACTGGTGAGAGCTGGGAGAAGACAAAGCAGAAGGCCCAATGCGCCTGGTGTGGCAGGCAACCCCGAGCGCCACAAATAACGTCCTGCGGCCACCTCATTTGCAGTGAGCCATGCCTTGAGAACGTGGTCGTTGAGATGGCTGAGGCGGATGACCCAGATGCATTTCCAGCATGCAAGGCGTGCGGCGCTACCCCTACTCACATTCACCCTTGTGAAGTAGACGAGGATGATACCCCCGATGCCCCAGCACGAGGTACACGTGCCAACAAGAAGAAGAACAAAGAGAAACAGCGCGCACGCCTCGATCGCGAGGAAATCTCAGGAGAATGGCTTGATCTGGCTGGCGAGGACGTTCTACCCTCTGCAAAGACGATTGCCGTCAAGAGCCAGATCATGAACTGGCTCAAGGAGAACGAACAAGTCAAGATCATCGTCTACACGCAGTTTCTGGCCATGTGAGTGGTTTTGTCCTGTATCTCCTCCAATCAGACTCTAACAACCCATAGGATCCGCATTTTGGACGCCGTATTTCGAAAAGAAGGTTGGGTTTCTGAGAAAGTAAGTGCCACCCAGGCGGCGACATGGACTTTCGTACGCCCGTTTGACGCTGAAATCAACCGCGAATACCTCCCGGCACTACCCAAACCCTCAGTCTATTATAGATTGTTGCTAACATATTGCGCAGTATCATGGCAAAATGAGCCTGGGCGCCCGCGACAAGGCCATCAGTACGTTCGCCGAGAACCCAGATTGCCAGATTATGATCGCGTCTCTCCGCTGCGGTGGCCGTAAGTACATCAAATTTAACCCTCAGCTTACCTTTTACTGACGCTATTGCAGTGGGCCTCAACCTGACCATGGCCTCCAAGGTCATCATGATCGATCCGTGGTGGAACTCGGCCTCCGAACAACAAGCTTTCTGCCGAGTGTTCCGCATCGGCCAGCGGGAGGAGACGTTCATGAGCAGGCTCTGCGTCAAGAACACAGTCGACCAGACTCTGATCAGCATGCAAGATCGCAAGGACAAGGAGATTGCTGCGATCATGGAGGACGATGGCAAGACCATGAAGAAGTACGTATTGATTTCTCTTGGCGATCGATCGACCAATAACTAACAGCGATCAGGATGGATACACGCACCCTGATGCGACTGTTCGGTAACTTGGAGGAAGACCCCGATGGTAGGCCTTTCATCATGGTTGATAACCCAGATCCACGCGGTGGTTTCCGGGCTGATCGTGATGACGAGGGCTATGCCGACGATCTCTAGTGTGGTATGGGATTTCGATGGGACTTGAGGTATACAGGCGTCTAAAAAGTGCGATTTTGAACATTCTTGGGTCGGTTTGGGGACTACGGGCGTTGGTTTGGGCGTCGTGGAGTTCGATTTCGGGATGGCCTGGCCGTCTACACAGCACTCCTAGGATTTCTCCAGCGTCCAATGATGCGCTGGAGACCTCCCGGGACCATGATGGGAATTTGTTTTTGGGCTAAAAAGCTATCGAATGATGCAAAAGTGCTACTACCTCGTTGCTTTATCGCGCCTCTGCTGCAGTCATGGACGCGTTCGCCCGGCTAAGAAGAGTCTCCAGATAAGGGCCGAAGAGCCAGCCAATCAGGCGGCTGCTGATAGCGAGGTACCTCAGCGACGCAGCTCGGTCGCGTAGGCCCTCATCACCAGCCCAATGCGACGCCGATTCCGACGTGATTGCGCCCGCTTCCCTGTCCTTGGCCAGCCATGTTGAGCCTGCGAGATAGAGCCCCGGACCACGACAGCCTGCCATATCCACTGCAAGCTGATTAATGTCGCGTGAGAAGAGGCCCGTCAAAGCGCGCCCCGCCATTCCCCCACAATTTGCTTCTCCGGTAAACCGACAAGACCTGTAATGGAGAACAACACCACTGCGGACGCGCAACCGGCCTCTGACACGCCCAACAAGAAGGGACGCCGCAGCAAGAGGGATGCCGGAAGCGAGGACTCTAAGAAGCGCCGCTGCATCTCGTCCGCCTGCGTGCCATGCAGGAAGCGCAAGTCCAAGGTATGTTAGGTAACGGGAATTGGCCCTGATGCCCTTTCTCCGGCGTATACACACATTCTCCGGATGATCACCAGCCCCCTCGGAACCACGCGCCCTGTACGAGAGCAGTCGCTAATCTGCCGCATAGTGCGACGGTACCACTCCCGCCTGCTCTGCCTGTGCCGCCGTCTACAACACGCCGTGCATCTACGACCCCAACTCGGACCACCGCCGCAAAGGCGTCTACAAGAAGGACATCGACAACCTCAAGACGCGTAACTCCACCCTCCAGACGCTTATCCAGGCCATCCTGAACTATCCGGAAGAGGAAGTCGCCGACCTCGTACACCAGATACGCACATGCGAGAGCTTGGACTCGGTTGCAGAGGCTATCATCGCGAAGGAGAATGGCGAAGACGACGAGGATGAGCCCATCAGTCCGATCACAACGCCTACCATGGCGCCGGCCAAGGGCACATTCGAGAGCCAGCTGAGCGGGAAGATGGGCGAGCTGCGCCTTGAAGATGGATCGACCAGATACATTGGCGGCACGTCGCATCTCATATACCTGGGCCAAGGCAACGACTCTGCGGAATCGCCGGACACATACTCTGAGGATCAGTACCAGGAGGCGCAGGACCCGTTTTGCTCGTGGACGACTGTCACTTCGGACCCGGAGCTTGTGCAGCATCTGATCAGCATGTACTTTTGCTGGCACTACAGCTTTTTCACGACGCTGTCCAAGAATCTCTTCCTGCAAGAATTCCAACAAGGCAAACCGCAGCTGGGATCCGGGAAGAAATCACAATACTGTTCGCCGCTACTAGTTAATGCTATGCTAGCACTGGGGTGTCACTTCACATCATGGCCGGCCGCCAGGGCTGTCCGTGACGACTCTGCCACGGCAGGCGACCACTTCTTCAAGGAAGCTAAGCGGCTGATCATGGAAGACGATTTGCACGAGATGCCGGCTCTGACGACTGTACAAGCTCTAGCATTGATGTCTGTACGGGAAGCTGGTTGCGGGCGGGAAGCAAAGGGTTGGGTCTACAGTGGCATGTCGTTTCGCATGGCCTGCGACCTCGGTCTGAACCTCGGTATGCACAGCAAAGACACCATCGATGACAACGAAGAGGACGCGCGGCGGATCACATTCTGGGGCTGCTTCTTGTTCGACAAATGCTGGAGCAATTACATGGGACGATTGCCGCAACTACCCAACACGATTCTCACGGTCCCGAAGTTCGAAGTCTTTCCCAGCGAGGATGCAGAAACGTGGAGCGCAGTCACCGACTCCGGTCTCAGTCAAGCACACTCTCAGCCAAGTCGGACGCGTGCAGTAGCTCTCCAGATATCCAAGCTTTGTGAGATCTCCAGCGACCTCATGAATTCCTTCTACAACCCAATCGATATGGACAAGGTCAAGGGCAGACAGGCGGAGCTGAAGAAGCTGAGCGAAATACATATGCGTTTGGAGACCTGGAGAAGGGACTTACCAAAGGAGTTGGAGCCGAAGGAGGGCGGTTTGCCGCACATGCTGGTCATGCAGTAAGTACACCCTTCGCCTCAGAACAGCACTCGTACTAACCCAATTACAGCATGTTCTTTCAGTTACTGTATATTCATCTTTTCCGGCCGTTCCTCAAGTACAACCCGAACAACTCGCCACTGCCCGCAAGTGTATCGCCGAGGAAGCTATGCACACAAGCTGCTGCCATGATCTCGAAGTTGCTCCGACTATACAAACGATCGCATGGCTTGCGCCAGATATGCAACATCTGTGTCTACATCACGCACTCGGCATGCACCATACATCTTCTCAATCTACCAGAGAAGAATGCGAAGCGCGATATAATACACGGTGTCAAGCATCTCGAGGAGATAGCGGAAGGCTGGCTTTGTGCTCGTCGGACGCTCGGCATCCTCAGCGTCCTGGCCAAACGCTGGAAAGTCGATTTGCCCGAAGAAGCTGCCACAGTGCTGTCCCGCACAGATACCAAGTATGGCCCCTGGAACGAGATCAGCACGCCGAAAGCAATTCGCCGTGGATCCGTACAGATGAGAGATCAGCATCCGTCGCCTGCGAGCCAGACATCACCAAGCCTCCAGCCATACAGCATGAACATGGCCAACATGGCAACACCCCAGTTCTTTGCCCAAGCAACAGCCAACACTTCCAGTTCCGTAAGCAATGATCCTTCCACGCGCCCCTCCAGCACCCACACCATACCTCCCTCCGACGCAAACGCCCTGGCTTACATGCGCAATCAGCACCAGGTCAGCACACCACAAAACTCATCAAACTCTCTCAACGCACCAACTCCGGCATCCACACAAGGTCGGCGATCCGTTGATGGCCAAACCACCGCTGGTAGCTCTCCAAGCCAGCTCTTTGGCGGCGTCGACCAGTTGCTACGAGAAGGCCAAGACTGGATCTATCGCGATCAGACACAGCTCGCAACTGACTTTGAGAACTGGAACCCTCAAGGAATCGACGATATTGCGAACTGGTTTGCAAACACCACTAGCCCAGCGGGCGCGTTTCAGGGTAACACCAATGCGCCTGTTATGAGCAGTGAGATGAGTGGAGGGCCTGTGGGTGGCAATGGGGTCAATGGGGTCAATGGGTATACGAACGGGAACACGAGTGCTGCTCCGGCTCCAAGTTTGAATGGGTTCGGTGTAGCTGGATTTAATGGTATGGGTATGCAAGGCTTTACTTATGATGAGCAGAGTTGGTACCAGTAAGCCAATAAGGAACATGGCTCTTCTGCGGAGATGGTATTACTATGTCTTTTAGCGAATGCAATGTGTAGATGAATCACTTCTTGTCAGATATAGGATAGAGTAGCACGATCGAACGGCATTGATATTCCAGGCGCTACAACGGCGTCGGCAACTAGAAATGAACTAATAGACACGCCTGCACCAAATGCCCTACACCCACACCTCTTCACCCCTTATGCGCTTCCCAAGGAACTTCTTGACCTTGCGCCAGCATCTCTTCGCCTTCCCTTTCAACGAATGTTTTTCCTTGTTCCTCTTCCGTACGCGTCGAGCAATCTCATCACAATCCTCTTCCCATTCTCGCCAAAGCCTTTCCAGCATGGGATCGCCCTCGGTAAGCCCTGCCTCTGGTCTGTTATCACGACTAGGCGGAGGTCCGATGGTCCTCTCGCTCCTTTGCACTTCTTCATGTGTCACATGCTGGACACTCAAGGCCTCTGCTTCGCGCAGTGAGGCATTATCGCCATCGTATTCATCGGGTAGGTAATGTCTGCCACGGGGTCGAGGGCGTGGGGAGCCTGGTTCCGGGGGTGTCGGTGGTGAATCTGTGGCATGTCGGCGATTTCGGTATCGGCGCGATTTGACTAGGTCTGGGACGTTTTGGGAAGGGACTGGCTTCCTGCCAACCTGTTCTTCTATGGGACTCAAAGCATGGGGTCGAAAATTTTGGAGTGCGTTTGTGGAATCTGAGTCGAGTGAGACGCGGGGCGAGGGGTTGGGTGGGGATCGCGAGCGGAGTTGAGTGTTGTTTTGAGGAGGCTGAGGGACTATATGTATTGCTGATTAGTTAAGATCATGAATGTAGGGCGATGGTGGCAGTCTTACAATCTCGTAGCTGTTCATGTAGCTCGCCTCTTTCGAGTTGGCGGACAAGGGTTGGATTTGAAGAGCGTGGGCGAGTCGAGTCGTCTTCATGCAGTGGAGGAACTATTTGTACCACTGATCAGTAGGATGTAGTCGTATGGCATGTGAGTAGTCTTACCGTTTAGCCCTCTCTGGGGTTGTCGGGGATAAATATTGTGAGAGCGTGGGCGAGACGCTGCCGCTCGGCTGCTTTCTGGCTGTCCATCTCTATCCTGGCCATCAACACCGGCATCATCTTCCGAGGCAGACCCTCCCGTTGAAGTGAAACTCGGCACTGTGCGGAGTCCTCCCGAACGATCCCATTGTATGTTCGGCGCTCTTCTCAGTGTAGGCGTTCTCCTTCCTCTGGGTGGATCGAGAACCCATGGTAAGACATCGTTGGGCAGGTTGTCTTCTCCCCTGTATCGGGCATATGGGGCTCCCGGTGATGTGGATCCTCGTCCTGGTGTGGATGACGGGAGGCTGGTGCGTCTGGAGCCGCGAGGGGGAGTTGGACTGACATATCCAGGGTCATTGTAGGCGTGCTGGCCCGGGTTTGGAGTTGCTCTGCGCGCCGCCATGTACTCGGCTCGTCTTTCTCGTGGTCCCATTGCATTGGTATTTGTGCGGTTTCGTGGAGCGAGGCGTGGTCCAAGCAGAGGATAACCTGTGCTGGATGTTTGCATTGTAATTAATGAGTTGAAATACGAGTCGTTTCCGAATGATACCGTTCGATCACGATGATTCACCGCTGGAGGTATCGCTATCTTTAACGATCGGTGGGTTGTAACATGTGACGTAAAGATAGAGAGATAGCGAGCGCCACGGTAACGTATATCAAGATGTTAAGGGGAAGCATGACGTGCGAGTGAATTGGACGTGTGAAAGTGATGACTGGGTTCGAAGTGAAGAAAGCCTTTTCAGCCGCAGGACTTGCCAAAGCTTCGTTGCCAAACATCGCAACTACCTATTATTACACAGCCGTGCCTCCCTCCACGTCTCTGACCGGCTCTTCAGGAAGTGTAAGCAGGGACATCTTGCGACTGGGACTTCCTAAAGAGTTTTGTATCCCCTCCATAGCCGCTGACCCGCGCCGGGTTGCACTTTCCACTGGATGCTCGGGCACTGATGCAGATAATTTGTCGGGTATGTTGTTGGCCTCCGCAGCTTTCGTGTCTATACTTGCGAGCGCTGTGCCGTTCATTTCGTGAGGATTGGGGTCACTCGAGGGATGTGGATGTAAATCTGAGGGTGTTTGCGTCGACGATGGGCCGTGAGAGGGAGTTTCGGTACCATTGACTGACAACGATCGATCGTTCTGGGATTCTGTGTGTTGTTCTTCTGAAGGCGTATTCCGCTCTGTTGGTCCCTCGCTATCTGTCTTGGGTGTGGCACGCTTCTGTCGCGCTCGTGCTATTAAGTCGTCAAACTCGGTTTTGTGTGTCTTCGCGTACCCGTCACCGTCAAAGTCTTTCTTCATGATTTTGTTCTCTTTGGTGCCCGCTCTTCCACCTAGTGTCTGTTCCCATTCGTCTAACTCTCTCAGTAACTGCCTCTTGCTCTTCCGCACACTTTCGTCGGCGTCGCAATTCGAATTGTAGATATTGAGCCATTCGACATGCCGCCGCCTCATCAGGTCTTTGGAACCCCAGGTAGGTATGCCGATTTCTTGCAGTTTCTTCCGCAACTTAGTCTCCGTGAGCATAGCATAGTTGAGCTGGGATAATCTCGTCGGTGGAGGCGAGGGGTCTTTCTTTCGTATTTGGAAAGCGGGTGGGAACGCAGTCTTAGTCCTACAAGTAGGTGTCGTTAGCCAGCTGACCTAGATGTGCTGTCATATATCTGCGTACCTTGACCGGGTGCTACGCCCTTGCGAGTTTTCTGGCCCAGTGCATATGTCCAGATGGTTGTAGACCAGCTCTTCCTTCATTGGCTTGCTGCACATAGGACACTTGACCATGCCATCTGGCATGAAATCGTCGTCGCCGTCGTCTTCGCTATCCGCGACGACCATTGGCGACACAGCTCTGCCTCCGTTGCGCTGGCTCCTAGTTCGCGTCTGCCGCGATCGTGTATGCCTGACGTTGTCCTCGTCTTCCATATCTGTGTCTTCCAGCTTCCGCTTCTTCTTGCTAGCCTTCGTGGTCTCCTCTTCCTTGTCTGCGCGCGCCAACTCCATAGCCTTGGGTCTCGCCTCTTGAAAGCGCATCACGACTTCTCTGATCGCAATGTTGGGCGCCAGTTTGTCGCTCGAGCACCCAGTCTTGCAGCTCGGACACTTGCCGTCCGCCGTGATGCATCTTCGTATGCATATCGAACAGAAGGTATGGCTACACGGCGTGATGACAGGGTTGTTGTAGAACTCCTTGCAGACTTCGCAGCGCAAGGCAACTTCGAGCGGTTCGAACGCGGGTAGGGACGTCTTTATCCAATCGGTGGAGTCGGGGAGGTCGAAGGAAGAGTCCATGGGTCGTTCGCAGACAGGGAGAATTCGGGATGACAGAGAGTTGACAGTTGGATTTGTTTGGCTGGGGTCCGGCGCGTCGGCTTCGATCGCGTCACGTCGACCACGTGACCGCGCTTGAGATCTCGTTGCTTTGTCATCGCCCGGAGTGGGCCCCAAGATAGGTTGCTTGGAAGTCATTTTGCGTAGTCTGGCCATATTTGCGAAGATATGTGCGTGTTCCAAGCTGTAGGCTCCAGTTGAACAACAAGGCGCAACAATGGGCTGCTTAGTCCTGTTCGTGCTTGCTTCAATCTGGGCAAAGATTCATTATGCGCTAGCTGCACCTTCACTCTCACTCTGCGCGGTCCTAGAAGGACAAAGTCGTCATTGTTCTTTGTTGTTATTGGCACGATTCGCGGTGCCCGATTTGGCGTGTTCCATCTCTCCCACCAGCCAGCTACATGTGCAACGGCCTTGTATGAACTCCGCGCTATGCCAACTCATCTCATCTCATGCTGTAACTCGATTCATCTGCAATGCTATGCCCAGCCGTCCCGTCTGATGGGCGAAATTGGGATTTTATCATCCCAGAAAATATTCCTGACCAAACCCAAGTGCATAGCCACATCCCTTAGACCTTGAAAACGGTGCTTTTGCTCTTAATTCCGTCAAACACACAGGTGTTATCAACTGGAACATACTGCTCGGTGATGGCTTTGATTATCTCCTGCGAAACGATACCACCAGTCAGGGCACCAATGTTGTGGAGCTCAGCGCCACCCGCTCGCGCACTATAATTTGGTTAGTTGACTGTTGTCTGTTCAAATGCGACGACGAGGCTTTCGCAGGAAGTTGTCTCGTGTCGAGTTCAGGGACAGAGTGTACTTACAGCTCGCGCGTGTATTCTCCAATCTGAGCCTTGATTGTCGCGTACTCGTCTTCCTCAATGTCAGCGTTTGCCTCTTTGACAAGATCGTTCGCAATCTTGAAGGCGATCCCAGTGAGCTTCTCTGAGTCGGTTTCAACATCGCTCTCTCCAGCAACGCGGGGTGCTCCGCCCAGACCATCTTGATCGTGTGTTGCAAGGAACTCGTCCCATGCTAGGAATGCAATGTACAGCGGGATCTGCGAGTCGGGGAATGTGAGGAGCTGAGCTACAGGACGTTAGTTGAGGTAGCAAATGTTGAGATGGGTTTCCTTACCGATCGACTTCGCACGGTCTCCCCATTTGATCTTCTCGCCTGCTTGCACAACGTGGAACGGCCGTCCGCGCACTAGTTTGATATGTGCAGCATTCTTGCAGAAAGTCTCGATGTCCTTCTCGTCAATCGGCGTGCTACGGCCAGCATTCCGCTCCAGGAACCGCACGCTATCCACCACCTCCGCCAGGTCCTTTCGTGCTTTCGACTTGTATACATTCTGCAGCTGGATATAGTCTGCTGACCGCGCCTTCATATCGGGCACAGAGCCGGGTACCGGGAGAACGTTGTACTTGGTGTAGAACAGGCCGATAGCATTGGCGATGACCCAGAAGCTTGGTGAGTCCTCGCGGACCAGAAGACATTCCGGCGCCGTGAAGATCTCTTTGACGGAACTGCTAGCTTGTGGTGGGTTCAATGACTTGAGAACTGCCGCCACTGCTTCGTCAAAGTTCTCTTCGCCACCTTCTGGGTTGTTTGTGCGCGCAGCCTGCGCTACTGATGTCCTGAACTCTGTCTTCTCCTTGTACGTCTGTGGTACCTCTCCACCGTGGTCTTTCTTCCAACGCTCGAGGAAGTGCAGCAGCAGTGCTATCCATGGGACATGACCGTGATCTTCTGCCTTCATGTTGTCCAGATCGGCCGTCTTCTCCTCGGCGTATTGGACAAGCTCTGGCCATGGCCGTAACAGCCGGAGATCTGACGTGGTCTCTGGGCTAGGATGTGTGTCCACGATGGGGAACGCTGGAGGTAGGTGTACGGAGAAGTGTACGTAGAAGCCGACTGAATGGACGTAGAATAGCGGAATGAGCGCAGCGCTTGCGTGATCGGAGAGCTTGGCGAGGATTTCGGGACGGATAGGCGCGGTCGCGATGATGAGGGTATATGGTCGCAGAGCGTCAGGTTGCGCCAGCCATGACTCTAGAGGCTGATCCGATTAGCGGAGCACGCGACAAGACGTCGTTTGACCAACCTCTGTGATGAAATGGCCGTCCACATCTGGGTTCAGCTCTTTGAGCAGATTGCACGTATGTTCAGCCCGATAGCCTCCTAAATGCTGGTCCTCCAGGAAGAAGTTGACACCTAGATCTGCTTCGCTGACGATGGCCGAATCTTGGATGGTGAAGTTACCGATGCAGGGCAGAACGAGGTTTTTGAGCGTCTCTACACCAACGACCCCCGGCCCAGAGTTTATGAGGAGGATATGTGAGTTCTCGAGTGCGATTTGGCCGGTGGCTCCCCAGAGGCGTAGTTGACGGTCGTACCTGCTCTTGTTAGTATTGATAGAAGTGTTTGCAGTAAACATACTTCTTCTCCTTCGCGGTCGGGCCCTGCACTGGGGGTGGGAGATCCTCCATTATGGCGATTTTGGGAGAGTTGACGGTGAGGGCGTTCGATGTTGGTACGACAGCTTGGGAAGCTCAAGCTGCCAGGCACCAAACGCGCTGCCAGCCCGCGCGCTAAGGGCACATCCCTGTCGCGGGGTCCTGGTGGGGCTCAAATCGTCATTTTGGCACCAGCTCAATCCTCTCGTCACGGGAAAATCATTCATCCCGCCATCTTATCGCGGCCCACTGTAGTGTCTCATTTTCTTCTGACTCTGCAATTACTGGAAAGGTTCCTACTCTAGTTCATGCCGCTGAAGCCGAACCACGTCTGGCCCGCCAATATAAATCAGCAAGTGCGCAGCATCAGTCATCTCAAGTCTCGACTGCCCCTCCGACCACTGTCAAATTCTAGATCTCTTGTACACCGAGCCAGCACCTGGACCACCGGCAAATCTCCTTCTGCAACACCAATTCACCATCCCCATCCTTCATACCGGACTTTCCATTCCACGGGAGTCCTCGGACACGCAAACAGTATGACCGACACGACTGTTGAAGCCGCAAAGCGCGCTGCTGCGCACCAAGCAGTAGCAGACCACTTCGACCCAGCAGCCACCCACGTTGGAATTGGTTCGGGAACAACCATCGTCTATGTCGTCGAGGCCATCAAGGAGCGCTCCACGAACCCGAACATCCTCTTCGTGCCCACAGGTTTCCAATCGCGCCAACTCGTAGTCAACGCCGGCCTGACCGCCATCTCCTTCGACAGTCTTCCTGATCGCGTAATGCTCGATGTCGCTTTCGACGGAGCCGACGAGGTCGACGCAGAACTCAACTGTATAAAAGGAGGAGGTGCATGTCTGTTCCAGGAGAAGCTAGTCGCCGAGCGCGCGAAAAAGTTCGTCTGCGTCGCAGACTACCGCAAGAGACAAGAGCGCCTGCTGACGAACTGGCCGACGATACCGATTGAGGTTGCGCCGCTGTCTCAGCTCAAGGTCGCTGCTGCGCTTAAAATGCTTGGTTCAACGGGTCCTAAGCTAAGGACTACGCTACTGGAGAAGTCGGGGCCCCTGAAGACAGACCAGGACTTTTACATTATCGATGCGCCGTTCCCTGCCTTGCTCACTTCGGCGGATGTTGCAGCTGGCAAGGGCAAGGGCGATGGAACAGATGGCACATGGGAGGTCAACACGATAAGCAAGGCGATCAAGGGCTTGACTGGTGTATTGGAAGTCGGCATCTTCTCCGGTCTGAACGGAATCGATGCACAGGAACTTCGCGAGCAGGATCAGTTGACCAAGACCGTACGAGGCGGTCAAAAGCCTGTCGCTGTATACTTCGGCATGGAGGACGGAAGCGTCAAGATGCGGACAATCGAAGGAGAGAAATAGGCACGCATTGAGATCTCAGGTTTGCGACAAGCGAACATTTATCATTCGTAGCTAAAAAGCAACCCTCATCCCAAACAGAGCTTATCAGCTCGCGATCGTCGTCGCAGAAAGTAATCGTTTTGTCCTTTTCCCTCTAACTCCACATAACACGTCTCAGTACCGTACATCTAAGCGCGGTACATGATGTGCCTCCTCCTGTACCCATCGTATGTAGCAGTCACATAGACAGTCTCAGTGACAACCTCGACATCCGTGACATACACACACTTGTATCCCTCAGGGCACGACGGCTGGGTAGGCGCAGGCGCGTTTGCGGACGAAGGGGCAACAGTGATGGTGGAGACGGGTGCCTTGGAAAGCGTCGTAGGCTGCTGCGTAGGCTTGGGAGCAGCAGCAACGGGCTGCTCAACAATGGGAGGGCTCTCGTACGACTCATCGACCGTAGGCTTGGGCGCAGCAGGGGTGGCCTTGTCAGCTGCAGGCTTGGGGGATGCCTTCGCAGGTGCCTCGTACTGTTTGGTGGAGCTGGTCTTGGGTGCAGGCGCATCCACGATACCACCACCATTAACAGCCATGATCTTGCCAACATCGATGCTCTTCTTTTCGGGAGTAAGGATCTTGCCCTTGTTGGGAGGACCGTTGAAGTTCATAGCCGTGCACTGTGCGTTGATGTCCTTGCACTTGTCCTGCCAGAGCTTGCAGCCTGCGTTACCGGTTGCGGGGGCCTCGTCGTAGCAGACATCAGCTTGGTCCCAGCACTCGGTAGCGGAAGCCCAGCAGCCCTTCTCGGTGCTGTACGAGGAAACCTCCTTGCCGCACCAGTTGGCGTTCTCCATGATGCAGCCTTCGGGCTTCAGGCCCGCAGTTTGCACGGTCGAAGCCTTCTTCATGCCGCCGGCTGTGAGCTTGGCGACCTTGGGGCCGGGGATAACGTAGTCCTTGGCATCCTTGTTGTAGATGTCGAAGTCGGTGGATGGCTCGTTGTACTTGACGTAGCCAGGGATGGAAACAGTGCTTTCGGGAACGAGGTTTCCGCTGCTCTCAACGAAGATCTGGGCGCAGCCAGTGTAGAACTGTGGGTCTCCGTCCTTTGCGGCGTGGAGAGCAAGGATCTCTGGACGAGCAAGGTAGTCACCGCCCTCAAGGCCCTTGGGGAGGTTCACGGACAAGAGACCGTTGTTGTCAATGATCTCATCGGTGCACCAGCGGTCGGTGGATGAGTCGTAGCCGTGGTCGAAGATCTTGAACCAACCGTCACCAGCAGCCGTGTCAGTGCTGGCATCGGAAACCTTCTTCAGGTACACGGCACAGGGACCCACGTGACCGCGGTCAAGACGCTCCTTGGTGGGGTCGTTGGGCCATGAGCGGATCTCGAACGTAATAAGGGAACCATCCTTGGCGGGCTGGACACGAGAAACACCCTTTGTACCACCGACATTGCAGGCCATGTCGTCACTGTCGAGGCTGGGAACGGGGCTGCTAGCCTTGGCAGCGTTGGGGTTCATGCGGATGGCGACACCATCACCCTACTTATCGTTAGTAGACTGCATTTGGAAAGATTGGGAAAACAAACCTGAGGCATGCTGTCGATCATGAAGTCTGTGAAGACAGTGTGGGCAAGGGCAGCGGGGGCTGACGCCAGGGCCGCGAGGAGCATAGATTGGGTCTTCATGGTGAAAGTAACTTGGTTGATGATCGTATACGGAGTAGAGTAATTGTTTATCTGGGAAGATAATTGTGATAGAATAACACACGGACGACGTTGTTTGGTCACTGGGACACAATGTAGGTGAATGAATGAATGTGCCGACTAGCGACAATGAAGGAATGGAATAGGCAGCCGAGCGCCTTGGAAGGAGAGACAGAAAGTCGGGTTTTGAAGAAGAGATCCTCGTGTGTGGTCGAAGGTGAAGGAAGAAAGCCTATTCGAGGGCGGCGGCTCGACGCTTTTGATTCACGAGCTTAGCCTAGACCAGTGGTGCACATCCCCCGAATCCTCATTACACCTGACTCCTGCAAACATCGATATCCCTGGGGTCTGCATCCGCTTTGCCGCCGTTACGGGTTTCGTTCCCTGCATCGATCGTAAAGGCGTTCGAGCCCGCTGTTCTGTTTCCTAGCAGTAACGCTGGGTTCCGAAGATGCTGTCAGCATCAGGCACCACAGGCCAATCAAGGCATCGTTGAGGTTGTGCCGCTGAAACATGAAACACAAACCGACTAATTTAGCGAGGCCCTAGTCGGGGTTCTGGTAAGCTCACCCGCTACCCAAGTGGATGGCGCTTTTCTCAGACAACACTAATTCAGGTACGGAGCCTTAATTAAACGAGTTTGCGCCTTGCGGGTCGATCTCGTTATCGGCCATGTGCAGATAAAGGCGCCGTAGAACGTCAGCAGCGGGGTTATGATGCAGTCCACCGATAGCAGGAATGTACACACCCACTCCTTGCCTGCGCGCTACAGATCGTCGAACATGGAAAGCTGTAGAAGTTTGGTTCAGGAGGCTGTTGGAACTTTGGCGGGTCAGGCTGACAGTCATTTCACAAAGTCACCCACAGTGCAAATCTCGGCCCCTAGTGCCAAGAGTCGCGCCGCCTCCTGGGGCCTATGTAGGACGCCAGACTGCGGCGAGGTTTGGCCCTTGAAAGTGTTGACACCACCGCAAAACACAATTTGGTCGTTGGGCGCAAATGACGGGATGGATGTCTCAAGTCGTGGTTGTCCGAGATGAGCGTGTACAGTTGCGATGATAATGTCGATTCTTTTTGTGAGGCGACTAGCCGCCAAAGTTTACGCGTTGTACTACACTGAGATTTCCTTCGGGATGGCTGTCATCGGTTCCCGAACCTCGCAATATCATGCAGGGGCTGAGATCTAGAGCCGCTGTTGATTTCCGAGAGAAAGCAAAAGAAAACAACACATCAAAGATGTCTGGGTGGCCCCGGCGTGTCACAACCTCATATGCCTGCGGACCCCTACCTGTTCCTCAGAACGCGTGGACCATATCCAACGGCGATGTAGTATCAGCGCCAGATGATGCCACTTCCCATGACGCGCGCTGAAATGTCAGAGACCGGCACAAAGCTCATGTAGGGAACCTAGGACTATTGTTGACGCCGCAGGATTGATCGGCAGAGTTTAGAGCGCGCGCTATTGACTGGTAACACTCTTAGAGTTGTTCCGATGATGTGTACTGAAAGCAGAACATTCGCCACAACTCAAGCGTAAGATGGTCTCTTGAGGCCTGGCCATGCGTGGGACGCTTGCGAGTGTACGTCCATACTCCCATGTTGCATATTGTGAGTCGACTTCGGAAGGTCTGCCTCCGCCTCCGCCCTCTCTAGAAAACTCTTCACAATGTTCCTGAAATCGGCCGTGTCGTGAGAGCCATATGTGAGGAATCGTCGCGTCGCCCACTTCACATGCGAAACCTTGATTCCATAGACATCACGGAACGGGAGCTTGCTGAAGCCGATCTCGATCCCTTCAGAGAAAACCACACCGTCACGCTGCTGATTGATGCGGCACACAATCGAAGGCTCATACTTATGCTCGCCATAGTCGATTCCCATCTCGCGGAGCCCTTGTTTCACGGCATCTATCAGCCATCGACTGCCTCTCTTAGTAAGAAAATGCAGCTTCTTCGAGTCGCCTAGTGAGTTCGATGGTAGCTGGCGCTCAGACAGGGGTTGGCCAATGAAATTCGCAATAGGTATCACGCCCATGCAGCGGTCCAGCTGAACCGCATCCACAGGATAAAAGAGGTTATCCCAAGGCAGTGGCCATGTGCTTGTAGATATCAGAGGTCCTAGAAGGAAGCCTTCTGAGATCGTTGTAGTACATTGTGGTCGAGGGCTCAAGTGAAGAGATGGACGCATCCCGGCAGCTGGTGGCAATGAACCGCGACCATCAATCCCGGGCATATCGTAAACATTGTTTCTGACTGCCATCATCAGGTTGCTCTTCTCAACGACATTTGTAGATGTAAAGATATTGGTCGGATCCATATTTAGCTCAAGGGTAGCCTCGATCCTCTTGAACACCCACAGCCAGTGATCGACGAGCCTTATTTCGGCGGCTATCCTTGAGGTACGGTCGCGCGCCACTCCCAGGCGACCAATAGATCCTTCATATGCAACGCAATACGCAAGGGCGGCGTTCGTATGCTGTTGAATATGTAGACAGACGTCCCCTAGCCACCGTGCTGCAGCTATATCACCATCGTCCAGGTTTTGACGATCCAGGTAGATTCCGTTGAACACGCTTTCGAACAAATATTTTGCTCTGGCGTATTTCCCAGTGTAGGAGGCACAAACTCCAAGTAGATGCCTAAGAATACGTCGGTCGGGCTGGGTCCCAGACCTAGATGTTTGTCCCCGTTCGACAGCTGCCAGCTGGTCTTCAAGAAGCTTCTCTGCAGTGACAAAGTCACCCCGAGTCCACGCGGCAACTATTTGTTGTGCGTTCCACTCGAGGTCCACCGTAACTAATGTTTCTTTCTCATCATACGTCCGAGGTGCACCGGACATTCCCATGTTAGCTGTAAAAGAAGGCTCTGGTAAAGAGGAACCAGTCGGGGAAGTAGGCGCTACGATTGGGATACTGTACGTGGGCGTGACAGGAACCGTAGCTTTTGGGGATTGAACGGGAACGCGTCTGATCGCATGGCTGTTGGAGCCCATGGGAGTAGTAGGCTGGGACGCTGGGTGTGGCTCCGCGTAGAGCGATGATGCCTCCAACTCAGCAGGTTGGGACGCTTGCAAGGAGGTAGTCGAATGTGCTCGAGAAGTTGCTGAAGGGGTCAGATAGATCTGCTGCCTTTGCGTTATTGGCGGGCTAGACGCCAGAGGCAGCGCTGTGGGAGGACTGTGTGAGCCCCGGCACGCAGGTGAGACGATCGCTGGCACATCAACACTATGCGGTCGTCGATCGAAGTCAAATTCAGGAAGAGTGGTCCCGAGATCCGAAGACATAGTTGCTAGACCATCATGCTCTGGCCGCTCCTCCAAAAGCCTCCCTTCGTTGACAGCTGTGACAAGCCAGTCTACGATGACATCCCGGTAGCTTAGAGCCTGCTGTTGTGATACTCCCACATCCTCGAGGTCGCGGAGAATCTGGCTCCATGCCTCCTCGTCATCGTCGTCATCGTCGGCTGTGCCTCCAGACGTGAGTCTCCCGATGGAAGCAATGCTCTCTTCGCGATGACCGCCTTTGTAGTCCTTCTCCAATCTTTCCAAAGCTTCTAGTATAAGAACCTGGCTATCGTGTATCAGGGATGTGTAGAAGGAATTGAGCATCGATACGCTCGCGATGAGGCGCTCTCGTATGTTTCGTGACTTCTCAGGGTCGTACTTGAGCCGGTCCCAAGCGCGTTTGGTTTTCGTGTCGAGCCCATTGTAGTGCAGCACCAGCTTATCTAGCTCTTCGAGCACTTCGATACACGGTTCGTACGCGTCGATGAGCTGCTGCCGCTTGCTCTCGGGGATCTTATCGTACTTGTCTTGAATGTCCTCGAGTAGGTTCGTTAACGTTCGTGCTTGCGATGTAAGATCCTTGTATTCGCCGGAGCAGTCGCGACCTGTGTTGAAGTCAGCACGATGAGAGCTACCTAGGTACGGGGTGGCGGGGAAAGCAGACAGTTCTTGTAGACTCTACCAGCTAGCTCGCACAGCTTGAGCACATCTCCAATGCTGATACCGAAACTCATCTCTTAACAAATGGAAGAAATACGGTCCCGAGTTCGCGCGGCGCAGCACGTCACTGGTGGCCATGTTACGTATGGTCATCTAGTGATGCACACGGCTGGAGGCCTAGACGACACCTGGGCATGTGGCTTGCAAGGGATAACTTGATTGGAGTTGGAACGGAACACAGCTCATCTCGCTCAGAGTTGTTTGGTCTACTTTCCGGTCGGATCCCAGAACACATTACTTCGCTGCGACCACGATCCTGTTATCTCGCTTTGCGATCTATGTTTCGACGAAGGCGGCGCGTCGGGTGCGGTGGATTGGGCGCATTGGCCTGGGCTGGCTGATGATGTCACATGATGGCGCTCGATGGGCCTCGGTAGTACTAATCAGGCCTAGTCTCAGAGGTGCTCCCCCATGGGCACCCAGGCAGCCCTGGAGGTGCGTTCCCACATAGAGACTGTAACATCATCCAGCAGATATCGAGACCTGTAGATAGCAGAACCTCAACACGACGCAGTCTAGCCTCTTTGTTCAAAAGCGCACAGAGATACTTCACAGGCAGACTTGCTTGCGACCTCGACCTCATTCAAGGAATTCAACAGGATATTTCAGAAATGATGGAATGCTTTCATAGAAGGATGTACCACGAGGCTGGCAATTCATTACGATATAAGTATGTTCAACCCAAGTTGAACTCGCTCGCCATACCCGCATGACGCATAAACTTCTCCTTCGCACGAACCGCCTTCCTCATCTTCGCCGCTTCATCCGTATCCGCGCCCTCGGGAAGATCCAGATCCACAACTGCCCTCTTCGATGTGCCCGTATCAGCCTTGCGACTGGCCAGATCCACCTTCGGACCACCGCGCACCCTAGCAGGTGTCTTATCGTTTCGTCCAGCACCTGTTCGTTGTCCCGGAATCTTCATTCCAGATGGTCGTTCGCGGAGAGCAAATGCTTTAGCCAAGTGACCCAAGTGCATCGATTTGATATCAAAGTATTGGCGTTCATCTGCAACGTGGGTTGCGTAGGCGCGAATGTGGCTTTGGAAGGCTCGTCGAGCAGCTTCCAGACGAGCAGGGGATGCTAGAGCCCAGCGCTCAATGGCGAGCTGGAGGTCGGTTGCTTTGTCCATGTAGGCGTTCTTTTCCATGACTCCGCTGGTTACCAATCCTCGGTTGAGGATGTCATCGGCATCTTGACGCACGACATGTACTCCAGCTTCTAGGTCTTTTCTGTCTGATTTTAGGATCTCGACGTAGCCTTCTTCAGTTCCCGGCATTAGGAAGATGCATGCTCGTCCGTCGCGACCTGCACGCGCGGTACGACCGATTCGATGCAAATGGTCTTCTCGGGCGAAGGCGGGATCAAATTCAATGACCAGGTCGACGTTGGGAAGATCAAGACCACGGGATGCGACATCTGTAGCGATGAGAACCGAGGGGTTTTTGTTCTTTGTGAATTGGGCGAGTGTCGAAGTTCTCACGGCTTGTTGTAATGAACCGTGGAGACGGTATGCTGTGACTGTGTGCGTCTTTGCAGAAAGTACGGGTGACTCCGCACCTGTCACTGTGAGCTTGGTGGGGTCTGCCTGTGTTATCGCTTTGGTCTTCTTTGGTTTCTTTTCTGCGTCGTCGGCGGCTTCCTCAGCCTTGTCGCCCTCCTCCTCTTCTTGTACCTCTTCCTTCTTCTTTGTCTCGGTGATCCCTTCGATTTCGCTGGTGAGCATGTCAAAGTGAAAGTCGACAGAGTCGGCACACGAGATGAAGACGATAGCCTTCATCACAGATCCCTTCCGCGCGAAAGCTCGTTTCAGATAGGCTATCAATGATACCAATCTGAGCTTCGGTGCCACCACAGCGTAAGACTGCTTCAACTGCGCTGGAGCAGAGAATGAATGGCCACCTCCTGGCTCGCTTGTTTCTGGTCCCTTCTCTGACGGATCGGCTCGAATGTGTACTGCATCTTTCAGACTTATCTGCCCAAGCCTCTCCACGTCCATTTTCATGGTTGCGGAACAGAGTACCGTTGTGCGCTTTTCTGGCAGGCCTGGTATTCTGGACTTCTCGTCTTTCCTCGCACGCATTCGCAGGTTCAATGCTCCTACAATCTTTTGGATCTCCTGCTCAAAACCAAGCTCCATGAGCCGATCACCTTCATCCAGAACGAGCCACCTGACATTGCTGACATCCAAAGCTTCTGTGTTTTCCAGATGGTCGACCAATCGACCAGGTGTCGCGACGAGTATGTTGATGCCCTTGCGTAACCGTGCCTTCTCAGACTTCTTCTTCTCACCACCAATAACTGTTGTAGCAACAAGCCAATGCGCGCAGCCTAAAAGCTTCTCCAGCACATGCTCGATTTGCTTGCTCAACTCGCGTGTTGGTGCCAGAATAATGGCAAAAAGACCCGAGTTTCTCTGCACGCTTTCGTCGACTTTGCGCTTCCTCATGTTCGCAGAGAGCTCCATGAGTCGCTGTACGATAGGTAGCAAATATGCCAGGGTTTTTCCCGAACCGGTCTCTGCCTGTATGAAGGCGTCGGAATCGTCTTTGATGAGTTGTGTGACGGCAGCCTTCTGAATCGCGGTCGGTGCCTTCAATTCCATCTTCTTCAGCAAATGCGCCGCAATAGTCGTGGACATGCCAAGGGATGTGAAGGTATCTAGCTCGCTGCTGAGTGGCGCGTTCGAGGGTTCTACGGGCGCATCGTCTTCGCGGCGTTCGTTCGCTTCGGGCTTCGTCTTCGATGTGGGATTGTAGGTGAACAGCGAGGAAATGACCTGCTTCCCACCCTTTGGCGCATTGTTCTGCTCGCTTGGTCTTTTCGCGGGGTTCGGATTCGGGTTCGATTGGGGTCTGAAGTCGACATCGTCTGTCTTCTCCGTCGTCCTTGGCCTGAAGTCTCCGCTCACGCGCGCTCGCTTTACTGGTCTGTCGCCGGAATCGGGAAACTCTGGGCTCTTCTCTACACGTGCCTTCCTCGGGCCTAGTTCTATGCGGTTTACATTTGTCGCATTGTCGACCACCTGTTTCGGTACCTTCTCGCCGTTCAGTCGTGCTGTAGCCTTGGTGTGCCAGTTCTGCGCCGCCTTCTTCGCAGTGAGTCGCTCCTTCCAGTTGCCGCCTTTGAATGAGGGTTTCGATAGTATGCCGCTGTCCGGTATGGAGAAGTTGAGGAGCATGCCATCGTCAGCCATGGTGTCGTATGTCGTCGCGTGTGGTGGCAGATCTGGCGGGGTGCTGGTGCGAAAGAGAGGGAAATCTCGAGCCTGGGATCTTTTTAGTGGGGCACTAGGCTCAGACGGGCACTCCCTCCATGATGGGACCTTCAGCGCAGAAACGAGTCGTCTTGACCTTTCTCAACTTGATCACCATGGCTGCCTCCTCGCTGACTCTTCGCGATCTGTCCGCTTCCGAGTTGCGAGAGAGACATCCTCGCTTCTTCCCCATTGTTGCGCGACGCGATAGCTAAGGCAGAGCTCTGTCCGCGACACTTCCGCAACTCTCCGCAATGGCTTCCCTCCGTTTCGCAGCCGGTGAGTATGCTACCCAACATACGCCATTGATCCAAATGACTAATCTCGTACAGTCCCGATAGCACGAAGATGCATGTTCAGCAACTTTGCGCGTCCACTGCAAGCTCCTATCGGCAATGGCATCCGATGCCTCTCCACCAGTCCATCACTGCGCAATACCTCGTCCTCCGCATCTGCAACGCATATCTTCCGCGATGTCGCGCCCTTACGTGACTTCCGCCGCGACCTACGCTCCAACAGCCGCACAGTCGGCCTTGTTCCGACGATGGGCGCCCTGCACGAGGGCCATGTCTCGCTCATGCGACACGCAGCTGCCGAAAACACCGACGTCTTCGTCACCATCTATGTGAACCCTACACAGTTTGGACTGAATGAGGATCTTGCCTCGTACCCGAAGACATGGGAGGCAGACATGCAGGTCTTGGAAGAGCTTAACCAGGAGCTGGCGAGCGCAAACCAAGGGCGCGTGACAGCTGTCTTCGCACCAACCACAAAGACCATGTACCCCACACTACCGCCGGACAGCAGTATACCAGGTGTGGGGAGCTTCATCGAGATGCGTCCGCTTGGCCAGCTTCTCGAAGGCGCGTCAAGACCCGTCTTCTTCCGCGGCGTAGCGACAGTCTGCATGAAGCTCTTCAACATCTGCGCGCCAGATCGCGTCTACTTTGGGCAGAAAGATGTCCAGCAAACTCGCGTCATCAAGCGCCTAATTCAGGACTTCCATCTGGATACCAGCTTGCGTATCATTCCCACTTCAAGAGAGTCAGACGGCCTTGCGCTCTCTTCTCGCAATGTCTACCTCGGCGCGCGTCGTCGTAATGTTGGCATTGTCCTCAATCAAGCGCTTCGCAAAGCAGAACTACAATACAACAATGGCATGAGGTTACGGAACGACGTCCTCTGGCCTGCTTTCGACCACGGTAACATGACATTGATCGAGCAAGAACAGATGGAGCCTAGCAAACGCGCAAAGTTTGAGGTCGACTACATTAGCCTTGCAGACCCTGACACCATGGAAGAGATTGACCAAATTGATGATTCGAAAGGCGCTATACTTAGTGGTGCAGTCAAGATGCTGCCAGTCGAGGAGCCGCAAGAGGGTGAAGATTTAGGCCAGCTGGACTCTGAAGGTCGACAGGTACCTGTGCGCTTGATCGATAATATCGTCCTGGACCCAATGAGATGAGAGTGTCTCCTAGACACAGACAATCATGGCACTCAAGGGCTATATCTGATTCAGGGTAATGGGCATCTGCCATGACTAGAAGCGCGCTGCATCACTCAAACGCGACCGAATGCTAGACCACCTCGGAAAGGTTCTTGAATCGATCATTTTTCACCACATCCTATGCAATGGCATGTCCATTCATTTCCCTTGCACCTCGATTCAGTCATGACTCCCGGCTACCAGAGCTGTCTTCGTGTGGGTACTACAGCAACGTAGCCGTTATGTAGCCGCAGATATCTTTACAGCATGCAAGTGTGCGAAACAGAAGTGTATCAACTGACCCAGATGCAGTAGAAATCAATTGTCTGTTAAAATGAACTGTATGTATACTAAAACGGATGACTCTCATACATCCGCTGACGGAGACGATGTGCAAGCTATCTCCAGCTGCTTCTGACAATCGTCACACGGCGTTGCCCAAAGAAAAAACCTGTTCTTCAAAACGTCCGTTTAAGCTTCCGGCCAGTCATCTGCTGCAGATACTCACTTTACCAAGAACCGGTCCATCTCCGCGACTGCAGTCTGCAAGCCATTGCAATCCCTCCTTTCGCCTCTACCCGTCCGTCCGTCCGTCCGTCTACCACCAACATAATCTCATCGTACATACCGTACGCGCAGCATCGTCAAAGCTGAAGATCGCCACGGTCCGTGAATCCACACACAAGCCTGCTGCACCACCACCAACATCTCCCTAAGCGCCTGCACCGCTCATCAAGGATCGTTCCTACATGCTTCCAAGCTCTTTCTAGAAGGTAGTGGGAGCAGTGTTTGCTAATTTTGGTGACATGTGGCTTGATGTGGTTGCCGTGTGGCTTACCGATTGGTGGAAAATGGTGTTGTGGCGTCCCTCATGGGTGTTGGGAGATTTGAGTAATGCGACGGAGATTGTCAGAGGAGTGATATATGTGTCAGAGATGCTCTGGTGACCCTCATGCGAGTGGGGATAGGTCTTCGATGTTGAGGATGGCGTTCGACATGTGCGGATTGTGGAGATGATGATGCGGCCAGTGGGTGGGCTGGCAAGATCCGTTGAGAATGATGTGGGAGACGCGATGTATGACGGAAACCTTGGAACAGAAATCAATTGGCCCAGAAGAGTAGGAAGGCTTCAGGTTGAAAGGGAAAAAAGAGGTGGCTCGAAAACACGACAATACCAATGGATGCTGTATCCCATCGATGGATGAAGGCAGTGACCTCCCCGTGCTCAGGATCTACGTACCAATCTCGATGGAACCATCTCGCGTTCTGAAGGACTCGTCGTGCGCCCCGGAATAATGCGACGTTTGTGTGTGTTGACAATGAGACTCGACTTTCCCACGTCCTCAACGCGTTCATGCGCTGGACAGTTCACTCCTTACATGCAGAAGGCGGGTGCGATCTAATGGACCCGCGCAACT
Source organism: Alternaria triticimaculans (assembly GCF_023758025.1). NCBI lineage: Eukaryota > Fungi > Ascomycota > Dothideomycetes > Pleosporales > Pleosporaceae > Alternaria > Alternaria triticimaculans. The sequence goes on from NW_026055958.1 coordinate 3,224,597, forward strand.
TGGGTTGAATGGCTGAGCTTTTTAAGCACTCCGTAAAGATGAGTTGGAAAGGAAGATAGACGAAACGCACGTGAGGGAGAGGGTCCATGAGGCTGAGTGGTCCGAATACGTCATAAGAGCACACGGCCCAAGCTTCAAGCTCTCCCAAGGTCCCATCGCGACCACGTCCGGTTTCCAACACACCCATCAATGTGAGTGCGTTGTCGACATCTGCCGTGGCTGTTCCAACTATCGAGCGCCAGATTCAACCCATGCTGACCTACTTGTGACATAGGAGAACACGAATTTCGTACGCACCATTTCCCTCGAGCACGATGCAGTAGCCTTTTCACACATCGGTGTGCCTCCAGACATAACCTGCCGCGTCCTTTATTCACCATTCGGCCCGAGACGCGTCGAAGGCCCTTCATCTAAATCACCTCCTAATTGTTCTGCATACCTGCGGTCACACGAATGTTGGTAGCTCGTGCAGTACTATAGTCACAACCTCACATATACCCCTATACTCCGTATTTCAAGATTCGTATAAGACACGTTGCGTTCTTGACAAACTGATCCGAGTCTAGTGTTTTGTGCCTCGATAGGGGCATGCAATAAGCGCATCAGGGTACGGGAAGATGCGTGAGAATATAGTACAGAACTATATCGCAGTCTCGTCAGCCCGGAGTAGATGCAGCAAGGCGTGTGGTTGTCCCTGGATTTCTTTTGCAGCTGCTCGACCGATGTTCAGAAATTGGCATGTCCATGCTCGGCACGTAGCGATACGTTAGATGCCAAGATGTATTCCAACACGATTGAGATCAAGCTTCTCCACATTCCGCTTCGTCGCCGCAGCCTGCTCCCGGAAGATCGCGGCTAAGCTCGTGAAGCTTACCCCTTATAAGCTTCAAACAGCGCTGGAGAGTCGGCCCTGCTGTCGCCATGAACTTCACCAAGCGTCAAACTTTTGGGCCTGTTAAACTTCGCAGAAGCCGCGAATGTCTCCAGCTGTGTGACCTTCGGGAAAACGCATGATGCTGCGTGGGGCTGCGAGCTCAGCGCGCCTGTTGACTTGGACAGTTTTCGTGTACAATCTATACCACGATATCACCTTGGCGGACCTGGGGAATATTGCCGGGAACCCTGCTTGTATTGCATACCCCACATTTGAAGACAAAGGCCAAAAGCGCAAAGGGCATCTTAATAGCTCTTTGCTATGATAATACCAATTCTGAATGATAGCCTGGTTTCGGAAAGCTTCTCGAAGGCCTTAATTGCTCCAGGACTCCAGGGCCGACGGTCCACGAACCTGTCCACTTGTTACAGTCTATTCAGGGGTGCCTGACAACACCTTGCAGGTAGCTATGAGTAGTTACGAGTACCTATAGGTATCTGCAGGCTACCGTCGGTATGTGGAGATCCGTTTTAGTCGAGAGTATAACGGAGGGCACATTCGTCCATGGTTGACCCGTCCTCACGTTCATCATGATAAAGTTTTGTTGTTATAGCTTCGCCCGGCCGATTATAGATGCGCGTACGTCTTCCCGAAGGCCTTGGGCTCGATTTGGGGCTGGATCTTGCGTTCGAGACAATCGCATTAAGGCGCTCGGCTTATGCCTTGCCGCCCGCTGCTGGCCGGGCGGGTGAGCTCCCGATGCTGCTAGGATGCCGTTCAGCACAGGGTACAATCCCGAACTACTTGTCGATCTTTCAACACTGATTCCCTTTTCACAACTATCTCGGTATGATAACTAGGACGCAGCACGTGAACAAGGACCTTTGGCCTATAGACGGGAAGTTCCATTGAGGAAACGCGCGAAGCGAACTTTGCGATGTCGCGTAAGTATACACAACGCTTGCATCGCGATCCCGCGCATCTACAGCAGCTCCGGTCTAGTCGAGCATGGCCGGTCGGAAGTCCAGATGTGGCTCCCGGTTCCGAGAGCTCCAGGCCAAAGCCATGCAACCATTATCAACCCAATTATTGGCTCTGGAGGTGATGATTGGTTATAAAAATATTTTCGTCAATAAAAGACGACATCGGGTGATTGTTGGCGTCTACTTCGCATTAGCGACAACTGCCAGCCGTCCAGTATTTCGGAAAGAGGAACTTTCTGCAGGTGCTAGGGCCGTGCCGCTGTTCTCCTCGTGCATTTACGAATAGTTAGTAGTCTTGAACTGCATGCACGCAGTCGCTTGACCTGAAACGGCTTTCGCCTTCTGCCAACGCAGCCTTGGTAACTGCTTTTGGAACCGGCCTCCAGCACTCGATGTGCTAACAGAATGACTGCGTGATCTGGTCTTGTCATTGCGGGCTACGAGACTGGTTCGGAGCTTTGACTGGCAAAAACGTCGAGACGGACTCTGGGGTTGAATCCTATCGAGATGCAGCGAACCTAGCTCCGGTGACGCCGAACGCAACGGCATGTGGGTCTCGAACTCTCGACACGGATTATGACTCCTTCAGACAGAGTCCCAGCGTGAGGCTGACACGTGAAGATCAATAACCTTGTGAAGGGTTGCGGCGTGCCCTGCTTCTCGCCAAAGTGCGGTTACACCGTTGTGACGCTCCTTCTTACGGCATGCTGTCTGTAAGCAGCCTTCCTCGGGACGACCCTCCACATAGCCAAGACCTTCATCGGTCATTCGCAGTAACTTTGACGTCGCTTACCTCAACGTTACGCCATGCTAGGGTCTGGGATCGAATCTGTTCGACCTGGCAAGGCATCTATACCATAGGTCAATATATCCATGTGGCTGACGCCCGCTTCATGTACCAAGACCAAGTCGACCCGCTATCAGGCTAAAAGCTGACGGCAGCCAAAACGGTCGCCCGTCCACTGTTCACATCCTTGCCATTGCCTTAATGGTCATCCCTGCCCGTTGATTACCGAGATCTAAACAAATGGCAGCGAAGCACGCAAGCATCGAGGAGTACTTGTGGGTACAACCGAGCTGCAACCAGTGAAGGGGTACCCATGTGCCCGAGCTGCTGCAACCCCTACCTACCACGTTCCCCACATCCTGAAGCGTCGATCGTGTCGGTCGCTTCTACTTGTGGCGAGCTGTGAAGCGCTCTACGTTGCCATCGCGTGCGTCTCGTACTCCACCGCGTGGTTCGATCTTAGCCACCATCGCATGTCGTCTCATTCCGGTCAGGGTCGACGGAGCTCAGTAATCTCTCAAAGACAGAACAGCACGGATTTGGCGCAGCGCCTGCAAGCCTCACGCCAGCCGCACGCCATCTGACCGACCTAGAGCGTGCATGTCCGAACCACTTCGCCAGCCGACATCGCCCAAGAGCGCACGCCAAGAACATACTAGGATAGCTCCAAGGGCCATAGCAGACTCGAGGTCCTGACATCCAAAAACCGGTTCCAGTTGCCCGTTGCCGCAACGGCTCGCGACGATCTGTCAGAGAATGACCCGTTCTCTCAGAGCAGGCCGCAATTCCGGATCGTGGCTGACTCTTTGAACACCGAGTAGCCAGTGAGCCATTGCTTGCTCACCGCATTCCGAACTTTGGGTATCCACGTTGATTGTCCAACGTCACCACGCGGCAGACGCAGCCCCCATGGCCCGCAGGGCGCGTACCATGCGCTTTGACATTGTCTCAGTATTCTCCGCATGCGAACTCGTACGGTAGTGCACAGTGCGGCGTGTGGGGTCTTTCTGCCCTTCGTAGACGTTCTCCTTTCTGTTCATATCTTTAGATGAGCCCCTCAATATGTCGCAGCCTCCATAGAAGCCCTAAAATGTGGAGAAGCACGTTGAGAAGGTGGCGCTCGCCCTAGCCACATGGTGCAGACGTGGAGATGGGGTGGCCAAATTGATTCGGTATTACACGCAGCACTACCGTGAAGGACTGCAGTGTCACCGTGATTTGTCTCCTTATGCCCTGGATTTGCTGTTCCTTTGTACTGGGTCATGCACAGATGTAGCGGAGAGTAGGGAGGGGCTCCGGCGCTGAGGTCTACCTGTAATGAAGGGGGCTTGCAGCGTGCATGTCATATGACTCTCGTTTTGGAATCGTAGAGTTGAGGGCATTCACAACTTCTTAGTTGAGGTGTTAAGGCGGCTTGGACAATCTTGTTCACACCACCACTTGCACAAATATTAGCATGCTGATGATGGTGAATTACGTCTTCACAACCCACTACTGTTAATGTGCTCCCCACGCTACAAGATCTTTTCATCAGCTGTGACTATCGCATCGGCTCACGAGCCCAAGCCGGGCATCTGACTGTACTGTAGCCGATCATCTTATTCCAGAGTTCGATGCCCTTCTCCGGTCTACATAAGATGGGCGTTTGCTTACATGGGCTCAAGCAGCAGGGCGTTTCGGGAGATGCAGGCGGTCACTGACCCGGCGAGTTCCAGGCTCCCTAGACAATTTTGACCAACAACGCGTTCCAACACAGCTCAACAGATCTGGGGTGCATATCAGGGCAATACTCCTTGCATACCTTAATGTAGCTTCGGTGTATGCTCTCCGCACCCTCTGCCTTAGTGACACTTGCCTGCGAGGGAAGTGACTTATTCCTATCCAATCGCGTTGATATCCTGAATAGTCTCATGTCTTACCAGTCTGCAGCAGCGTTCCCATACTTCGCAGCTGGCGAACTTTCTGTCGTTGTTCTAACTAGGGCTTTGAACGTGCATGCGATAGATCTTTGGTACTGGTAAAGACACGCCCTCGTGCCGGAGATTATTGACGTTCCACCGGGTAGGGTCGTGGACCGGGAAGCCGAACGCTGGTATACTAAGACGAGGAAGGGCCGCATGGCAAAGCTAAGGTTTGGTAGCGGGAGGGCAAGAACGCATTGGGTGCCCAAGTACCGGCATCGCTCGCCAGGTACCACATGTGGTCTCGCACAACTTTCTGCAAATCCTTGACCTGACCAGGGTCACCTATGTTTGGTATACTCAGTTGAAGCGCTGGCAGCCAAACACTCTTGTCCCAGAGTATCGCCACGCAGCCATGGCATCACATTCTACCTTGACTGGCCAATAGGCTTTGGGTGGCACGGTAGTCAGCACAACAACACGTGCAGCCCACCAACCTCCATGGCCATGATTCAACTCCTCCACTTCCAATTCTAACTAGCGTAGGTGTCATGCTCGAAGCAGTATCTAGTCGTGTTCAGGTCCTTGATCCAGTCGAAAGCCCTGCAGAGGAAGCTTGGGGCTCGCGGAACGCAGGGGTGTACTTTTGAAACATCGAACCTGGCTATAGCATCATGAGACAATGTATTCAATATGTGGTTGGCCCTACACAGTGACCAGAACAAGCGATCATAGTAGCGATTCCACTGACTCGCTGTTGGCACGGCACAGGGCTTGCTCTGTACTTGTGTGATCTCCTAGGTGGCTCTATTTGGCCTGTAAGTTGGTAAAGGGCTGTTAAGTCAGGATTGTTTAGTTGCGTGTATACGCGAGGCGTAGCTATTGCGCTAACTTATTGACTACCCACTATTCTCCACTGTGTACTAGAACCGAAGTAAGGAGACGAAGGGAACTTCCGTACATGTACAGGGCGATATCATGTCTCGGAGTAATTGTACCCGACGCTACAGACAAAAACACGCGAAGGACTTTGCGCTTTTCGAAATATGACGCACAATACTTGAGGAAACATGTGCACCAGGATGGCGTGCATAAAGTTTGGTACCAGAACGCCCTCGCAACGATCGCGCCGCCAGTCCGCACACCAATATCTCAAGGGGCAAACACATTATGGTATAACGCCGAAAACCAGTTGACGTGAAATCGTACATCGCACTAATCGTGGGCATCAGCCCTGATGAAGCTAGGCGGCAGCCACATAGCCACTGGCCCGCGCCGGAGCAAAGGAAAGTAACATCGACAAGACGGAAAACATAGTGATGTCAGGGTATAGGGTAATGCTAGTAATGTACGAAAGGTGAGCCAAGTGGCGGCCCAAAATGATTCCAAATGTACAACGAGTCGCAGCCGAGCGAAAGGAATCCTGACGTCCCCTTAGGGAAGTAACAGGGCGTGTATTGTTGTACTGTTGCGAAAGGCGGTGTTATGGTTCCGGGATGACAAGGGTCGGCCAAGCGAGGCTCAAACGCGGCTCAGAGTGCGAGCCCTGTGCCGTCGCCGCTCCAACGATAGAGACTCAACATTTCGCGCCGACGCTGTTGCGCAAGTTGGGCGTGTTCGTCCATGCCGCGGCCGCGCACTTGCTGCAAAGCAGAACGCATGACTTTGCGGAAATTTCGCTGTGAGGTGTTAGCATGATTACTGATCTTGGCAGAGTGGTGGGGCCGGCAAAGGTTGAGGTAAGAATGACGGGCGGGTAGCGCCACTTACCTGATATTCGGTATTGAGGGTGACGATGCATGCTTCATGCGCGCGGACTATCACTTCGCATGCTCGCACGATGTTCGGACTTGCATCTCCTTGCAGCTTGTCGGCTATGAGCAGTAGCAGGAAACTCCCTTGCAGGAGGTAGATGCCGAAGAAAAACGGCATGAAGCTTAGGTCCGGATCGTATTCCAGAATCTCATTCAATGCTTCGGCGGCTGATACCGCATGACCGGTTGCATCGACGAAACTTTGCGAAGATATCCAGAGGTCGTTGTCATCAAGTAGCGAGATAGGATCCCATTTACCATTGAGCAGAATGTGAAGCGTGTGCATGAGATGCGTACCATACGCCTCCACAATCTTAGCATGCATCAATGACTCTTGCGCCCTGGACATAGTAGAGTTGACAGACCGCCCAGATGGTGTGTCGGGGTGTGATGGTTCGCGTTCAGCGTTGGCCTCGTTCACTGCGCGATTTCGTAGCTCTTGGAGTGACTGCCCATATACCACCAGCTGTTGACTGATCTCGAGCGCGTGGTGATCCCAGTCGGTCTTCGTCCCAAAACGAGGGTGGTTGCGCGCATGATATAGATCGGTAATCTCCCCAAGGATGGTCATCAAAGGAAGGAAAAATCCGAAAATGGAGTGTCCGGTGCACTCAAAGGCAGGCCCTCGAGATCGTCGATGAAGTGTGGAATCTGAAAACGATTGAGCGGAGTCCTCGAAGAATTCGCCAGATTGCCATACGTTATCGTCAAGTGGCTGCAGCAGGCCCGAACATTCGACGTCTAATAAAGACAACGGTCGGTTGTAGCATAACGCTAGGTGGCTGTTGAGCGATCAGCGTGTGTTGGAGGGCAGATCTGATGGATGCGCAAGAACGTCGGCAGAAGTCGAGCAATGCCATGCTGCGAATGTCACGGTTGACAAAGATCGGATGGCTTACCGATCAACAGTGAACAGCAGCCACCATATACGTCTGCGCTCTTCCCTTTGCTCTTCTGTGAAGTCCATGGATGTGTGTTGACTGGTTGGGTATCCTGCGCCCATATGTTCCGCATCAAGGTCTCCAGGTGCATCTTCGTCATTCGGCTCCGGAGGCGGTGTCACAGGCACTTCCTTGCCAAGTTTAAGCTCCCTAGCCAGTGACCAGGCGGCGTTCCACCAGCGGAGTGATGCAGCCTTGTACTCGCTGGCCGAGATCACTATGGCCAAGTGCATGTAGGTTGCTACGTCGTCAAGGCCTCCTGGTGCTCCCGCTGTTTTTAGTCGTGTTAGTGAAGGAAACTACGCAAAACTGAGCATGGGTTGGTAACTTACGCAAACCAATGTCGGAATCTTGTGCGGGCATACCAAAACCACCCATGGTGACACCATTGATCGGCCCGACGCCGTTGAAAGCCGTCGGACTGGCATCGGAACCACCTGGATGTTGATGCACAAGAGGCTTCAAGAGACTGATGGTAAGGTTGATGAGTTTCTCCGATAATTGGCTCCGCGCAGATGGCGATGAGGAAAGATATGGAGATTCGCTTGTCAAGCAGCCAATCCAGAGCATACTTGCCAGCAGTGCTGGACTGCACACGCGGGGGTTGTTGGTGCGGAGGAAAGAGCGCTTTCGGAAGACGTAGCCTAGTACGTAAGGGGAGACTGGTTGCATAAACGCAGTTGATGAACTCTGGAAATAGAGCTCTAGTAAGTCGCAAGCTAGTGAAATCGGCATGACATTTGCGAGATGTGGTACTAACGGCTGCAGAACAGGGTATCTCAACTGCTGAGAGGGATTCTGATGTTGTGCGCCAGAGTACATCGTTGTAGAGGGTGAAGGCAGCATCCAACCAGGCGATCCATCAACTGGTGATTGAGGCATGTAACCCATGTTGGATGCCTCTTCGGGCATCCTGAAGGTATTCGTGGGTGCTTGTGTATGTGCGCTTTGTGGGCTCATCATACTGTAGGGGCTATCAGAGTACTCCATCCCATGGCCGTGCGAAGGTACAACGGGCTGCATTCCAGGCTGCATCATTTGGAGTGGCGACTGATAGGTAAGGCTCTGGTGGTACTCCTCGATCGACGTGTACTCGGGCATGGGGTTGTGCATAGACAGCCCTTGAGTCTGTAATCGGGGCGGCTGCATGGGGTGCATGGATTGCATGCTCTCGGTCATTTGATGATGCATATCAGATTCTGGCATAGTGTCGATTGCGCCCATGCTCATCGTCCTGTTCTGATACATCGACGCGGTATCCATCTCGGGTCGTGTTGTCGCAATACTGGCCGATCGACCAGGTAGCTCAGGTAGAGATCGTTGGCCTTCAGGAAGCTTGGGACTATTGCCGTGAACAGACTCGGTAGCTTTCTCCGACGATTGCGGGGTGCTGGAATCCTCTGACTTCGGCGCACCAGTGCCTCCTGCGGCGGTCGCAGCCTGCTGTTGGGCAAGATCCTTCCGCGATGCCTTTCCGCGTTTCTTGCGCTCACGTATGTACTCGCACGTCAATCCAAATTCTGACACTGTGTTAGCCAAGCTGTCAGAGGGGTAGTACATGGGTGATGGACAGCGAACGGCAGTTTTAGCCCCGTAGCTAAGAGCCTCTAGCAGACGCTACAAAAGTAACTTTTGGTCGCCTAAGCAGATGGTTCTCATCTCGGTTCATCCGTTGCCGAGCTCTCCATAACATCAAAACGTACCTATGCAATGCGCACACTACTCATACCGTTAGCATATTGATTTAGAAATCCAGAGCCTGGGAAAGGACCTACAGATTGTCTACCATCGCACTTCGTTCGCAACTGGTTACACTGATCACAGGCTCGGCTGATCCTGCGTCGCACTGGTCCAGACGTTGAGTTACCTCGTCCCGACCGCTCATGGAGCATCTCTCGCTGGTGCCGAGGCGCTATAGGACCACTGGCGTACGGTAACCGATGAGGCTTGACAAGTCCCTTTCCGTTTGGCAGCACATGCCGGTTCTGATGAAATTGTAGGGCTGCGTATTGTGATGTGTGCGCGAGGTTGTCGAGTGGTGACTGCCCCATGTGCTGGGCAGCGAGATGATGATGTTGATGTTCGACCATGTTCGGCGCGGGGAGGTGGCTGAACGCCGAGGGGTATTGATGGAGATTCGTGGAAAGCATAACTGCGTTCTAGCGTCCGTCTCCACTACAATTCCACCACTCGAGGATAGATCGGGAAGTGTCAGTTACGCAGGAAGTGACGGTAAAGTCGGAGTTCAGATTGTCCAAGGGGTGGCGAAGGGCGAAGAGCTGGCAACAAGGCTGAGAGAAGTCAGCACAGGGCTGGAATTCCAAGGTTATGTCGTCGAGGGACGTCAAAAAGATATGCAGGTCAGTTGTCCAAAGGCCGTCTTTTGACCACTGCTGTGCGCCTGGGGTACCATATAGCACTCGGTTGTTAGGTACTGTCTCGGCCTCAAAGCTCAACCTTAGTGGACGCAGTGGGCTATAACACAGAACTGTCCAGTGCCTGAGGTGCAGGGTGAGGATACCGAATCGGCATGGACAGCCAGGTCCTTTCTCCGGGACCAGCTGCATCGCGCGTTAGAGACGTCTCTGGCCACATGCTGCAAACGAGATGGGCAACAGGGCACGCATGTTCGTGGGTGCGTGCGCCTTCGAGTCTAACTCGCCTTCCGTTCCTCCATCTCTAGTTCGAGCAATTCACCCCTGCGCGGCCAGGGTTTCGCTGCACACCAACATTCCACGTTGAGCACAGTCCACGAACGCCGCTGGATCTTCGTTGCCGCGGACTTTTACGGCTACATCCCAGAGGCATCGCCGCAGGTTAGACTCGTAATCAAAAACCATATTGGTTGATCGGTGCCATCCCGACCCTATATGGCGTCGTGTTAAGAAAGGCGGCGTACCGATGCCGGCTCAACAAGTACCTTGGGGTACCTGCCCGTGCCCAGGACCCACCTGCTACCACACCTTCGCCCGTTTCCCGTTGCTGAGCGATCAGAACAGGGTGCCAGGGCCATGATTGGCGACCGCCGCCCGTGCAGCAGTGCGTTAGCAGGCGAGCCGCTGACAGCACGGGACCTGGCAGTCTCCATCGCCTAGACTCCCTTCTACGCGACCATCGCGGGACAGCCATTTCCTAGTCGCAGCCCCAATACGCGTCCCCTGGCTCGCGATGCATCCTGACATCCAGCGCTACCCGCTGTCCTGCCGGTCATCTGCACCCCAGCGAATAATCCGAAATCTGTTGGGGCCTGCGCTGATCACCTTCCCTCCTTTCATAAACCTGTCGCCATGGGGAGACGTGAATTACGCGAAATCAGAGAACGCGGAGATGCACTTCAGACGCTTGAAACGTTGTATTTTCCAGGTCCCACTTTCCAGCTCTGACGAAAGAATTGAGGACTAAATCGTCACGCAAAAAGCTAGCTTACGTCGGCGCTGGATACCCAGACAGTCTGCGCATGACAGTCTATCCTCATTCACTTCGGCAATGCATGTTATGTCTCTCTTCATAAACATGAACGAGCCAGGTTTACCACCTGCAGCACGCAGATATACACCTGCCAAGACAAAGCTGGAGTCGACCTGGTGTGCACAATTTTCTCGTCTATAACACGTTGTCTTATAACATTACACGCGGAATTACCTGGCATGTACAACGGCTCTCCGAAGCGAGTGGCGCCAGCGATGCTAAAAACGTGTGCTATGCGCCGATTGCTCCCACGGTACGGCCTACTCCGCCCTAGTTGTTAGCTAGAGCGGGTGTCTATAGTTTGGTAACGAGGGCGTTTTGCTACAGCGAGACTGCGTTGAACCTGACTAGCTCACCCACAACTGCCTGTACGATGTCTCGTGGTCAACATCCAGCTGAAAGATCTCCACAATCGTCACTGGGCGACAACGCTTGCTGATTAGGCATCCCCTATCTGCTCTACAACGCTACGGAGCCAGCGGATCGCTCCGCATTCCAAATATGTGCCGCTCTTCATGGTGGCTTAGAAGCGTTTTATTGAAGACTTGGCCTGCATTCATCCTGGACGAAGTAAGCTCTTTCAGTCAAGGTCCAAGTCGAAATCAAGGTTCTCGTTACTAGGTCGGATCCGGAACCTAGTGAGTCTGCATGTAGCAACTAGAATAGCTCAGGGGACTTTCACCATGATTGCTGTAGTCTCTGTAACGTTTCGAAATACCAGATCAGCCACCGAAGATGAGGCAATTCGCATGTACAGCCAAGCAATATTAGACGACCGTCTTTCACAAAGCTCCTCCCGCCCACTAATAGCCAGGAAATGGTACCATACTTAGGGTTCAGCAGAAAAAGAGTTTGACAGCTCATCAACTACCGATCGAAATATGCCTGCTCATATCCATAATTTTAATGAAGGTCAGGTGATCAGCCCCGATGATTTACGGTGTACTGGGCTCATCGCGTCTAACAGGTGGTATGCTGTGGGTCTTATGACAAACCGTTATAAGTGTCGCGTACCCGCCTAGTATGAGGAAACCGGTCCGGCGCCCAGTCTGTATCTACAAAGACCTGGAGCAACTGTATCGGATCATTTAAATACTGTTTCCAGCAGCCCTGTAACTCCAGGGACAGATTGAAGGGCCAAAGCTCGACAGTGATCAAAAGGCCAAGTTGTTACAGACGGTCATGAAGGCAGTGAATATTAGTGGATTGAAAGTCGCAAACTTCGACTTAGCTATATTGTCGACTTCGTGTTAGACACTTTCAGTCAACGTTAGTATTGCCGGCACCGTGTACATCGTCGGATCGTGTTTTCGCTGTCACTTTGACATTCAGGGCTGAAGAAGGGTCCAGGTGGCTTGGATAGTGGCAACCTAGAAGTGACTCAACAAAGTCCAGATCTTCGTGCTGACAGCCTTCTCATCGAAAGTCCGGATCGACATCCGCGGATCATCTGGAGGGGCGTAGGTTGGCAAGATACAGGGAAGAGTGGAGAGCCCTATCATGTTCCCCACTGTAAGTCTGTGCCCCAAGACCGAGTCACTGGACGATACTCTGTAAGGGACTGTCCAGCCTGAGCTCAATACCTCGTTCCTGTAGGCCACCATACACATGCAGTCTGGAGCAGGAAGGGTAGATACGCAAGGCACGACGGCTCCCCAGCTCCGAATTGGGCTGGCTTTGGTGACATCTAGATATTGCATGCGCAGCTCTTGACGCCGCCGCCGCATGCAACGCGTGGAGTTGATTGATGAGCGCAAGCGAGGGCCGGCCATGCCGCCAAGCTACGCACCGTTAGTAGAACCATGTACGACCTATGATCTTCTGCAGTCCATGCTGACGCTCAAAGTTGGAGCCAAACTCGCCACCACTGCCGGCGAGCCCAGAACGGTCAGGACACCCCCAGTGTCAGTTCAACTTTCGATACGGAATGGAACCTCGTGTCACTTGCATGGGCCTTTAGGGTGAACTCTGTCGAGCAGATATGCTGTTTACCAGAACTGGGATGGGGAGGTGGCTCTTCTCTTACATCTCCCCGGCTGCTTTCTCCTGCGAAGGTCTGACCACAGTAGAATGATGAAAGATGGAAGGTGGAGGTAATTAGTCAAGATGAGTCGTGATGGCGCAGGTAACGGCATCCCTGGCCCGGAAGGGCAGCATACCTAGGTGCCACAGTCTTACAAGTCGCTCGGGACGTTACGTGGTGGGTGCGGGACCGGCTCTGTAGACCTTGCCTCCAGCGAGAGGTTACCGCCGGTACACCTGCCGAAGTCTTGTAGCTCTTATCTCCACACTGCGCGGGTGGCACTCTCACAATTTGGCAATGTTAGCGAATCGGCGACGCCGCACCAATATGCTGTTCTCTTCAAGTAATAAGGGCGCGGCGGCCATCGAATATGATTGCACTGTATTGAACGGCACACGGCGTTGCCTGATCGCTTCCGTACACATCGGCTACTACTACTAAGGTGATCAGAAAAGGCCCGAATTTGCACTATCTGCACTCCAGTATTTCGACTGTAGCTATGAACACACCCGATTGCACAAGATAGGAGGTCCACGTGCGATTGAATATTACCAGGCTTGCGTGGAGAGCGTCGGCGCGTCGATGCTGGCGACCAACGCGACGAATTAATGTTGTTCGACGCGTCTTTCGTGCATCTCGCGCGTCGAGCATGCTTCATAATGATGTTGTATGTTCAAGTTGAGTTTCTGGAGAGCATGCCATGGTGTTTGTCGATAGCGGACAACCAAGTCCGTTATTCGGCGTGAAGCCATGAGAGGCCTCCACTATGATGGGACGTGCACGGGCTAGCGTTAGCGCTATCATACGTCATCTCCGATGCGACTGCGGGCAAAGCCTCAACTCAAAATTAACTGCTCCCAAGACGCCACTGAATCGACACGCCGTGCGTCTCCATCTCAATTTATCCAAATAAACTACATACCAGACACACGCCATCATGTCGCTGGAGAAGATCACGACCATCTCTCCCATTACGAACAAGCCAGTTGTCACGCGCAATGGCCTTTCAGATGCAGACCTCCAATCTTTGCCTGAAACAGCCGCCACTGCGTTCGAGTCCTATCGACGCACATCGCTCGCTGAAAGGAAAGAGATTGTCAAGAAAGCTCTGAAATTGCTCAACGACCGCCAGGATGTGCTGGGCAAGGAGATCACTGAGCAGATGGGCCGTCCTATCGCGTACACTGCCAAAGAAGTTACTACAGCGGTGATGCGCGGCGAATATCTACTAAAGATTAGTGACGAGACACTTCAAGATACTCCAGGCGAGGCGGAGAAAGGTTTCAAGCGCTACATCAAGAAAGTCCCGCTTGGGCCCGTCTTGATCTTGTTTCCATGGAACGTGCGTGCAGGCCATAAGCTATTTTTGGTCGGCACATGCTGACTTACCTGCAGTACCCGTATCTGACCCTCATCAACTCGCTAGTACCTGCCCTGCTCGCCGGCAACTCGGTCATCCTGAAGCCATCTCCACAAACGCCTACCAGTGCCGAGCAGATCCAGGACATCTTCAAGGAAGCCGGATTGCCTGATGGTGTGCTTCAAATCTTCCACAGCGGCTCCATCGTCCAGATTGAATCGATTGCGCGCTCGCCCAAGATCCAGCTGGTTTGCTTCACTGGATCGGTGGCCAATGGTCTTGCGGTCCAGCAGGCTGCAAATGACCGCGTACCGCTACGAGTGGGTCTTGAGCTTGGAGGCAAAGATCCTGCATATGTACGCTCCGATGTTGACGTCAAATGGGCCGCGGAAGAACTTGTAGACGGCGCTGTCTTCAACTCTGGCCAGAGTTGCTGCAGTGTTGAGAGGGTATATGTCGATGAAAAGATACATGATGAATTTGTATCAGCGCTTCAAGATGTACTCAGCGGATACAAACTTGGCGATCCATTCGACAAGAGCACACATGTTGGCCCAGTAGTCTCAAAGCGATCAGCAGAGACTATCCAGTCGCACGTCAAGGATGCTCTGGAGAAGGGTGCCAAGGACGCTACCCCAGACAACGCCAGTTTCAAGAACCCACCTGCAGATGGCAACTATGTGGCTCCGACACTCTTGACGAATGTCACGCATGACATGACCGTAATGACAGAGGAAACTTTCGGTCCTGTCATCCCGGTCATGAAGGTCTCGAATGACGCAGAAGCAATCAAATTGATGAACGACAGCCAATTCGGACTGACGGCTAGCATATGGACCAAAGATGTGAACAAGGGTCATGAGCTTGCCGATGACGTCGAGGCTGGCACAGTCTTCGTAAACCGATGCGACTACCCCGCACCAGTAAGTTATTCTAGGACTACACACGACACTTTACTAACCGACTCAGGATCTGGCGTGGGTTGGGTGGAAGGACTCTGGGCGAGGCCAGACGCTGAGCAAGTTCGGCTTCGATCAGTTCGTCAAGCTCAAGAGCTACCACGTCAAGGACTACCCGAAATAGATGACTTGACACGGATAAGTCAACATATTGAGGGCTTGATCTCCTTGCGAGAGACGATCAATGGTATTCTAGCACAGACCAGAAAGATCCTGCACAATGAAGACTGCTCAACTTCAGTTCACACGCCGTCGGTAATCCTTGAACATGTGTAACAGTGTCGACCCCAATTTCAGTAACACCGGGTTTACTAAAGTACCCCTTGATGCTGCTAGATTGCTGTTAGCACATATCGCATCCGATCGTATGAACACGCCTCTCGGGTTAGTGTCGAATGCCACAGATGTTCGGGTGCCCACTAGCGCCTATTTAGTGCTATGAAACGTCGTGTAGAAATGAACATCTACTAACAAGTGGAAATTGTTGGCCTCAAAGACGTTATCCACCTCGAGCAAATAGTGGTGTAGAGTTCGCAAAACTGTACAGCACTCGCAAGCCTAATACTAATAACCAGCTTCATGATCGCAGTCCCACTAGTCTCGTTTCCCAAATGCGACGCTTCTCGCCGTAAGGCTTTCTGCTTACAATTCACACATCCGTTCTTTGTTCACGTGTTTGAGACGCACGAGCTATCAAGCTCGCCCAGCTCCTTACATTCCGCGGCGCCCACTCCCGCTCTTACATCCTCAACGAAAGCAAAGGAATGTCAGCATCGGAACAATGAGGGCGAATTCGTAAGGGATGGCCCAGCGCCACGACAACGCCTGAAGAAGGCAGACTTGGTGCCACACTCTCAGTCCTTCGCTCGCGCGTATCTAGTATTTACTCACTAGCATCTATCGAGCATCTTCCTACGCGAACTATCGCGATCCTACCGCTTTTGGACTATTTCCTGGCCTCTGTCGCGTTACTGTAAACTCTTTTCTCACCCAATTGTTCCAAACGCCGCCGCCTTTGTAGAATCGCTGCATATACTATATTTTTTTCGAGATCCAACGAGATATCGCGCATCAAATCACACGTCTCCGAAGCCCACCAAGCCACGCGTCTTCGAACTCACACAATGGCATTCAATCGCGTCATTCTAAGATTAAAACAAACACTACTTTGCGATAAACGCGAGCAGAAGCCCAATCTAGATAATATGGACATCGTATGTACCACAGTCAGCTTTTACCTCCTACACGCGCCGTTAACAAACACCAAAGGGAGGACCAACAGATGTCCGCGTAATCGACGTCTCAGACTTCTTACCTGGTCTTACCTACCACGAGCGCAAACAAATCCGGGAAGAAGCGTCTAGCGGCGCGCTTCGCCTCCAAAGCCTCCAATCGCATCCACCACTGTCGTTTCCGGAAACATCTCTCAACGGCTCAAATTCGCGCTTGCAGTCTATCGCGACTGATCCTGTTCAATCTGCTTCCACCGAGGCTGATGCCATCTCCTCGCATTACCCATCTTCCGACGTGTTCCCGGAGGCCGACTCTGTGATGGCTCATGCGGCGGCTCTCGATGCGGGGCCGGGAGCGGAATTTAGCAGTGCTTCTACAAGATCAGAAGACGAGCACGGTGCAGATGTAGTGCGTATGAAGGATGTGGAGAAGGGAGAACGGCGACATGGCAGGGACGCCAGTTCTCCTCGGTCTTCGCACGAGATGGACGCAGAAGATAAGAAGCATCGTGTGGGTCCATCACATGCGTTGTCTCTGAATAAAGGCACGGATGCTGCGAATCTGGAGAAGGAAGAGAGGGACGCACACAAAGATTTGTCTGCCACTGGGCGAGGTGGGAAGGACATGGAAGTTGAGCAGATACATAACAATCATATCGTGGGGAGTAGCTTCACCACCGGGGAGACAAAAGTGCTTGTTGCATGCTAAAAACATGGAGAAGACGCAATGAAGACATCACAAGATGTCAACGCGCGCGAGTTGCATGCATAGGAACATGGCAACATAAACGTAGGACACCACCGCGGAATGGATCAATAACTGATGGGAGAGACGATTTGTCAAAATCGCATATAGAACAAAAGTCATTTCATGGTCACGAAATTTCTTTCATCGCATGTGGGTCGTTTCACGAGAGCCCGATAGGAGTTTTTGATAATATATTGTTCTAGATTCGGATAGCTTCGATGATGACATGCTGAAGATCGCCGTCCAAGCTATTAAGCTTGTGATGCCACGAAATGAGAAACGCCAGATACACACTGTCCATGTACCATATGCTGGTGGGTATCGATGATATGCCTTTTCCGTTGAACGCCGAAAGCATGCTGAAATGATTTTGTAAAAAAAGGAAGTGTCCGATGCGCGTAGCATAGCCGACGATGCTGATGTGCTTGTTGAGATAATGGAGTCTTGGTTCCGCCGTATCAAATGTATGTTCTCGCAGGCAATCGGTGGCTGTCCGATCAGGGCTGCTAGTCTGAGTCGCCGTCGCCATCCGGTGTGCGAGAATTCCTCTTCTTCTTGGATCCAGCAGGCCTGCCCCTTGCCTTCTTCGGTGTGTTGCCTAAGCTGACATTGCTCTTCCTCTTCCTGCCACGACCACTAGTAGGGAATGGCGTACCGTCTTCGCCAGTCTCGGTTGGCGTCTCATACCCTGCAGCAAGTGCATCGTCTCCTTCGGCGTCAATGAAGGCCTCGCGATCAACATCCAGTAAATCTGCAAAGTCATAACATTGTTTCACCATGCTCTCGCGGCTATCTAGAGCGCGCATGATCGTTTCGAAGCGTTCCCAAATTTCCTTGCCAGTGACGAGGTTGTTACGATGCGCAGGCTTGATGTAATCCTTTTGCGGAATGGGCGCGTTGCTCTTCATGGAGTAGCATTTTCGAACAAAAGTGCGAGTTTCCCACACCATCTGCAGGATCATACAAGCTGCGGTGATCTGACGAAGTCTGTCGTTGCTGATTGTTGGAGTAGCAGGTTGAGGTGCTGTCGGGACTGCCGCTGGTAGCATTGATGGAAATCCGTTTGCACCACTAGCTTCCAACATTTGTTGTTGGAACATATCTTGAGGCTGAGCTTGCACTGAATTCGCGTCTTGCTTTGGAAGTTCATCCGCGATGATAACTCCTATAGCGGGCCCTGTGGTGTTCAGGACCATCGCTTCAACTGCATGAAGGAACACAGCAAGCTCTTCCAGGTGAGGGAAGTCGAGCAAAGCCAGATTCTCCAGACAGAAGCGCGCGTACAAGACAGCCTCCGGTATAGTGCCACTCATATCCAGCTTTGAAAGGTCGAAGTCCACTTGTTTGCAAAAGTTATTGATGAACTTTTTGAGACTGGCTTTCTTGCCCGTCTTCAATGCCTCAAACAACTTCGCGAGCTTCGGAGTGTGTGTAGCTTCGACCATGCCATGAGGATCAGCGAACATGTTTAGTTGATACTTGAAAGCCATGTGGATGGCCTGCATGTACTCCTTTTCCAGATACGACTCTTGCTTCTCGTGAATGCGTCTATGTTCGTCGGCTGCAACTCGAGCCAGGCTTGACCAAGGCGAGGTCGCAAGAGCGACAAGCGCAGCACCACACTCCTTTGGATGAACAAGACCTTGGCGACTGATGCTAGCGATGATATCTGTGGCAACGACGGCAGACTCATTTTTGTTCTCCAACGCAGCTTTCACGAAATATTCTAAGAACTTCTGCGCCAGATGCAGCGTGGCATGGTCGTTTCCGGTAGCCGTAAAAGACGTTTCCAAGCGCGCCGAGCCATTAGCAGCACCTTTGCCGGTTGCAATTTGCGCACCAGTTTCCGAGCGCCGCTCAGCGACAGTGAAGAATTGCCTGAAGAATAATAGTGCGATGTGCTTCAGGGTGTCGTTTCCTTCGTTAACAAAGACAAGCTTGACCACCTTCTCCACTTCACTGCGCATGAAGTGCTCTGGCGACTGCTGGCATATGCCACCCATACTCTGCAGGGCTTGCTCGCGAATCTTCGGCTCCCAAATCTGCATGGTGAAAGGTCGGACCGTGTCTAATAGGAATAGAGATGGGGGAGGTGGATTCTTCTGGTTCAACATCGGCTCCAGGTGCTTCTTCAGAGATTCTTTTCCGTCGTGCTTGTTAAGGGACGCGCGGAGCTTGTTGTTGAATGATTCGACCTGTTGATCCAGGCTGCAAACTTGACCAAAAGCACCAATCAGAATTAGATAGGACATGATGGTATCAGCCTTCTGGGCTGCCTGCTCTTTGGCTAAGTCCAAAAGTGGCCTAAGGTTGCATATGACAGAGCAGATTGTGGCAAAAATCTTGTCAGTATCCATACCCGGCATCTCGCTGATAGCCCACAAGCAGTGAATGACGTCAAGAAGAGTTTCTCTACTTGTAGGCCATCCCATCGATGCACATTTAGCCAGCTTAGGAACGTTGCGCTGAAGACTTGCTCGAATTTCTTCTGCGAAAGCATGCTGAAGTGGGGGAAGTGTCGGCAACACATGCCGAAAGATAACGACCGTTGGCCGCACAAGGGCCACGTCATCCATGGTGGCGATGGTCTTGATGTATAGCTTCAGATGCCGCATATGGTCGAGCGTGAACAGGGTCGGTTCGATCTTCGCGAAAACACTAAGGGTGTTCATAACACGAGCTTGAGACTTGATATCCGTACCGCTTCCGGGAGCAATGGCTTCGTCTACCAAGTCGACAACTAGCTGTGCGCAAATCTTTCGGTTAGAAGCCGGACCCTTCGCTTCAGGTGACAGACAATGAGCGAAAAACTTCTCGAAAGCTTCCAAATGTACAGCGCTATGCTCGATAGAGTCCAAGAGCTCTACCATGAAGGCTGCTCGTTGAGCACGGTTGAGCCTGTGTATACTGTCATCGGTCTTGACATTGTTATTAGCTGCCGTCAACCATATCTCCTCGAGGACGTTGCGACCCAGCTCGGAAATTGCACTCTCATTATCCTGCGAAGGGAGGAGTAGAGGAGCGGCAATCTTGAGCCTATTCTCATTTGAAGTGGAGCGGAGATAGATCTCTTTGAGTAGCTTGATGGCCTTCTTCTTGGGGCCGTTTGAGGGATCTGTAGTCATTTCCAGAATTTGTGGCAGCACATGGCGCTCGAGAGATGGTTCTTTGGCCAAGCAGTTCGACAGGAGCGAAAGCGTCGCCTCTCGGACCATCGGTGAACTGTCTCTAAGCGATGGGATCATGTTGATGACATGTCCTTCGGAGATGACGCGAGGATCTTTGTCCAGCAGTTGTTGCAATCCTGCTGTTCCTCTCGTCCGAAGCTTCGAAGAGCTCTTGTCCCGGGCGTATGCCTGCATATAGTTGACGATCTGCGAAAGGTACCTGCACACCTGGCTTTGTAAAGTGATGACGCCCGCGGCGAGTTTGCTCTGATCGTCTGACACCGATTGGAATTTGCTATCAAGCACCGTCAGCTGGGGAACGAGCCTGAACAAGCTGGAAAACTTACTACTTCTGACCGAGCCACTTGGGGTCTGCAATCATGCTTTCCAGACATTGCTGAACAGTTTGTATTGCTTGCGGCCTGTGATCTGTATTTCCTTCTGGAACTGTTGGAAAGGTCTTGACGACAGCTGCCAGCCACGAGCTGATATGACAGCCAGTCGCTGCCTGCAGATGCGGGTCTTCCTGGGAGGGGCGTAAATCGAGATAATCGACCAGTGATTCGAGAATCATGCGGTACGGGCCATCGAAAGCTAGCAGATCCACATCATTGACCCTCTCTTTGACGTCTTCACTCATAGCGTCATTCACAAGACGATCTAGTCTTGACGACAAATCCGACTGCGAAATGTCCAGCCTTTGCTTCATCTTCTTGAGTTGGTCTCTGAAATCAATCACGCCACAACCGATCCTCGCCATTGTTGTGAGTGCCATGTCTTTGTCGACCACAGAGTGTTTATTTGCTGAGTCGTCCTTGAGTATGTTGACCATACGAACCAAGAGGCTCTGCAAAAGTATGACAGCAGCCGGCCACTGGGGAGAACCAAGGACGTTACAGAAATCGTCGATGAATAAGTCCAGAAGGTTGCGGAATGGCTTGTCGCCTGATTTGGAAGTATTCGAGGCTTTGTCGCACAGTTGGGTTACAATATACATTGCCGTGCTGGTAGCTTCCACCGTCAAGTCTTGAGCAATCACTGCCGGCGCCCGGCCGGCGCCTCTCTTTGGGGCTTTCGAGGGTGCTTGGCCAGGCTCGTAATCGCTGACATCGTCTTCAATCATGCTAACAGCCGCGTCTTCGCCTTGCGACGCAAGACGAGTGCTGGGATTTGTTGCGACCACTTGGACAAATCGCATGAAGAGTGCAGATATCGTCATAATCGGGACTTCACGAGCCGACAAGAATTGCCTCGCGCTCGCTTTCTTGTCGGGTAGCTTTTCCAGGTTGCCCAGGATGCCATTTAGAATCGACTGTCGTTGGCTTGGGTATCGAGCGAAAATCTGGGCAAGAACATCCATGACTTTCTGGCGGAAATGCTCGAACTTCTTGATGCTAAACACCGAATCCTTCTCGTTCTCGCTATTCTGCTCAACGAGCAGTTCCAACGTCAGATACTCCAAAGTATTGAGTGCCCGGTCCGGCAGATTGTATTTGCCCATCAGCGTAGCAAAGCGGGTAAGGACTGCTCCACACAGTCGCAGCACCATCTGTAGATCTGACCTATGAGCCGATGCTGCAGTGAAAAGGTCTTGAGCTTCCCCAGACCGCCGAGATTGAACGACAGGCACAATGCAGGCATTCTTAATTAGCTTCGTGAGATCAACAATGGAATCGATAATGTCCTCTCGTCGCATCCGATAGTCGTCACGTCCCTCGATCATGGTTTCCAGCAGGAGCTTGGATGACTTGAGCGCGAACTTGGCTGTTGTAATGCTCTCGGTAAGCTCCGGGGTAGTCTCATCCCGTGGAAAGAGCCCATTCTTAGTTGCACACACGACAGCGGGGTGTAGTAGTGATTGTATCTCCATTGCAAGGTCCACAGGAAGCGCATTGAAGCGGCCGAGACTAACAACACCGGACATCTTCTCGGAAAGAGCCTCCATTGAGCGGGGTTTGAGAACGTTGAACTCGCCGTCAGGAGTCGGGATTCTGGTGAAGTGCAGTGAGCCGTCAAGATCATCTTTGTCTTCGCTCAGACTGGCGACTAGAGAGTTGAGAATCTCAATCTTCCCGTCAGCGATCTCTCGTTCGTGGGGTCTCAAGACTGCAACGCCGCTCTCGGCTCTGTTGTCCTCCTTCCTTTGTGACAAGCTTCCAATCTCGATGTTGTCGATGTACTTGTAGTCTGCGCGTGGAACCGCTTTTGGCTTTATCATAACGGCCGGACCAGGAGGCCGCACTGGTGTGCTGCTGGGAGCCGATGAAAGAGCGCTTGACGAGAAGGGTAAATCTATGTTTTGCGTGAAGGCATGGCCGTTGGAGGTGGCCTGGGGCGGTGTGGGCGCTGGGCGCGGCGGTTGTGGAGGTTCAGCTTTTCGGGAAGGTGCCGACTCTGATCGAGGCTGTTCGGGTGCTTTGACATTCGGTGCTGTCCTTGTTAGTGGTTGCACGAAGAAGGTGACAAAGACGCCTACCCGTATATGCCACATCCGTCTGGTCGTAAAGCCTGCGCGCGAAGGGGCTCAGATCAGAGATAGCGCTGCGAGTATCTCCATTGGTGTTCTTGACGGGACTGTCCGGCGGAGGGGTTGGTAGTTGCGGCATGGGCTTGAAGTGACTGTGGGTGTTAGACGAGACTTCCAGGTACGGCAAGAGCGTAGACCCACTACTCTGGCAGCCTATCGCGAAGTAGGAGGTTGCGAAGCTGGTTGAGGGTATCATGCAGATGCTGGGCGGTGGACTGGCCTTGGATCTCGGCGTTCAAGATTCCGACAGCCTTCTTCGCGGCTTTTTGTTGCTCAGGGTTTAGGGTAGAGGGTGGCGTGGGAGGCTCGGCGGTTGGGAAGGGTATGATTTCTGGTGGTTATTAGCCAGGTGAGAGAAAAGCGCTTGGGCAAAGGGCGCAAGTGAAGCAGAGCGACGCACCGGGCGAGAAGGGGATAATGGAGGTAAAGGGCGAATACGGAAGGGCCTCATCCACTGTGGGCGGAGGCCTTCTGAACGGGAGCGCGCCTCCGTTGGCATGATGCCAGTCGCCATTCATTGCCGCTTGTGGTGTTGAGCACTTGCGGACGGGCGCAGTCGAGGTGTGGTGGTAGACTTGGATTGGACGGGTTGGGCATGCGGCTATATCATCGTGCGTGCGCGCATGCTATGCTCCGGTAGCTGACCTTCCGCTGCTTGGTGAACCGATGGTAGCAAACTTGTTGTAAAAGTGCCATGCAATGCACCGGGAGCATCGAATGCATGTGGTGGTGCACGACATTCAGACGCGTTCTCACCGCCTGCCATTCCCGTCCTAGCTTGGCTGCAGCCGCGGAAGTCGCGATTCCCTGTAACTTTTTTCCTCAACTCCAACACCAATCACCCGCACCAAGACGATAAATCGATAAATCACCCACCATGTCGGCTATTGGTAGTCTTGTCTTTTGCACCGACTGCGGAAATCTCCTCGACGGATCTGCCGGCAAGCAGAATGTCATCTTGACCTGCGCGGCATGCGGAGCGCAATGTAAAGGTATGCGCCGTCTATGTTGCGCATGCAGAAGAGTAGAAGATTTAACCGACCGCAGATACATCGTCCAAGACTGTCGTCACAGTTTCGAAGCCCACCGCTTTCCCGTCGTCGCTGCGCGCAAAGAGATCCGAGGTTCAGACCATATCCGAAGAGGACGTTCAGACGAGCAGCGTCATCAATCATCCATGCGAGAAATGCGGAAGAGAGGAAGTGCGATACTACACACAACAACTGCGAAGTGCAGATGAAGGAAGTACTGTCTTCTACGAGTGCGACTGCGGTCACAAGTACGTTCAATCGTCCATGTCAAGAGCTGAGCTTATGCTAATTGCTATCTTACAGATGGAATACCAACAACTGAAGCGAAAATTCTACCTATGTGGCCATTTTGAATTCTAGATACCCCGAACGCCGTATGCATGCAATCCCTTGGGCTGCGCTAAGCTGCAACAGCTTGTGGCACGATCGCGTACTCCATCTCTCCGTTCTTCTCAAACTCTGCCATGTCAAGTGCTACGACCACACTGTCGCGCACCACCTGCTCTGGGTCGTTCAAAAATTTACGCAGAGTATCCTCGACACCCTCTTCATCGCCCAAGCTTCCAAGTGCCTCGGCTGCCTCATGTCGGACCATGCTTGCCTCCTTTGTGTTACTGAGCGCTTCTGTAAGACTAGGGATGGATGCGGGGTGTGACAGCTGCCCAAAGACAAAGGCGATTTCGTGGCGGAAGAGAGCAGATGGGTCTGTGAATCCGCGAGCGAGCGCCTGTACAGCCGGAACGGCAGTTGGGAGGTCCGGCGGCGAGGAGAGATCGCGCAGGGCGAACATGGCTCGGTAGCGCTGGAACAAGGGCAACGAGGTGTCGAGCAGTGTCTTTTCAAGTTCGGGGATCGATGCCTTCTCTGTACTCTGTGGTAGTGGTGGCGCAGGGTCGATGGACGTGAAGTCGCTGTGTAGTAGTCAGCAAGAAAGTGAATACACAGGAATTGAAATTAGCATACCTCTTCTTCAACTTCTCCTGCCCCTTCTGCAGCCCATGGTCCCACTCTATGCGGTCCACAGCAATATCGCAAGTCTCCCGTACGACATCAATCTCTTTGACGTCGTCCCTCAACGCCCTTAGCAGCTCAAGACTGCCCTTGTCGCTCAGCGCACCAAGTGCCTCGGCAGCCTCATGCCTGCACATGGAGTCCTCCTCTTTATCCTCCAATACGCCCCTCAAGGGCGCGATGGCAGCATCGTGCCCCGACTGACCCAGGCAGTAGGCGAGTTCGTGCTTCAACAGAGCTGACGGCGATGCGAAAGCGGCGGCAATGGCATCGATTGCGGGGACAGTCTGCACACTGGGTGGCTGCAGACCCGCAAGGTGCTTGAGAGAGAAAAGAGCGCGAAAGCGGCGGGCGAGGGGCTCCGACTCCGAGGTGAGGATGTTGCGAAGCGTAGGAACTTGGGTGTCCTGCTCTGTGACTGCCATTTTGCTGCTGTGGAAAAGAAAAGTAATCGCGGACGTAGCTCTTCACGTAAATGTCTTCCGAAAGCGGCTCGACTCTTTTTTGGCGGGGATGCAGAGATCTGGTGGGGTGTCAAAGTTCCATCTGATAAGATCTTCACCGCACCTGCATCCACAGCAGTTGACGCTAGTCGGATACGGTTAGACATAATGTGACAGCGTGGCAGACCAGTTGACCGAGTCCAGGGCTGCATGAGCCATGCAGGAACAAGCCGCTCTGTTCACCTTACTTTCACTAGCTATGACTCCTTTTTGCCCCGTCTTTACTCCCCGTGAGTGAAAGACTCAGCAGGTCAACAGCGCATCAAAGGGACAAAGACTATACCTGGGCCTGCCGCATGGGGAATCGAGCAGCCTCACTCTCACCTTCACTTCACCGCGACTTCGCATATCGACTGCAAACCCCCACCACGCTCCTTACACGTCACACCCACGACGACGTGACGGGGACGCTTCTTTTACGCGACCAGACTCGACTGCTTCCACCTACCACTTAGTATGGCGTTTCTTCGCGGAGTGTCCGACTGCTTCTGGAACTATGTCAGTCCGCGCAAGACACAACAGCGCCGGGAGAAGCCGTATGCCTTCAAGGTGCCTGCGCTCCCCACTCGATCCGCTGCTCTGTCAAAACACGCTACACCACCGCCTACACGAGACATGAGCCCCGAGGCCCACGTCAAGACCCGGGGACCCAGCCCACCGAGCACTCACTACGATATCGATGCGACGCTGCTACCGCCCTCCCCACCAGCCTCGGCCATGTCGTCCAAGGACCTGGAAGGAGATACCCTGGTCGCGTATTCGCCCATCGCACTCGCGAGGGACCACGAAAACGATGGCTCTTCGGCCGACCTATGGGATGCGAACGAAGAGACCATGGTCGTTGATGACGGCACCTACATGGTCGTACAAAAGAAGGTCAACCACGACCAGGAGCGGTACAGACAAGATCAACAAGCCCGTGAGCTGCGTGACGCTGGTTGGTCTGAGGACGCGGTCTTTCTTTTTCAGAAGCTGGGCATGCGCGGATTTGAGCCACTGATGCCCATTAGCTGGATCGATGATCTCGAGACTGTCCCCGCAGACCTATTCACCGAGAACATCGACAAGGCCTTCATCAAGCCAGCCTGCGGTACTGATTACAGTGGTATGTCACGATCTTGTAGTTGCTAAGAGGATCTTACTAACAGCGTCCAGCGCAGCATGCTCTCGAGAAGCTGTTCGACCTGGGCGGTGTCGCTCGCGACGCCTGGCAGACGCGGACAAAGCGCGCTCCCCACTTCCAGATCGGCAAGGCTGTCAAGGCATACACAAAATGGGCTATGAAGGACGGCAGAGTCGAGCATCTCTGGTCCCAGCTCCCCCTATTCCAAACCGTCACCTTCTCGAGACATGTACACCCGGCGGTGGGAGAGCGCAAGATGATCGAGAAGCTTGGTCGGCTACACGAGCTATGGTACGACGCTCTACAGATCGATGAGGCAGCAGCCCGCGGAGATGCTATTGTGCCTGAAGTCCCGACCCTCTATGGTATCACTGCAACGCACACCGTCATGGCATTTGTAAGCTACGCGCCGCCGACCTTGAAGAACGAACAACCTTCACTCCGTTTACTCGCCATGTACGACTTTATGCAGGAAGGCTGTGACGTCTGGAACTCACTTGCCATCTCCATCTTCATCATTCACGCGAGGAACAGAATGATGCAGTTGAGGGAGTGGCTTCCTGAGCCGGAGGTATCAACCGGCGAAGACCCTGATCTTTGAACGACGAACACGAAACCAAACACACAACACACGAGAGTGGATGAAAGAGATGACAAACTACGTAATGAACGAGATGGATATGGTTATGAACGATGGATACGATTTCGGTGCGAGGCCTTTTGCTTCTAGATATACCCGGTTATGAGCGCAATACCCCCAGTTTTCTTTTATTTCCTTTGTCAGACTGGCTGAACGACTGATGTCGGGCTCCACCAGAGAGCTGGAGACGACGAATACCCCAAATTGCGTTACTTTGCACATGCCTCAACGCAAGCAAACTTGCGGTGGTCGATGTGACAGACTGAAGACGATGAAATTGTTCAGAACAATTACATAGTAATCATAGAAACAAACTGATATATCATACAATTGCATTTCTCTGCCTGATTGTGATGCTGACTTCTGCATACATCGCGACCCTGTTGACGCCGTAACTCCACATCTCGTGAGCTGGTGCCTCTTTTCCTTTATATCCCCTCATACCCCTTCACCCTTTCCTGGAGCGGCTT
Organism: Alternaria triticimaculans; assembly: GCF_023758025.1. Lineage (NCBI taxonomy): Eukaryota > Fungi > Ascomycota > Dothideomycetes > Pleosporales > Pleosporaceae > Alternaria > Alternaria triticimaculans. The sequence continues at coordinate 3,252,159 of NW_026055958.1, forward strand.
TTGTGCCCTTGATCAGACCTCTTTCCTCGGAGTCCACACCCAACCTGCTTCTTGACAGATCCTCAGATCTTCGAGCTTCTTCTCCAAATCCAACATGCAGTCCCTGCAGTGTCCCGAGAAGATGGTTATGGAATTGGTGGGGTTTTGACACGGTAGTCGATACCTGCTTCCGGGGTCTGCGCCGCACATGGTGAACGGGTTGTCGTAGACTTGTGTCTTGTGCTCGCATGCGGTGTGGTGGTAGAAGTTGCGTCTGCACATGGTTGTTAAATTGTGGTTTTGGTGGAGATGTAGGCTTGGAATTGGAGATTTGACTGGTAATTTGGGGACTGAGGAGGTTGTTGGTGTTGTTAGTGATAGCGAAAGTCTGGTTAGTAGCAGAGGTTGGAGAATACAAGCTATTCAGTCACAGTGAATTCGAGTTTGCTACGTCCTTGTCGTTGTCAAGGTGAAGTGAGAACTTTTCCTGGAGCACTTCTGAGTGACCTGCAGGAAGTCATGGTGAAGCAAGATTTTGATCTTCCCATGATCGCAAGACCTTGTAGGAGCCTAGTTGAAGAGTGACAGATTAGGTATTGTCGAAGGAGAGCAAAATATCAGCAACTGGGGGTGGACAGTTCGTTACTGTCGGCTTCTTGCCCATGTGCAAAGCCCAGCTCACGTGATGTTTCACTCCATTCGACTCCCTCGTACCAACCTGCACAGCGTGCCCCTTCATACTCGGCCGTTCAACCAAGCTTCCACGCATTCACCTTTCACCCACCGGGACAAGACATCTTATACAGTACCAAGAGTCTGGGCAAGCAAGCCCGCTATGCGGTGTCTAGACTGTAGAATCCGGGGTACAGACGGCTATGTAAACATTTACCGTACGTGATGGCGCACAATATGGCGGGTAAAACGTGATTGGCGCGTTAAGTTCCCCGGATCCCCAGGACTGGCTACTATTCTCCGGGATACGGGGAAATGTCGTGTTCTGATCACCTCGCATTACGCAAGGGGCGCTGCGTACATGTGAAGAGGGAATTGCGGCTGCGGTGATGCGGCTGCGGTGATGCGGACGTGGTGATGCGTCCTTTACGGATATGACAGCCTCATGTGATGGTATGTAAGAACTCATTTAGACGTTCTTGGTAACAAGGGGAGTGGTTCGGCAAGCCTGCCGTATATATGAAGTCAGGAGATCGATCCATATTCGCAAGATCTCAAGGACCAGGGACAGTGATCTTGTGCAGCGGGCTGAAGGGTCGAACAGCTCATTACGATCTCGCAACTATGATTGCGGATTCCTGCTGCCGACATGTTCGCTGATTATGCTGGTCCAGAACGAGCGCAGTGACGGTGAGAAGGAGACAAGCGGTATGCGGCTCAAGCAAGATGCAGGCAAACGTCCCTTGGCGGCGCGCTTGGACGCCCCACGAAAATATCGCAGTCCTTCATCTGTTGCTGTAACATCGCCAACACCTCACGAACTATGCCTGAAGTACTGCATAGCCTGCTAAGCTTCTTGGGTATCGAGCAATCACCATACAATGTGTAAGAGATGCGCCTTCTGCCGCCACTTCTAGCCTTGGAAGCGCCACACGTGTCACGCGGCTTCACATAGATTACCAACTTACAACTCCACTGTTCGGTGTTCATGCCAAGACGTTCTTTAACCGCAGGAAGATTGTAAAGGCGGAGAGCTTGGCATATGCATGCCATAGAGCTTGGGAGCACACGTGGATGGGTGCTCGCCAGGACAGTCGTAGCGCCGCCATGACCCGAAGCCCACTCCACCACGGAGATATTGACATGTAGGTTAATAACCGCCCGGTCTTGTCCCGTAACCGTTTGTTTCAAGTTGCAGACCAATCATAGCGGATGCTGCGCCGGCATTTCGCATGCCTTTCTTTCCAGAAGCCAAGCCCGGCATAGTAGTGTTTCTCCTATCGCAGCACTTGATCTACATCCTAGCTGCTAAGAGACGGACGGCCGTAGTGAAGGCGAGAATGTTTGTCTTGGTTCCGCCAGCAGACCCGGGGCTACCCCATTGAACCAGCAAGCCGCGGTGCGTAGCGGAGCAAAGGCATATAAAGCCATCTTGAGTCGCCTCGTAGATCACCACCACGATCAAACATCTCCTTCGCTTCCTACCACAAGCAACTCATATTCAAGATGGTCTCTTTCACCTCCCTCGTCACTGCTGCTATCGCGGCTACTGGCGTTTTCGCTGCTCCCGCCACTGATGTAGCTGCTCGTTCGCCTAGTGACCTTGTTGCCCGCCAGAGCACTCCCAACGCTGAGGGAACTCACAACGGCTGCTGTAAGTCGTATCATGAAGCAATATGTTGAGCATAGCTGATCATGTGTCTAGTCTACTCTTGGTGGACTGATGGTGGCTCCCGCGTCACCTACACCAACGGTGCTGGCGGAAGCTACAGCGTCAACTGGGGAAGCGGTGGCAACTTCGTCGGTGGAAAGGGATGGAACCCTGGATCTGCCCGGTATGTCAATCCAAGCGACTGCATGCTTGATGTGAGACCTTTGCTGACCATGTATCAGTACCATCACCTACTCGGGTACCTACAACCCCAACGGCAACTCCTACCTTGCCATCTACGGCTGGACTCGCAACCCGCTCGTCGAGTACTACGTCGTTGAGAACTTCGGGTGAGTAATGTCCCTGTACGGACTGCATGAGAGACATACACTAACATCACAAAGAACTTACGACCCATCTTCCCAAGCCTCGAACAAGGGTACACTGACCGCCGACGGCTCTTCCTACAAGATCGCTCAGTCGACCCGTACCAACCAGCCATCCATCGATGGAACTAGGACCTTTCAGCAGTACTGGTCTGTTCGCCAGAACAAGCGTTCCAGCGGATCTGTCAACATGAAGACTCACTTTGACGCCTGGGCCAGCAAGGGCATGACCCTTGGTAGCCACTACTACCAGATCGTTGCCACTGAGGGTTACTTCTCCACTGGCTCAGCCTCCATCACCGTCAACTGCCCGTAAGCTTTCCATCACGGAAAGACTCAACTTCCTGAGGCGGTGACGCAGATGCTGTGATGGTGCAAGGGTGTGAAGATGCCAAAGGTCGTTCACTTCCCTGGCGACTTCTTTACTGTAAATATTATCTTACGCTGGTTTGCTAGCACGAAAATGTCAAACTTTTGCCATTCCACATACCAATTCACGTCGCTGTCAATCACTGGTGTCAACTCTTCACGCACACGACATACTAAAGCAATGCGCGAGACCGAACTTTGCTTTCTCCTATACATTTCCTGAATATTAGACTTGACAATGTGCCTTCGCCACTACATACAATACTCATGCCCGCACAAGTTGCTCCATCCTATACACCCTTTTACGTTATGTCCACGAGCCGAACATCGCCCCCCACAGCGTCAATGCAACAGGGTCGATGACCGAATGCACCCCGAAGGTATACCGTGTCCAAAATGTCTGAGGAAAGAGCAAGATCGTAGAAGTAGGGAAGACAACAAAGCCAAGAAACCACGGGACCCTCGTTGGCCCGGGGGCCCGAAATGGTCTGGCTATCGCGGTGTAGGAGGAAAAGATAGTTACCGCGACGATGTACCGCAGTAGGTATCAGATGTGAGAGACCAGACTGCGGGTCAGGTGAGGTTAATGGAGCTCATGATGACTCGATGGCCCTGGAGGCGTCGAAGCGCCCGTCATAGCCACGTCTGCAGGTCAGCTCACCTTTACCTCCTCTCCCAAGCCTATGACAGCTGGCAGGTACAGTAGAGGCCCTACTTAGATCTTCTTATTTATCTGTTCCTTCCCAAAACTACTTCACCTAGTCATCAGCATCCTCTCGACTTCGCGGTTCATACTGTAACCTGAACTACCTCACCTGGTCCCTTTCCGAGACACAACCCAAGGGCTCGCACCATGACGGACAACCCAGAAAACTCCCCAAAGTCTTCCGATCGCTACACGCTAGCAGAAATTCACCAAGAGATTGCAAGAGACGAAAACTGGCGAACAAACTTTCGCTACTTACCCAAGGCCTTGAAAGCAAATCTTAAATTTCACCTAGTAATTCGAACCGGGAGCGAGAGAAACTTGCTGATTGGATATTACAACAACCACAAACATCTGCGTGTACACGCTCGAGTGTGCCCTTCAGCGAGTGGCCTTCTCAACCTAGTGAACGTGCATCTTCACGATGGCACCTCAATAGGGATGCATCGAGCACATATAAGAAACGACACTTTGCTGCTGCAAAAGGTCAAGTACGTTGAGCCTTTCAACCAGCTGGACAACATTGGCAGCATCAAATGGCGCACGTCACTACGCTTCCTAGTCTTATACTATTTCCTCGAACAAAAGCTTATCGACCGTACCATCTTCACAAAAGATGGATTGGAGTCGTTGCAGAGAGCGTGTAAGAGCATCGCCGATGGGCAGATTCGGTTCGAGAAAAAGCCAACGCGCCCACTTCTCGTCATTCCAAAAAGCGTCCAAACCACAGAAGTCCAGACTCGACCGGGATCAGAAGAAGACGACGAAGACCAAGATTTTGAAGGCATACTCGTCAAGCGGGAGGATATGCCAGTCGTGCTGGTGAAAGCAACTGAGGATGATCCTACACGTGCGGTCAGTACCATGGTGCAACGAGACGGCATCGTTGCCGCAAGACCATTCCCGAAGAAAATGACCAGTCAAAAGAATCCAGAGCGGAGTTGCGGACATGCGTCAGCTGGAACTATCTTCGCATGCGAGTCTAAGAGAAAAAGGTCTGCGGATGACCATGCCAAGAGAGAGAAGGAGCAGGACAGAGAAGAGGATGCGAAGCTGGTAGTAAGTTGCATAGTGATTACCTGGAACCACTGAAATTAACTCTTCTCTCAGTGCAGCCGCTTCAAGCGCCTCGCACAGATCAAAATTGAGAGTCTGCAAAGGGAAGCGACTGCGATCCAGGATACGTTGAATGCGCACACCATGACATTCAACGAGGCCGTCATGGCGGTTTCGACTTATGAGAAGGCTCTCCTAGTTGCAAAAGCAAGGCTGGAGGCAGTACAAGCTGCAAAGGCGGCCACGGAGACAAAATTGGAGGAAGTGCACAGTGAGATAACTACCAAGAGCTGGATATTTCAGGAAGGCTTTGAGTCTTTCTACGGTTGAAGAACTTGAGCTACCAAAACATTGTGGGCTTTTCACCAGGAGTTACGGAAGGAATGACTTTACGGTTGCGATTTAGGTGTTGGCGTCGGAGTTCTCAAGGGGGTTGCGAAAATAACGACTGATTGTGAACTAAAAGTCTTTGCTCAATCATGGTATGGGTCCTGAGCATCATAGCCCGCTAAAACAAATCACAATCACACAAACTAGCCCACCTTACAAGTGCGCGGCGACATCAGTGTAGAGTGGCATCGTACCTGGAGTCGTCGCAAGCGCTTCCTCAATGATTGACAAGGCGAGATCGATCTGCTCCTCCGTAACCGTGATCGGAGGCGCTATCCGGAACACTCCACCAAACGATGCCATCGTGGCTAGCTGAGCCCACAAGCCCATCTCTGCAATCTTTGTTGACACTGCGGCCCCGACTTCCGGGGCACCGACCTTTGTCTTTCTGTCGCCAACAATCTCCATTCCAGCCATTAGACCGCGACCACGAACGTCGCCAATGCAACCGTAGCGTGACTGCAACTGCCTGAGTCCTGCTTGGAGCTTGAAACCGAGCCTCTTGGAACGAGCGCAGAGCTCGTCTCTCATGACGATCTCGAGAACCTTGTCGCCCACAGCAGCTGGAAGTGGATCGTTGATATGGGTAGTGTAGAACAAGAAGCCGTTATCTTTGGCATGCTGGGCGATGGGGTTCGACGTCAGGACGGCACTGAGCGGTATGCCATTTCCAAGCGTCTTGCTGAGTGTCACAATATCCGGTACCACGCCTTCATCCTCAGGGTAATGTGTAAACGCGAACATATCGCCAGCTCTTCCGAGTGCCGTCTGAGCTTCATCCACAATTAGTAGCATGCCTCGAGCGACGCAGTGCTCCTTCAGGGCCTTCAAGTATCCAGGTGGAAGCTCTAGCATACCACCACTTGATAGAATCGGCTCAACGATAGCTGCCGCAAGCGAGCCGCAGGACTGTTTGTCTACAAGATCGAAGCCGTAGTCCAGTTCAGTCTTCCAATCGTGAGTACCGTCAGCGTGTCTGAATATCGACCGATAGGAGTTGGGTGTTGGCAGCGCTAGGTTCTAAATGTAGGCGCATGAGGTCAGTGTATGTCTCACATGCAATTAACGCAGATGCACTTACCCCAATCATGTTGGGACCGTAGCCTGACCGTCCGGCGTGATACTGAGCACCGAGCGACCCGCCTGTCATGCCATGCCATGAGGCAGCCAGACCAACGATCTCCCATTTGCCAGTGTAGAATTTGGCCAGTCGAATTGCGGCTTCATTCGCTTCGCCGCCCGTACTGAGAAAGAAAGCTTTGTCGAGCCCCGCCGGCGCAACGCTAGTTAATCGTTTCGCAAGATTGATGACTGGGGGACTGATCATCCCACTGAAAAGATGATCGAGATGTTGCGCATGATCCGCGATCACTTTCACAACCTCAGGATGGCCATGCCCAATCAGAGTGCTCATCTGGCCTGAAGTGAACTAAATGCAACAGTTAACGGTGTATACTTAAGGCTTTCGGAGCTTGAAGCCACTTACGTCCATCATTCGGTGACCCGATGCTGTCTGCACGTTGATGCTGTCGGTGGAGGTGATGATCTCAGGATGGAATGCGGTCCCGTATGTGAGCAGATTGTCGTCCGCATCGCGCTGCAATTGCGTAATGTCGGCGTCTGCATATGGAAGAGGCATGATAGTGTCTATCTCGCTGCAGCTGTACTGGTCGATGGGAAAGATGATATTTGGCGTTGCTTGTGTTCCCCATGTTGCTGAGTAGCTGGGGACTGGTTATATAGACAGTCTTGTATGCAGTCCCAGGCGCCATCCCACGGAACGATACGCACGAAGACGCATTGCTGTGTTTTCCGACGGAGACGCTGGAAGCATCAGAGCAGATACACGTGACCGTATCCCGTCGGAAAGAAGGGTGCAGCCATGGAGGTGGCAGGGGATGATAGCGATAAGCATTGAGCTAACTACGGCTGGCGCTTGAGCCACGATGACGACGCGAAACCCGAGAACGCGACCGCGACCGCGCAACTTCGGGAAAACTGCAATGTGCACTTCTACAGCTCAATAGCCGCGCACGCTGCATCAATACACCGGACCCCAAACTCCATGATCTTCATACCACTCACATTCTCAGCCCGAGCTGTAGTTACTCTCGACCCATCCACCATCAATAGACCATGACGCTTTTGTAACGTGCGCAGCCTCATCGCCCAGCAGGAAAGCGACCGATCCGGCTATCTCCCATGTTTCTGGAAGCTCACGGTTCAAGATACATGGAATGTTGTCTTTATTCAGATGGAATTCACCAGCAGCTGAGTTGAAAGGCCTAAGTATCGGAAGTCAGCGAATGTGTCACGACCAATCTGTACAGAACAGAACCTACTTCGTCATCATTTCTGTGTTAAAGCATCCGCTGCCTACAATTAGCTCAGGTCGTCTTCAGACATCCAAGTCACTTACGGGCACAGCGCGTTGACCCTGATTCGCCTCGACGCCCCTTCAAAAGCTGCAACTTTCGTAAGACCAATGAGCGCGTGCTTGGCGGCGACGTATGCTTCAAAGGTGGAGATGCGAAGTCAGCGTATGTTTCGTATGCATTTGGAAAACCTCGGTATTTACCTGACGTGCCAGGCGTTCCGTAGTGGCTCGCAATGCTTCCAACATTGACGATTGAGCCACCGTCCTTGATAACCTTCATTTCTTCTTTCAAACAGTGGAAAGTACCAACAACGTTCACGTTGAGCAGCCTAGCGAAATATTCTGGGTCGAGATCGGTTATAGGGAAGATCTCGCGTTGCTCCACGGCTAGAAGACTCGATCAGAAATACGTCCAGCATCCCGAAGGCCAATTGAGCTCACCAGCGACGTTTGCGGCACCGTCGAGCTTTCCAAATTTAGCTACGGTCTCCTCGATCCAAGACCGAACACTGTCTAGGTTGGCGATATCTACAACGCACGTCCAGTACCGGTCCTTGGCGTCTGGAAGCTCAGCGTCGATCTCTTTGGTGGCTTTTGACAGATTGTCAACCGACGTTGCCTGAAGTTTGGTGTACGAAGTCAGCATACGTTTCACACATGTTAAGTATAGGAACATCACTTACACACATAGATACTGTGGCACCTCGTATCAGCAAGTACTTGCTAACAGCAAGGCCCAGTCCACGGCTGGCGCCAGTAACAGCGATAACCCTCCCCAAGAAAGGGAGGGTATTGACAGCATATGGGAGGGTCTTAGCCGTGCCGTTCATATCGATAGGCCAGAATATGAGAGATATCAGGTATCATCAGTGCGACAGCGATGTGCCGCTCATATATCTCACGAGTCAACAGCCATATGCAAACCCTCTTTCATGGCTGCGAGCCACGAGCCGCCAGCACAACCGCGCCGCATGTTCAGATGCCGAACTCCTAGCCCAGTTTCCAACATGGGATACTACGACCCGTTTAAAGCTCCCGCACTAGATCCTTCAGTGGGGCGCGGAGTTGTGTGCCGCTGCTTATTGGGGAAACCCCCGGGACTAGCGCGATCCATTTGCCGGCTACCAGCTCCAGAGAGAGTCAATCGCACGATCCTCTCATTCAAATAAATGTCTTTCAAGACTCGTTCGTCGGGTAGTTGTCCACCTTTATCACAGACAGTTCGTACAATGCCCAACCGTGGAGCAATGTGAAGCTATGTTGTCTTTCTCCCATACCAACCTGGAGGCGGATGACGTCGCTGACATTGTTGAATGAATGGGCGATGCTGGATGGGAGCTAGGATGGTCTCATCGCTTGCATGGATGCGAAGTGGCCCTGCAGATACCTACCGGAAATGAGCGATGGGAAATGGAAATGCCAGCACCTAGACTTGTTGACGTTCACAACCACTCCAGCGGTCCCATGCGATGATGAGGCGCAGGTAGGTTTTGTGATTGGACAGACCAATTCGGAGGTTATAAGCATGCGCCTCTCCTCGACTGTTACCCTGCGTATCTTAACCTGCACGCGCTTTCTAGATTAGCGAGGATGAGTGCAACGTCAGTCTACATGGTGGCACCACCGCCTGGTCAAATCAGACATGTCGTCAACCCTCCGAACCTTCATCGAGAATTGGCCGCTGTTGGAGTCTCGACGACCATTGTTGCTCTAGTGGCGGTGATACTGCAGCTCTTCACACGAGCATATGTTACCAAACTGGGTATTCGCCTCAACGATTGTGAGTCTCTCCAATGGTCCATGTATTAAGGAAAGGCAATCTTGCTAAACTTTCTGTGCTTAGATATAGTAGTATGTGCGATGATTTGCAGCCTTGCGCTACTAGGGTGCAATTTTCCGCGTATGTTCCATAGCTACTACTGCACCTTGCGTGACTAAGTATGACACAGATATGAAGTCCGGTCTGGGCTACCATATGTGGGAAGTCAAAACAGACGAGTACTTGGTTTCTTTCCAAAAGGCAGGTACACTCGTTGCAACATTCCGGCTGCGACACTAACGAAACGCGCAGTGGACACTGGTCGGCACGACCCTCTACGCTACCAGCATCGCATTCTCAAAACTTTCGATACTGCTGTTCTATCTACGCCTTTCGCCACAAGTATGGTTCCGCACACTAGTTTGGATCCTCGTGGCGGTGGTTGTAATCTACGCCACGGTCTACGATCTCGTCAGTATCTTCGGCTGCAGACCGATAGCTGCGACATGGGATCTTAGACTTGTACCCGGGGCTACATGTCTTGATCAGCTGACCAAGTACATGGCGCTCTCCGTCCTGAACATTATAATTGATGTCTTGACATTGATACTTCCGATACCCATTGTAGCACGACTACAGATGCCGCGGAGACAAAAGATCACTGTATGCGCTATTTTCGCGACCGGTGGATTGTAAGTCATCTCAGTTGTCGAACAAGATCGGACTGACCTTACTCGTAGCGTCTGTGCCGTCGCAATTCGTCGAACGACCCTGTTGAATCCTCTCATGGTCTCTGCCGATTACACGTGGGAGGCGGTCGAACAATTCCAGTGGTGTTTTGCCGAAGTCAATGCTGGCATAGTTTGCGCATGCGCTCCCGCTCTGAGGCCGTTCTTCGCGCGCTACCTCCCTAGCTTCTTGAGTTCCCGCTTCCGCAGCAACAGCCGGGATGACGCTGGCTGTAAAAGCAACGAACTAGCACCACCGGATTCACATAGCCGACACCACGTCAAGGAGGCATTTGAACTGCGACTGCGAGATGATGCATCTGAGATGACAGCAACGACTAAACACAGTGGTGTTGATGATGAGGCACGGCTCTGGCAAGATGCTACAAATCCAGGCGGGAAAACCGTCACTACCTGTTCTGTTGCACACGCCTATTGATAGAATGTTTGGTTCACAGCCATCTTCATACTTGGTAGCGACTGGCTACAAGGCCTGGAATAATGTGTAAACTGTCAAGCAGGCATGAAGGTGATCATTCGCTTGGTACCTCCACATTTACTTGATGAGGTTCCCTCTTTCGTCGTCATCAGTCTCCTCTTCACTGTCTGTTTCGTATTCGCTCTCCTCCTCTGTCTCTTCCTCTTCGTCTGTTTCCTCTTCACTGCTGCTCTCCTCTTCTTCCTCGGCCAGCCAGTCGTCGAGCGTCTTCTCTTTCTGCGGTACTTTACTTGCACCACCCATACTAGAATCTCCACCCATACCGTTCAGACTTCGTGGGCTCAACATGCTGTCTGGCGTCATCCTGCTACTACCACCTGCTGCAGCGTCTAATCTTTCCGCCGCTGACATGTTCTTCGCGGTCTCGTATGCCGATACGTATGTCGAAGAAGAGTTTGAGACGACCTCGTCGCGTAGAGCTGGATCCGGTTCGTCACCTTCTTTGACCCAACGGGGCAGGTCTTCGTAGCCTCGTAAACCACCTACACCGCCTTCGTCGCCGATGACGAGACTGGCGCTGCCGAGCACGTAGCCCTTTCTTGTTTCACTCGGGCTGGGTATATGTGGCACTGGTTTCGGCGCAAGAAGTAAGAGCGACGCGAGTTGTGTCGATGTTGGTGTCGCCAGAAGCGCTTTGTACACGCGAGCGCGGTCGCGGAGATCGTACGAGGTGTCGTACCTCACGAGCAGGAGCACGTAGTTGTATAGGGCTTCAATAATGTGTGGCTTCTCCTCTTCAGGCTCCGCATTCTGTGGGGTGGACTCAAGATGCTCGTCCCTAAAGCCGCCTTGGTCTTCCTGGAAATCATCCATGAGCGACGGACTCGGTTTGGGCTCTTCCACTTTCGGCTCTGGAGGCGGGTTTGCAGTTAAATGATGCACATAGACCTTCGCTGCCAATAATACGATTTGGAGCTTTGCTGGTTCGGCCTCGTCCGCGAAGCCTTTGACAAGGATGCGTAAAACATCAGCGGCGATGTTGTTTTCTGGATCGATCCCTGCAAACTCTCCGACCAGCCATATGATGCTTGCTCGTGCCTGGGGGCTCGTTGCTGCATCGAGGTGTTTCGCTAACCGGACCACAGTTGTTCGGTGAGCGTTCGGGTTTCGTTGGATCAGATGTCGGATGACTTCCAGCGATTCGGCTACCAGATGAGTATCGGCCGATCCTATGTGCTTTAGCAACAGCTTCAGACATCTTGCGGAAGTCTGTGGGCTTGTTGCAGGGCTCTGCGAGCAGCGGCCGATTGCGCGCACTGACTCTTTGACCAATGCTGGATCCAAGCTTCCAGAGTGGGAGAAATGGCTCAACTCAGCCAAGATTAGGCTCTGTAGTCTCAGAGGTGCATGAGGGAATATCAGAGTAAGCAGTTCCAGTTTGAGCTGCCAGATATGTGGCGCGTCGGTTGATCGCACCAAGAAATGTGTGTAGTACTTGACGAATGGCTCCGGGTGCGTCAGGCAGACTTGCACGATATTGTACAGTGCGATGTGCTGAATGTCTCCCGCAGATCTCAAGAGGGATATCAGCGGGCCAATTGCCTGAGTCAGGTACTCTGGGGTACCGAGATACAAGTACGTCCTTGCCACCGCTATCACTACAGCCGCGTTCCGAGACTGCAAAAGTGACTGACAGCCTTTCAGCAGCAGTTCGAGGTCCGGATCCAGCACAGCAATCTCTTCCATGTCCTGTTCTTGTTCCTTTTCCTCTTCTTCTGAATCGCTTTCTGAATCGTAGAAGCCTTTCGTCGACTGCGCAGGCTTGCTATTTGTCGTGACCCCAGCTGCCTTCTTGACCTTCCTCGTCCGGCGCGGGAAGCACTTCCTTGCATATATCATCATGAGCCGCAGTGTAGCCAGCTGACCCCACTCGTCCATATCAACTAGTTTTCGTACCAATGAGCGGTAGTGCGGATGTATAAGATCCAGACGCTCCGGACATAGCTCCAAGAAAGACGATACAGCTGCGCCCGTCACGAAGTACTGCTTGTCGCCCAGTAATGTCGAAAGATATTCCAGCAGCTGCGGCTCGGTGTTCGGATCCAGCCTGTAGCACTTTGGTATTGCCAGAGCTGCTGCCCTCCTGACATATGCTGACATGTCTCCAGAACCGCGCTTTATGCCCAAGCTCACAATCTGGCTAATGACAGGCACCCTTATGCTCGACATGACGCGCAAGGCGAGAGCGCGAAGCTGAGGGTTCGTGTCCGTGAGCGACTTCTGTATCGTATTGATGGAGAGGAGCGCGGTGTCGGGTTCGTGTTCGGCATGTTGGAGGAGGTAGATGTAGACGAGCTTCTTAACCTGGAGCGAGGGGGATGCGACGTTCTTGATCACGTGGGAGAAGAAGGGCAACGTTTGCGAAGGCGGCTGTCGGTAGGACATCTAGATGCGCTGTAGTCAGTTACTACACGTCCCATAGCGTCCAATGGGCTGGTCTCGAGACCGTGGCGGGGCTCCTTACAGTGACGACTCTGCGCAGTCCTTCGAGCACATCGCGCTCTGATCTGCTGTCAAGGAGCTTCTTGAGCTGGCCCGAGGGCAGTTCTTTTGTCGGCGCTCGGCGGACATTGCTGGCATCGCGGGCGGCTTCGAGGGTGAGGTCGCGAGCTGCAGAGAGAGACCAGTGAGCGAAGTTCGAGGGATGCATGACGGTGGCACCAAGCAATTACATGGTCAAAAAGCCTGCAGCCCAGATCGGGGAGCAGAAACGGGCAGCATATCTGTATGAAAAATGTGAAAGGCGCCATACCTGTCTCCAGCAAGCTCGATATGCGACTGATGGACTCCATGACCGCGACGTGCGCCTGGGACAGCGCTTCGGTCCGGAGCGTGCGCGCTTCGTCTCTGCGCACAAACGGGAGGCCGACTATGCAGAGTCAGGCAAGGCAGGGAGCAGGTTCTGGGCCTGGTGATCGTGATTGAAAGTCGCGGCGTGCATGCCCTGGGTGTTCTGATGGATGGCCAACCGACGTAGTGGGGTGGCCCGGGGCGCGGGTATTGCCGCCGATTGGCACCTCCACGCCTGTCACGTCCAGCCCAAGCTGTGCTCCCCGAATAAGTATACCGATGACAACCTGCGCCGACACATGACAGCCGACAAACTTTCCACAAGCAGCCGTTCTGTCATGTCGCCAACGCCCGCGCCAACAGTGCTCTACCCGCTAACCCTCCCGGCCTTGCTTCGCTATCTTTTCACCACGCAGTCAGAGACATGTCCAACACTACTCATCATTTGCTCGAGTCGGGATAGCTTCCTCCAAGATCTTGCAACATCACTGCGCAATCAAGGTGAACATGACGCGGATGGTCTGGAGCAGTTGGTTGCGCCAACCCTTCAAAACTTACTCACGACACGGCATGTCAAAGTTACATTCTGCGCGTCTGTGCAGGCCTTGTTAGCCTACTTGACCGCATATGGTCGGGCTGGAACCAGTGTCGCTGCCGATGCCGAGGACGAGGAAAGAGTCGTCTTGGTGAATCCCATCGCTTTGCATACCTCAACATCTTCCTTCTCAGCCCAAGGCCTGTCCAGATGCTTCTCGGCGGCGGCAGAAGTCGCGCTTAAGCCAGGGGTAACGCTCCATATTGCTGAGTGCGAGGGTAGGCGCGAGCGTCAGGAGGAGCCCGATAGTGACGACACAGACATGGAGAATGATGCCCAAGAGGCCTCCGCGGAAGCACGCATGACAGATCCATGGGAACAGGACATCTCCATCCTGAGTATCTCGGCTCGGAAAATCGGATCTGGAAGCGGCGACCGAGCGTGGGCAGGCCGTACGGTCAAGGCGAAGACGATAGCTGCCAGGTGGTTTCGCTCCTACAACATCGAGGAGCAACAAACATACGCAGACCAAGGATGAAAGACAACACATTGCAGTGACCAGTTGTGAAACGTTTCTGCTGTTCAATTCGCCTTTGCGCCATCCAGCCGGACTTGTTGGGTCCATCTAGATGGTCGGCCGTCGCTTCGTTACTTCGTGGGAGCTTAAGCTGCCCTGGATATCCATCGCTTCCAATCGAAAGAAAATGACACCTTCCGCTACATCGATACATGAATGTCCCCATCAGCCAAACGCGTGCGATCGCAAACTACCAGTCCTTCTTGATGTCGAATGACCACTTGAATTGAAGATGGGTGTGGTTGTCATCGTCGACGAACTTGGAGACGGCAGTGTAGTGGCCACGGCCGAGCATACCGGAGGGGGCAGTTTCAGGTTCGACTAGAATAGGCATTAGTGGGTTGTGGGAGACAACATGGGCGTGTACATACACTTCTTCTCGTAGTATGGCTTCTCCTCAGTGCTGGGACCGTATGAGCCCTGTCATGGCTGTTAGTGTTTGCTCATATGCTCCTCTATGGCGAATATGCTCACCATCATCTCCTGAAGCTTCTCGCTGACACCCATGCGTGAGACCTTCTGGAGGTACTTGAGACCAGACAAGATATCGTGTTGCACCTTGAACTGTGCCTTCATGCGGAACCGAGCACCTTCCTTGATGGAGAAGGGCTTTTTCTCAAGAGCCTCGACAGCGCCGGGTGCGCGCAGGTCGATGACGATATCATCGCGGCCTTCGACTTCGAGAGCGAGAGAGAGGATGATGCATCGGCGAGGATCGTTGGGGTCGGAGATGTCCTTGCCTTGTCCAAGACCAAGGGACGCTTTCCACTTCTGGAGCGACTCGTCGTTCTGGTCTGTCGCCGCGCGTGTTAGCCATGTGTGCAGGTAACTAGCTCCCCGGAGAAGTTGTGGAACCTACCCAGCTGCTGGTACTCGTCAATCGTCTTCTTCTCGCCAACCTTGAAGCCCTCGGTCGCCTCGGCGTGGAGGTCGTCTGCGTGGTCAGCCATGGCTGTATCGGTGCGTACTGTGGAGGTGAGGGTGGGTGTTTAGGGCAAGGCAACAAAAGAAATGTTGTGGAGAAGTCAAAGGGTCAATTGTAGGAATGAGGGGCGCGGCCTCGTGTTGAGCCTCGCGGTTAGCGGGGCACATTCACCGCTCCAGTACGTCGGCGCGTCTGATTGGCTGCGTTCCTGGTGCTTGCGGGACCCTTCAGATATGCCGCAGCTGTCCAGACTCTTGCTGCAACACGACCATGTCCGCCATGGTCCTGTCCTCAGGCAGAGAAGATTCTTGACGTACGAACTGTCTCATGGTCGAGCATGGACCAGACCCCTCTCTTGTTCTTTTTGGAACAGGCCACCGGTATCTGCAGGGTCGTGTCGCGAGCTTCTACCAGACTGACAACTTGTCGGTAAGCTCTCGAGCTTGAGCTTGAGCTTCGTGACGTGGTTAGCGCCATCGCTGGTAGCGTATGCATCCCGTCCCGGAGATATAATTCTAAAGGAATGGTACCAGGTGATGCCCGGGCAAAGAACCGATGTGGAACAAAAATCGTCTTTGTCGCTGGTTTGCGATTTGAGCATACCGTCACTTTGAGCGCCTCAATTAGTTGTGAACATGTATTGCCGCGCGCGACCAATGATCACGAGTGCGATTAGCCATCCTAGCCGCCGACATTCTCTCTAAACCGCATCAATTGAGGCTGCATAGACCGAGTGGGAGCATTGGTCGCCGTGTTTGGCGGTGGAAGGGAGATGCCCAGTGCTGTCCAGAGCAACGCGTCACGAGAGAAGAGCGGAAACGCGTGACTTTGAGCGCTTTCCCCATTGAGCCCGTGGAAAGACAGGCGACGCTTCTTCGGGCCTGCTATGCCATGACAATATCGGCACGGCCAATCGGTAAGCACTACTAGCATTGCAAATACACTAGAAAGGGTTGCCGCGAAACTTTTGCGTTCGCGCAGACCTGTCCGGGGTGGCTGGGGGTCTTCGTTCTGGGAGCGCTAGTGCACAGGGATAGCACCCATCGCTCCTTCCTGTCCGCCTCCGTCGCATCGCACCACCTTTCATCACGTCGATCGCGCGCTTTCACCACGCCCTCGCCCACGTCGCCATCCCGTCTCGATTCGACACCCAGCTGTCTTCACTCGTCGCGCGACTCGGTCCGGCAGTACATTGTTACTGACGATTGCGCGCGTCATACGTGGACGGAACCGTCAAATCTTCACGCAACCACCTTTGCGCTGCGCGCTCCGTTCATCGCCAACACGCGTTATATTACTACGCGCACATCAGGCCAAACTTCAAGACCTACCGGCAACACCTCCAAAATGGTCTCCCACCGCAACCTGCCCGAGAGGAAGAATCCTCTTCTCGAGCCCACCGAATCCACAGCCAGTACGTATACGTTGCGCATCGCGTCATTGCGACCAGTCATCTAATCATTGCGCGCAGTTGAGATTCTCATCGAGAGGCGCCGACTAGGACAGACAAACCTCGGCGTAAAGCCCGGCGTCAGCGGTCTTACCAATGCGACCAAGCCGGAGAACATGGGCACGTTTGATTACGCGCATCTGAGGGTTCCGCTGCCCAAGGACTTGACAGGATCCGGCATCTTCACATTGAACAAGACCTCGGCTTTCCCCGAATCTTACTTTCTGATGGTACGCGTTATGAAAAAAGAAGCCGCAAGATTTCGCTCAGGATGCGACTAACACGACAAACAGCGACGCAGCAGCGATGGCTACATTAGTGCGACAGGCATGTTCAAGGCTGCATTCCCTTGGGCTTCGGTCGTAGAGGAGGATATGGAGCGCAAGTACCAAAAGACGTTCCCCTCTGCAGGCGCCGAAGAGGTTGCTGGAAGCGTATGGATTGCGCCTGAAGAGGGTGAGTAACTTACCTTCACCTGTTCTCGAAAGCTCGCGCTAACTAAGGGTCCCTCTAGCTCTCGCGCTGTCTGATGAATATTCTATGCGCCATTGGATTGAGGCACTTCTAGACCCCGCGCCGATCGAAAAGGGCAACAAGGACAAATCAAACACGCATATCCAGATGCCACCAAAGTTTGACGTCGCAAACGCCACACCCGTCACTCTCCCCGCACCCGGTCTTCGCACAACTCGCGCCCGCTCGGCTCGATCTGTATCACCTAGCCGAGGCGCAACTCCCAGCAGCCGAAAGTTTGCGACTCCACGAAAGTCGCGAGCCACAAGAAGCGCCATGAAGCCTGACCTTACCAAGGCTGACGAGGCCGTTACCCCATCGAGCGCTCTGCAAGCAATCATTGCGAACGGTACCACACCTTCTGAGTCAGTCGCATCATCTGTCGATGGCGATGTGAAGGAGAAGGAGGCAGTATCTGAGCCCAAGACCGAGCCAGACGTCAAGGAGGGCACAGTTCATATCGAAGTCGAGCAGACCGTGGAGACAAACGGCGACACTGAGAAGACCAGCACCAACGTCACCGTCGATGTCCCTCACAGCCATGCTGCGCTTCCCGAGCCAGAAGATCCTACCGCCATGATCGAGGAGGCCAAGCGCATGGTCGCAGAAGCACAACGGCTAGAAGGCGACTCGTCGGCCAATGTCACCAAGTCGACAAAGCGTGGCATTGAGGACGTTTTGGAGGCGGAAGATCTCGCCGCCGAGCGTATGAGCAAACTTGCAAAGGTTGCTTACACCACCGAGCAGAAGTTGACCAAGGAGAAGGTCACACGGAGAGCACTTGTCGGCATGGGTGTCATGGCAATCATAGGGTATGTCTCCACTCAACACATTCCAATCTGAGCACAACTAACGATACCTAGCACCGCCTTCCAATACCTTGCATAAGCCCACCACCATTTCCTTGAACCCTACGGTCTCGCGCATGTTTTGGGTATTTGGAGGCTCGCCCCCCGCGCTTGAGTTCCAACGTGCTTTACTTCATTTCGATTTGTTCGCAGATACCACCACCACCCAAATTTTCTCTCATCTTTTTTTACAGGCGTACAGGGAGGAGGCTTGTACGCTATTGCACGAAAGGACAAACGGTGGCTGGCTCCCTTTTGGAAAGAAAAAGGAACTTTTCAGGGACTTGTTCTCAGTGGCGGGAGCGGCAACACATTCGTTCTTGTGTGAATGCGGAGACTGGGTTGTCCGGGTGGTCAACAGTAGAGTATTTTAATCTGATATCCCCCCCTATTTTCACTGTTGCCAATGTAAATATATCTGTGTGTCTATGAAGCTAGTCCTCACTTTGTTCCGCTCGCATTGGCTAGTTCGCCAACTTTCTTGACTGCCTCTTCAAAATCGTCGAATGCATGGATTGGCAGTTTGGCTTCTTCCAGTACCTTTTGCCCTTTCCCCTCGTTCGTCCCTCTCAGTCTGACAACCACTGGTTTCTCCACCCCGATTTCCTTGAACGCCATGATGATACCCTCGGCAATCATATCGCACAACGTCAGTCCTCCAAAGATATTTACAAACACAACCGATACCCTGGGATCGGACAGAATGAGCTTGAAGGACGTCTTGATCGTTGCAGACGTCGCTTTCCCGCCCGTGTCGAGGAAGTTAGCAGCAGAAGTCGAATAAGGTGGCTGTGAAAGCCGCAGAGACAGCGTATCAATAGTATTGAGTGCCAGTCCAGCGCCATTCACCAAAGTACCAATCAAATTCCGCGGGCCCTCTTCTGTTGTAGAAGACGGCGGCGTCTGCGTCCCCGCCTGACTAGTCCCCGGCGGAAATTCAGGAGACCCCAGCGGTATGTATACGATCCCAGCTTCTTCAGCTTCTCGATCTGTTGCTGAAACAGACTCTTGGTCACGGAGAGCATGGAGATCAGCCTGTCTTTTGCCGGATTTGAAGGCCGCGTCGTCGAAGAACAAGTACGGTTCGTAAATGAGTATCTCGTCACTTTCGACAGATAGAGCGACTTTGACGTGGGCGTCGATTGCTTCTTTCTCTTTGTACAATTTCCATAGATTGTTGATTAGTTCAACAGTTTGGGCTTTGGCCATTGGTGGGGCAGCGTCCAGTTGCATGTGTGCAATGGCGGATTGGATGACTTCTTTACTGGGGCCTGAACGGTAGTCGAAAGGAAAACGGCGGACGCGTTGGTTCAGTTTGGCAGGGTTTGCGGTGGGTGATGCTATGATTGAGGGACTGCGTGCTGAGCGGTGTGGGGAAATGCCTAGGTAATGTGTCGAAGGCGAGCCCTCTGGTGGTGTTGTCAGGTCGATTTTGTATGTCGCGAGAAGGTTCGTAGACTGGTCCTTGGTAAGGTGGAGAGAGCGTCTTTGCTGGAGTGGGATCGATGGTCTGGTGGAAATGATAGGCCGCCGTGTAAAGCTTGAAGTGTGGTACGAACGACGCTGTTGAGCTGCTGATTGCTCCTGGTCGATGTTAGTGTCCATTTCTTAAGTCTCCCGTCACTTTCAACATACAGTCTTTCGCACGTTGCGACCGGACTTGGCAAGAATGTCTTTCATCACACCGCCAAATTTGGCAGGGTGATCTACCATAGTCACACCGGCATCCTCCAGCGCTTTGTACTTTGAAGCTGCAGTTCCCTCTCCTAGACCAACCCAGGCTCCTGCATGTCCCATAACCTTACCGGGTGGAGCTTCAAAGCCTCCAATGACAGCAGCGATGGGTTTCGGGTTCCTAACACGCTTTCTGTAATCTTTGATCCAGTCCGCTGCCTCCTCTTCTGTTGTACCGCCTAGCTCACCAACGATGATGATAGCCTCTGTATCCTCATCACCCTCGAAAACTTTCAACGCGTCAACGAAGTTGGTCCCAGCCACCACATCACCCCCTACTGCGATACAAAGACTTTGTCCAACACCAACCCTTGTCAGAGATCCGACGGTTTCGTATGAGAGAGTTCCAGATTTTGCCACAATGCCGATGTGTCCGGGAGAGAACGTGGGAAGTGGTTGGAATCCAATCCTGCATCTTCCAATCGCGGAGATTATTCCTGGAGCGTTGGCACCCACAAGCCGCGACTTGGACTGCGACTGTAGCATGGAATGTATCCTCATCATATCATGCAACGGAATATGCTCAGCGACTGCAACGATGAGCGGCACCTCGGCTTCAATCGCCTCTTCAATTGCAGCAGTGGCTTGGTGAGCTGCCACATAGATTCCGGTCGCATCAGGCTTCAGCTGTTCCATTGCAGCCCTCACAGATGGCAGGACAGGCAGTCCAAGATGCTCGCCTGAACCATTCGGCTTTACGCCGCCGACAACATTGGTTCCCCATGCTATTGACTCTTTCGCGTTTGCCGTAGCTTGCTTGCCGGTGAATCCTTGAAATATAACGCGAGTGTGTGATCCGATCTTGAGATTCTGAATGGTGTCATCGTAGTTGCTGTATCGTGAAGAGGCCGAAAAAGTAGCACAGGGTATCTGTTGGCCAGGTTTTCGCGCCGTCCGAACGTTGCGCAACACTCGCGCTTGCTGTGATAGCATACTGGATGGGAAGTGTCGGAGCTGTCAATTGAACGTCATAGACCGCAATACTCCCGGGAAAGAACCGTCGGAACGATCGCGAGCCAGGTCCCAATCGCGAAAAGGAAAAAGAATTCAACGTCGCAGGATAACTCTACCGTCTTTTCACAATTTGAGTGTACTGATGATACTTTGATGAGCTCAGAGGTGTCGGGAACAACCGACGTGCATTGCGGCTACATGCAAGTAGCCGACTGGACCCCTCATGCGTCCGGACCTCGGAGAACGTCGGAATTCATCTGGAGTTCTCGATATGGGCTATGGACATCTCATATCATGGTGTTTTCTTACGATTTCTCCCCGATGGCCGACAGACATCGGCCAGAGCTGACGCGCTTCAGCTAGTTTGGATGATGAGCAGTCTGTACCTAGGTAGTACCTCGGCATGATCTAGACAAGGAGAAGTACCATGCCTCGAGCCAACGAAATGACAAAACAGTCTTTGAATGACACTGTATCACCTGTCGGCATCATTTCATTATTGTGTTCAAAACCAAATTTCATGTGCGACTATGCGCAGACCTCGGCATGTTTTCGTGTCGCACGCCCAGCCAGAAGGTGCCTTGCATGCTTACCCCAGATCCGCGGAAGTGGGTCGCGTGACGTTGTTGGCGTCGGCTCGCGTGGCATTTTACACATCACCCGCCATGTCAAACAAGACAATTGACCGCCCGCGCGACCCCGTCCACCGCCTCCTACTCGTCCACGCACTCCGCTAGTCCTGGCACGCGACTTACCGTCATCATCGTGATCGAGAATCATGGCCGATGAAAGGGATGACCGCCGAAGCGCAAAGCATGGACGCCTGGGGCCTCGGGGGCCATGGGCGGCTCTTGTGTCTCTTTGATCGACTACTAACACCTAGGCTCCACGAGATCTCTTTACTGCTTCCTCATTTTGTTTTCTGCTCCGCTGTGCGCTAGTTATGAACTGCTAATTACACTACACTTCTTCCAGTGTCGTAGTCCATCGGCCCTACCCAGCCAATCCGACAGTCAGCTGCCATGCTTCCTCGCGTAGTCCTCCTTGCAGGCTTCCTCCACCACGCCTATGCCTTCTCGATACCGCGTCTCCCTCCGCTGAGTACTTTCGTTGGCGCCAGTCGAACACAAACACAGCAACAACCACTGCAAGACACGTTCGATGCGTGGATCGAGAAGGAAGAGCGCATAGCTCTGGGCAAACTCCTGGCAAATGTCGCACCCGGTGGCAGTAATATCCAAGGCAAGGGCGTAGCGGATGGTACGGTCATTGCGAGTCCGAGTCGCGACGAACCAGACTATTGGTTTCAATGTGAGCGACACCAACCTATGCCTACTACTGAGCGTCTACTAACGTATTTGAACCAGGGATTCGCGATGCTGCGATCACTATGAACACCCTCGTAGATGTCTACGCCGACGAACCGTCCTCTTCTCGCGGGTCCGCACTCTCTACCATCCTCGACGCGTATACCTCCCTCTCGAGCGATATCCAGCATACCTCAAACCCTTCCGGTACCTTTGACGATCTCTCTGGGCTTGGTGAGCCTAAGTTTCACGTAGACGGAGCACCGTTTACTGGCTCATGGGGACGACCTCAGCGGGATGGCCCGGCCCTGCGCGCGTTGACTCTCATGCACTATCTACGAGAATACAATGCCTCACATCCTCTGCTTTGGAGCTCAGAGTCAGCTGAAGACTTCTTCCGACCATACTATGCCGTGGAGATGCCTCCACGTAGTGTCATAAAGGCCGACCTGGAGTACGTCAGTCACTTCTGGAACCAGTCGAGCTTCGATCTTTGGGAAGAAGTTGAGGGTTTGCACTTCTTCAATCTGATGGTCAGCGCAAGAAGCTTGAGGGAAGGCACCGACCTTGCAAGGACATTCGGAGACATGGGTGCAGCGGCCTGGTACGAGGAGCAAGCTGGGTACATCGAGGCTTTCCTCGGCAAGTTCTGGGATGCCCAGAAAGGCCATCTTGTTGAGACACTGTCCAGCCAGCGCAGCGGATTGGACTGTGGGTTGCTCCTTGGCTCGCTCCACGCTCTACCCGCAGGGGATTCCGAAAGTGATGTTGTATATCCACCATGGTCTGATGAGATGCTCATGTCGCTTCTGGCTCTGACTCGCGACCAACGCGATCGTTTCCCAATCAATAGCCGCCCATACGACGAGGACAAGGGTGACGACATGGAAGAAGATTATTTTGAAGGCACTGGCCTTGGTCGATACCCCGAGGATGTTTACGACGGATACGGCACCTCTAACCGTGGTGGCAATCCCTGGTTCTTGTGCACGTCGTCTGCCGCTGAGGTCCTCTACCGCACCGCAGCACACATCTCTGTCGCCGGTAACCTGACCATCTCTGACACCGGTCTACCATTCTTTGAAGCCCTTCTTGCAACTTCTTCCCTCTTCGTCGATGTTGGTACCTACGGTGACTCCGACGCGCTCTTCCACTCTGTCATTGAGCGCTTGCACACCACTGGCGACCAGTTCCTCGAGGTCATCAAGACGCACGTCGATGCTGAGGGAAGCATGAGTGAGCAGTTCGACCGCGTGACGGGCTACATGAGGGGAGCCAACGATCTGACCTGGAGCTATGGAGCATTCTTACAGGCGGTCCGAGCGAGGAAGGTGTCTATGAACCTATGACAGATGCTGCAGTTGAGGTGGCACGTTTACAGAGAAGTACATGACGAGTTATGAATTACGAATACTATACGACACCCGAGCAGCGTGGAGTTGGTCCGGCTAGCGCTATGATTATTAAGATCCGATACCCTCGTTATACCGCAATATCATTGTTATACATTTGTCATATTACAACATTGATGCCATGTGATGGGAATGAGTTGCACATTGGAAAATGAAGCGAACATGAGTATGAGTATTATGATGTATACATTATGATCTATGGTGACAATTGCGAACAAATGACCCGTAGTTGCCTGGGAAAGATAAATGTCCTTCCATCTAGTCGAGAGGCCAATATTCATGGATGTTGTGTTGTGTTTTCCATCCTATGCAATGTCAGTATGAAGAAGCCTCAATATGCAGAAGAAACTTACGCATAAACCAGCAGCAGAACGGAAAGAACAGCGTGTTGACTGCTCCCCAGGCAAGCAGAATACCGAAGTCCAGTCCTATTCTTGAGTGCAAATCGAACAGTATGGAGCGACTTCCCTCCACGACTGCGCAATTGTTGTTAGCAATTGATGGTATCGAGCTGCGGCGTTGAATATGACTTACTTGAATGAAGCGGCCAGGCGTATCCCCATCTATAAAATCCAGGCGCGATCTCGATATCATAAAACGCAGTGGAAACATTGCTAATGACCCAGAAGATCAAAAATAATCCCATCCACGGCATACCCACAATCATGGCCACATTCTCACACGCCAGTCCTAGCGCAATCATACCGCAGAAGTTGAGCATCCAGTACACGACGAACGTGCCACTTCCATACGCTACCGGATTGCCTTCCATCATATTTGTCACCTGCGTTTCGCTGGTGATGGAGTTGGTATGCCAGAAGTTGATTTGAAAAGCCATGGATACGAAGGAGTAGGCAAGTGAAAGCATAAAGTAGGCGCATATCGTAGCACACCATCGCCAGACGATGAGTTGCTTAAACTTGAGAGGCGGGTGGTTTTCGGGCTTGAGGTATTGCATGTGGATGGGCATGTAGAATGAGAAGCTGAAGAAGGATATGATGATGAGATCTGCGAATTTTGTTAGCAACAGCCAATGTGGGGGCTATAATGCGTCTTACAGATGAGTCCGATGGATACGGCGGGGATTCCAGTGTACGGATAGAAAGGTCGCAGGTTGAACTCAGAGAAGCCAATCGCCGGGTTGATGGCCTGGGGTACGTTCTGAATGTTTGATAGTACTGCCGGGTCGCTCGCCCTCTGCAAAGCCATCTGTGCCCATTGCTGTCCGACCATACTCTGGGCCTGCGTCATGAACTGGCTGATAATGGGGAACATGAAGTCGAACCAGTTCGTGTCATCTCGTGCGTCCTGGTAGATCAATTGGCATGCTCCCAGAGGGTCGTAACTCGTGTTCCCGTTGGCGATAGCAGAGTACAACAGCGCGCTCGCGTTGGGGTTGATGACAATAGCAGCCCAGGCATCCCAGTTGTAGACAGCCTGTCGGACTTCTAATGGATCGTTGTTGAAATCTGAACCGGGACGAACACCCCATCCCAGCGTCGGCTGACCGCTGCTCAGCTGTTGTTGTACTAATTGCGTGATGGTCGGTCCAACGAAGGGCGCGTTTCCCGTGTTGTCATAAGGCGCCGCTCCATCCATATCCACGACATACACCAGCAAATGGCTCAGCCTGTTCTCGACCTTGAAGAACACGGCCCAGTACAGCGATAGCACACAGAGGATGAATGCCATGAGGAAAGCCGTCGTGATGATCCATTTTACGAATGCGCGGTTGCGTACTTGTCGCAGGTCGGGATGCCAGAACCCCACAGGTTGCATCTCAGACTGTTCCTGTTTCCCGTTGCCATTCTCCGCTTCCTTGGGCGCCGTCTTCCCGCGATTCGTTTCTGGGTGTCCATTCGTGCCTTCTTCTGCGTTGATTTGGGCTGGAGGGCGAAAAGCGCGTGGTAAGCGGATGCGATTGATTAATTGCGACATGGCGAGTTGGGAAGGACAGACACAGCACTAGCGCTGTCGAGTGAGTTTACCGTCCACAAGTCGTCCTTGGAAAAGCTTGCTATCCTTGGGAAATCCATGGCGGCCGATTGCTTTTATTTGTTGTTGCGATTCTTTTCGTTAGGGGCTTTTGCTCGATGGAAGGGACATCTATGACGTATTAGCGAGTTTTAGATCGAAGCGTTGTGGTGACGTTCGCAGCCGCGAGATCCTAGCTCCTCCCTTTAGCTCCGCGGTAGCGGGTGAGTTGTCTAGATTTGCTACTAGTTTTATATTGACTGTTGCAGCGCATCGATTATGAATGCCTTTCTTACTTGTGCATGTCTCGCATTCAGACTAGTAATAGTATCTCTCGTGGCGTTCGTACGGCCACCCCGCTCCGCATTAGAACGCGCAGCGCGCTCGCTATTTTGTATCATTGCTTCATCCCATCAAATCTCCGGTGTGGCTACTACTTCGGTACACGCGGGTGCTACATATCCCTTTCTGTGCTCTTCATCCATCAGCATCGCTCGAATACTCGGTATAGACCTTTCAGATTCGCGACCTCCATCACTCCACCTTGCAGTAATCCCTTTGTGCCCACGAGCCTAGCCTTGCAAGCAGGGAAGATGGTAAACTCGATCGCTCGCAGGAGTTTCTTCCGCCTTGCTGCAATTTCGGGATCTTCCTCAACGACCTTAGCCTTGCCTTTACCATCGTCACCTGCTTGTGCCGAGGGCGACAGAGGCAGACTTTCAGGTACATAGAAAGAAGCAATCTCGCGCAGCAATGTCTGGAAGCATCCTTTCTCCTCATTCCAATTAACGTGCGGTCCAAGACGCAGTAGGAATTGGGGTAGCTTGGCCATAGAGGGCGTGTAGTCTTTCATCAGCAGCGGGATAGAGCAGAGTTCGCCTTCTGGTGTAATCTCCATAGAGAAGTATTCGCTCAGCAGCGCTGCCTTGCTGACCAACTGCTCTTTCACTACTTCAACAACCTCGTCCCAGTCTATTTCGTCTGCCGCATCGCCTGCATTCTTCTTTTCTTGTTCTGCAGCAATCTTGAGTAAGTCATGTAGCGACAAGGGTGGGTTAAAGCGTATCTTTCCGTAGTTGGCAAAGTCGGTCAGACCGACCTGGTAGAAGTACTCGTTGCAGAGCATGCCGTAATCAACAAGGAAGAGCTTTACGCCGCCTTGTATAGCCGCTATTCGCTTCTGCTCGTCGACAATCCCCACAAACGTATGCGTCGAAATGATATCGGTAAGCTCATTGTGCATTGCGTCCCGAACCTCCGCACGGAGATCTTTGACGGATGTGAGACGACACGCCATTGGCTCCTTTTCTGCGAATTCATATTCCATCTCTTCTTCGTCGTTTGCAATTTCTTCGACGGACTTTTGCGGCTGCAACATTGACGTAATCTTGCGTGCTGAAGAATCCGTACGAACAAGGTTGGCTTCGTCTCGCTTTTTGGTCGCTGTATGCGGCGCTCTTCGGCCGCAACGGTCTGATGCATCGCCTGTCGCAGGGGTCGAAGGTATGATCTGCTTCATGGGCGTTGCAAAAGGAACTTTGGGGTTTGAAAGCAAGGACTGGGTCATGAAAGTCCTGCTCGTATCGACCTTACTCAAGTTTTCGCGGATCGAGTCGCATATGACGGCTATGATCTCATCTTCATTGAGGAAGTGAACCTCGCGTTTTGTAGGATGCACGTTTACATCCACTCGCTGTGGCTCGATTTCGAGACTTAGATAGAAGAATGGATGAGCTCCTTTCGGTAGAAACGTGGCGTAAGTCTGCTCAACACTCTTCTTGATCGCGGGCGACTCTACCGCTCGGTGGTTGATGAAGAGCAGCATTACTGTTCTCTTCGCAGTATAATTTGCGTTACTGACCAAACCGTCGCACTTGAAGCCCCAGCGATCGTCTTTGACGTTTAGGGCTACCAAATCGCTTGCAGCAGAATTGCCATGGATTGTTCGGATGCGGTCCTTGACGGTAGCAGAAGCAGGTACGGTTATGCTATTGTTTTCGCCTGCCTTCTTGCAGGAGAAGGCAACGCCTGCGCAGTGGACAGCATAACGTCCGATGAGCTCGAGAATCTTCGCGTACTCTTCGCTAGCGGAACGGAAAGCTCGCCGCCGAGAAGGAACATTGTAGAAGAGATCCTCAACCTAGCGACTCATTAGTTGCTGCCGCGGCGCTGGGAGAGGACGAACGTACTGTAATGATCGTGCCCTGTCGGCCGGCCTTTGGCTTTGGTTCGGCACTCTGGCCAGGCTTCGCACTTGCAAGTTTACCATCCGCAAAATGCGCTTCCCACGCGCAGCTCGATTCCTTTGTTCTCGTAGTAACTTTGAGATGAGCGATATGACTGATACTCGCCAGCGCCTCGCCACGAAAGCCGTACGTGCCAATGGAAGTCAGGTCCTCGAAAGCCTTGAGTTTGGAAGTAGTGAAACGTTCACATAAGATTGGCAGGTCTTCTTTCTGAGCGAAGTCAGCATGTGATGACTCTGAGAAGATCAAGACATACATCGATGCCGTGACCATTGTCGGTGATCTGGAGCAACTTGAGGCCGCCGTCTTTAACTAAGACCTCCAATGCAGTCGACCCTGCATCAACAGCATTCTCAATCAGCTCTTTCAGCGCGTGCACTGGCGCGACAATGATTTCTCCGGCCGCGATTTTGTTGACGACATCTTGCGATAGTGCCTTGATTCGGCGCGGCGCGGGAAGTGGTAGACTGTCATCGCCTTTTCTTTTCGTTCCACGTGGCGACGACGTCGAGACATCCATGTCATCCGCCATGATTGCACGCTAAGTTGCGCATTCGAATTGTAATTTGTGGCGATGTTGGTGAGTGATGCACGATGGAAACATGAGAAGTACGGGGAAGCGCGATGGATGATGAGCCCCACTTTCACGGTGTCACGTGACCTACCTAACACAGGCATCGCCACGCATCGACCTCCAAGCTTCAAGCAGGCAGTATGCATCAACAATACGCTAACAACAGGAACCCTTGTAACTTCTTGAGATATACGAGTCAAACATGTCAGCATAAGCGAAAGACTTGGTGCTAGTGAGGCTGCACGATACTCGAGCGGCACAGTCGCGTGAAGTGCTCTTTCCATGGAGATCTCAAAGTACAACTTCTTCTTGGTTCAATAGCGCGCCAGTCCTTCGTTGAAGCTATGGCCCCTCCTTCATATGCACGCGCTACATCCTCCTCTACATCTAAGGCCAGCCCTAAGGCTTCAAAGACGACCCACATCATCGACGAGTCGATAATACCGTCTCTCAAAAAGACCAGAATCTCAACGACCACAAAAGCACTTGAAAAGGCTCCGTCAACGCCAAAGAAAGCTCTCAAACGACCATCCCTCCTTACTCCACAAGCCAGAGACCAGATCACCTATAACCGCGATTTGTATGCCATCAAAGCTAAAGACGCTTCAAAGCCATGCCTGTTATCAGATCTTCCATCCGAGCTACGCAGTTTGATCTACACCTTCGTTCTCCCCTCAACGCACCACATCTCCGACAACTGGCCCGCAATCCTCAAACGCGGACAGCGCCGTCTACCTCCTCTACTGCATATCTGCCGCGCCATCAGTATCGAAGCAGCATACGACTACTACACCGGCACGACCTTCAGCTTCGCAGTCCGGAATCTGGATTTCCATCCTGTCATGAGATGGATCGATGAACTGCCAAAGCAACACCGCGCTCTTCTTTTGTCTCGGAACCGACATTTGGAAATCAATGTTCTGCCTAGTGTAAAGACCTCTTTCACGTATCCGCCCAAAGGCTGGCTGATCGATGGATATATGCAGGATCATTGGAAAGCATGTCAGCCTTTTGGGAACATCTACACCGTACCGTCGGATGTACATAAATCACATTTCCTGGTCTTCTGCCGGCTGGCGTCTTGGTTCCTTTGGTGTTTCAGATCACCACACAAGCCTATCAGATGGAGATATACATTTGAGCAGTCGCCCTATCATAATCCGTTTGGTTTGCCGGGTCTGCAGGAGCAGGCGGTGTTGGAGCGGTTTCTAAAGCATCACACCATGGTGCTGACGATGGAATGTGTGCAAAAGGCCTGGAAGAGGAATAAGAGTGGGGCCGCGGCGATGCAAGGGGAGGTAGTGAGATTGTTGAACGCATTGGATCAGTGGTACAGGGAACGCTGGGGCGAGGGTAGAGATGGAGGCGAGTGGGAACAAGCGATGGAGGTACTTAAAAAGGGGATTGAGAAATGGTGAATGGCCAGCATGGTTACGGCAGTGGGGCATATAGGATGGCATTGGGTATCATCGCTAATAAGAAGGAAAATGCATATCCTCTTGAATCTGAAAATCCGTCTCCGTGCCACTCATCACACATCCGTGTGGATCTATCCTGGACACCGTCATCATTATGCATGGTCCAATGCTGAGATTCGCCGATTGGGCTTGTCAAGCGCGAACGGTCGTTCCATGCTCAGCATTGAGCATCCCTAGCAGCGCGCGCCACGTGCGTAGACGCCGCGCAAGATAAGTCGTGATAACGTACACTCAGCGGTTATTGAGAAAATGGGGCTCAAAGCCGTATATAGGGTTACCGAGCTATCACAAGTATTAGCATTCGTACCCTGCTTCTGAAATTCGAACTTACTCGTCGAAGGGTAAAGACAATGTCGGTGACTGAGACGGTCTTGCGTCCACTGGAGTCCACGATCGCACAGCAGTCTTTCAGGATCTGATAGACTGTTAGTCATTGCATGCAGCTTCTAGTTCCTGAGTGACTGACCCTTGCTAGTCGCTCTCTGAGGGCCAGGCGCACGTCGTCGTAGATGGTTGCGGAAATGCGCTTCACGCCGCCACGCCGAGCCAAACGTCTAGGATTATGTTATTAGGTTGTTGTGGGATCGCACAAAATGGAATCGTGCAAAGTTAAAGACGGTAGCTCGTTGCCCATGTCGTTCCTTTTTCGTAACCAGGGATTACTTACCGGATGTCACCTTTTGTAACCCCGTAGATGTTGTCTTTTCGGATCTTCCTGCAAACATTTAGCTCCTGCATCGCCCTACGCATATACTGGTACTCACGTATGCCTCTTGAGATTGGCTTTCCCTAAACCTTTCCCCTTCCCGAGACCACCGGAGCCCTTGCCCAGCCCGAGTCCAGGTCTTAGGCCTCTGGGAGCAGCTGGTGATGCCGAGACTGTGGATCCTGATGCCCGTGGCCAGCCCGCCGGTGCGGGGCGCGATGGGCCGCCTGACTGCCCAGGCCTTTCGTTGACCATATTGCGTTAATGTTGTTGTGCTCGAGCAAAGCGGGCAACGAGGCTGTGTTGGTGGTGCGGGTGCACGGGCCGCAACGTCACGCGTTCAGACGCGGTCGCGTGTTCATGTGAAGATGAGTCGACGAAGGGAGGGAGGTGGGGTCCAATGGCGGGGTTAGGTCATTTGCTTCTTACAGGCAACGAAATTGAGAGCAGAGTACATCACAGTTTGGCGGTGAATGCGAAGAGTAATAGTCATTATAGCTCACAATTCACAGTTCAGAGGTCATATGCGGGACAAACGTTATTCATTAGTTTCCAGGTGCTAGCCCTGATGCATTAATACTAGTGTATGTATCTGGGGTCGTGGGTCCTTATATCCAAGTTTGAGACCATATCTACGAGATGAATGTAGCTTCAGTGAACAATGTACCCTCCTCTTCCTTGACCTCATCGCCAACCTTGACCTTGATGGTCATCTTGGGCGCATACTGGTAGATGTATGGCTTTGTACCAGCTGCGCTGGCGACGATGGTCTTGATGAAGCCCGGCACCTCGGCCATGACATCGACGCGGTCGATGTTCTTTCCTAGAGCACCAGCGAGGTCCGCAGTGACCTCCTTGCCATCTTCGGTCTTTCCCACCCAGTGGTAGCTTGCCGAGGTAGGCTCCGGCCAGCCGGTCTCGTCTTGCTTGGTCTCGGTGTGTTTCACATCGCCTTCGGTGTTGGCGAACAGTAGCTTGCCGTCGGTGGCAATTCCGGCGACTCGGACGACGGTCGACGCGTAGGAGGCGGGAGTGGTGAACTCCATCAGGATGGCGGAGTATGAAGGCGACTGGAAATTGACAAAGTTCCACCGCGCAGCTATGACTGTTAGTTCAGAGTATTCACAGGCGTATCAAGATGCTTACCGGCGTGGTGGGGCTTCATTCCCTGGAGAGCGTGGCTCAACATGCCGCGGCCCTTGACGTCAACCTCACCCTCCTTGGTGATGATGGATCCCTCGACGCTGCAGCGCGGCCAGAAGTGGTGGTGCATGGAGCCCCACGGCGCCTTGGGGTCGGTGCCGTAGTTGGTTGTGCCGTCTTTTCCACCCATGAAGCCGGGAGCAGTCCTGGTGAACTTGACGTTGACCATGCTGTTGTCGTTCACCGCCGCCTTGATGGTGTATGCGCTGCCATCTTCCGAGAGCTCGATCGAGACGCCATCGGCGTAGAAGGAATGTTGGTCCTCGTCGAATCCGTAGTTTGAGACGGGGTCACTTGCCCAGAGGAAAGGCTTCTCGTTGTTGGGGTAGAAGAGCTTGCAGTTGAACTGCACGGTTACTCGTAGACCACTGCGAGCTGTGAGTGCTGTGATCGGCGGTATCTGGCGAACTTGACTTACGCAATGTTGTTGTAGATGACCTGCAGGAAGCCCTTATGTCCGGCATCGGTGAAGAGGTAGAAGGTCTGCGTCTCGACGTTGGTGTAGTCGAGCGTTACCCACTTCAGGTCCTTCTTGGCCAGCTCGGTGTAGGCGGGCTCACCACCCTTCTTGCCCACGGGCTGGATGGCATCGGGGCCGTATTCGGGCTCTTGGGTGCCGGCAACCGCGGCTAGTCTACATTTGTCAGTACGCGTCCTGTACACGCCCTGTACTCTGCGCCACGGTCGCGCAGGCACGTGTGAAGGCGAGGGTAGCACTCACGTTGACTTGGCCCAGCTGAACATGTTGTGGGCAGATGGACGCACTTTCCAAAAACAAACAGCGTGCGTAGGTAAAGGCGGTCACGGGCTCTGATTGGAGGAGGGCAGAAAAAACTCTGGAAAGGTTCTGTTCAACAGGTCTGGATCTGAAATTTTCGGGGAGGCCGTTGACGAGAGCACGGCCGGGAGCAGGTAGGTACAGCGACGGCGACGTCAGGACAGGCAGACGGTCGGGACACTTGCAGGGCGTTGAGGCAGGAGGTGCGGTGGGGGTATCACGGGTGCAGCTGTTGGGATCCGAGGGACCTCGGGACGGGACAGAGTCTTTGGCGTGTGTGGTGAAGATGCCAAAGCCGCTGTCGACATGGGAGTTGAGGCGGCGCCGCATGGGTGAGGCTTAGCCGTAGCTTCCCGATGTTGCTACGAATAGGGCAACCCGCGCGCCCTGTGCCTCTGAGGTAGCACCCATCGTCGACCCCTCCCATATCAATTTCTCGTCGCTCTGCACGCCCGACGCCGAGTCTGCTGTTTGGCCCGCTTGTATATACAGAGCATTACTCCCCCCGGCTGCTGCCCCTTCCAGATTCCGAGCATCCGCGGTTTTACGGACGAATTGATTGCACGCAATCGACGGCTAGCGCGGGGCTTCTTCACTCTAGCTTCCGATGACGATTCTGGATGCTTTGTAGTCAGGCACACGACTCGAAACTTGCACAGCATTCCTCCCCGGCCGCCCTTACCACTGCACGCATCGCTATAATCATCTTACCCGGCTGCTCCGCGCGCATATTTGGACCCTAGACTCTCGGCTGCACGGGCGCTGGGACGCATCTCTGGGCGACGCGCATCACGAACCCACCCAAGTAAGCTAGAGCTGTTCGACCTACTTAGACATCTGCGGATTTCGTCATGGCCTGGACTAGAGGAGCTGACCCTCTCTGACAGAACATCCACCTCACACTCACACTCACACCCCCAAACTTCGCACACGATGACGTCGACACCGCCTGCGCAATCCGTCCGCTTCAGTGAGGTCAACCAGGAAATTGAGCCCGAAGAGGCCGTAAGAGATGTTGCGGAACTCACGGGCACCGACAAGGCACAGCCCGACGGCCCATTGAGCCCCCAGGCAGAGGAAGACCTACGTAATCTGTCGTCTACTCTCCAGAAATCACGAATGCAGGCAAAGCGTATGGAGAACTTTTCCTTCGAGCCTGTCTCACTGCCGCCTTCACGAGTAAGCAAGCCTCATACACTACCCCACAGTTTGAACACAAAGCTAACAGCCACAAGGCACCTTCCCCATCTCCAGCCTCACGGACAGCTTCAGCACACTCAGGACACCGCTCTTCTATTCCATCGTCACCCGCATCCGCCATGCACTCCCCACCTCTAACTCCGGCGGGCACGTCATCTCGCGAAGAGAGGGCCAACGCAGAAGGACACAAGAAGCGCCCCAGCGATCCCGCCATGATGACGCCTCAGGTCTCGCCCCCGCATGAAGCTCCGCCAACGTCAATGGACTCGTCTGTGCAAAGTCCAAACGAAAGCCAATCTTCCTTACCAGTTCCCGGTTCTCCTAGGACCGCACCGCAATCACCTCGCCCTTCGTCCGATCTGTCCGGCGTAGTCCAGCCGCACCCAAAACGTGGGCCTGCATTCACAATGGGCCCTACGGGTGACTCAAATCCGGCTTCCCGGGATGCTAGTCCGGCAGGATCCGGAGGAGAGCGTACGCCAGGAACTTCGACTCCAGCACCTGGCTCCCGACCATATACACCACAGGGGGACAGGGACGATACCTACGCACGTTCGAAACGCGCGGCGCAATCGAGGAACCTGGATTCGCTCGAGGCCCGGTACATTTATGGCGGACGCGATGGGCGCAACTCGGCAGCATCGTCTATATATCAGCTACCCCGCTCCAAAGGAACTGAGTCTGATAAGGAAGAGAGCAAAAGAACGAGCATATTTGGAAAGAAAAAGACTCATTCCGATGCGGAAGACAGCAAATCGCAAAATGGGAAACAACATCATGGATCCATGTCCGAACTGAAGCGCTTCTTCAAGATTGGACACAAGAACAAGGACAAAGATAAAGAGAAGGAAAAGCGCAAAGAATCCCCCGCGCCGTCGGTCAAGAGTGCGAAGATCAAGTCGAACAAGTCAGGGACCATGACACCACCGATCACGAACGGGGCTATGAGCGTACCATTCGCTGACGACCACGGCCTTCAGAGCAAGTATGGCAAGTTCGGAAAAGTACTGGGCTCGGGGGCGGGTGGATCAGTCCGACTCATGAAGCGAAGCAGCGATGGCACCACATTCGCTGTCAAGCAGTTCCGCAACCGTCATTCCTACGAGTCTGAAAAAGACTACAACAAGAAGGTGACTGCCGAATTCTGTATAGGCTCGACGCTGCACCATGGAAACATCATCGAGACCATGGACTTGGTGAACGAGAAAGGCGCCTATTTTGTGGTAATGGAATACGCACCTTATGATCTTTTCGCCATAGTCATGACGGGAAAGATGAGTCGCGAGGAGGTCACCTGCTGTACCTTACAGATCTTGAACGGAGTGACATACCTCCACAGCATGGGTTTGGCACATCGGGACCTGAAGCTTGACAACGTCGTGGTCAACGAGCACGGAATCATGAAGATCATCGATTTCGGGAGTGCTGCTGTGTTCAAGTATCCATTCGAAGACGAGATCGTACTTGCGAGTGGTAAGTCTGTTATGCCTTTCAGTAAAGCTCATTCTAACCCCTCCAGGCATTGTCGGCTCGGATCCATACCTCGCTCCAGAAGTTTACGACCTTTCCAAGTACGATCCGCAACCGACTGACATCTGGTCTCTTGCCATCATGTTTTGCTGCATGACGCTGCGTCGATTCCCATGGAAAGCCCCGCGCATATCCGACAATTCATACAAACTCTTTGTATCCCCTCCCAACGATGGACCGAGATCAATCACAGGCCCCTCCAAGTCGGCCACTGATCTTCAGCACAGCGCAGGTGACGATCGCCGTCAATCAGGAGTCATATCTGAACCTGCGTCTCGACACCAAACATCAGAGCATTCCGCCGACCATCGCGCTTCAACATCGTCGACGAGCCAGCAGCCACCGCAAGTGATCAAAGGACCATGGCGTCTTCTACGTTTGCTGCCCAGAGAGAGTAGGCATATCATAGGCAGAATGCTCGAAATCGATCCTAAGAAGCGCGCGACTCTCGATGAGATCCTCGAAGACAAGTGGGTCACTGGTAGTGCAGTGTGCACACAAGAAGAGGGCGGGAGGGTGCTCCGATGTGACAACCACGACCATACGCTCGAGCCAGGTGCAGGCGTCGCCTCGGCACCAAACACGCAACAAAAGAAATGAGCGTCGTTCCCGAACCCGATGAGGGTATTCTTATTTTTCCATATTGGCGTTTGGACGATTAGCAGGCGGGTGTTTACAGGCTCTTCCTGTCCGCATGATATGAGGTGTTCCGGCCCGATTAGAAAGGCGGTTCTTCTGCTCTTTGATTCTCACGCGTTTCGTACGCCTTTTTGTAATACCTTGAACGTTGTCATGTCAATACCAAAGATTGACGAGACCAGTATATGGAAGCTACGAGCCAAAAAAGTGTGATGGAGTTTGGCGTATGTAAATATCTGCGAGCCTCACGGACAAATGTACAAAATGCGATCAGCAAACCTTCCCCACGTTTGTTTCTAGTGCTTATATGCGGATACCGATGACGAAGGACGAGCTCCATTCAAGCAGACCATTTACTTCGAACATCGAACTCCGACCGACGCAATGCTGGTATAGTGTTTGTTTCTGGCCGATTTCTACTTTCCCCAGCCTTCGCTTGGCGTACCGTGCGGCGATCCTGACACTTCGAAACAAGCACCACGCACCTGACAAGCCCGAAACTGCGCATTCCCCGTTGCTCGAAACGAGCACACGGTTCAGTTCGCTCGATGGAGGATTCTCCGCACGTCAATCTGCGATGTCAAACAAGCCTTTATCCTGATCCAACGGCTTTACACTGTCTGGTGGAGAAGCGACGCGTGTTTACGCAAGACATGCATGCAATGCCTCAGGTGTGATCTTCTTGATGCTGCGAGTGGATGACTGATGTGGAGAGCACACACGTCAGATCGCAGCATTGTTATGCCAAGCCGGGGCCCAGAGGATAATGTACGCACTGTGGTTGGCTGGGAGCCGCGAATATGATGCGCGATGTGCGGGAGTTTAGTAGCAGCGATCTAGGCCGATTTCTGAAAGCTGAAATGTGGAGTTGGGGGCTGTTGGTTGGCGAGATGCGTGGGTGTTATACCTCGAGACCTCATCACGAGGGGAAAGCTTATCGCACTAGGTCGCCATACTTGCCAGTAGTGGACTGGGGAGTTTGTCATTTTGGTGGTGTGGGCAGTTGTCTTTGCAGAGAGAAGAGTGGTGCAGCAAGCAAGTCTTGCTGTGAACAACATGCGCATCCCACGCCTGTGTCACGATACTCGATGTCGACAAACGCCCGTTCGGCGTCCAGCAGCAACGCGCAAGCAAGTAAAGTGGGTCTCTGTGTATCGTCAATCGAAAGCAGGGGGTGTCATGTACAGCCGCTGGCCGTGGCAAACGAACGTGAAACGAACTACGGTAATACAAGACGCATGCTTGCGCAGTCTCAGCTTGTCCGCTTTGACGCGCGAAGGAAGCGTTTGAGATTGATGCATGAGTGGCCGAGAACGGGTTGGAGGGGTCGTTCAGGGTAAGCGCAAGCGAGCCCCGGCGCGGGACTCGCATGACGAAGATGGAGTGACGGCTGTCATCATGACAGATTTTGGGTATCAAGCGAACGGCGGGTAGTAGGTAGATCTGCCTTGGGGCGAATGAGAGGCGTAGGAGGCAGAGTTGCATGAATTGGAATAGGCCACGGTACGAGGAATCTGGATGTTCCAAGTTGCCCTTGGAAAAGCCACACCAGCATACCTAGGTAGATTCACTTTATTCTTCGCAGTAATGTGCCATCAGAATGCACAAAGGTATACACATCCAGGCTTTTGTCAGCCTAGAAAGAACAAGCTTCAGCATAAAGGGCCGGGTCTTGCATGTGTTGCATTTTGCAGATAGCCGCTTGTACAAGGCCAAGCTAGAAAAATAGAAACCACCACACCTCATCAAAAACCAACAAAGATGCAGACGCACACCAAAACGGATCCGCAGCCTATCCAATCCCGCTACACCGCTCTGGCCGTTGAATTGGTCCCATGATCCAGGTCCGTTTGTGTGCAGTCTTGTTGGCCCTCAAGCGTCTTATCTCTATTGCGGCCCCCAGCCAATGGCCATCGCATACACTTGTCTTCGCAGCTGAAGCACCGCGGACCAGGGGGGGGTCAAAAAGGTGAGCTCAGGGTGGGCCTGTGAAGATCGTCGTCGCAGCCGGGCAGCGCCTCGACTCCTGCGCTTCGCTCCCACCCGCACGTACGCAACCAAGAAAGTGCACGGAACGTACCATGACATGGCTTGTGCGTTTGTGTTGGACCCGCTTCGTGCGAAAGAAAGACCCCGTTAACGCGGGAAATCGTGTGTCTGAAAGGATCTGTGTTATAGGTGTCTTGGCTTGTAAGCCAATACTTTAACGCACGTTTTCCCACTTGTTCGCGATCTGGATTTTTTGGTTGTCTGGCTCTTGCTTCTAGCCTCTCGTAACCTTTCCACATCTACGTACCCAATTCCCGCCGCACTTTGCACCTTACTTCATTTAATTACTCTGTCTTCCCTTTCCTGGCTGGTCCGCCCACGTGTTTGACATACGCTTGTATATGTAATCGAATTTCGGAAAGCATTGAGCCTCGGGTTATACTATAAGAAGGATGCGTCGCCAACTTCCTCCAAGCCATCTCAAGGTTCCGCCGGGTCCGCATGCGTTTCCAAGACAACAACACTTTCTGGGTCAGGATACAGTTGTCGTGAACCATTACTCGGGGTTTGAAAAGGCGATTCCCGCGATACCGTCTTTACCGGGATTTAGGACCAGTGCTGGTATGTTTGGCTCTATTTGGTTTTCTTGGGGATGGTCGTGTGCTCGGTTGCCGCGACTGGGGTTGTGATGTCAACCATGCAGCGACTTCGACGCGCGAGATTTTTGGGTATGAATACGAGCTAACGCGCAACAACAGCATTCTTGACGTCGCTGAGCGCGAACCTCAGGATTGATCCAGATCTACCATCGCCGCTACCCACACCAACCTCGTTCCGATTGAACAACTTCGTCCAAGAACTTCCCTCTACATCGCTGTCCTACTCAACGCTGCCTGCACAGTACAACCCGTACCCTTCGCCTGCCGAATCCCAAGCCATGTCGTCGACCGAACCGAACGCGCCGGCCAAGTCGCCTACGGATGGATTGCCGCAACTCTCTACCTACACTGCTGAGACAGAGGAGGACCGAATCGAAGGCTTACGCTTGGTCGCAGATTCCGTGGCACAACAGCGCCAGGTCGCCAGCAAGGTCATGCTGTTCCATCCAGTTTCTCTAGCCGCGTACTTTGTGGTTGTGGCTTTTGCTGCGCAGTACATGCTACGCTGGTACGAGGACAAAACGATGTTGGCTACAACCATTGGAGGCATCACTATGACTTTCCTCATCTTCATTCGATGGATGACCGGTGGCTACATTGGTATGGCCGAGGATATCAACATGGATTGGCTGGGCGATGACAGGCTCATCGTGGTGAAGTGGGGTGAGGACGTCATCGGATCCTTGGTATTGGGTTGGGCCGATAATGATGCCGCGAAGAAGCGAGGCAGGAGAAGGCGAGGCAAGGCCGTTGTACGCGCTTGGACTGTAAAGTTGAAGTATCGCGGCAAGGGTGTTGGTGGGGGCTTGTTGGAGGAGGCTGTCAAAGTGGCAGGAGAGCGAGGCGCAGATGGCATTGTCTTTGATGCCGACCATGCCAGTAAGATCACGTCTACTCATATCCTCAGGTCATCACTAACAGAACATCAGACTCGAAGCGTATCCTCCCTGCCATCTTCAACGGTTACCTCAACAAGCAAGACGCCAAGGCCGAGAAGGCTCTACAAAAGGTTGCGGACGCGAAGGGCAACTTCCGCCAGCGTCAGAGCTCGCCCACTTGGGGCAGCAGGTAGACATATACCACAATTTTCTATTTTAGGGCAGCAGATGGGGTGGTGTTTTGCTTTCATTTTGGCGCGGCGACGAGTTTTCTACTGGATGATACCCCATTCCTCTCGTTGATGATACCCCAAACGATCGTTATCGTTGCTAGCATCAAGCTTTCCGTACTTGCTTTTCCATGTTACCGTTTCGGTATTGAGCTCTTGTCGTTATCGTCATCATACAGATCATCAGTCATAATAGACGATTACAGAGTAATTTCATTGGTAGATCACAATGACAGTGTCTAGCTGTTCTAGTTGCATAGCGGCCAACTCCGGTGATATGACGGCTTGCATCCCGCTTGAAGCTCATAGATTAATATTCACTGATACGGCCGCATACCCGGCTGTTCCGCACACCACCCTCAAACTCTGTGGTTGTAAGCCGGGGAGCTCTTATCGCGACATGTTTCCTGATCCATAGACGTGTGGGAAGACAAGCCGCATGTACTGATAACGATGCATTAACCTTTCGATATCAACACCTTGGCGTCAGATTCCGGTTCGCTGGTAGGTTTGCCCCGCGTTGCTCGCTACTGCCCCTCCATGTACAAGGGGAGATTAGGCTTTCCAGGCTTTCCGTCAATGTTGCATGATGCATGCCAAGTATGTACATGCGGAACCGTAGGCGATGGCTTAGCAACGCCGATCTGTAGGGAAGTTGGAGGCTGTACTGATAGCGTTCCAGACTCTTCACGGGAGAGAAGGCACCACCGCCGTTACTGGTCAACCTGCCTCTCTCGCTCTTTCGTCGGTTTGCATGTGAAGTTGCAAGCTGACACACCGAACCGCCGTGCAAGGCTGCACAAGAGCAGTCTCGGACTCCGAGTCTAATCGGTTCAACGCGCGGCTGCACCGGCCTCTGTGTCACCGTCGACTGAACTCGTTGGGTATTCCTCGCGTAGCTGCAGTATGACTTTCTGTGGCACAGTCAGTATATTTAGTACTCGGGCCAAAAAAGCCTCAACTTCAAAGCGACTGTGCGAACCGCGCGCGAGGCGATCTGCTGTTACACCTTGCTGTGCCGCAGAGCTACGTACCGCTAATGCCTCCGGGTTCGCGCCGTTCTCGATGAGCGACACGCAGTAAGACAATTGCTGCCGATCCAGGTGGGTGTTCTGGGGCTTATGTTAGATGTTGGGCGCTTCAGTAAGGCGCGGTGTTTCGTACTAGCAATGTTGCGATTTCGTGAAGAATGTCGATGACTTCGCGAGCGGCCTTTCGGCGGGCGTCGGCTGAGGTTTGCTCGGCGGCTGGCATCGTCGGTGTACTGTGTAGGTCTGAAGTTCCTTGAGAGAAGACAAGTTCGAAGTTGCGGGGTTTGTTGTTTGTTTACAGTCTATGGATTTATGCAGTTCAAGTCGCGTGTAGGAAAGAACCCCACACGCGGCGCGTTCCGCACGTGAGCTCCTTGGCGCATCTTGCCCCTCCAGGTGCTCCATCGGAAAGTCGGTCCTCACAGCACAATTCCTTCACACCAAGATGGCGTTCTGACATCACCATCATTATGACGACAGATGGCCCACTGGTGCTCAGGCACGTAATGACAGAGCTTTATAATAAGAGCTCGCGTGCTTGCTGGAAATACTCTGTTGCTAACACACGGCTTCATTTGACCATCTGAACAATTCCAAGTTTCTCAGCGTCTACAAATTTCAAACTAGTTCTTTCAATCGTAACTAGATCAGACATCATGGCACCAGACCCGCACCAAGGAGGCCGTCTAGAAGACATGGCTGCAGAGGGCACAACCATTCCTGGCGATGCTGGCAAGATGAACGTGGTAAGTGGATATTGGATCCAGGTACCATATGCTTCTGTGAAGTACAAGATAATTAACCAAGATTCAGGTTTCACCCTCTGACCACCCAGATCAGACTCACACGAATCTCGCACATGCAGCAGATAACGCTTTCGACATACCCCGCAGTGTGAACGACCGCGGACAAACAGGCGAAGTCATAACTGGTACTGGCGACCAGCTACCGTCAAGTATTGAGAAGAAGAACCTGGATGACGCGGGCTTCGACCCAAGGGCAAAGGGTCACGACCAGTACGCGAAGCATGCTCGGCAGGATAATCCTATGGACAGCTTGAAGCATGGAGCTGGTAGTCATGACGTGGAGGCTGCGCCCGGTGAAGAAGAAGAGAGTCAGGATGCGCTTCTGAACAAGAGAGGTGCGAAGTAGGTGATGCAAGACGTCGCACTTCCTGTATATATTGTATGACGTTACGACCACAAAACCCAAGAGGCGTAAAATCAACGTTTCGAGAAACTACATGCTCACGTCCGAGTTGTGATCACTGTGATGTGTTGCATGCTTTGCTACGGGCCCTTAAATACCTAGGGCTGTGGATACCCCGCTAGACCCCACACGTGCCTTCCATTTTCACGATCCCGGCAGCTTTCTCACTTGCTGCTTGACCCAGACACTTGAGATCAAGCGTTCCTGTCCGCAAAATGGTGTACTACTTCTCGTCCAACACGGTGTCGCCGTCAGCCTTTATCTACGTCGGCAAAGACAAGGTTGAGAGTATGTGATTTCTGACCTGCCAGCGTACTCTCAGTGGTTCACGCAATTACAACCGCACATACTGATCACCTCAACAGACGAAGAGCTTATCAAATACGGCTGGGACGAAGATGTCTGGTTTCACGCCGACAACCTCTCGTCGGCCCATATCTACGTCCGGTTACCCGAGGGCGAAGATTGGGAAAACATCAGCAAAGAGTTGCTGGTGGACTGCGCGCAACTAACCAAGGCGAACAGTATTGAGGGTAACAAAAAAGATAACGTTACGATTGTGTATACGCCTTGGAGCAACCTGAAGAAAGATGGGAGTATGGCTGTAGGTCAAGTTGGGTTCAAGGATCAGCGAAAGGTAAGCGCATTGCCATACGGCACTAAACGCTTGCGTCACGTCCCTTGGCTCGACCGCAACTTATTGCTCGGTTTGCTGATAGCATACTAGGTGAAGCGCATACATGTGGAGCAGCGAGAAAATCCTATTGTCAACCGTCTTAACAAAACAAAAGTTGAGAAGTACCCCGACCTAAGAGAGGAGCGAGAAGCAAGGCGGGCGGAGTTGAGGAAGCGAGATCAGAGTGCTCTGCAAGCCAAGGTATGTGTATTCCCCAAGTCTCGTTATCCTGCTTTGTTCTGCATGTACTATGTTCGCATGACCCCCTTTTCCAACTACGTCCGTTCTCATGATCTATCCTGTCATTGGCAATCTCTCCGACACTCTATATCTCCTACCACGGGTCTTCTGATCCAGACATACTCCTTCGGTTCGCACACGCGACTTCGACTCGCGA
The DNA here is from genome assembly GCF_023758025.1 of Alternaria triticimaculans. Taxonomy (NCBI): domain Eukaryota; kingdom Fungi; phylum Ascomycota; class Dothideomycetes; order Pleosporales; family Pleosporaceae; genus Alternaria; species Alternaria triticimaculans. The sequence continues at coordinate 3,295,173 of NW_026055958.1, forward strand.
CTGATGATTTATAGCGCAAAGAAGAGGCCCGTATAGCCAAGGAGCGCAAGGAGCTTGCGTGGCGGAGAGATCATGCCTACGACGATGTCATGACAGAGGAGAGTCTGGAGCAAAACTCCAACGAGAACCGCGATGAGAACTTCCTCGACGACTTCATGTGAGGTCTCTACTCGCATTTGTGTATTCCGCAGATGACGTGGGCACCACAGTAGCAATGGTGTCGGCATAGCGGGGTCGCTTCAACTGGGGTCGCGAACAGTCATGGCTGGAAGGCATAGGCCCATGCTCTCGTTCAACATGCGGATATTATGGTTGAAGGTATCGTACGCGGTGGTCTTGACCTCGAGGTCCTCACGCGTCCTGAAAGAGTCAGCTGCATGACATTGGAGACGGATGAGAACTGGCTACATACATGGCGTTCTTCGGGTTGTGCTTGTTGCGCCCTCCATGATTCTGTACCCACCATACGAACAGCAGATTCTTCACTATCTTGTGTTCGAGACCGTTCTGCCTAGTCGCATACTGCAGGAACTCGAGCGTGTTCTGTATCCTCTGTGGTTCATAATCGGTCGCGGAGCTTTTACGAAAAGCTAGGCGAATGCGGTCGCGCAATGTGTATCGAGCCGGCTTCGAGAACTGGATAGCTCTGAGACTGTGCCGGTATAGGTGCCTATACGCGTGAAGAACTGCTTGCTGTGACATGTTCTGGAGCCCAAGCACAGCACTTCAGGCTGTGACCTCGGATGCTGGGTCGGCGGAAGGTAACGCCGACGCGCGCAGCCGCCACCTGCGCTCCCAGTGCCAACCTCGCCAACTCTTCAACACCACAACACGTACCACCCAACACCCCGCCTGTGCCTTTGCATCGACCGGGGCTTGTAGATACGCAATCCGGATTCGTTCTGGACAATTGCACGACATCGTGACTGCTGCGCTTACCGTATTAATCGCTGAACACGCCGTGTCAGGCCACATAGGGTGCTCACTCATCCAGTAGCGACTCATATTGCCCTGGTCCGCTGTGGGATCTATGAACATCATCTGCATACCAGAGCCATGACCAGAGTATATCATCCGCGTGCGCAACAGCCGCCCCAGCGCGGCAGTACGCTTGATCAGTCGCGAGCCGCCGTCAAGAAGAAGAAGCCGTACAAGATCGTGCTAGAAGCGGTAACCCAAGAGAAGAAGAAACTACATTCCATTGTCCGTCGGCGACGCGATTTCATCGTCATATAACACCACTGACTGTAGAATAGCTGACATACGCGTCGAACGCCCCCACTGGCTTCGGTTTCATCCCAGCTGGACACCCCGAATTCACAGAATGGTGCAAAGAGCAGTGTCGACAGCGCAACCTTGACGTGCACATCGTCTCTGTGAGCATCCGGTTCCTCCCAAGCCAACAGGTCATCCACTGACAGCGTCGCAGGCCAAGCCGAAGAACAAAACCCACTCCGATCCCGAGAAGCTATCCCACCACGTCCACCGAGTCGGACACCACTTTCCTCTCACCATCATCGAACTAGCCTGCAACAAGTTCGGATATCTCTACGATGAGAGACGCGGCCTGCGCAAGGACAAAGAAGGTGACAGAACCAACTGGATAGCCCAAGAGTTTGAAGACTACTCTTCGCGACAAGTACAACGAGGGCATCCCGCCACTGAGAAGGAGACCAAGGGTTACATCCACGGCGCCGTTCGCGAGATGTTTCCCAAGATACCAGAGGCAGATCTACAAGCCATTGTTTCTCATGCGTTTGAGGAAGGAACTAATCGGGTAGGTAATGCTAAGGAGCTTTCGTTGGCTCGTAGGGTGCAACTCGCAGTTGTCGCGCATATCCGCCACACATACACAGACTACGATAAGCTGCTCAAGACCGATGGCTGGTCGGAAGCCCGTGGCCAAGTCGAGAAAGTCTCTCTTGCGAAACTCAAAGAGTGGCGAGATGAAGACGGAAAGCAAAGCAACGAACTTGAGGAAACCTTCCGTGAAGTCATTGTTCTTGACGATGATGATGAAGCTAGCAGCGATGAAGGCTCTATGGCCACGCCTGATGAGCGCGAGCAAAGCATGGAAATTGTTTCCAGCCGTGCTACTGCGCGCGATCTACAGCCGGAACTACATGCTAACTACCCGAGTGGGGATGTCCGCAACATGAGACCTTCATCAAGAAGAACCATTGTCCTTCCGCGCTATGCTCCTCCACCGCCACCTGTATTATCTGGCACCTCACGTTTCCAGTCACCTATGCAGCAGCCTTTCCAATCAGTGCGAACGAGGACAAACGATCCGTAAGTGCATACGACAGCTGACATCGACTTTAATACTCACGACTGTAGGCGAGCGAGACCAGCCGAGGCTGGCCAGAGTGTGAGAAACGCACAGCCGATCGTGCGTGAGATCAACGGCCAACTATACCAAGTGAGTGTTCGACAACCAAGCTCTATGAGCGAGAGAAAACGGTATCCTAGTCCTTGGCTTCTTCTTGAGCTAACACGCATAGCTACAACCCATTAAGGAAGATCGTGGTGCGTCGAGGTCACAGTATAACGATCCTCCTTTGCACGCTGCGCCTCGTCGCGTACAGGAAGGATATGTTCAGCCTCCATCACCTCGTCACAGTGCCTTTGACAGACCACTAGCGCACCCAAGGCGCCCATCAGACCAAGATGTTGTGCTCCCTTCTGTTGAGCCTGAGACAGTCGATTTGACATCACCACAACATATTGCAACTTCTCAGCAGCCTGCCCGAAACCATAACGCGAATCCGAACAGAGGATATAACGAGCTGCAATCGCCAAAGCGAAAAGCGCTCCCTTCTTTTGCGGATGACAGACAGTCTCAGGCCGAGCAACACGCCAAGCGTCTAAGGCCCGTATACCGTGAGGAAGCTCGCCCCCGGACTTACGGAGATGATCAAGCAGGATTTCACATGAGCCAGCGCATGGCGCCCAATTATGGACTAAGGCCACCGCCGCCTAGAGAGCAAATTATTGATCTGACCACCAGTCCTTACCAGCCACCTTCTAGTGGTGGTAGAGGTTACGATGTCTCTGCACGCCCGGTTGCGCCTGCTGATCCTCGTGGATATGCATATGCTTCTGGACCGTCTCACCGAATGCATGCGCATGAAGTGAGAGGTGCACAGTATGATGTACACCCTGTTGATCCGTCTCGTGCTTACGTGCCTGACAATAGGATGTACGAGAGGCGCGTCCAGCCGAACCAGGACTACATCCCGCTCCGAGAGGATCAGCAGCCACGACGTCTTGAAGATGAGAGTGTGCGATACTTGAGGAGCGGTGTACGTTATGGCGGATGATTGCTTTGACATGCATTGGTAGCAGGACGGGCGGAGTTATGCGGTTTTCACTACGGACGATACCCTTTTCCTTCTGTTTATTGCGTTCCCGGAGTCACGCATTGTGGAGATTACCGGTTCCAGTCACTCGCATCTCGCGTGTCGTATAACCAGGTTGCAAACTCAGTGCATACTATTGTGAATAGCGAAGCTGATATTGTGCATTGGAGATCATGGTTGGGCGATTGCCACATATCAGCATGACGACAGAGGGCGTTCGTCAACTATGGATGGATATCAACAGCTACTGGCTGAAGGTAGATGTACGATTGAAAAGAACTCATGTATGATAATACGAAGCCACCAAAGACGTGCGCAGAATAAACAAAACTACAAAGATACTATCTCCTCACTTGAGTGAATGCTTGCATTTTTCTACATGCTTATTTGATACAAGCAACTACTTATGCATCTGCGCATACTTCTTCATAGCGCGCTCAACCACTTTCCTCACCTCAGCGGCATCTAACTTTTCTTTCCGGTCCGGTGTATATACTCCGTTTACCTCTTGCTCAATGTCTGTAAGCTGCGTATACACGAACCCACAGCAATGCCCTCCATCTACAATCCCGTCCATCATCTTTTCGGTACGCTTGAGCAAATCCTTGGGATCAGTAGCAGTGGTGTAACCCCAGTCCCTCTTCCTATCCTCTTCACCCGCAGCCGATCGCGCAATGTTGACGCCACCAAATTCTGTGCAAATGACTGGTGCACCAGGAGTATGTTTCGACCCAGGATCTGACAAGCTCTCGATAGGTGCAAGGAACGTCGGCCGGTTTGACTGTTTCTTCATGATACCGTCCAGCGTCGAGCAAGTCTTTGTAAGTTCATCGGCGTCGGCGTAGTCGTGGAATGTGGTCAGGTCAGTGATGACGTGCTCCCAACCACAATTATCGTTGATGGGTCTCGTCGCATCCAGCACCTTGGTCGCATAGTACAAGCTCCTGATGTGGTCTCTCTGCTGCTTACTCGTGTGTAGATCGGTGTACGCCCACGACTCATTGACTGGCGTCCAAGCAACGACACAAGGATGGTTTCGATCGCGCAAGACCGCTTCCCGCCACTCTTGATCCATGCGCTCTACATACGCCTCGGAGAATGCGTATGCGTTTGCCATTTCACCCCAGACCAGCAGGCCCAGACGATCAGCCCAGTAGTGGAATAGTGGGTCTTCGACCTTTTGGTGCTTGCGGCATCCGTTGAAACCCATCTTCTTGGTCAGCTCAATGTCTAGCTTCAGTGCGTCGGAAGATGGAGGTGTCATGAAGGTCTCGGGCCAGTAGCCTTGGTCTAGGAAGAGCGCTTGGAAGTATGGGCGGTTGTTGAGTCGGAAGGTGGAGTTGTCCCAGTGAAGAGAACGCATTCCGGTTGTTGTGTGGACTTGGTCGATGACTTTGTCTTCATTGTCGTAGAGGCGGATAGTCAGATCGTATAGAGTGGGCTCCTCCGGAGACCAGAGGGCTAGGTTGTTGAGCCATGCTGTCGCGTCAGAAAGTGGGGCAGTGGATGTAAGAGGCAGCTGTGAAGTCTGGGAGTCGGAAAGTCGCATGTTGGTGCTCAAGGAAGCAGTGTCTGAGTCTCTTGGAAGAGCAACCTTCTCTGTCTTGCTGACGGGCACACCTGCCAGGCTGGCTTCGAGCTCTACGCTGTATGCATGTCCAGCAGGCCTTCCTACGATTTTGATGCTAGCTTCCAGCTTGCCGCTCTCGATATCATTGCTCTTGAATAGCGTGCCCGCGCTTGCATCTCCAATCGCCACAACAGGCACTGATTCAAGCCACACGCTTTGCCAGATACCGCCACTGGGTGTGTAGAAGATACTCTCTGGCTGAGCCTTCCAGTACTGCTTTCCTCGCGGTTGTGTCAGATCGTGTGCAGAATCAAATACGCGGATGGTGAGTCTTTGGGCCTTCTCCTCCGTGAAGGCATCCGTGATATCGATGTCAAAAGGCACATGCCCACCGCGATGGCCACCAAAGAAGCGCCCATTAAGCCAGATCTTGGCTTCGTAGTCGACGGCTCCGAATCTGAGCACCACACGGTTTCCAGCCGCCTTCTCGTCCATAGTTCTCGGGTCTGCAATGACCCTCTCGTACCACAGTACCTCATGCACGCCCTTCTCCTCGATGCCAGAGGCCGGGCATTGAAACACGTACGGAACCTGGATGTTCCTTTTCTCATGTACAGTATGTTCATTTTTGAATGAGTTACCCTGCAGCAGCTCTTGAGTCCCAGCGGCTATCTTGGCTGTGATGCTGTGCGCTTCGGTGTTCTCGGCGCTATTGGTGTTGGTGGGGTTCACGGTGATCTTGTCCGGGAGAGAGGTCAAATGCCATCCTTGGGTCAAGCCAACATCGTTGTCATCAAAAAGGAATGACCATGGGCCGTTGAGGGGTGTCCATGTGAGGTCTTCGCGAAGGAAGTCGGGACGGGGGTAGGAAGGTGGGGCTGCGGGCGGCATGCTGATTTCGTGGATCTTGAGAATGTGTGGGATGCGATGATGGAAGAAAGGAAGCTGTTATGGATGAAGACGTGTTATAAAAGTTAGCATTCACGTGAACTTGATGCAGTGTGGTGGAGGTGTGGAGAGAACACTGGGTCGAGTGAGCACCAACCCGATTGGGACTAGACTGGTATGGGTGCATCATCGCTTTGGATCGTTGCCCTTCCTCTTTCCATCTCCTACAGAACGCCGTTCATCAACACGAACACCGCGACAAAACAAGTACATTAACCCAGTCGCGTACCACGTCAATAAAGCCAGTACTACTGGCCATTCTTCGCTCCATGCTGTGCGCTAGCGCCATTGCATCCTCCAGTCAGAACCTCCATGCTCGAGCTGGCGTTTCTATTGAGCGCAGTGTTACGGATCTGGTGTGGATGCTCGATGTACACGACAGATCCATCAGGGCAAGTGTAACACCCAGACGACACCGTCCAAGGGCTCTGAGGCAACATCATAGTGGGTTCTGGATGCTCGATTAACACAAGACTCATAGCAATTTGAGACGAAGATGATAACTTACGAGGCATGCCGGCCAGAAAGGCGTTGATATCAGCAGCTGAACTTCCACCGCCTCCAGTTGCAGAAACACCTCCACTGGTAGGCTTACCAGAGGAAATGGCAGTGCTTGGCTTAGAAGTCATTGAAGGCTATAAGAACGTTGTAGGCAACTTCTTGATTCTTGGAGTATGATTTGCAGGCATGTACAACAAAATCACACTTCTGCGGTGACGCGCCATTTATACCTACCTTAAAGGCTATAATGTACAACTTAGGGAGGGTCTCTCGAGGCGTACCCGTATGTCAAGAAAGAGATAGCTCACACAGTGACATAGCCGTTATGTTAGGAATCTCAGCAGCTATTGGTTAGCTGAATTGGTTCTTCCAAGAGCACAATGCGAGATATCGGGGGTCTCAGTATCTTCGTGCGTGGCGAACGAGGGCCTCAGCGGGTTCGATGCATCTATTAGCTTACCAGCAGGAGCCGGTCAATGAAAAAATCACTCAAGCTTGGCCTGTAGAAACAGAAATCGCGGAGCATGACTTGTGAACGAAGACACGGTCCATGATCGAGGGTCTCATTGCGCGAGGCTTAGCAAATTCCATGCAACCGTCGGCATGACTGCACACAGAATTTATTCTGACACAGCCCATGCGCTAGACTAAGGTGACTAATCTGGGGAAAGAGATCTTGGTCTTGGTAAGGAGGATGTTGTTAACCCTCTACAGCCAGAAAAGTTTCGTGCATGGAAGAAACAACAGATTCGCTACACTCTAAATTGTTGCGTCAATGACATCCGAACGCTATGTAGATGTCTGGGCTGACTGCTTTCGGTAGCTTTTCTTTTTCTTTTCCTTAGATGGGACGGACATAGCAGGTTCCAAGAGGCGCTCAAGTCTGCTCACCGTTCAAATGTTATCACAAAAGAGGGCCTCAGCTAACGAGGCCCACCCAAATCTCCGTGCATGCCTAGGTGCACAATCGGTAGCGAATACGTATCAGAGTCAGTCTATCCTCGTCATGAGGCTATGCACCGGCATTATCAGGAAAATGAGATTTCGTAGCCATAGTCACCTTATCTGTTCCTGGGCCATGAATACGCCTTTGCAGGACGTGGGCCAGGCTTGCAGGGCAGGAGGGGGGTCTCAATCAGCTTGGAGCAGGAACGATCCAATGTAAGCTCGTCGGGTTCAACGAAAGATGCGCCACACCAAGGGGCCTCAGCTGGCCTCAACTTGTTCTGTAGGCTTGATTGGATGATGCTTCACGTAGCCGATCATGCATGCATGTGCACGTCGACGCTGATCTAGATTGAAGGACGCCCGCGGATGCACGGACCTGAGACCCCCCTCTTACCGCCCCCACCGCCATCCTAGGTTCACCTAGTCCTTATGGACTTTATCTATAAGAGAAATACCTCTCTCATCACAGATCCTTCGTTCTACTTTGACAGGCGCGTACGGTAGTCTAACAAGACCGCAACACGTCACCCCAGACGCACTTGCCCTCTTGGGCTGCGTCTGAGGGTACCTACCAGCCTTCGGTGTCGTTCACCTTTCTCTGATGTGAGCTCAAACCTGTTCCACTTATCTATCGAAGATAACGCTAACATAATTTCTCAGATCCAAACATATTCAAGATTGACGTAGCGCAAGGCTACCGTAGCCTTGCGCTGTTTCGATCCCGACAGCACATCATGATCATGTGAACAACTGTCCTCGACTCCTCCAACAACGCTTTTGGTGGCATCCTCTTCAAGATAGATGGTTTACGGGTAGTTTGCTCGAAAGAAGCAATCAAGGGCCCGACAATATCAAGGCGTCTGTCTTGATGACTGTGTCATCCCTCGGAATTGCCTTCCAAACTTCTGATGTGTCTCGACACATTCTATCCTACCCAGTGGTCTCTGCCAATGTGCAGAAAGATACCAACACTTCTACTGCTTGTGTATGCACGCCACATGATTCAGTCGATAGTATCCATTCATCCCGCGATTATCGGCCCATCCCGGCCCATTGTAACAGGCGGTTTGACGAGAACTCGGAGAATCCTACGGATCATTCACCCCAAGCATCTGATTCTACCGCTACAGCTTCAGATCAAACCCATGATGGTAGTGAAGATGTTGGCCCTACTCCTCAGCTTCAACGGCGGCACATCCAGGAAGGAAGGAAGAAGCATCGCTGCCCTGAATGCTCCCAGAGTTACGACCACCGCAAGAACCTGCGCGATCACATGCGAAGCAGGCATACCGATGATCGATACGAATGTCCCGTTCAAGGTTGCAGGGAGAGCGTAGCACATCAGAAGAACCTCAGAAGACACATGGCTGCAAAGCACAAGAACTTCATCGACAACGAAACCACACTATCTAGAGTTACACAACCACCATAAGTCGACATAACTGTTGAGAGCGAGATTTTGCTGGACCAATATGGCCAAAGCTGGTATGCCCCGGTGGACTGGCTCCGTTTAACATGCAGCGGAGGCGTTGAATATGAACATATTGGGTACACTGCCACTGTTCCGGGTTGAACAGTGCATTAGTCGTACTGCAGTATCACGATAGAAGAGAAGCAGTACTTCCAGCGCTTCTCATGAGTCCAGGAAGTTCTATGATCCTTCCCTTTGTTGGTATTCTCCTTGGAAAAATATAACCGATAAAAAAACATGACAGATAAAAGAAAAAACATAACCGATAAAAAAAAACCCAAGGGTTTATAAAGATGGGGAAGGGCAAAGCAGGCTTTGCTTTTCTCATCTGTTTGCCCTTGTCGTCTGGGGTTCCTAGTTTAGTTGTTTATATGCCATCAGGCTGGCGTTTTTAGACTGGTTGGGGCATGTTTTATACTGAAAGACCTTTCTTATATAGGAAAAGCTTTTCGCATCAAGACATGAAGTATAGCACTATACGCTGGCGCACTGCGCAACACTGAACAAAAATTCAATCATACGACTGATGCATCCATCTCCATTTTGTCATCTTCAACGAAGCCCTCTACCCTTCCCACGGCCCTCTTACTTCTTGTTGCATGACTACATTGTTCATTCTTGGTGCATGTATCGTCTTATTCACCCTCTTCTGTCAACTCGTGCGGAGCGAGTCCCACAACCTGGGGAGCTACTTCTCATTAGCTTAATATCATTTCGTTAGAGATAGAAACCAACTTACCAACATAAGAAGGTTCGACAACTTTTTTACCAGTGATCCTCTTAATATCTTCAAAGACGACGTCCATAGGAAGAAACATTCCTTGTCCAGTACCAGTCACTCCGAAGAGTAATCCAAGCTGAGTGCCTGATCCTTCGTGCAATACTATACTGCCATTGTCACCAGACTCAGCGAAGTCCTTCCTCTCGTCCCTGCTAACCACGCCAAAACACGCTCCCACGTTCTTCGCACCGAAGCCATAAGCGCCCGAGATCTCATCGTCTGCATCAGGGTTGATGATGATCATACAAGCGTTTATGGTGCCGGCTGTCCAGCAGCTCGTGCGCCCGTATTTGGCAACATGGACTTCTTCTTTGTTGACATTGAAGGTTGACCATTTCCTGCACCGCTGCTTTGGGACAAGTTTCGTCTTGGTAGAGTAAACATCAGGCAGACGGTTGGTAACGTCGCGTTTTTTCGTGTTGTCCATACGAATTAACGCCCAGTCGAGTGGGAAGACTAACGCTGGCTGCGATGCCTTCATTTTGTCTTTAGATCGATCGGTGTCAAGATCTGCTGCGTACTTGTTGGCGTCGATAGTTCGGCGCCCTGAGCCTGCGTAGACGTGGCCGATACGCCGGTCGAAGCTTTCACATCTCTTGTACTCTTCATCCTTCTTTTTGTGCAACCTCTTGCATTCCACATCTCCATTAGCAGCGTAAGTATAGTAAAGTGTGATCTGTTCTTGCAGCATTTCGAGGTAGCCGTGATGGTCGAGCGTCGCTGGCGATACCATGGGTTGAGGTACTTTGGCCAGGGTCTTGTTATTAATACCCAGAGCCTTGTTGGTCGTGTTGGAGACGACTGCGTAAGGGTCAATTTGTATCTTATTAGTTGATAATGAGTTATTACCGTTGTCAAGTCGTACATCGCGGACGCCGTGCCAGCTCGTTATTCCGCATCGAATGCCGCCGGACAGGGTCACAGATCCACCCAAAGTACTGCAACCTCTGTCATCACCCGAAATTCCAAGAGAGGATCCCATATCGGCTATTTTGACGTAGGATGAGCCATCGACGCTGTCGGTCAAACTTTTCCGCCTCTTTGGCCCCAGCATCGTCATCCCACATAGTATTTCGATGCCAAAACTTGGAGCTCTCTTCGCAATCTCAGCCATCATCGAAGGTACCACAATGTTGAACCATTTTGGATCGCGCGCAGTGGGTGTGGTGATGACAATTGTTGGTGAACACTCCTGGCGATCGTCGATCAATCCTCGATGAAGAATCTCCACTGAGAGCCATTCATGCTTGCTCAGCAAAGACATGACATCTGGAGATATGGCTTCCCATTGCCGGCCTATGTTGTACTCATCATGGCGGGTAGGGAAAGACATCATGCCGGAGGAGTGCCTTGCTCGATAGTCTATGCACTCAATTTGGACATCCTCCGTCCAGGAATTATCGCGGAAGCCAGCTCTAATCCTGATGATCGCATCTTCGATATCATGATGAGCGTGCTTCAGCATGTCGACCCGTATCAATAGCGTCAAATGCGCTATATTGTCGTTCTCCTCAGTAGCATCCCGAGGAATGCGGAATGCAAAGTAGAACGCGGTAGTCCCACGTAGCAAGCCATGTGCTATGAGAATATCTTGCACATCATGTAGTATCTGACATGAGTCTGGTATCATCCATCTAGCATCTGTCTCGGTGTCCATCGGCAGAGGTGCAAGTGTCGGCCAGCCGATACGATGTGGAACGTGTCCGGGGTCCATCTCTTTGCGAATCTCTTCGTCGGTACGAGATGTATAGCGCCTGCGTTGAGACATTGTGGGAAGTAGACGGTGAGTTAATCTAGTTCTTGAGAGATGGTCGCGGCCTGTGTATGCAGTAAACTGCTTTTGCCTCGTACGAAGAAGAAGTTCGACAGGCTGGCTGGAGTCTACGTTAATATTTAACTGTGCGATGATAAGATCTTAAAGGCGATGTAGCTGCCTAGGCTTTCTGTGAAGATACACCCTGTGAGACGCTGTTACTTGATATTCTCCATATAGGGTGTTGGGCGTAGTGGCATCCATGGTACTGCGATGACACAGAGCGAGACGAGCCACTCATGACTCCCGAAATACATAACCACCACATACGCAAAGGTGCTCCTCATCAAATGAGAGAGATCGCAATCCTCAGACTCTGGCGTAACGGTAGAAGCTGTGGAAGAGAAATTTGGCCCAAGCCAGTGTGTACCATGGTTACACAACCTGCGATGTCGTATCGATCATTCAGATGTTTTGAACTCGAATAAAGTACTGGACCGAGGATTCAGTGCGATCCATTACATCATGAACCGACTGTGGAATGTATCAACCTCATAGAGACCTGTCACCCTTCACGAGTATCTGGTCAGAGACCAACCACGACAAGGCTCCCAGACTTCCCACATGGTATCGAGACTGCTAACCTCCCTTCCCGCATCGCGTCTTTATTCTCGATATGTCGGTCATCTACTCATCAGTTTCCTGGCCCATATCCACTAGATAGCGGATAGCTACTTCCAAATCTAGCCTCGAATCGAAGGTCACGGCCGTATCGTAGGTATCCGGCATAGTACCAATCGACCGCACCGGGACCACGCAGGCGTTTTACACCTCTGCGTCTGCCGCGATAATTCCCCGGTCCCATCGGCTGGTAGCCCAAGTCTACATCAAACTAAGAGAGAGAAAATTAGCATTGTGTCACTGAATAGTTCTAGCCTCGTGAAGAGACGAGAAACGTGTCGATAGTCGCAGGCCTGCAGCATCATTATGTAGTAACAGCTCAGTAATATTTTGGGGGTATCTAGTAGGTAAATGGGAGGATAGATGTTCAATGGCCAAGTCGGATAATAATGGTGGTGCGAGAAGCTCTTTCGCGCAACAGCCAGTGTTATACGCGCGAAATCCACTTGCTCAACTCACTGATGGCTCGTCAGCCTGGTCGTCGGACTCGTCGGATATCTCGATGAGGTCTTCGGCGTCGCGCCTAGGCCTCTTCTTGCTGGCTTTGCCGCCGGAGCCGACGGCGTCGAGGAACTCGTTGTTGTCGATCTTGGACTGGAGTTTGGGTGCGGATGCAACATCTGCGAGGAAGAGGCGGTCGTTGTACGCATCGAAGGCTCGCTCGTCCTACAGCATGATTAGCTCGTCACCAGCGAGATGGAGCGCAAGACGGAAGGACGTACGTTCTCGTCGTAGTAGTCGAGCCTCAGCCACTGCTCTTGGTTGGTCGACTTCATGAAGGCCTGAGTCAGCTCTGCGGCAGTGTCACCACCCGTCTTCTTGACTTGGGCGAGGAAGGCCTTTGGTTCGGCGACCTTGGCGCCTTCCTGCGACTCCTTCTCGCGGCGGCGCTGGACAGCTTCTAGCTGGGCGGAGGCGTCGATCTGGTGGAACTGAGTTCGGAGCTGGACGAGGCCGTTGCAGCGGGTGAGGTGGAGCTCGTCTGCGCCGCGTCAGTCTTGAAGCGAGGGTTGTTGTCGCGCGCTACTTACTATCGCGGAAGGTGCCGAGCATGTAGCTGGTGCCCTTGCCGTCGTCGTGCATGATCTGGCCACCGAATGTCTGCGTGTTGAGGACGTGGCCCTTCTCGTTGGCGTCCTCGAAGTGGGTGACATACTCCTCAAAGTTGTCGTCGTCCTCGGTCGCAATGGGCGCTGCGGGGGCTCCTCCCTCACCGGCGGCGCCAGGGCGGTTGGTGCTGCGCGGCATAGTGCGCTCGAAGCCGGAGGCGATACCGAAGGCCTTCTGGCCAAAGCCCTTGGTCTTGCGCATGGCCTCGCCCCAGCGCACACCGGCGACGCGGTTGTAGTTGCGGTGGATGTTGACGGGCACGTCGACCTCAATGAAGCCCGACTCTTTCTTGAGGCGCAGCTGCGAGGGCTGGCTCTCGGTGGCCTTGGTGAAGGGCTGGTCGGGCGGGCGGTTCAGGTACTGCAGCACGTACAGCTGCTGCTCGGCCATCTCGGGGGTGATGTAGACGTCGTACTCGGCCACGACGGGGTCCTCGTCTTCGATATCCATGGCCGCTGAGTGGTCCATTGTGTTAGCGGAGTCTGCTTGGGTGTTGTGGAGAGCGAGGGCTGGACGTACAGGCCATTTTAAGTGGGCGCGTCGGGGCTGCAAGCAAAACGAGTCGCGGTCACCCAAAGTTCCAAAAGTTCCAAAAGTCACGGCCGCCCCGCAACGCGAAGTCGCGTGGAGCCGCGGCCCGTGCAGCTCAATGACGGAATGCATCCGATGTCTCCAGCCCGCCAACCACGATAGTTCTGTTCTGTACTTTGAGCTATCCACAAGCTCTAACAGATATCGCCATGGCTTACATTGCACCTATCCACCGGCCAAGCAGCGTCCGGCATGCGCTCAAGCTCAACTTCCTCGCCCCAGAGGAGGATTGCCTCGTAGTCGCGTAAGCAGTCCGCGGGTACATGCATCACTATCTATCCAATGCTAATATGATTGCAGCAAATCCAACAGACTCGAATTCTATACGCAGACTTCCGATGGATTGGCCCTCCAACACTCCAAAGCCATCTATGGCAAGGTCACTATGCTTCAGAAGCTCCGCCCAGCCCTATCACCGACCGACCACCTCTTCGTCGGAACCGATCGATACATGTACTTCACCCTCTCATGGAACCCCGAGAAGAAGCAATTACAGACGGAGAAATCCTTTGCGAGCGTGGCCGACAATGCTGCAAGAGAGTCGCAAACGGGCGAGAGATGTCACATCGATCCAACGGGGCGATTCATGACTGTCGAGGTCTATGAGGGCATTGTCACCGTCATACCGCTAGTCCAAAGGGGAAAGAAGAGGAAGCAAGAGGCTGATATCGCCCACTTGGGAGACCCTCAACCAGTCAGACTACCTGAGATGTTCGTCCGCTCGTCTGCCTTCTTGCGCCCACGGTCGTTCGACGACAAGCCCAAGATGGCGCTACTGTACGAAGACACACACTCCCAAGTCAAGCTGAAGTTACGGGAACTCACCTACGCCGGCGAAGAGGTGGACCTACAAGAAGGCGAGACCTGCAAGACCGAACTGGAGCTTGGCTCGAGCCACCTGATACCCGTCGAGGAGCCTTCTCACGGCCTGGTAGTCATCGGCGAAACATCTATCGGATACTACGACGACGAAAGTGGGGAACTCCAAACCGAGCCACTGGACGAGGCGACGATCTTTGTGGCTTGGGAGCGCATTGACGCTCAGCGATTCGTGCTCGCCGATGACTACGGTCGCCTATACATGTTCATGTTGGTCTTGAGCAGCCAAGGCAAGGTCCAATCATGGAAGCTTGATGTGATCGGGGAGACATCTCGCGCATCTACGCTGGTATATCTCGATGCTGGGTACGTCTTTGTGGGATCGCATCAGGGCGACTCGCAAGTCATCAAGATTGCGGAAAAGTCGATGGAGGTCGTCCAGACATTTTCCAACATCGCGCCTATCCTCGACTTTACCATCATGGATATGGGTAACAGATCTGGCGAAGGACAAAGCAATGAATACTCGTCGGGTCAGGCGCGAATAGTAACCGGTAGTGGCGCCTATCAAGATGGAAGTCTTCGTAGCGTTAGAAGCGGAGTCGGACTGGAGGATCTTGGTGTGTTGGGCGAGATGGAACAGATCTCCGATCTATTCAGTCTCAAATCCACTGCAGCTGCCCAGTATGAAGATACATTACTAGTCAGCTTCGTCAACGAGTCGCGCATCTTCCGATTCGACCCCCTAGGAGAGGTAGAAGAGGTGGACGAGTTTGCCTCGCTCGCTTTGGACGAGACAACGCTAGCCGCTGCGAACATCTCACAAGGCCGTGTCATCCAGGTAACCAACGGAAGAGCCCGGATCTGCGACCTGGACGGCGGAATGATAACGTCGGAATGGATGCCAATGGGTGGTCAGGCTATCACCGCTGCTTCAATTAACGACAGTCATGTTCTTGTCTCCTTAGGAGGCGTCACTATCGTTTCTCTGAGTATGACAGACGGTCTACAGGTTGTCAAAGAGAAGAAGTTCGGTTCCGAAAGCCAAGTGGCCTGCATTGCTCTTCCGTCAGTCTCAAGCTCGATATGCTTCATTGGCTTCTGGAGCAACTCCCAACTCGCCATATGCTCTCTCGATACCCTGGAAGCGGTCAAGACAGTTCAGATCTCCGAAGACTCGGTTCCCCGCTCATTGCTACTGACACAGATATTCCCGGAACAACCACCGTCCCTCTTTGCTGCATTAGCAGATGGCAATGTTGTCACATACGCCTATGATCCCTCAACACATGAGCTATCAGAAAGGAAGAGCATCGTTCTAGGCACGCGCGAAGCTAGTTTCCGTGCCCTGCCTCGCGGCAACGGCCTATTCAACGTCTTTGCAACATGCGAACACCCATCCTTGATCTACTCTTCAGAAGGTCGTCTTGTATACTCCGCTGTCACAGCAGAGAAAGCGACAACAGTCTGTCCTTTCGATTCGGAAGCGTACCCTGGCTCCGTAGCCATCGCAACCTCGGAAGACCTTCGCATCGCTCTCGTAGACACCGAACGGACAACGCATGTACAGACACTAAAGGTCGATGAGACGGTACGACGGATAGCATACTCACCTAGTCTGAAAGCTTTCGGTCTTGGCACTATCAAGAGGATACTCAAACATGGCGAGGAGATCATGCTAAGTCATTTCAAGCTCGTGGATGAGATCCAGTTCAAAGAGCTCGACACTTATGCGCTCAACGAAGAAGAACTGATCGAATGCGTCATGCGCTGCGAACTCCCAGACGGCTCAGGCGGGGTTGCAGAGCGCTTTGTCATCGGCACTGCATATCTAGACGATCAGAACGCGACTGCAGAGCGTGGCCGCATAATCATCCTAGAGGTGACGCCTGAGCGCGTACTCAAGCTCGTCACTGAAATCGCAGTCAAGGGCGGTTGCAGGTGTCTAGCCATCTGTGAAGGCAAAATCGTCGCAGCGCTCATCAAGACTATCGTGGTATACGATGTCGAATTCAAAACGCAGAGCTCTCCTGATCTGGTCAAGCTAGCTTCGTTCAGATGCTCGACTGCGCCAATCGATGTTACCGTCAACGGCACCATGATCGCCATCGCTGACCTGATGAAGTCACTCGCCGTCGTCGAGTACACAAAGGGCGAGGCGGGTCTACCAGACAAGCTTGTGGAGGTTGCGCGGCATTATCAGACGACTTGGGCTACAGCTGTGGCCGAGGTAGACACGAACACTTACCTCGAAAGCGACGCGGAAGGAAACCTGATGGTGTTGTACCGCGATCCTAACGGTGTCACAGACGATGACAAGAGGCGGTTGAATGTTAGCTCTGAAATGCTACTGGGAGAGATGGTGAATAGGATACGTCGAATTGATGTCATGACAACCTCGGACGCTGCAGTTATTCCTAAAGCGTTTGTCGGCACTGTACGTCTACCCGGTTACGTTTATCCCACACGAATACTAATATCCGTGCAGGTCGAGGGATCAATCTACCTCTTCGGTCTCATCTCAGCCGACTACCAAAACCTCCTCATGACGCTCCAATCCAATCTCGGTGCTCTCGTCGCCGCACCAGGAGACATGGACTTTTCCAAGTTCCGCGCGTTCAAGAACACTGTCAGGGAGGAAGAAGAGCCCATGCGTTTTGTTGATGGAGAACTGGTGGAGCGCTTTTTGGATGTAAGCGAGGAAGTACAAAGGAAGGCCATTGAGGGATTAGGTGTGGAGTTAGAGGAAGTCAAGGGATTGATTGAGGGGCTGAGACGATTACATTAATACAAGGGGGTGTACATAGCTAAGCTAGTAACATGAGTCGGAAATACTCATCGCACAAATGCAAGAACGGCAGAAACTAAGCCATGTGATAAGAAATCAATCGCAGCCTCAGTCCACCTCTTTTTAGTTATTACAAGTACTAGAAAGGAAAGAGAATGTCAAAATCCAAAACGCCTCCCATACCATGCCTTCGTAACAAACGCCGTGTTGAGCCGCTGTACATGCTCCATTCCCATTATCGCGCTTGAAGTTTTTCGCTTGCTAGATAAACGTACATTTCGTCGTACAAATCATCATTGCTCGTACCACTTTTGAACGCCTGAACGCCTATCATCCGTATAATCGACACAATCGTGCCTTGGTATCTGTAGTCGTTGTACAGCTCGCTGTGGGAATCTCAAGGTTCTTTAATCTTTTCCACCAGGACGGTTTCGTCTATAGGTGCCACTGGCTTCGCCACCAGGCTTCTGCTGTTGCTCCCGGTCCTGGTCGTCGTCATGGTCTTGCTCGTAATCCTGGTTCTGCTGGTCCTCGCGCGCCCGATGGTTATACCTCTTACGGTTATTTTTCCTGGGCTTCCTCCTGAACCCGGTGTTGGGGTCCGCACCGTTTCCAGTCTGATGGTGCTCCCCGTGATGGTTCTGGTAGGGCATCCTACCGGCCCGTACGCCGTTGACCTCGCGGTGCTGGTTTGTGAACGGCTCGGGCGTGCCTGCGGTGTACTCGATGGAGGAGAACTGTTCGTGGTTCCACATAGGGCCTTGGGGCTGCACGTAGTTCATGGGTGGAGTGGCGTGGAAGTCGAAGGGGTTGTGGACCTGGTTGTAGTAGTGGGTGTAGCCATCGTATAGGGGGTATGGCTGATACCCGTAGAAACCAGGGCTACAGTATGGCAGTCCCTGTGGATGTTGCGGGAGCTGATACTGGGGATGAGCGTTGAAGCCTTGCTGAGGCGGCGTCGCAGGGGAAGAGACGCGCTCGCTCGACGCAGGGCTGGGATGCGCAAGTTGACCGGGAACAAATTCAGCGGCCGTAGGCCTCAGAATGGCGGGAACTGGGCTGTCCGACATTTTAGGGAGAAAGGTCGGTGTAAAAAGACTGTGGAGTTGGGGCTGCTTGGGGAGTGTTAAGTCGGGAGGGAAAGGGTGCGCCGGAATTTATATAGAGAGAGTGGGCAGCAAGCGAACCAGAAAGTGAAATACTTTTTGGCCCACAGATTGCGCACTTCAGGTGGGAAGTGAAAAGTGAAAAGGTGTGCCTCCCGGCGCGAGTAAATGTACTGTGCCGGCTCAAGCGGCGATGGACCAAGATTGTGCTGCGTTTGTTCGTGAAAGCACTGGACCCTGTTAGCAAGCTAATCGCACCCTTGCTGGGCGGCCTGGTGAGGGATTTTCAGCGATGTGTCGGTGACGAGAAAATGAGGTGTAGGAGCTCATGCGCATGCGCGGTACCGCGGTATTGGTTGTCGTCACCCAGTAGGAGGGACCCGGATTGTACAGTCGCAGCAATGGATTGGTGTCCTGTCTATTTCAATACGCCGTCTTCGTCACTGCTATCTCCTCCTGTGTTCTTCACGCTGTTGAGTTCGACTGTGTCATCGCCTTCGTCTTCGTCGTCTCTAAAGCCGTCCGCATTCGCGTCGCCCTCGCGGTCGAGAAGTGGGGCCTCTCCCGTGGTAGCTACCACACTCTTCTTCTCCGTCTCCTCCCTCATTCCGATGATCACACTGCCAGCTACCAGCATGGCTGCCCCAAGCCACCATAACCCCGGTAGGTTCTCGCTGAAGATAATGAAGCTAAGGACGGCGGTGACGATGAAATTCGCAGACGTGTTTATGATGCTGACGCGTACGGTCGAGGAAGCGAGGGTAAGGGCACGCGTGAAGAGCCCCCACATGATCGCGTTGAAGAGGAGGTTCATACCGAAGAAGAGCTGCGCGTTGCGTTAGTTGTGTGCGGGTAATAGAAGGCATGACAGGTTGGGACGACGCACCCCTCGTATCGCATATTCAACAATCTTGTTTGACGCACTCAGCCCGAATGCCAGGGCTATGGAGCTCGACCAGGAGGCAGTGAGCTCTGTGGTTGTGCTACATCATCGTCAGTATGCAGCGTGGGCTAGGGCGACGCGGCGGTATCTTACAGCTTTGCGAAGACGCCATTGAAAGCTGCACATGCGCCACTGGAGATGGCAAGCATCAGCCATGCTGATTTGGTTTGCGGGAGAGACATAATCGCGGCCGTACTGGGGTGCTGCGGGGAATGAGGTCGATGTTCACGGATGCAAGTTGATGATCTGCAAGGTACGACCGGGTGCACTTCCGCGCTTAGTCAATATGGGGTAGTAGTACATGCAGGTCGCATCTTGACGCAATATATGAGGCAGGTGCTCTGTAGTGCGCATACTACTGGGAGTCATAGTCTACTGCCCAGCTCTTCTATCGGCTACCAGTCAAGGTGAGTTCACTAGAATTGCACTCCCACCTGAAGTCAATCATCTGAGTGTAGCAGAAAGGGTACGATAGCCCAGATATGCAAAAGATCATAATTGTTTCAATTTATCAGCGTTAAACCAACGCGAATGACGCATTCAGTCCCAAACTCCTATTCATGCCAGAGGTATCGTGAAAGCCTTCCAAGGCCGTTTTAGCCGTAACGCCGAAAGCATATGATGACACAGGTCTGTAGTGAGACAGCTGCTCTAGCCGGTAGATCGCATCTTGCGCAATCGCATTTGTTTGAACGCGATTGTCTCCTTCCTGCCGTGTTGCAGTGCACCTGCCGCCCCTTGAGCCGCCTAAGCCTCACCAGGACGCTTCGCGTTACAGGAAACGATCTTGACGCGGTCGGCATGTACTTGATGGGTGTTGTCCAGCTTGAAGTTGATATCCTTGATAATAAAGGTCCATACGTCGTCGCAGAAGCGGTAGGTATCGAGATGTCCCTACGGAGTTTCAAGTCAGCACACGATGCTTCTCACTGGTCGCCCGTGCGCAACTGACCTTGAATGTCAAGCGCGACTTGACCTTCTCCGAGAGCACATCGGCGACGGCCTTGTCAAAGTTGAGAAGGATCTTCATGGCGAGCTGGGGTTCTATCCGGCGCTCGGTGATGAGGTTGTCCAGGGTGTCCGTGAGAGAGCCGCCCAGGCTGTCCTCTGTTAGCCAGCGCTCCTTGCTACGCTTCCCCAGAGTGGCATGTAGTACCTGCTTCGGCGGTAGAGCTCGTAGTACTTGGTGTTGTCGGTGGCCATGGTGCTGATAGTTGCGACGAGCTGGTGGTTTGGTGTCGGTGACGCCTGAGCGGGAAGAGTGATGGGGGCGGCGCGCCGAGGTGGTGGTTACTAAGCCGTTCGATGCTAGCGCGACGCGGCTTGTTCCGCCTGCATCATCGCCAGCTTCGCGGCGAGTCCATCACGACGAAGCTCCAGCCGCCTCTTTCACCATCCATCTCCGCCTCCACGACCACTAAACCCAACATGTCTCTTACTTATGGAACGGGCGGTGCGACCGCCGCCCTCGGTGTGGTGGGCCTGTGTATGTACCGCGCGCAGGGGCGCAGGCGATAGCTAACGACCTCCAGATATGCTCTTCAACAACGAAGGCGAAGCTTTCAACGTACGCACGCGTTCCTACCAACCCGATACGGACATGGCTGATTACATACCAGGTCGGAGCTTTCCTCGAAAGCATATCGCCATACACATTTGCTAGTGTTGGAATTGCGCTATGCATCGGTCTCTCTGTCGTAGGCTCGGCATGGTACGTCTAGCTGTCGGGAACATACACGCATCGCATCTGACAATCGCAAAGGGGCATCTGGACAACCGGTGTGTCCATCGTTGGTGGAGGTGTTAAGGCGCCACGGATACGAACCAAGAACTTGATCTCCATCATCTTCTGCGAAGTCGTCGCCATTTACGGTGTCATCATGGCCATCATCTTCTCCTCCAAGATGAACCAGCTCTCGGACCCTGAGCTGTTGTACTCTGGATCCAACTACTTCACTGGATACGCGCTGTTCTGGGCTGGAATAACCGTGGGCATGTGCAACCTGATCTGCGGTGTATGCGTGGGCATCAACGGAAGTAGCGCAGCCCTGGCCGATGCTGCGGACCCTGCAATGCAAGTAGCTGTCTTTCCTGGGTATCTATTTCGATGCTAACTTCGTTGTAGGTTCGTCAAGATCCTTACCATTGAGATTTTCGCTGCCATTCTCGGACTGTTCGGTCTCATTATTGGATTGCTCATGCAGAGCAACGCCAAGGACTTCCAGTGATCGCAATGTTCTCGCTATATCGCCTCAGGGCACAATTATATGAACTATATCGAACCTCGATCCCGCCTAGAAGGACGCCAAGGAGGAGTGTTTTCGAGTGCCAGCTTGTGGAGCTGGTGAAGAGGTTACTGAAGGTCATTTGCAGAGGTTGTACAATGTACATAGGAAGGGCGCTTGTATAATGCATGTAATATGAGCGAGCATCGGCGTTAAATACCATTTATCAATTACTGTTTCCAATGTTCTTGGATAATTCTCTTGACTGAATTGGTGAATCTGATCGACTCGGCGTGTAAGCAATGGCCCGTGCACGATGTCCACAGGGTGGGATGTCCGCTCTACTCCGCTTCGACTCAACATCGACAACATTAAACATGGCCACCACAGGTTCAAAGTTAAAGGCTGCGATCTTGGTAGTGTCTGAGACTGCTTCCGAAGACTCGTCAACCGATAAATGCATACCAGTCCTCAAGAAGGTCTTCGGAGATCTCGGAAATGACCAATGGGACGTTAGCGAAACCGAGATAGTACCCGACAACGCTCTCGTCATCCAGAAGACTATCAAAAGTTGGACTGACGGCCCTGAGCCAATCAATCTGATCGTTACAAGCGGAGGTACTGGTTTCGCAACTAAGGATGTCACTCCGGAGGTGCGCGCTCTTATCCTCGAAAAGGCCTAAGACACGCAGCTAATAGAAACAAGGCAGTTACGCCGCTAATTGATAGACATGCTCCTGGTCTTATGTAGGTGGTTTCTCTCGATACCGTATGCGAAGGCTCACACACAACCAGACATGGCATGCTCACAACTTCCTACGCCGTCACGCCATGTAAGTCTTCGAACACCAAACTGATCGTCCAGGCTAACGTTTGATCAGTTGCACTCATGGCGAGACCTGTTGCTGGAGTCAGAAAAAAGACTTTGATATTGACTCTGCCTGGATCACCGAAAGGCGCCAAAGAGAACCTCGAGGCAGTTCTAAAGTTACTACCACATGCGTGCATCCAAGCCGCCGGTGCAGAGTCGAGACCGCTGCACGTCGGTGGTGTAGAGAAGCTCGAAAAGGACGCGGGTGTTTCTTCGGGTGGCGCTACTTCAGGTACGTGATGTGCCATTCACCCCAGTAACATTGCAACTTACAATGACAGGAACTGGAAGTGGGCATCACCACCATCACCATCATGGGCATTCGCATGGTCACGGCGGCCACGCAGGGCCCAAAGCTCACACGAACCCAGAAGAGCGTCCCCAGTCCAATGATCCTTCCGCAGGGCCAACTCGCAGATATCGATCATCGCCCTACCCTATGTTGGCTGTTGAAGACGCGCTCAAGCTAATCTCGGAGCAAACCCCAGCTGCTGCAGTACAGAAGGTGCCAGTAGACATGAGACTTAGTGGTTCGGTCCTTGCCGAGGATGTCAAAGCCACTGAGTCTGTCCCAGCCTTCCGAGCTAGCATTGTCGACGGATACGCTGTCAAGATTCCAGCGACTGGCAAGTTTGAGAAAGGAACTTACCCTGTCTCGATCATATCTCATGCACAGCCTGGCGAAGTGAAGGAGCTGAAGGAAGGAGAAATTGCCAGGATTACGACTGGCGCCCCGCTTCCTCCTGGTGCTGACGCTGTGGTCATGGTTGAGGATACAGTATTGAAGAGCCTGACCGATGATGGCAAAGAAGAGAAAGAGATTGAGATACTGACTGATGAGATCAAGCCGAACGAAAACGTACGAGAAGTTGGCAGCGATGTCAAAGAGGGTGAGATCATCCTAAAGAAAGGCGAAGGTGTCACAGTCGTGGGTGGCGAGTTTGGTCTCCTTGCGTCTGTAGGTACGACAGAGGTGTCTATCTACAAGAAGCCTGTCGTGGGAGTCCTGAGCACAGGAGACGAAATTATCCCACACAACAGAGAGGGCCCGCTGCGACTCGGAGAAGTGCGCGATACCAATCGTCCCACTCTCATCACTGCCGCACGAAGCCATAGGTTCGAAGTCATCGATCTGGGTATCGTCTCAGATAAGTAAGTGAAGTTGGAAAAGAACCTCTGATTCATCTGTCGCTGACCAAATCCAGACCTGGTACCCTTGAGCAGAGTCTCCGTGACGCGATGCGCAAGTGCGACGTTATCATAACCTCCGGTGGCGTCTCAATGGGCGAACTCGACTTACTCAAACCAACCATCGAGCGCTCTCTCGGCGGCACGATCCACTTCGGCCGTGTCAACATGAAGCCAGGTAAACCCACCACGTTCGCCACTGTGCCCGTCAAGGACAATGATGGAAGCCATGTCACCAAGTCGATTTTCTCGCTTCCTGGCAATCCAGCTTCAGCCGTCGTGTGTTTCCATCTCTTCGTTCTGCCTGCATTGCATCAGCAAGCTGGGATAAAGCCACTCGGACTACCAAGGATCAGAGTTATACTGGATGAAGATGTGAGGATGGATAAGGGTCGTCCAGAGTATCATCGTGCGCTTGTCGTGACGAAAGAGGATGGGTTACTATACGCCAGCTCAACAGGCGGGCAGAGGAGTAGCCGCATCGGCAGCTTCAGAGGTGCGAATGCGCTGCTTTGTATGCCACAAGGCGAAGGTAGCTTGAAGAAGGGAGAGAAGGTCGAGGCACTGCTCATGGGGAAGTTGGGTGAAGTTGAGCGATGATAGACATGTTTGTCGCAATATTGTAGGATGAAAATGCACGTGCATTATATCTATTACATCTCAGAATGTGTTCCACATCAACCATCTAAGTGTTGTTCCCTTCCCAACCGTCGTCGCTACATAACCGAATATCTAAGCCGAGACAAAGGAAAGAGAGTCCTGAAGGGTATTCGCAACTGCCGAAATGAACAAAGGAAATTGGGCTAGAACCCAAGGATCGGTACCAGGCGTGAGCTCAACATTACCCTGTCCCATCATCACCGTGCCTGCCTGTACCCGCAAAAACACCGACGCTAAAGTGGAAAGACGATACGAAAGACTTTTTTTTTGAGTTTGTGTGTGTGTGTGACTCCTCATGCGGGACCGTGGCTGGACTTGGGCTTCAAGTCTTCCATCATGACACTGCCTCTGCAGGATCCGGCGCTCGACGCCAGTGCCTTGCGGTACGCGTTGGTTTGCGAAAACTGCTCCTCGTAGTGCTCCTTTAGCTTGCGCTGTCTCTTCTCCCTCTTGTACATCCAGAATATAGTGGAAGCCAGGCCTGCGATGATCATGGTGAAGACAGCTGTGAGAACACCGCCGACTATTGCCGTTTCCTTCTTTTCTTTTGAGCAAGTATTGGGAGGTGGGGCAGTGGTTGCGGCAGCCGGGCTCGGGGTTTGGAGTTGGAGGGTTGCGCTGAAGGTGGTTGTGATATGGGGTGCGGCCTGGTTGTTGCAGCAGCTCTTCGTGTCGTCGGCGCCGCGGCAGCAGTATGTTCCCGAGTCGCATGTTTGTAGTTGCCATGCTTTTACTGGCTTGAGACCAAGGAAGTCGTTGGAAACTGAAGTGAGTTAGTTGAGGAACATAAGATGAGTCAAATGTTTGTAAACTTACCACCAGGGCACAAGTCTTGTTGGCATGCTGCATCTTTTCCTTCCTTGTCTGTACATCCTCGCGAGAAGATCATACCGATCGACTCGTTTGTTGTTCCCATACACAGCCCATTACTCATGCAGATGTCGGTGGACGCGCAGCATCCGCTGTGATTGGCGCTAGGGTTGCATGGCGTGTATGTTTTGTCGAGTGCTGTACCGTCAACGGCATAACATTGCTGACTCGTAGCAACTGCGATCAAGGTCGCGAAGACCGTAAGGAGGGACCGACTCGACACCATATTAGACAAAAGACAGTATAAAACAAGTAAAGGAATGACTGGTTGCAAAAGCAATTGATCGCGATGAACTGAAGATATGTGATGAGCGAACTGGATGTGTGGAGAACCTAAGGATGTTTTAGAGCATTAATGTATCCCATCTGCTGTCGACAGGACATGCAGGTCCATATTTAGTCTCTAGCCCTACATTCGCAATGTTATGCGGCGAAGCCCTGTACAACCTTCTTCAGCTGGCAAAGCCGCTGGTTACAGGGTAGACCCCGCCGACATCTGAAACTGGACAATCAAACCTGGTCTTCGAAAGACCCATGGACCCGTATACGGAGGCATGGGTGACGCAGCTAACAAGCAGTTCGAGGCAAGTGTAACAGCCTCGACGTTGGAAGCAGTGGTACAAAGACGACAAAGTCTATTTCGTCAAGGCCCGACGGCGCTTCCTCCTTCACTTGCTTCAAGGGATGCGCGCTTTCAGACCCACGTACGCGAAGATGGCGCTTGCTGATGCGCGCCTCGCATTTGCTTTGTCACTTGACAACGGGTCGTTCAGTAATGCTTTTGCTTGCGTTTAGCCGCATGAGGTAGGTAGTGAAAGAGGACGGGAGGCTCGTAGCAAATGAAGAGTCGAGGCGATGATGCGCCAGGTGTGGTGGAAGGTTTGAGATGCGAGGCGGAGTAGGCCACGGCTAGCATCTGATTGGTCAAGTGCCGCTTAGTCCAGCACCACAGACCCCTTTTCGGCACGTACCTGCATTTCCACCATCGAACTCTCTTTGCCATCGCTGCGACATATCACCGTTGACAACGGCGCCGCGAGCGCCCCGAGCTGTCAATCGCGGGGATGTGGTAGCAAGCATCAATCGTTCCCTCGGTCGGTCAATAGGTCAGATGTTATCAGTTTCGCCGATCCAAAAACAACCCATCACATCGGTGGCGTCTATCTCCATCATTCCGAGGTGCTTCTCGATGGAGATTACTCAGCGCAATGACCTCTTCGACCGTTGCCTGTTTTGACTGTTGGAGGATCGCCCACGATCTCGAGCTCGCCTGTACCCGGTGCGTGCAGATCTGGGCACCCCGGCCTGCGGCACCATCCAGAGTTTTTACCTGTTGGCGGCGCCGGCATGGCCTCCGCGTGATGATGAACTACGGCTGTAAATTAAAACACACAGTCTTCAGGTGCCTCATCTCTCAAAATTCCACCGCCCAGTGTACTTGCCTACTGCCCAATCTGGCGCTCACGTCATCTTGCGACCAGCCTTCCGGACCCTTTTGAGGTTGGATCGGGCAGGGTGACATTAGCAACAACGTCTATTCAAGCACGGTCGACGGATCGGGGATGCAATGTGGGGTGTTCGGAGTATTAGGAGGCTGCAATGAAGATCTATGGACGACGATGGACCGACCCGATCACGTCCTCTATCACGGTCCATGTCACGATCGCAAGACGCTTCATTCAGCCCTGTAGACGTTCAGCCACCGCAGGCTTACTAGCACGGCTATCGCGCGCGGACATCGGAAGGCTGCCAGCGAACACTCGCGGAGTCTCTAAGCAATGGTACATCTCCCATGAACTTTACAGTCTTTCCGGTCCGTCTTCAGGCATCTTCGTAGCCCAAGCCAGCAGCCCCAGCTATCAGACCGCGAAATGACAACCCTGACTTAGCCATCCAGCTCTTTGAGCAAGTCCTCTATCCTCCTTATCTGATTGCGCGGACCTCCATCAACCACCACCCATTCCAATAAACTTTCTTTTGCCATCTTTGCCCAACGTCTGGCATCTCCCATCATTCCATGACCTGCGTACACGTACGCCAGTCTCTCGTAGTCCTGGGCGAGCAGAGTATCCAAACCCTCTCGTTGACTAATCTCCATCACTTCTTTCTCCCAAGCAACAATATGTTGGGCATCGTAGGTCTCCGCCGTCAAGTTCTCCAGCATCTTCCGGAGTTGGGCGAACCTCGCACGGCGCTGGTCACTACCAGCTACATCGTATTGCGAAGCAGTGCAAAGAGAGCAAGTGCACTTGAAGTTCCAGCCTTCCTGATAGAGTGCTTGTCTGTCGGCGTGCTTCAAATCGATTTTGCCATACGAGATACCGATTTCTTCCCCAGCGGCGATGTCCCGTTGAGCTTTGATCTCCATTGACAGTGTCTTCGGAACAAAGCGCGCGTGCGCATTGGGTTGGCACGCGTGATTAATCCGGGCAACGGAAGGGAAGAGACACATGTAGGCGTCGTCTACTTCGCCATCAGCGAGCTGGCATGCGAAAGCATTCGTCTTCATGATGTCTTCAACTTTGCTGCCACCCAGACTCTGATCCAATGCGAGCACCGAGTTTCGATCTGCCTGAGGTAATCGATCAAGTGCGGCACTGAAGAGTGTTTGGCCTTGCGCACGCGTAACTTGCGTAGGAAAATGCGAGCTCGCGATGATACGCGCAGTATCGAGTAATATCGTTTCTCCCTTCTCCAAAGCCTTTGTGGTGATTAGGCCTTTGCCCTTGCCCGGGAAGGCCCGAACTTCGAGACTATCATCCAAGCCCTGGTGTTCCCCGTTCAGAGCTAGGAAGGCCGCAGATATCGCATTTGCAGCTACAGGTCTTGCGATAATGCTCAAAGCATGTCCGCCTCTTGTTTCGGAAGTCGTGTAGGTGCAATATTTCTTCTGCTTCCCTTGAGCACAGGCTGGATCGTGCGACCACGGTAAGTGCTGAAGGGGCGTCTCTTTCGGCAATGGTTCTGAATTGCCGGTGGTGAATGGACAATGTGGTAATTGGAGTGGCAGTTGAGCTTGGACCGCGAATTGATGCGGCGCGTTTGGGCATTGCGGTGACGCATAGGCGTACAACCCAAATGCGCATGTCGCGAACGACAAGATCAGAATCCGCATACAACTCATGATGGTAATGGAATGTCTACGGAACGCATCACGGAAAGCGGTTGAGATGTCTACTTCTCTCCTCGCGTCTGTAACACTTCTGAAACAGGAATCGCTGGGCAGCTGCGTCTTGCGCACAACATATTCTGCGATACCTCAAAGCCCAACATTTCGACTTCATCACGACATACTTCTGTCAAATTTCTCGTCATCTCGTGCCTGAACACTTCGTGGGATGGTGGTGAGCAAGATGAAGCGGACTCATGACTCGACTGCGCCTACCAATCCATTTGAGGACGCGCCAGCAACGCCACCTATCTTGACAGGGCCACGATCAGCACCGTGCCATTCGAAACATCACCACACCACCACATATCGTTCTTTTGATCGTCAGGGCGAACAGCTCAGTGCACGCTATGCGGCTGAAGCCGAGAAGGCCACGATGGGGCCCAGCCTGCTGATTAACTCATCTCCACACCAGCGCATCCTCGTCATACTTTGACGTGGTAGCACACGGCTGTCAGGCTGTTTCATATCGCGGATCGTGCCACAGGTTGCCGGATGCCGTGCCACCAGTTGTCGCACAGTACGAACTCTACGAGATTGATTAAATCACAATAAGAGTACGAGGGCTTTTTGAGGTAGTGACAGGTGACACCCAGACATCGACGAGGATGGGCCTGGTTACTTAAAGGGGCATATTCATGTGTTCGACCTGGTACTGGGATAGACCTTCATCACGGTGAACACGTAGAGGGACTCACTCGCCCTTCTGCCTGAAGGAGAGAAAGTTTAGTGCAAAGTTTGGCAGAAGTCAACCACACGTTGGGCTTCAACTGCCGACCATGCAGGTTCGGAACGGAGTCATCACGACATGATCAGTCAATGGTGCTATCAAACACTGCGTGAGCATGCGTGAGGCCACGAGCAGTAGGTGACACGCAACGTATTTTGGGTAATGAGCAGCAATGGAGGAACCCTACTCTTCCTATTCAAGACGAAACAAAGCGTGGTCTACTCCTACCGAGGTAAGTTTTCGCCAAATCACCATCTTTACCCTTGTAACACATCGTCCCAACTTGGTGACACAGATCTTCACATGGGGTGACTACACAAGTATGTCGCATTTTGAGTGTCGCGTTCAGTCGCCGAGTCCCGCGATTACTGCACCACGAGACTCTGAAACCTAAATCTCGCAGCCGCGTAACCTCAGTGCGGTTCGCTGACAATGTAAGACAAGATAACCAAAAATCCGAGAACTTAACGTACCATTCTGCTGTTGTCTGCAACGAACCCCATGATGCGTGCGCGTTCGATGTAAGCACGCCACGCGTCCCAAGGCCCTTTCCCTATCCCGAGTCACCACTGCCACTTCCCCTCTTCTTTCCTCTCGGGAAAACGATGCTAAAAGCAAGGAACAAAATCCGGGCATGAATCGAACCCGTGAACGTAGCAAGTATGTATACACGAGCAAAAAAAGGGCAACCAGCACGACATTCGGCTTCTACTGTCCAGTTCTGTGAACGGAAGAAGAAGCCCGTGAACCAGGTGGATACAAGATCCAATCAGACAAGCCTGTATCACTGAATGAGCACGAAACTCATACTGTTATACGCTCGTGCACAAGATAGACTCCAGTATCGGATTATGGTTGCTCAAAATGCAATGTGCGGGCATGATCCAGTGTAACTGCCTCAGATCGTGACAAAAGCTTCGGCTGCTCCTTCCCACCAATGCCGCAGTCTTGGTTAAGCGGAGAGCAAAGTGCGTGGCAAAGCACGTGGATGTGTCCCCACTTCTTTCTTCACGGAGAAGGAGTATCCGGCTCTTGGAAAGTAAGACACAGGGAGTGCGGTATCGGAGCTCCGTACATGCGGTACACGTGTATTACAAGAGGAAATCAAATAGGCTCCCTGCGATGAAGTGGCTCGAGAGCTTGTGATCACTAACTTTTAATGCTGATGACAGAATCAGACGAGTATCGACATGCTTTAAGACCTAGTGTTGCAGTGACTTCGCGTAAGCGATCAAGTTATATGTGTCTAACTCCAATGGATCCAAGTATAGACCCAAATATAGAAACAATGTACACGTCACGGCAGAAGCGAAGGCATTGATTGCGGAGTGAATAGTGTTTGTTTTTGGCTAGATGTTTTATATGACATGATGAAGCTGAGAAGATGTTGCCAAGAACATACAGTTTGTTTGACCACTCGACAAAAGAAATCGGCCCAACCACCAGGGGCTCTCTTCAGAGCAAGATGCCACTGACATCGTTCGCGCAGAAGCCTCACAAAGTAAAAGAACGCCGTAGATGCAAGAACGAAAAAGGTTGAGACAAGTTGTCAAGGTATCGATCGAAGTCGAGTAAAACACAAAGATCAGACTGTCGAAACCTCAAATTGGTGGAGGTCGAAGCAAGGGAGACCGCACTGGGTCAACCCGAATGTACACGCAAAGCAATGAAATATTCCGGAGTAGCATGGTAGCCTGCGAAGATAGCCAGGTGTGTTGTTGTCACCTTTCTCAAATAACGCCAATGTAAATGCAAGTCTTTCATCCTAATCCACCCGCCCTTGACCTAATTGTATACCCAAAAGGTGCCCTCATTTAAAGGAACCTTGGTTCATGAATCATAGGTCGTCGTCGTCCAGATCGATTGCATCGGGGTTTGCGGCTGCCTCTTCGGTAGGCTTGATGTTGCCACCCTGAGGACCGGTACTGGCGGCGACGAAGCCAGCTGGTGCGCGTGCTTGACGCTCGAGAGCGGCCATTGCATCCTCGCCAGCAGCATCGGTAGCGTCGCCGTCTTCGTCGGCGGGTGTACCGTTCTGTTGACCACGAGCGACAGCCTGGGAAGCGATGAAGTTGACGTCGGTATTGTACTGAGCCTGAACACTGCGCTTGATGCGTAGCATTTCCTTGTACGTGTCTTCGTTGCCATGCTGGACTTCGAATGACTCCCACTTCTTCCAGAATTCGGGGCTTGTTCTTGGGTCGCAGAACTGACTGGCATGGCCATAGATTGCTCGGGCTCGGTCGATTTCTCCCAAGCGACGTTCCATCTCGGCAAACTTGAGGCACATTTCCTTGGCTTCGCCGTCGGGTAGAGCGGCAATTGCACGCTCGTAGATTGGTCGAGTGGAGGTGAGACCAAAGTTCGAAGCTGACTTGGTGATGTAGAAGTTGAACATCTCCAGCCTGTCCTCGTCTGCTACAGCGCGTGTGGCGCGTTCGTAGATGCGCATGGCATGTCTAGCTAGACCGCGATCTTCTTCAAGCGCACCATACATCAAGTACAGTACCTTGGCGAACTTTGGCGGGCAGTCCTCCACAGCCTGTTCGAACAGGTCACGCAATCGCTCCATGCCAATCTTACGGTCCACGGCCTTGGTGAGGTACAAGTTCCAGATCTCGAAAGCGACGGGGTAGCTGAAGAGGTCGAGGCCGCGCTCGTAGACCTTGAAGCAGTCTTCGTAGTACTTATTCTCCTCTAGCAGGTTCGCGTAGTTGACGATGGTTTGCGGTGTTGCGATGCGAAGCTCGAATATTCTTTCATACACCTTCTTTGTCTCCTCCAGGGTGCTGACACTCTCGACGAGATCGACGTAGAAGCTCCACAACTTCCAGCTCTTGTGTACACGCTGTTGTGGTGACAGCGACTCATCGAAGTAGTCGACATTCGACCGCTTAGGGGCTTGCGTAGCCTTGGCCATGATGTCCACGGCCTTGTCGAAGTTTTCGTTGCGAAGCTCCATCTCGGCCCATTCGCACCACATCTCAGCCAGCTCGGAGACTGACTTGAAGGGCACCTTGACAGCCTTCTCCATGATGACACGGGCATTCTTGAGGTCGCCGCCTGATTCGTACAATTTGGCATAGTTGGCCCAGAGCTCGTGAAACTTGCCGAGTGCCTTCTTGGGGTTGATTGCCGCAATGGCGTCGGTGTAGGTCTGGACCACCTCTTTCTTGTTGTCACCCCAAAGAGCGACGCGCTTCTCCCATTCGATGACATTGTGCGGGTTCTGTCGAAGCATGACATCATTCAGCAGGAAGGGCCGTCTTTGCATGAGGGATTCGAAGCGGACCATCCGGATGTCAAGGTCCGCGTCAGCAGCCTCGTCGATCTTGCCCTTCTCCGACCGAACAGCGGCCTCATTGAGCTTGATGCCAATCATGGCCTCCTCGGCCTCCACGTACGTGTCAAAGACGATGGAGAAGTCGCGCACAGTCATGACTGTGGTGACAGCCTCCTCGAAGACGTCGCGGGCTTTCTCGTACTCGCCCCTGTGCATCCAGTACCGCGCCAGACCGACCCAGAGTATGCCTCGCTGATCGGGGAACTTGGAGATGCCGCTCTGGATGATCTTCTCTACGTCGATGCCGCTGTCGTCGCTGGTGTCGATTTCCTTGGCGTGGTCAATCATCAGATCGATCATCTCGGTCCAGAACTGGAAGGGTCCCTTTGCCTCCTTGCTCTTGAAGCGCGGGTTATTGAGGATTTCCATGTACTTCTTGACGGCCTCGGTGTACTTGCGCATATCCTTCAACAGCTCGATGAAGTCCTCGGCGTCTTCGGGGTGGATTTGCATGTAGCGACGCCAGATCTTGACGGCCGTCTCGCCTGACGCAGACGTCGCGAACGGTCGGTAGAGGGCCCATATGCGGTTGTGCTGAGTCAGAGGCAGGGCGCGTAGGGCTCGGTCAAACGTGCGGCGGGTAGTGGTAACGAGGGGCTGCTGCATGAGGAAGTTGAGGTACATCTCCCAGATGCGCGGCATCTTGTTGAGCAGGACGAGGGCGCGTTCGAAGAGGGCGTTGACCTTGACATAGTGGGGCGCGAACTTGGCCGGGTTCTTCTTTGAGAGGTGCTTGGTGCGCAGCTCGAGGTACAGCTTCCACAGCTTGTACGAGCGCGGAAGCGTCGTGACGGCGCGCTCAAGCACAAAGGCCTGCTCCAGGATGCTCCCACGTGACTTCTTGAAGCTGTAGTAGTCGAGCCAGGGCTTCACGCTGCCGGCGTTGCGCTGGATGTCCTGCTCGTACGCGACGTCCTGGTCGGTGATGAGGAAAAGGTCCGCCGAGGGCTCCATCTTCCGCTTGGAGGGCCGCGAGAGGCTCGCGGTGACGGTCCTGAGGAGTTCGCCGGGCATGATTGCGCCAGAGCCAGGGCGTGTGTTGCCCGCGGTGGGCAGGAGGGCGATGGGGTGCGGTGTTGGACGGCTGACGAGGCGTGTCGAAGTGTTAAAGTTCTGAGGAAAGAGCGATGGTCAGCCGTCTCCTGCAGCCAATAAGCAACGTGTATTCCGAGGACCCGCTTCTCAGTGTTGGTAGGCGCGCGCGCACGGGTCTCACATCCATGGATAGCTAGCTCCCCGGCATAGCTGCGTCACGTTCCGCTGGATTCACCTGGCCGCACTGCGCACGCTGACTGGCTCCGAGACACCTCCCAGAATATCTCCGGCCATTGTCAGCCTCTACCCTCGGTTTTAGCCCCATAGCCTTCTCCACCAACTGTTCGAGCCGCAAACATGTCTGGCAGCGGGGTACGCCAGCCCGAGCTATGCAATGCCCGGGACATCTGATGCTAACACGACCCTCAGGCACGAGAGGCCGTCTTCGCGACGCGGCAGTCGCTGGGTCTGATGAAGGGCAAGCTCAAGGGCGCCCAGACCGGCCACGACCTGCTGAAGCGAAAGAGTGAGGCCTTGACCAAGTATGCACTCGCTGTCTCCAGTCCACTCGTGAAGCTTTGCTGACCATGTGCAGGCGCTTTCGAGGTACGACTATGCTATATGCACCCCCACCATCTGCCTTTGTAACTGAAACCGTTTCCAGAAATAACGCGCCGTATCGATGAGGCCAAGCGCAAGATGGGCAGGGTCATGCAGGTTGCGGCTTTCTCCCTCGCCGAAGTTACCTACGCCGTCGGCGGCGACATTGGCTACCAGATTCAAGAATCCGCAAAGCAGGCCCGCTTCCGCGTACGAACGAAACAAGAGAACGTCTCCGGTGTCTTCCTCCCGCAGTTCGAAAGCTTCACTGTCGAGCAGAACAACGACTTCGCCCTGACGGGTTTGGGCAAGGGTGGTCAGCAAGTACAAAGATGCAGAGAGACGTACGCAAGAGCGGTCGAGACTTTGGTGGAACTGGCTAGTCTACAGACTGCCTTTGTCATTTTGGACGAAGTTATCAAGGTGGTCAACCGCCGTGTAAACGCCATGTGGGTATCCTTTCCTTCCAGACAACTGCCGAAGCTAATAGCCAACAGTGAGCACGTCATCATCCCCCGTACCGAAAACACCATTAAATACATCAACTCTGAGCTTGACGAGCTCGACCGAGAGGAGTTCTACCGCCTGAAGAAAGTGTCCAACAAGAAGCAGAAGGATGCTGCCGAGGAGGAAGCCGCGAGGGTGGCGGCGAAGCAGAAGAACGAAGAGACAGAGAGTGAGGCGCGAGAAGATGCTGCCGAGAGCAAGGACATGCTGGGCGACGAGGACAACGAAGATGTCATCTTCTGAGCGCTCTACAGGCGACTAGTAGGGCCCGTCCGTGTAGTGTCGCCTGCGGCCCATTGGGCGCTGAATCCACCTCTCTAGCTCTCGCTCGCCAACGTCTCGCATGTAGACATGCACCTTCCAGAATGCTGATACGGAGTCCTTGGTCCAGGTTCCGTTTGGCATCCCGCGCGGGGCGTTTTCGACCAAGCTAAATAAGAGATAAGCATTGTGCCATTTAATGTGAACGTTGGCCTTTTGATAATAAGACTCTATTGTGCCGGCCTGTATCTGTGCCGAACAAGGTATCATAAAATGCATAAATCCATAGCAATAATCCATACGCAGTAACCTACTGTTGCCGCTGGTAGGTGACTTTCATAGGCTTGCCCTCTGCGCCGATCGGGGTGTTGGCTGTCGATTCTTTCGCTGTAATCGCAAACTGCTCGTTCTCGAACTCCGCAAAGGCCACAGCCCTGACCGAGACCAAGCGCACTTCCTTGAAGCCTTCGAAACGCTCGAAAATCGTCGTGAGGTCGTCCTCGTCGACATCGCGGGGGATGTTCTGCAGGAAGAGCGTCTTGTTGGGTCGTACGTATTCGTCGGGAACAGCGGCTGCTCCGGTTTTGGCTGCGCGAGGCTTCTCGGCGGCGACTGGGTTGGCTTGCGCTTTCGCGTCTTCTTCGGCGCGCTTGAAGTCTATGGCAGTCAGTACGGAGCACCCTCAGAAGTGGTAGGAGATGCGCACCCCTAAGCGTCAGGCGCTTCCGCTTGTGGTCGTCGAACAGTTCCGGCGCCTTTCGCTTGACTGTCTCGTCGCTGTGTGTCTTCGCCCTG
Source organism: Alternaria triticimaculans (assembly GCF_023758025.1). Lineage (NCBI taxonomy): Eukaryota > Fungi > Ascomycota > Dothideomycetes > Pleosporales > Pleosporaceae > Alternaria > Alternaria triticimaculans. Next base: position 3,330,799 of record NW_026055958.1, read on the forward strand.
TGCACCTTCATGACCTTGCCGTACATCTCGAAGCCGTTCATTTCCTCCACAGCCTCCAGTGCAGCCTTCTCGCTGTCAAAGACAATAAATGCCTGTCCCTTCCGCTTCAGACTGCTCTTTGCGATAACATCCAGGATCGGACCGTAGTATTGGAAGACCCGTGTCAAGGCTTGCTTCATGGTATCGATCTTGACGCGCTCCTCGAGGTTGTTGACCTAGTGCTGTCAGCAATCGCGCCACCGAGTGCAATGTGAGTGCGTTGCTGGCGCGCTCGTGGTCCAACTCACGTATATACTATATTTCTCCATTAGCATCAAGGGGACCTACCTTTTGGGCATGATCTTGCACTTACGTTTCGATGGGCACTGGGTATTTGCTGGGGTCTACGAGACCGCCGCCCATTACTACGCCCTCCATCTTGTCCGCCATCTTGAAGCGACTGTTGTGTGGGTAGTGGAGTTGTATGGCGTGGTCTCACTTACCCGACGAAGCTGTCGGGAGCTCGAATTCGAGATCCGCGCCAAGCACGCTAGGCTGCGTCCGCACGTGACGACGAACACCGGGCCCTGAGGAGTTTTGCACCTGCAGACAGATATTCAAGGGTCGACATACAATATACCTCCAACGTCTTGAAATTCGCGAAAGCTATCACTTCTTGTCACTAAGCAGTCTGACGCTATTATCGCTTCTCGTAAGTTGTAAGAGCGTTATGGATGACCGAAGGTGTATGATTTGAGCCACCCCTCATTATGCATTGAGCGCGTTGTTCTCTTGCTGCTGACAGCTATTGACTCTCCCTACCGATCACTGAGGCACTTAAAAAAGGCGCTTACATTCTTCATCATGAGTACTGACGTCAGCATGCGTCTGAGCTGATGAGGCTCGTGCGGAAACTTCTGCCAGATGCCTTTCCAAAACTGACAAACATCAATTTTGCATCTCATCACGTCGTCGATTTCCAAACTATCTTTGCAATGCCATCACCAGGAATACGATGGCGATCGCACCCATTGTTCATAGTCTTCACTGTGGGAATGGGTGCGTTCGTGGACCTTTTCTTGTACGGGCTCATCGTGCCAGTACTGCCGTTCCTGTTGAAAGACCGCATCGATCTACCTGACTCTCAGATCCAAAGCACGATATCGAACCTCCTAGCAGTCTATGCAGCAGCTTCCTGCCTGTCTTCACCCATCGCAGGCTTCCTAGCCGACAGGTTGTTTTCGTCTCGGAAGCTGCCTTTCCTCCTCGGGCTCATTCTATGTTTACTTTCGACCATTCTTCTAGCTCTCGGGCGGAGCGTCGCCGTTCTGGCCATTGCACGATTTCTCCAGGGAGCATCGGGAGGTGTGGTGTGGACCATCGGCCTTGCTATCTTGGTTGAGACAGTAGGCCGCGAGAACTTGGGCAAGACTATGGGAACTATCTTCAGCTTCATATCGGTTTCCACGCTTGTCGCACCTATTGTCGGCGGTTCATTATACGCGAAGACTGGATACATAGGTGTCTTTGGCGTGGCAATAGGGTTGATTGGCATAGACTTCATTTTGAGATTGCTCATGGTGGAAAAGAAGGTGGCTGAGAAATACTCTACTCCTGAGACACATGCCTCTGAACCGGATCGGAACAATGAACAGCAAGACACGGAACAAACACCTCTTCTACCAAACGGTCCCTCTACGCTCGATCAATACCGCCTTTCCAAACCAACAAATCGCTTCACCCGCAATCTTCCCATCCTCATGCTGTTTCGTCATCCTGGCCTGCTAACCTCCGTATGGATTGGATTTGTGCAAGCTCTTCTTCTTGGTTCTTTCGACGCTACTGTGCCGTTGGTAGCTTCGGAGCAACTAGGTTTTGACAGTCTCAAAGCTGGATTGCTCTTCCTACCACTGGGCGGTGCGGATTTCCTGCTGGGTCCAGTCTTTGGCTGGTGTGTCGACAACTATGGCACGAAGCCGGTATCAGTCTTTGGATTCATTTGGCTGATACCAACGCTTGTATTACTCCGACTTCCGACTGAGTCGAGTATCATCGAGAGATTAGACAACAGTCACATCATCGCACTCTATTCTGCATTGTTAGCGATGAACGGACTCGGCCTGGCGGTTATCAACAGTCCTAGCATTGTCGAATCTGGGACTATCGTCGAGAATTACTACAAGGCGAATACAGACATGTTCGAGCAGGCTCCGTTCGCCCAACTCTACGGCATCAACAGCATGGTGTGGAGCGGCGGGCTGACTGTAGGCCCACTGCTGGCTGGGTATCTACGAGATAAAATTGGGTACGGCAACATGAATGCCGTGCTTGCTGGTATCTGCGCATTCACAGCAGTTTTGGCGGCGCTCTTCATCGGTGGTAGAGAAAAGGATCAGGACGCGTCTAGCGAGAACGTAGAGTAAACTTCGTTTTATATTTTCGATTATCATATTGTAGCATTATTACACCTCCACTCGTTATGCAGCTTGACCATCGTTCAGACACTCGAGCTGATCAGCCACGATGTCTGCTGAAAAACTTCATCCTGCCGGCCGACGCTGATGACTTAGGTTGGAAAGCGCGCAGACTGATGGAGCTAGCGCAACGTTCTAGTTCTGACCGCAAGTACAGTCGTCACCCGAGCCACTGAAGTTCTTTCCACAATATCCACAGCGGGGACCGCTTGTATTGCGGGTGGTAGTTGACACTGTAGTATTTTAGCAGGAAGAAAAAAGCAGTAGAGCTCTTGATTTACAGTACATACTGGCTATTTTCGTTGTTCTAAGGTTGATGGATAAGCTGTATGTTGGTGCTTTTGGCTGTGCAAGTGGTTCGACGATGCTGGTACTATATGGTTGTTGTGGTATTGTGTCTTTAAGAAGTTGTGGTGTCGAGGAGCAGACCGATGCCTTTTATACTGCATAGTACTTGTAAAGACTTCCATGTCACTTTCAGGGACCCTGGAATCTGGCAAAAGACTTCAAAATTTACAAGAGTCAGCGGCTACCACTAGAGCGTAGTATTCACGAAAGACAAGTGACTGCAAACTGACAGCTGCAATGCATGGAATTGACCAAATACCATGGTAGATTCTGGACGGGCTCTATATCTGATTTGGATGTCAAAAGCCTGGGGTGTTATTCAACTGGCTCTAAATATAGCTGCCTGACTCTCTGTGGTGCTTTCTCATGTTTCTCATTGCTTCTCAAGATCCTTCAGTACCCGTTGTGTAAGCTCATCGTTATCTTCCTTTGAAAAAGGACGCGAAGGTCGCTCCATACTATCCCCAACAGTCTTGGGTATCCAACCTTCTAGCGCGTCGTCACTTAGCTCCAAATTTTCCCTCACAATCCACCGGCGACGAATCTCCGCGCTGATACCGGTGTTCTGCCTGGCGCTGGAGTCAGCGATGAGATGCACGGCTTTGACCAGCTTCTCGGAAGCTTCTCCGCCTGAAATCATATGGCGTGTCTTCTTTTTGAACATGAGATAAAAGTCCAAATGCTGGTTGCAGTTACCTAGTGAGATGTCTTTGACAGCTGTTTCGAATGCTGAAGGGAAGAAGCCCGCCATCTCCCAATCGATGATAGCAGCGAGATCGTACAGCAGGCCATCTTGGGCTTGCCATCTTCTTACAAGCAGGTTTCGTGGTTCCAGGTCGTTGTGTGAGAAAACCACGTTTCCGTTGAGGGTTTTTAGATCCTGCTCTGAAAGGTGGATTTCACCTAATGCTGGTAACGCGGATTTGATGATAACACCGTCTCCGTCTAAGGACACCTCTATGCTGGAAGTAGCACAGGTTGGGTCTTGATGCTTAGCGATAAATAATGTGAGGAACTCGCGAATATCCTTAGCGAAACCAATTCTTGCACTGCCGAATTCAAAAGCTTGAACAACATTTACCGGACTTGTATCGGGAATAAGCCATCGAGCGAGTTTACGCGGCTCTCTGACGTCTTGAATTGCATCCATAGCATTGACAAGATCATCGACCAAGAACGACTTTTGCGCGAGATCAAGGGATGGCCAAACAGATTCCAGCGTCACAGTGTCAGTCACAAACTCAGTAACCGTGTAATCCACATTCTTTTTGTCTCCCGTTACTGCCTCCCCAAAAGCGAGTTGTTTGGGAACATATGTTCGAATTTGGACGGCGGCTGCCTCTTGAATAGCAGAAACGATGGCGAGTGACCCACTTGACGCGTCAATCCGGACGATGACAGCGGGGCTGTTTTCAAATTCTGCCTTGAATGTGCAGTTGGTGAAGGAGTTGGCCAGTATATCGATTGAAGTTGGTTGCGATTCAGGGAAGATTGTCGAAATGACGGCGGCATCAGGAACAAGTAGACGATCATCCATCTTCTAAAGGCTATGTCTGCTGAGGTAACGGAGGAGAATGTATGTCGTGCGACAAGGCGGTTCTTATATCGTGGCGAAGCCCCAGTGACCCACGTCATAAGCGTAGCTGGCGTGTTTGTCTGCCCCTTCTGACCTGTCAAGCCATTTGTTTGCTCTACACCATGCTAGGTACCCCAAAACCCATATCCTCAAGAAAGGCCGATGGGTCAGCAAAACTGGCCCAATCATCGAAAGCTGCGAATGAACCTGATGCAGATGTCGTTAAAGCCTCGACAGGGGCGAAAGGAGCTGCGTACGATGCCTGAGATATGTCTTTATCCGTTGGCCTAGCCTCAAATGGAGGCTTGTATGCTGTCGGTATGTTTGACGCCAAGCACGAGAACTTTGTGTCATAGAAAGACTTCGCCCACTTGATCTTCGCAGACCACTTCGCAAAGGCTTCGTTCTTCAGGTTCAGGCTATCAGGATGCGCCTGCGATACAGCATCGTACCGTCGAGAAGCCTCGCCCAGAAGCGTCGAAAAGTCGACGAATTCTCTGAGAGCTTGAACATCCCAGCCGTCCATCTCTATCAGACTTGCTCGGACAAGCACAACGAATATGTACGCAAACTGCGCAAAGACGCCGAATGGAACAACAAGATAGTCCTCGACGGGTAGTTCTAGGTATATCTCTGTGTACTCTTTGGCCGCGTCCATGCATTGCCACATTCCGTCTAGTCGCTGCCGTAGGTCCGTTTCCTTGACTGTGTGGGTGGCGAGATTCCCGAATGAGCGTTCCCAGATCGCGGTTCGGGTACAGGCTTGCTGCAAACGCGACACTATCGCCGTCGCTGCGTTTCCAGATGCTAGCGCAGCCCTGTCGAGGTCGCTCAAGAATGATTTGGCATACAGTTGCACTGGAGCATGCTCGCAGTCGGTAGCCATGGCTTCTTGCATGATGCGCTGGCTCTGCGCTAGCTGTACGAGCAGAAAATCGCTTTCGTATTCTCGAGCTTGCTTTAGTACCTCGGCGCAAGCTGTATGCCATGGAGTCCAGTTAAGGTTGTCGATCTTCCGGAACGATGTAAATATCTGTGAGGTCAGATAAAATGTTCCGAGAACTGCACGTCGCTCATCGTTCGTTACGACCTTTGCCGGTTGTGGCACACCGTGCGCTTGTGACGCTGCCATCAAAGCCGCCTTCTCACAAAACCCTGGTGCGCGATCGATATCCAGGTCATGAGTGAGCGCCATGGTAAGGTGTAGAAGTACTGTGTGACTTGGTGGTGCGAAGAGATGCGGGTTATACCAGTTTCCAATCACTAGCATACCCTGTAACAGGTCGAGTGATTTCTCACCGTTGATCAACACCCTCTCGGAGATTTCTCGTATGAGGTTCTTGACCATGATCTGTTGGGCTGCTGTATCATGGAAGAAAGCTACTGTTTTGATGGCCTGTAACAAGAACGGCTTCTTGCTGACCAAGCTCGAAACATCGGTACCAGCTGGAAACACCACAAAAGGCATGTGAGGTGCCATTAGTCTCTGGTAACGATCGAATAAAATGTCCGTGTTTATTTCGTTCATCTGAAGCATCGCGTCGCGAGCAGGAGTAGTACTACCGACAGATCCAGTAGTGCTTGGAGTCATGGTCAGTGGTACCTCAAGGGATTCTTTTGTCTGCCGTAAAGCAGAAGTATGCACATCCGACTTTGTAAATGCCTCTGACGCTTGCTTGTTGGCCAGAGCTTCGGTTATGTCTACAAGCTGTGCCTCGAGATGCTGCAATTGAGCGGACCGTCTACTTACAGTTTAGCATCGTGAACCCGGACGTTGGATGCCGCTCGAACTTGACTCACGTTATTGTTTTTGCCCTGCTTCTGCGTTTCGTTGGCTCACGAGTCTGGCAGATCTTATGAAGTCGTGTACATCTAAGAATATGTTAAGCTTTTTGAACTCGTTCAAGATAATCCCCCGGACTGATGACTCATGCTAATTGATCAGTCATGCTGTAGTCACTAACCTTTCGCAGTTGCTGCTCTCAGAACGCCTCACACATTTGCTCTTCGCCTTCGCACAGACTGCACACGATCCATGCTGTGCATGAGTCGTGTTTTGCGACGTGGCTGTTACTCCTTCAGATTCTTCGTATACTGAACTCATTGCGACTAGGATGTAGCAGTAAAGTATTGAGAACTCGTAAAGTAAGAGTGATGATGAGGACGACGAAGTTGATGGCAATAGGTAAATCAACATGGCAATATCTCCGTCCGTCTAAACTCCGAAATCTGCAGTATGACAACATCAATCTCGGCTCAACTTTCAACCGTTCAGCAGCTTCTCATGCGCTCCTCCATATCTTTTACCTGCAACGGGAAATGTCTCCTGAGCTTTTCGAAGGTCTTCCATATCCTCATCAGTCAACTCTAACAGCTTGCTGTTCAAGGTAACGCGTTCGATGTTGGTAGACCCTGGAATGGGAATCGCCCCTTGCCGCGCTACCCAAGCGATAGCGACTTGTGCCGACTTGAGGCCTTTATCCTGGGCAATCTTCTCCACGGCCTCGGCAAGCCTGTAGTTCTGATCAAACACTTCAGGCCGAAAGCGATCGAACATCTTCGGGCGAAAATCGTTGGGCGAAAGATCATCGAGCGACTTGAAACTGCCCGTGAGCCAGCCTCGACCGACCGGACTGTACGCAATCACAGGTATCTCGACTATATTGGTGTTGTCAGCGTCAGATCTTCAAAGCAAATTCTTCCGCGGAAAGACATACGTTCAGAGCATGCTTCCATGATTCCATTCTGAAGGGGATCGGGTGTGAACAGGCTCAGCTCGATTTCTACGGCTGAGATCGGGTGAACGGCATGAGCTTTGCGAATGGTGTCTGCATTGACTTCAGATAGTCCAATGCCCCCGATCTTACCCTCTTTAACCAGCTCGGCCAAAGCTTTGATGGATGTTTGAACGGGCGTGTTGGGATCGATGCGTGCTGGCATTCCATCAGTTGTTGCTACAAGATCAACTTGCCGACGTGCTCATACCCATCTCGAAGATATCAATGGATTTCGCGCCCCCTAGCCCTTCCAGAGCCTGCTCAACAGATGCGCGAATGGCCTCTGGGCTGCCTACTGGGCCTGTTCCATGATTGAAGGCGCCCTTGATGTTGACGACAACCTTTTCAGCATCCTCGGGGTATTTTTCGAAGTAGTGGCGCATCAGATGTACGGAGTTTGACTCCGGCGTGCCATAGTGAAGACCTCCGTTCCATAGGTTTGCACCTTGGTCTAATGCGGTCTTCAGCAGACTGATTTGATGCTCGCGCTCAAACTGAGGAAATGGAGCAGGAAGAGTCAAGCCTGGAGAGTCTGCTGTCAGTACGTTGCGTCTAGAATGCTCAGGCAGCGTGGGACGGACCTAACATTCCGAGCCCGACAGGGCCCACTGGCTTGCCACACACGCGTGTAGCTGCTGCTCTTCCAATACTCATGACGGGCGATAAATAGTAAAAGAAGCCTTGCAGGCTGTCAAGTTCATAGTAAGGGACGATCTGATTGAGATAGATGATACGTATGGCTGGTAACAACGACCATGCTCTTATAGCTTTATTCTGAACGGTGCTGCGAGCCACAACACCGTCCGTCCCCGTGTCTCGAGCATGCATAATTCGGCATCATTTCAATCTTATGAGAAAGTAGGAAGCGACTGTTGTTGCGCCGTTCCCGGTCCCCGTTGGATGTTTGTGTGGCTTGCTGGGGAGGGAACGGAACACTGCGACCGCGCGGTGGCAGCTTGGTGGGCAGTCGGCGCTTCGGGCGCTATTTGAACCTCCGCCCCGTTCGAGCGGCGGCTCAGCACCCACCTAGCACCCAACCTCAACACACAATAAGTACATGTTACGGCCCTCCTCAATCGCAAGCAGGTGATTCCCAAAATCAGACCATTGAGAACTTGTTGTTCTTGTCATATACCATAACCCTCAGCAGCATACTCGCAGGATCGTCATCCGCATCTGGCTTAATTACCAGATTCTCCAACAGAACGAAGCCCATATGCTGGTACAGTGGAAATCCCATCGGACTTGCCTCAAGGCCTACGTCAATGCCCGCAGCTAGAGCCTGGTCGACACCCCATTGAGTGAGCGCAGTGCCCGCACCGCGCCGACGATAGTCTGGATGGGTTGCAAGCAGAACGAGGTAGTAATTCTGAGGATACATCTTCTCCCAATATTTCGAGTGGGTGTAGTTCAGCGCTTGCTGAAAGGCGATCATGCGCTTCGGATCGCCATCACGCCGCCTGAACTCCTTTCCTATGGCCCAGTTCTCCACAAAGGTGATGTAACCTGTCATTTCTCAGTATTGTGTTCATCGAGGTTCGCGCGTGCATGCCCACAGTGTAGCGCGTTGAACACGCCCTTACTCCACAGGCCTGTCAGAGCCTGTGTCAGCATACTCTTCCCATTTCTCTCCCATAATGCGAACGCGATTATTGTCGCTACTGCTTCTCCACGATCTTCGCGCTTTTCCTTTAATGACGCGACTTCTTCAGCCACGATGAGCGTGATTTTGGGATGGTAGAGATAATGTTTGAACACTTGCAACCAAAAGAATTGACTGTCATCAGGATACTGGCGCCTGTACCTCCAGATGAATTCGAACCCCGGGTCATCAGGTAGACTAGCGAGGGCAACCGTCGTGACACGAGGGACGTCGCGAAGTTCAGCAAGCCTGACCCTGAAGGACGGTGTTGGCGACATGCTGTTTGAAGCTGGACGGGGCGGACGGCCGCCTGAGCTGGGGCGAACCCCTCATTTTATCGCTAAACAAAAGCCGCGGTACAGTACGCGGTTAGATCCATAGGATCTTTCTGCTTCTCAGGCCTGCCACAGTATGTGTAGGTGGTAAGACGGAGCTGCAGCCACCTGATTGCAAGTCCGAGATGATAGGCTGATAAGGTCCACGGAGACTTGAGGAAGGGGTGACCGCGTGCACGGGCCATGCAGCCTGCCGCTCCCCATCGATTGCCTCTGCCGCATTTTCCGCACGACATCAATGTGAAGATGTCGGTATGGGATCGACTCTCTGTTGAGCTCGTTGATGAGGTAGCGTTCTTCGTCTTCCGATTCGATACTGTAGGCTAACGAAAAGTCCAGATTTTCTCCTACCTTGCAAGGCCCGTGACTGAACCCCGGTATTCATGGGATGAGAGCAGGCCTATCCACGATTTTGATTACATATGTGGCCTCAGCGGCTATGACTACCCACATGTACTTCACCGGGAGCTGGAGATTCGGCTAGTCTGTAAAGCTTTCGACCACGCCATGACCCGTCTCTACTTCCAACATAAATATGCGACATTCCACACCTGGGAGAACACAGCTACCTCGAGACTTCAAGAATACATCATAGAAGAAGGCGCTAAGTTTGCGCCTTGCATAAAGCGCTTACGAATCATGTTGTCTGAATCAAGACTGAGCCCCGATGGATTGTTCGAAAAGAGAGACGTCGAAAATAATCCTGGGCTGGCTGGAAAGTTGGCCCTTTTGGTCGCGAACACGTCAGCCTTGGTCCCTCGGATCGAAGAGGCTGTCTCTGAATTACAAACGCTAAAACGCCTTGTTATTACGCTCGAAGAAAATTGGCGTAGCGCACCGTTGGAAGTTGATCAGCGAGACGATGAAGACTATGGCCTCAAGCTTGATCTTGACTTCCTGCAGCTCATTCGTAGCAACATCGCGAGCATATTCTCCTCGCCACGCGTACATCTTCCTTTGCTGACTTATCTTCGACTTACGCTGCCCTCAGCATACGACATTGCGATCATCGGCGCTTGTATTCAGGACGATATGGCCATGCAACTGCGACATTTGTTTTTGGAATACATCGATGGCACAGGGCCATTCGGTGATCGCGCGTACGACCTTGACGAGAGGTCTGTTAACGACGATCACGGAACCCCACTCTACTCTAACCTGCAAACGCGTTTTCCAAATACGGATTACATGGACGGCATATGCACCTTGGTGTCGCGTTGTCGCAATCTCGAATCTCTTGGCCTGAAGGGCACTCAATACTGCAACCTTGAATCGCTCATGTGGCGCCCGACCGGAGATGGGCTCAAGACCTTATACATTCACCGTGCGAGAACCCCTTCTTCAGTCTTACTTGCTCTCCTATCCCCGTCCACCAGTATCCCAGAGTCGTCGTCGAGCTCTAGAATTGTTTCGGTGGAGCTTTCAGACGTGGACCTCCACGGAAGTGCGTGGGGCACGATCTTTGATCACTTGGGATATAGTCCGCTACTCGCCTACTTTGATATGAAGGACATTTTGACAGGGAGGAGCGACCAAGGGAGCTTAGTCAATTTGATAAGAAAGGTTGATGCTCGGGAAGGTTACTTGGGTGAGGATTTGCAGGACCTATACCGGGAGAGTTTGGACAGTTTTTTGAATGGAGAAAGTAACGGCTGAGGTTATAGAGTACATATCTGGCTTGTCCAAATACAATCTGTTCAGAAAGCTAGGGTTTGTCCCGCCTCTTTAGTAACAGCCGCTTTAACGTTCGCGCTGCCCAATAATTCGTACTTGTAGGGCAAGCTTTGCGCACTTAGTGTACCCTTGGGAGCTGTATTGGCGCTCTGCCCACCAAACAACACGTCCTCAACGACTGCATATCCATCCTCCGCGCTACTCTCCGTGTAAACCATCTTCTTGCCACTGTTCTCAAAGACCGAGCTTTGAACCAGGGCTTGCGCACCCATGCGGGTGTTCACACCTGTAGACTGCTCGTTGTAGTAATTGTTGAAGATGTGCGCTGTGCCAAATCGGAGCAATGGTCCGCGACTGTTGACGCGGTAGAAGTGGTTGTTTGCGTATGTTACGCGGAGGTGGCCAGTGTCTTCGGCGGCGTTCTTGTCGGAATGGCCTGCCAAGGTGCCTTTGGACTGCGCTGCATTAGCCAGTGTGTATTTTCGTGAAGATGAACATGAGGACGTACATGGTTGTGAAAGTAGGTGTTGGAGATGGTTACGAAGTCAGCAGCGTGCGAAAGATCGACCAGCCCATCGTAGGTGTCTTTGCCAACTGTCTCGTCACCATAGTAGTCGCAATGATCGACCCATACATTGGTAGAGAGTTGAATGGTAGTGGCATCGCCGTACTCGGCGGGTACCCTGCCGATCTTCATATTGCGTACAATCACATTCTTCTGCCCTAGAATTGTGAGACCGATGCCAGTCAGGGCTGTATCGTGTTAGTCAGAACTCATGCAACTTGGAAAGGCAAAAGACGTACAGCTTCCAGTCTTTCCAATGATGGTCTTGTCCGAGCCAACCTGTACTTTTGCAGCACCATTGATAGCTCCTTGAACTACAATGTTCAAGGGTCCGGAAGAGTTGGCCGCTGCCGAGAGTTGGGGTAAAGTGCTCACGGTGGTAGTAGGACCACCGGCTCCCCCCTTTGTCCCACCATTTGCCATCGCGAAACCAACATTAGCAGCATCTGTAATGCTAGCCCTCTTCTCCAAGGCTCTTGCTGGTGTGTCCTGATAAGTTGGGGTAGGCGATGCTGTGACTGCAGCCACCGCAACGAGTAGAAAGGAGGTAGAAAGCTTCATGGCTAGTACTTGGTGCGACTTGAGATGATGGTGCTTGGTCGTTCTGGCTGAACCTATGTACACGTCGAAGCTCCATTATGTATAACACGTCGGCGTTTGGACCGCAATAATTTTCGCTGATCATCTCCGTGAAGCTCAAGGAGTGGCTTGATCTCCACCGACTTCATATAAACAACGAACCCTCTTAGGTGGAATTCGATGGCGAATGTCGCCGCGGAAACGCCTGAATACTTGGAGTAACATGAATCATTCCGCGTGACCAATGTGTAGCTCGATTGGGTAGTTTGGACGTGCATCACGGCTGTGGCCGAGCGTTGGCTGATGCATGCGAAACATATCGGTCCGGAGAAACCCCTGGTTGGAGGAAGTTAGCTCAATCCGGTCACCCCAGATTTGCATCTATCTAGCATCACAATGCCAAGTCTGGGGAATATCGTTAGCTTAAGGAATGTTGCGGGGAATACAACGCGTTGATACTGTTGATTTTGAAAGAACATGCTTGTGGATGATGCGCATGGTCATATTCTGATTTTGGTGTGAGTTAACATCGCGACATCGACCCCGGCACCAGGACTGAACACGACTGCAACGATTGAGGCATCCTCAATCTTCAAACCCAGGCACGGTTTTCGTAATCGGCATTAGTACCTCCAACCATGATGTTTCCATTGCCATTGGCAACCGCAAAACCAGCGCAACTGTGATCAAGTCTCGTGCAACCGTCAATGACAGCCAAGACACTCCATGCAAGATCGATGCTATGCCATACAAGTCAGGTTTGTTCTGTTTCATAGTCGTTTGTGCGGAGTAAAGGAGCGAAGATAAGCATACCAGTAACTAGTCTCATGCTGACCCGTTGTACTTATACCAACGACAACGCCATTGAACCCGTGCCAACACACCGTTCTCGGTTCTCTACTGTCGAACTCACAGAGAGTTTTGCCGAGAATGCGAAGATAATTGAAGCAGGAAATGAGATTGTTGACGTCTGTATAGGATCCATCTTCCGGGCCGCACACCAGTGTATTGTCTGAGGTGGCGGTTTGAGCTGCAGGGTGTTAGATGATTCCCACCTGAAAATGCGACAGGTACTTGTAATGATACGTGCTCACCGCTGGAACCTCGTACTATTGGCCACTCAAGTAGATCAGCTGTAGTAAGATTCAGAGATGCTAGAGACGGGAAACCTGGTCCTGGGATAAGTTCAGAGTGTACGTCTGGAATTGCATCTGAACAGTTTCCGAGCGTCAAGAGGGAGATAATGGGAAGACAGATTCTGAAAAGCATGGTGGACAGAGAGGCGCCTCTAACATGCCAAAACCTGGATTGGCCTCGAATATATCCTGTTACACAATAGCTATGTTTCCGTCAACTTTACGCTATTCATTGCCCTGGCCATAGTGTGATTGCTGCAAAACTTGATCGTCGCTTTCCTGTACACGTCGCATAGGTTAGCTTCGGGTACGACTGACATAGAAGAGTTAAACGTACCAGGCAGAATGGCCAAAAACGTTTATCAATGTGCAAATCATGTGCTTGTTGCACAGGATGATAGACCGAGTTCGCACGAGGTTACTGCGCGTGGGCGCTATCGATTGATAGCCATGCGATCACGACTCAGCACATGCACCCGGGGAACGCGCGTAACAGCCCGATGAGAAAAAAGACTCACAAACACGGTTACATGTGTATCGTGACAATGCTCGGCTCCTGTGATTGTGAACGGCTACGGTAGCTGTCAACAGGTACTCTGCCGTTGCAGTCGCACCAAAATACCTTCCAAATATCCGTCCAATTGAAACGACGCAAGAAAAAGGCAATGGAACGGCGCTCGGATAGGTGTTGGATACGAATTTCAGTAAAAGACGGTGGATTTAGAAACAACCATGCGAGTGGGGATAATGTGATGCGACGTATAGATGGCTGTACAATAGATGTGATATATCAAATCAGCTCGTGCTGACAAGTGTCATGCCTCAACACAGTGACCAGGTGTATCCAGGGAAGCGATCGCTGCCCGCGGAGTAGTAAGCATTCCTACCAACCAGGAACGAGCGCCATTGCGCCAAATAACAAAACAATGCAGGTGCAGTGGGAATGCAGTACCAACATGTGTCTACCTATCTCTGCCTAGTCTTTCCTCGTAGTCATCCACCAATTCGTATGCCGGCCTAAACTTCGGCTTCGAGGCGCCTGTCCCATTCCCAGTCTGGGGTACTTGTTGCGTAGACGGCTGGCGTACGAGCTTTGGGTTTGGGTGGGTATCAGTAGTTCCACCCAATGAGGTATATCCGCGGTCGTATAGCGAGCAGTAAGGTATGTTGAGGAAACGTATAAACTGAAGAAGTCAGTAAGCAAATGATACAGTGTGTGCATTGCGCGTACGGTCCATATATCCACATAGTGCCAGTCTATGACAGGATGTATCCGCACAAAGGCTGGCCACCCGGAGTCGGTCGGGTCAAAGAACTTCAGATGTTGGCCATGCGGATCCGTCCGCCGTGTCCCCACCAGGATCGCCTTGACAGATGGCATGTCTTTCAAGTAATCGGCGAAGGCAGCCTTCATGGGTTTCGCGTATTCTAGCAAGGCGAGCCAATATATCTTGCTACTATGCGCGACGAACTCCTCGACCTCGGGAAAGGGATGTGCGTCCTGTATGTACACGCATTGTACGGCGGTTTCGATGCTGGACGAGGGATTCGGGGTCTGCGTAAGACCCCGCCTGTGCATGGCGCAGAGGTATAGTATAAGAAGAACTAAACAGTCTTTGCCGCCATTATACGATAAAGACAGCTCTGGTAGACTACGTAGCTGTCAGTCCCTAGCTTCCGCACGCCGCCTACATGGTCAGCACCAACCTGTACTTCTCCAGAGCCTCTCCTATGACCCTCAGCGAGGTTCGCGTCTGCTCCTGCACATTCTTGACGCGATCAGACACATCTGTCGCGTCGAGAAACGTGACTATGCGGTCATTGATGCGCGTGCATAGCTCGTCGAAGGGCAGCGGGGTATCGGAGACAAGGGGATCTGAAAATCCGGAGGCGGTATTCATTGCAGCAAAAGTGCGCTAATCACGACATCAGATGCAGATGTAGGCGATTACGGTAGGGGTAGTGTCGACGATTGGCCGTACGGGGGTGCTGGTTCATGCCATGATGCGTGTGTCGGCCGTGCCAGGAGAGGCGAACAGGTGGAGGTAGCCGGTGCCTTATCGATAAGCGGACTGGATCCTCGGCACATCTCCATGCGGCAAGGCGGCGGCTGCCTCACCTGGCCACTCAGGCAGCGGACAGTAAGCATCGCAGCGGCCATCGGACGGGGCTCCACCACGAGATGCACCATGGGAGAAATTCGGTCTTGAGGCTCGCGTCGAGCTCTACAAGGCGATCTAGGCTGATTGATTACACCGAACGCGCATCTATGATGGTCTGATTCGCCGCTCTTCGGCCCTCGCCCCAGACCCTGACTTGCACTAAAGAATTGCGTGCTTTCGGCACGCGTTGTCATGACCTCTTAAAGGGAATTTTTCCACTGCCGTTGCCGCTGACTATGAGGACTGTCGCCGACGGTCCGAAGTATTACTACTGCTCGTCTCCCCCGTAGACATTTCCTTACTGTCACCGTCAACCCTGAATTCGCAGTCAATATGGGGTCTATCTCGACTGCAGGAGAGGCTGGTACGTCCCCGCAACCATTCGCCCCACCAATGCTCTACCCCATCATGTCGCCATGGGAGAGTAGTGGGAGGCTGCAAATGCACATATACTGACCTGCATGCTGTGTAGTGGCCCGAATTGCCCACCTGGCCTCCGATGTGATCGTATCGGTCGTCCCTTCCTTCACAACCGAGTCCGAGTTCTCGGAGCCTCTGCGGGGACTCCAGAAGCACAACGCGCCCAGCGTTGTTTGCAAGACACAGCCAGAGGTGTGTTCGCATGCTCACTGCAGCCAAATGGCTCGCACTGACATCCTCCCCAGATCCTCACTGTCCGCCAAAATGCCGACCCTCTGCTCTCCGTCTTCCAGCCCATCCGCTCGGGCAAGCTCACCAGCGTCACCACAACCTCGTCCATTCTCGTAAAGTCGATACCGCATCTTTACAAGCTCGCACAATACCCCGTCGTCCTCCACGTATCAGTGGCGCCCTCGGGCTTCCCTGACTTCTCCGACATCACCTCGATCAGACAGTCTGGATTCGCCTTCATCCAATCCGAGACACTACAGGAGTTGCAAGATCTTGCACTCACTGCCCATGCTTTGGCCATCAAGTCGGGCAAGGGTGTCATCCACTTCTTCGATTCGGGCGCGACCGCTTTCAAGAAGACTGTTGAGGTAGAGGATGCCGACCTGGTCCGAAGCGTCATCGACTTGGACGCGGTGGCGGCATACCAAAACACCAAGTCGGAGGAGACCACACTTTACGCCGACGATGGCAGGAACCCGACACTGTCCTTCGCTCGGAGTCAGGCTGTCAATGCCGCTCCAGCAGCAGCGCCTGTCAGCCTTCCCGAGCATCCCAAGTCGCTTCCTGCATCGGAGAGGAACAGCCAACGCGCCGATTCCTCTTCTGGCTCGTCGCAGCGCGATGCTAGCACCAGCGGCGCGTCAGTATCTTCGGCAACCACAGTGGAGTCATTGATCTCCAAGCCCGTTTCATCCGAGGACATCTACCGCTTCGCCACACAGATTTGGGGAACCATCCGCGATGCCACCGGACGAAGCTACGATGCCTTTGCTTTCTCTGGCACTGGTAACGAGGAGGCCGCCATCTTCCTCTTTGGTGCCGACACTGCCGTCTGGGCCACCGAGTTGGACAGCGTGGAGGAGACCAAGGCATACGCCAACACAGCCGTCATCACAGCCAGGCTATACCGTCCCTGGTTGGGTGCGTCCCTTGCCCCCTTGCTTCCCCGGTCGCTTAAGAGGATCGCAGTGCTGGAGCAAGTTCGACGAAAGACTACCCGATGGGGCCCTGTACTGCTCGACCTTCTGATGTCGCTCAAGTCGACCGGTGGCGCCTCTCCTACGGTTGTCGGATACCAACTTGGCTACATCAACGAGGACACTGTGTCGCAAGCAATGCGCGGCGTTTACCAGAACTTGATGAGCGAGACGCCTGTACAAAACCTCGTCATCGGCAATCTCGATGGACCGGAGCCCCAGGCTATCAAGGTCGAGCAACCAGGGTTAGAGAACGCCTACATGAAGATCTTGAACCAGGTCTTTGGTGAGAAGCTTCACATTGCTAACCAGCTTGGTTCGCAGCACGCCGGTATCTCCAACGAGATCTCCTCCACCCCAGAGTACGGATTCGGCTCGCTAGTAGCGCGCAAGGAACATCGTCAGCGATTCGTGGATGAGGCTGCGGCTGCTTCCAAGGAGAACGCTTTCACCACCCAAGCGCCCAGAGAGTGGCTGTCGAAGTGGGCACTGAACGCCGATGATACCGACAAGGCTAACGACCTGGCCTCTGAGGTCATCGCACGCTTGGGTACTGACGGCTCGCCCGCTGCCAGTCAGCTGTTATCATCAAAGAAGCTGTTCTACAAGGAATCACCATGGTTGATTGGCTCGGACGCCTGGGCGTACGACCTGGGTAACTCTGGTGTGCACCACGTCCTTGCCTCTGGCGAAAATGTCAACATGCTCATCGTCGACTCAACACCATATTCCGAGCGCGTAGCCGCCGACGCTGCGAGGCGGAAGAAGGACATTGGTCTGTACGCAATGAACTTCGGTAACGCTTACGTGGCATCGGTCGCTGTATACAGCTCCTACACCCAGGTTCTTGAGGCTATGATCGAGGCTGACAAATTCAACGGTCCCTCCGTCGTGCTTGCTTACCTGCCATACGAGAAGGAGAACGACACGCCCCTGACTGTCTTGCAAGAGACCAAGAAGGCTGTTGACCTTGGTTACTGGCCATTGTACCGATGGGACCCACGCGCCGAGGAGAAGGGTGAAGAGAATTTCAAACTTGACTCAGAGCGAATCAAGAAGGAGTTGGAAGAGTTCCTGTCCCGTGACAACTACATGTCTCAGGTCATGAAGAGACATCCTGAGTTCTCATCCAACATCTCTGGATCCTACGGAACCGAAGTCAGGCAACTGCAAAAGCGCAAGGCCAAGGATGCTTACAGCAAGCTTCTTGAAGGACTCCAGGGCGACCCTATGACCATTCTTTTCGCTTCCGACAACGGTAACGCTGAGAACCTAGCCAAGCGTCTAGGGAATCGCGGCAAGGCTCGTGGTCTCAAGACCATGGTCATGGCTATGGACGACTTCCCAATCGAAGATTTGCCCAACGAGCAGAACGTCATCCTGATGACTAGTGTAGCTGGACAAGGAGAGTTCCCTCAGAATGGTCGCACGTTTTGGGAGACCGTCAAGGACTCTACGGATCTGGATCTCGCAACAGTCAACTTTGGTGTCTTCGGTCTCGGTGACAGTCACTATTGGCCACGCAAGGAGGACAAGATCTACTACAACAAGCCCGCAAAGGACCTACATGCTCGTCTGCTTACTCTCGGTGCTAAGCCTTTGGCCGAGTGTGGTCTTGGAGATGACCAGGACCCAGATGCGTACCAGACTGCGTACTCTGAGTGGGAGCCAAAACTCTGGGAGCAGCTTGGTGTTGCCAACGTCGAGAATCTGCCTGAAGAACCGGCACCGCTGACCAACGAGGATATGAAGGCCGCTTCAAACTTCCTCCGAGGAACCATTGAGGAGGGTTTGGCTGACACCAGCACTGGCGCCATCTCTGCAAGCGATCAACAGCTCACCAAGTTCCACGGAACCTACATGCAAGATGACCGTGATCTTCGCGACCAACGCAAGGCCCAAGGTCTCGAGCCAGCATACTCCTTCATGATCCGCTGCCGACTTCCTGGTGGTGTCTCGACGCCGAAGCAATGGCTACAGATGGACGAGATCAGCACGAAGCTCGGTAACGAGACCATGAAGCTGACCACTCGCCAAACCTTCCAATTCCACGGCGTCGTGAAGGGCAAGCTCAAACCGGCTATGCAGGCTATCAACAAAGCCTTGATGACCACTATCGCGGCTTGCGGTGATGTCAACCGAAACGTCATGTGCAGCTCTCTCCCAACTCAGTCAAAGTACCACGGCCAGGTTCAGAACATTGCACAGAAGATCAGCGATCACCTTCTTCCTTCTACCACCGCCTACCACGAGATTTGGCTGGAGGATGATGAGACAAAGGAGAAGCGCAAGATCGCTGGTGAAGCTGTCCAAGACCACGAGCCACTCTATGGCCCTCTCTACCTCCCGCGAAAGTTCAAGATCACCATTGCCATCCCACCTCACAACGACACCGATGTTTACGCTCACGATATTGGTCTCATTGCCATTAAGGGTGAGGACGACAATCTCGTAGGTTTCAACCTACTCGCTGGTGGCGGTATGGGTGTGACGCACAACAACAAGAAGACCTACCCGCGAACTGGAAGCATGTTCGGCTACGTCGCAGCCGACCAAGTGCACCTTGCTTGCGAGAAGATCATGCTCGTTCAACGTGACCACGGTGACCGCAAGAACAGGAAGCACGCCCGTCTCAAGTACACCATTGATGACATGGGTATCGATGTTTTCAAGGGAAAGGTCGAAGAGCTCTGGGGACAGAAGTTCGACGAGCCCAGACCTTTCAAGTTCCAAAGCAACATCGACACCTTTGGCTGGCAGAAGGACGAGACTGGTCTCAACCACTTCACTTTCTTCATTGAGAACGGCCGCATTGAAGACACTGCCGATTTCCCAATGAAGACTGGTCTGATCGAGGTGGCGAAGGTACACAAGGGCGAGTTCAGGTTGACTGGTAACCAGCACTTGATCTTAGCCAACGTCGCCGACGAAGACCTGTCTGCTATGAAAGGGCTGCTCAAGAAGTGGAAGCTTGACAACACCAACTTCTCTGCAATGAGGTTGTCTAGTTCCGCCTGTGTTGCCTTCCCCACTTGCGGTCTTGCTATGGCTGAGTCTGAGCGTTACCTACCTGAGCTGATCTCCAAGCTCGAGGGCACGCTCGAAGAGTCTGGGCTACGACAAGACAGCATCGTTATGCGCATGACTGGTTGCCCTAACGGTTGCGCACGTCCCTGGCTTGCTGAGATTGCTTTCGTCGGCAAGGCTTATGGCGCGTACAACATGTACCTTGGTGGTGGCTACCACGGTCAAAGGCTGAACAAGCTTTACAGGAGCTCGATCAAGGAAGAAGAGATCCTTGAGATCCTGCAGCCTATGATCAAGCAGTACGCTAAGGAGAGGAACGAGGGTGAGCACTTCGGTGACTTCGTCATCAGGAAGGGCTACATCAACGAGACCACTCATGGAACAAACTTCCACGACAACGTAAGTTCCAAGGAATCAGACCATTCATGAGATGCATTGCTAACACCCTCATAGACTGCGGAAATGGAGTCAGATGGCGAGTAAGCCTATCAGCTTGGTGTGAAGTTGGAGGTCTTGATGGATTTCGTCGCATCTCGTCGTTCTTATGAAAATTTATGAACATTTTCTGGCGTTATATGGAGAGGTCTAAGCGGTTGGGAAACGTCTTGTCTATACTTTCTGACTTATCGCATGATCAAAAGGAATGAATGATACCATAGCATATTTAATGCTTCTGTTCGTAGCTTTAACTTCCGTTGGCTTTCGATCTGATGTTTGATCTTGCGATGATTTCTGACCCTCCGCCTAGCACGAAAACAGCTGACTTGAGTGCGAGCCTTCCCTCCTTACGGGCTCAGCCTCTCAATCTTCCACTCTGCCCCCTTCATCTTCTCGGTGTTGTCCTCCCCGCCAACCTTTCTGTAAACAAAGCGATCATGCAGTCGACTTGGCCGTCCCTGCCAAAACTCCACCATATCCGGCACAATTCTCAGCCCGCCCCAAAACTCCGGCACGGGGATCTTATCCTTGCCATCGAACCTCTTCTCCACATCCTCTACTCTCTTCTCTAGCTGCTCCCTACTCTCAATCACACTACTCTGCTGACTTGCCCACGCGCCAATCCTTGAACCGCGAATCCTCGTATCGTAATAAACCTGCGACTCCTCATTCGTAAGCCGCTCTACCGTTCCTTCGACACGGATTTGACGCTCCAGTTCGCGCCAGTGGAAAGTCAATGCCGCATGAGGATTGCTTCGTATGTCGCTAGCCTTGCGACTTGTATCGAAGTTTGAGTAGATGACAAAGCCGCGCTCATCCAGCTCTTTCATGTAGAGCGTGCGTGCTGACACTCTTCCGCTGGGTAGTTCTGCGGTGGATAAGACGACGGTTTCAGGCTGGTACACGTTGTTGGCTTGCGCTTCCTCGAACCACTTGTGGAATTGGTCGGTTGGCGAGGGGAGGAGGTCCTCGCGGTCTAGTGCGCCTTTGTTGTACTGGGTTGCATGGCCGGGATCGTCGGAGTTGCTTGTTGGTGCGAATATTTTCTTCGCTGACTCGGTGGCTGAGTGCAGCATGCTTTTTGGTCGTTGTGGAGGATGTTGTGCAAAGAAGGGCGATGCGAAGTAGCGTGTAGAGCTCGTAGTTGAGACGGTTCTCGAATATCTATTGAGGATGCTTGTGCACCTGGATGCGAGCATTGGTCACTTCAAGCTGTGGTGGAGGTTTGATACGTTGACTCACTTCGTGGCGTGATCTGAGCGATGCAGTGCTCGGAATGAGTCCTCTCACGATCGGAACGAAGTGGGGTGACGTAACTAGATGCTAGCGCGATTATCGACCAGCCACCCCATCGCTTACGACTTGGGCTATGACACGAACCTCACGCGTTCACTGCCAGCTAGCAAAAGGGATGAAACATCGAAGCTCTTGTGCATTGATGTCATTATCATGAGAACGCGACTTGATTCCGAAATTGCCGCCCTGAAGAATTTGAAGCTTTCCCATTTCAGAACGAGCTAAACCCCTCATACCTGCCCGAACATCGACGCGTCTACAGAGTATCAAACAGCCGTTTTCTAATCAACCATCAATCTCAAACAGTCCTCCTGTTCATCCAGGTCGTACCTCACACTCGTCTTAACCTTCTTATCTCCTTTGTAGTGTGCCGTCTCCCTCAGCAGCCGTTGTGTCTCATTGTCGAATCCATACGTTAGTGTGGGAAGCGCGGACTCCTTCCACACTGGTATTCTCAGTCGCGCAGACTCTATTATAACGAGGATCACGTATAGGATTCCTATCGAGAGCATTGCGACTGGAAAAGCCATGTATGCCCAGTCGACACGCACGTGCGTGACCCAGCGTTGTGTGACACCCTCAAGTCGATCGGGGGAGGTATTGCGCATCTGGTTTGTGAGACTACGAGCCACATTCTCGAATGTTGTGGTCAGGTTTGTCGAGTTCCATAACGCATCCACGAAAGCCGGTGCGTCTCTATCCGGAAAGGCGATCAAAGAGGGCGGTGGTTTACCACTGGGCTTTGCAGCATAGCTCGTGAAGGCGTGGAGATAGTCGATGGTACTTCGAAGAAGCGCGTGAGATATGTTCACCTCTTGCGCCGCCATTGCAGAGAAGCCCCCCGCCTGTTGGGGAGGAATAAGAAGCCGAAGGTCATGTCTCGGGAAATCTATGGTAGGATTGTACAGGTCGTATCCAATACTGTCCAGGTATCTTTCGTCTTCCGAAGTCAAAGGTCCGAGGGACTTGTATATCTTATGTGAGTCAGGGTCTCGAACAGCCCAAGACCCGATGACGTTCTCCTCGACTAGACCGTTCTTACTACTGGCTTGGTAGATGTTCGAACAGAAATACAACGCGCATTCTGTTGCAACAGGATGTGATGACTCCCATGACACATTTGATTTGACCCAGTCATCAGCAGCTCTGATGATTTTGAAGCTCATCATCAGAGTTTGCACATCCAAATGTTTTAGAGTCTGGCGTGCAGTAGACCCGGTCTTTACTGTCATAAAGGTTCGGGGGACCCCTGATTCAGCGCCGGTAGTGTACTTGTACCAATCATCGTCGTCTACTCTTGATAAACCGTTGAAGTTCTTGATCTCAATCTCTGGTAGGGAGAAAACGGAGTACGGTCTAAATTCAGTTTTACGAAGTCAGTATATTTCACATACAGCTCGTACGGATATACTTACCCATCGAAGTGAATATTGGTGGGGCTTGGGATACTCGTCCCATTCGATCCTTGCGACCCATTGAACACTAGCGTATCAGAGACATCCTTGCAAGAACTGCACACAGCAGCCGAGACAAATACTGGCCAGGTACAGTTGCCAGTAGCGCAAGTAAATGCGACAGTATTGGGGGTGTTCGTGGATGCATTATAGAACCCTGCGTTGACAGAGCTGACAATACCAAAGTCTGGCCGACTCTCAGTGTATGTGTTTTGTATCATACCAGACGGGACTTTGTTGGACATTAAGGGTCCGCCTGGATTCTCGATTATGTATCCACCGTCAACTCTCAAAGCTCGACCGATGGTAGCATTAGATAATGACCCGACATCGACAGCGTTGGAGCCTACCGCTATGTCATCGAGTTTTCCGTAGGTAGAAATGACCGCCTGGAAAAAGGGGTCGAATGCGACTGTACCTAGAAAAGCGCAGTTATGTCAGCCTAATTCTAATGTATCTTGCAGCGTCCCAGGTTAATGTTTGTCCATGGAGATATGGTGAAGTGCTGTAAGCTTGCTATCAAAAGCGGTGTAGGTCGACCATGTATGACATACCTACGGTGACTAGAGCACCCAACGCTGCCCAATGTCTGCAACTAAATTAGTTTCGCGATATGTGTCGATGGTATCAGGTGTCTTTACCTGAAACGTAACCAAACGAAAAGACGAGACCCGCCCCAGGGTCCTCGGCTTGCTTCGTCGAACCTTTCGAATGCAAGCACAGAATCTGACCTTCGATTAAGCCAGCTCCATTTCTGCTGTCCAACGCAAGCACTCATAGCAAATGCCAGAGCAGTTCTTGCTACCGTGCCGAGAGCGGCTACCCAGGTGTTGAGCGTGAAGATGAATGTCCAGGCTGTGATCGGCTTGTTGTTTTGGCCAATGAGAATGATGACGATCGCGGCGATTGAGGCGATGCTTGCGATCAATGCGAGAATCTCAAAAATCCATGAGAGCATGGTTTTGCGAAGGCGATGAGACTTTTTGCTTGCTTTCTCAAAACTTACGACATCCGGGCTGGTATTCGAGACTGCAGCTGCTCGCTCAGTGGCAGGGTCGTTACTGAGATAACGTGTAGAGTTGAAGTGTACGAGAGGCTCTTCAGAAGCATCCGCATCGTCTGCGAAGCTATGGGTTGCTGCGAATGACGTAGGTCGCCGCGATGAGCCGAACCTTCTTGTCGAAGTGGCAGACGAGCGACTAAACTGGGGGGATACCGATCTTCCGTCGTTCATCTTGGAGTTCGTATGTACACTAGAAACTCAGTACATAGTGAGTGAGAAAGATGAATTGCATCCAGACGATTATGGAGCGGAAGGCTGCTACAAATGGCTGAGTGAGCTGAAACTACAACAGCGTAGAAAGCGCCCCAGGTCTAGTCAGCCACGCCCATAGCGCTCTTGATGAGAGATTCTTGTTGGACCACCAGTGGTGCCAACCTCAGCCGTGTGACCTCACAATATGCACGAACGGTAAGGGCAACTTCTGGCCCCCATTATCCACCTCCTTCCAGTGCGTCGTAACGTGCACTCACTAAAAAGCTGACTAGACCAGAACGTGCGCATTATGTGTATCTACAGTAGAAGAAATTGATTCGAAGAGCGCTTGTCGGAACCATGGTTTTGGACAGATAGGTACGTGGGTTGGAAGGGAAACAGTCGGGACGGGAGAAGCACGCTTTCCCGCGGGGCTTGCACTGCCTCGTTCCCCCTTATTTCACACTCCCCTCACGGCGCTGCACCAATGTATAAATAATGTCGACCATGGTCGCAATTGCCACGATGTGCGTCGGCGACCAAAAAAGAGCTTTCTAAGAAAACACAGCGCGGAATTCTAGCCCGATGTCACGCTGCAGAAGACGTTAGGGCATGCCTATAAGCTTATTAATTACTAGTCTACCTAATTTTATCCTCTTTATCTACTTTAAACTAAAACTAAAATGCGTCTTACTTATTTCTACACCCTCTTTTAACCTCTATATATAAGCGTCTTAATAATTTTATCTTTAGTAGATATAGTATTATTAGTAAAAACTTTTATATAAAGTTATTTTAGAGCTATAAGCTCTTTACGTATAAAGAGCTATAATATAAAGTTAGTAGAGATATTAGTAGAAATAAACTTAGCTATAACTTTATAATAAGTAATTACTTAAAGCTTTATAGTACGCGTATAGCTAATAGTATACTTATACTTAAGAGTATAGTTAAAATACTCTCTTTTAGAAAGGTTAGCGTTAATAAATTATTTATATTTATTAGCGCTAAGTACTTATAGTAATATATACATAAGCATATCTAATTAAGTTTATATTACTATTTTAATAGAGTTGTATAGATAGATAAAAAAAGATTAACGTATAAGTATAAAGATTTTATTTACTTATCTCTTTTAGGCACTAAAGTAGCATATAACTATAATAGTGTACTTTAGTTATTAAGTTAAGATTTTTCTAAGTTCCTATAGTTAAGAAACACTAAAGCCTAAGGCTTACTTTAGACACGTGATAACGCAGAATTCTACATAATCCCACCTATCTGAAGCCATGAGGGAAGTTTCAGGCGCTATACATAGCAACACGCGTACAACATTGGGGCCAATTCGAAGAAAGTTATATTAATAGTTGCCTGGATAGTGAGGTAGTCACACAAAAAGCAAGAGAAATTCCATCGGTCAGCGATTGCTTGATCACGGCAGGCCGGGTGTTGATGCGATGGCAGTGGGCTGCGAGTGATGTTTGGGTTGGGGCCATCCTCGCGGGAATTCGGAAGAGAGGCCAAGGAAAGCCCCCACCCGGGCCCCACCCGGCCTACCCGTCGGCTTCCCGCCTTTCATACACCTACCCAGCGATAACCACGATGCGCGACCCAACTTCCTACCAGTACGATCTGGGTTCTTACCATCGCAAGATTAGCACTTCGAGCCCAAATTCGCAAACATGGTTCGATCGCGGTTTGGTCTGGTGCTACGCCTTTCACCATGAAGAGTCCGCCCGATGCTTTGAACGAGCTATCGGCGAGGACTCGAATTGCGCGATAGCTTATTGGGGTGTAGGTCTTTGATGGTCTCCCAGGGATGTCTTGAATACCCAGCTGATCGGCGCAGCTCGCGTTCGCCCTCGGACCGAATTACAACAAGCCTTGGGACTTGTTTGACGAGAAAGAACTCAAGGCCACACTAGGAGAGATAAATGAAGCGAACGAAAAAGCCGAACTACACGCATCCAGTGCGTCGGATCTGGAAAGAGCCCTGATCGACGCCGTTCAAGTGCGCGTGCCGAAAGGTCTAGATGAGGCTGCGTTCCAAGCATGTAATGAAGAGTATGCCAAAGCTATGGAGGGCGTTTACGAGCGTTTCTCTGACGACCTTGACGTGACGGCTCTCTACGCAGACTCTCTTGTCTGTCTCTCGGCATGGAATCTATGGGATCTCAAGACGGGCCAACCGACGCCAGGTGCTCGCTCTTTAGAGGCGAAGACCGTGCTCGAAAAGGCTTTACAGCAGGACGGCTCACATCAGCACCCAGGAGTTCTCCACCTGTACATTCATTTGATGGAGATGTCAGCAACGCCTGAAGTAGCTCTTATCTGTGCAGATCAGCTAAGACATCTTACCCCCGACGGAGGACATTTGCTGTAAGTGCATGCAAGAAGCCCCCGTAAAGCACATACTAACTCTAGAGATCTATAGACATATGCCGTCCCATCTGGACATCCTTGTTGGCGACTATCGACGTGCCATAGACGCTAACACCCAAGCCTGCCTTGCAGATGAGAAGTATGTCTCCGAGCATGGAGCACAAAACTTCTACTCATTTTACATGATGCACAACTATCACTCGCTTATATACGCAGCGATGTTTGCGGGGCAACTGAAGGTTGCGCTAGATGCGGTCGACCGCATGGAAGCCTCACTGCCTGTCTCGCTTCTGCGCATCGAAAGTCCGCCCATGGCAGACTGGCTGGAGAACTTTGCATCAGTTCGTGTACATGTCTTGGTTCGCTTCGGACAATGGCAAGATCTCATCGCACTCGAGATGCCATCGGATAGAGATCTTCACTGTGTGACAACGGCTATGACGCATTATGGCAAAGGTATTGCGTATGCCGTTACTGGCGACATCGTGAAGGCACAGAAGGAACGCGACGCTCTGGTCGAAGCAGTTGAACGGATTCCAGCATCTCGGATATGTGGGGATTTTCCAAACAGGTACGGTGCATGCAGTCAAACTATCCGGAATGGCGGGCTATAAGGGCATACTAACCCATGCAGGTCTAATGTCGTCCTTCAAGTTGGGATAGCAATGTTGGACGGCGAACTTGAGTACCGCAAAGGCAACTACGAGGAAGCTTTCAGACACCTTGAAACAGCCATCCAGCGTGACGACGATCTGGTGTACGCCGAGCCATGGCCCTGGATGCAGCCGACACGACACGCCTATGCCGCTCTGTTGTTGGAGCAGGGCCGAATAGAAGATGCGGCAGCGGCCTATAAAGCAGACCTTGGGTTCGATGATACGCTACCGCGGGCAAGGCAACATCCGAACAACGTATGGGCCCTGCGCGGCTACCATGAGAGTTTGATAACCTTGGGTCGAAAAGACGAGGCGGGAATCATTGGGCAGCAACTCAGGATAGCACTTGCTGTAGCTGATGTTAGTGTTAACGCGAGCTGCTACTGCCGACGCAATCCTGAGTAGTGGGAACTCGTAGAGGGCCGGGCAGTTCGTGATGACCCGAAATATCACGTTGGGATGCGATCGTCGTTGAACGCATGTGGTTCCTGGCCAGTTGGGTTTCATTCCGTGTCCTCCGTGTCCACTTGGCCAACGAAATCCTCCGGCTGATTATGAGGACGATCTTCTATCTGGGTGCAGAGAGGTGCTGCGGTGTGAAAGACACAAGGATGGCTGGCCAGCATCGTCCGTGTTGGTGTCTTTTCGAGCGGATAGATGCAACTCGTTTCCATATCGGACTGATCTGTCCGAATCTGTCAACGATGTCAGTACGACTCGTGGTTCATCGCTCGTATCATTCCTTGGGCGTTCCCCTTTCGATCAGATGTCAACAGCCTTACGTACTGTTTCGGAGTCGCCTCCGCCGCCTTCAAAGGGTTAATGCTGACCCGAGTGACAGTTCCGCTACTGAACAAGCCGTCTCTAAGTGCCTTGGTATGCATTGCTGATGAGTCGTGTCCCATCTCCCAATCATCACCCAGTCATGCCTCGGTATCTGGAAGCCCAGTTTCACGATCTGCCGCTAACGGTCGCCGACGTCCTCCGCTACCCTGTAGCTTCCACGTGTCTTACCAAGATCGTGCTAGATCGCCTCGCTTAGCACGCCCCGCCGGAAATTTCATCCCCAACAGAGTCACGTCTAGTATGCACCTGCGCATGTACACATGCGTTGACTATCGTCCCTGAGGAAAACGCGGATCCCTCCTGTTCCTGGGCCACGCGACATTGACGCTTGGCATTTAACCGGCATTCACCAATGTTAGAAATCAACATCGAGGTCAGCCTGTGGGACCAGAGCGGATCCACAGACTTGCACACACGGGAACTTGAACACGGGAACTTGAGCACCGAAAACTCTGACGTCTGCAGCCAAAGCGGGCACTTGATTGTCGGAACGGAGTCCGTCGACGTTAATTGTGCGCGGGTAGTCTAGATTGCGGGAGCCTCACGAGCCGCAGTTCTCCATCAACAAATTATGATCGTCTATGATTCAGGCGGATAACGTGGTAGGAGAACTCCCAGAACAGCAGCTGCGAAGCCGCGGGAATAATCGCCACAACATCCCTGATGTCCTATCGCGACGTCTGGGCGTTGATCAGCATGGCGTGCAAGCGGGCCCTGCTCTGACATGCCGGCGGTGTTTGCCATTCCTGATTCAGTAGCACAGGGCAGGCCCACGAGCCGCCCTTCCCCTGGGTACCCATCGAATCGAGACTCGCTTGACTGTGGGCTGACTTAACCTGGCTGATACCCAAGGGCCCGGGTACGAGGTATATGGAGCCAAAACCCGCCGGATTCTTCAGAACCTGGGGGTGAACCAGATTTGCCCGAATTCACGCCTTCACCATGGCTTCAAGGCACGAACTTGCGAACCGAGGACCTGAACTGCAGGCGGTATGTTCAAAGACGCTGAAGGAAGTGGAGACCATTGACTGACATCCGCAGGTGTGCTCAACGTTCGTCTCGCTTGCGTTCATTACCACTGTCCTGCGAGTTTACGTACGAGCCCGTATCGTTAAAGCTTTCGGAGCAGACGACTGGTGGATGGTGGCCGCATTGTGTGCTCATGTTATGTTTGCTACTTGCGCAATTGGCGGTATCCACTATGGCACTGGACGCCATATGGACACACTTTCGAGTGAGCAACAGTACAAAGCAATGAGGGTACGTGCGAACCTTTGAACTTGTCTCGATCTCAATGCTAACAGTATGTATAGTACTGGTGGCTTTGCTACATCGCGTACTGCTGGGCAATGATTACGTCAAAGATGTCCATTGGCCTGTTCCTTCTCCGTGTCACTGTTAAGAAACTGCACAAGTAAGCCATGCCTTTGCGTGAGTCTCACAAGATCCAGTAACTGACTTTATACTCCTCATTCAGGTACATCATTTACGCTGCGATGGGCCTCACGGTGCTGTGCGGCCTCGTCTTCTTCTTCGTCACCCTCTTCCAATGCCACCCGATCAGCTTCTTCTGGGACAAGAACAACCCAGCAGGGACTTGCATTAACGTAGACGTCATCATCGGTCTTACGTTCCTGTACAGCGCAATCTCGGTCATTAGCGACTTTACGTTTGCTATTCTACCCTTCTTCCTGATTTGGGGCTTGAACATGTCCGTCAAGACCAGGGTCCTTTTGATTCCTATTCTCGGGATGGCCTGCGTGTAAGTTCTCTTGTCACTACTCCAGCATACGATTCCTAACAATATTGCAGTGCTAGTGTCGCAGTCTGTGTGCGCATGGGTTACGTTATGGATTTCAAGAACCCCGACTTCCTTTGGGCCACTGTTGATATCGCAATCTGGTCGGACATCGAACAGGGTCTCGCCATCACGGCTGGTTCCCTCGCCACTCTCCGTCCCCTCTGGCGACAAGTTTCCGAGAAATTCGGATTCAGCAACTCCTCCTTCGGCCCGTCACGTCCTTCGAACATGCGAACACCACAATGGGTCAACGACCCGAACAGAGAATCGAAAAAGAAACCTAGTCTCTTCAGCATGACAATGTCTCTGCTGAAGACTGAAAAGGGTGTGTCTACGAAGTCGGAGATCGACCAGGACTACGGCATGGGCAATCTTCAGCCAGTACGGCTCCGCGATGATCTATCCGCGGAAAACGAGAAGAGCGACAAGGTGTTCAACACTTGGAGAATAAAGGGCGGAGGGAAGGTGTCAGACGAGGAATGTAGAGTTGGAGAAATCACCATGGAGACGCACATCAACCAGAAGAACGAGAGACGGTAGGAATGGAGAAGGCAACTGGAGTGGACAGTGAACGATATGGACGACCTTGTTATTAGCTAATTTAGATTCATGATACCATCCTCATGGCGGCGCGAGCCAGTCAAAACAATACCAAAAAAAAGGATATACACAGCAGACTTGCACATGTTACAATTGCTTTAGGGATGTCGTGATGTCTCGCGTGGTATAGAGCTCATGTACGATGCTCGCACCCCATCAATGCATGCAAGTTGAAGCGAGATTCGTTGGCGGTATATGTAACCTTAGAACGTTTTGACTAAAGGGATCTAAGTATCAAAAACTACATAATCCAGGTCACTCTAGCGCATGATCAACTCCAAGTTTCACAATCACCGCTTACTGTACATTACTCGTTTTCGCCCTCAAGAAATTCTCAACCATCTCATCACTTACCTCCGTCACATTGGCCGGTTGACTGCGGGACTCCCCTTTGCTCCCCACTGCCGAATCTGGACGTTGGTCGGCACGTGGGCTCACGTCGCCGACCTTCTGAACCGGCCCATCCGGTGCAGAGCCGTTAGACGTCGCTGCCGTGCCCACTGCGCCAACAGCCCCACTGCGTTGCTGATCTTGGTCATTTATTGATCTTCTGCCCTCTTGCGTCCGCCCCTGCGTTTGCGCTCCACCCACCCTTTCGTTTGATGGTGTGAGGTTGCCGTGGAACGGGCGCTGTCGCTGCTTCGCGGCTTCCTTGTCGACTTTCCAAATGCCGCCTGACGGATCGACAGTGTAAGCTTGCGGGTCATGCTTTACTAATCTATCGAAGATCGGGTCGTTGGGTACTGTTTTGAAGAAGACGTGTTGAAACTCCTCGCCCTTCGCTTCTTCGTCTTTCCGCATCTGCCTTTGGCCATTTTCGACTACATTTTTCGCAGTTGAAACGCCCTTCATGTCGCCTTTATGCAGGGATGATATGACATCGCTCCATGCTTTGCGACTCTCCCATGGGTCTTGCTCAGAGAGATCGGGCACAGTCATGGGTTTGTGCTTGATGGTTCTGACGTCGAAGGTCTCCACCTCGGAACCGTTCCGCGCGTCCTTGATGGTAAACGTGCTGTTCCACGCGCCCTCGATTTCGTAGATGGTATCACCAGGCTTGTCTGCGTGGAAAAATCTTGCGTGGAATCCATTTTTATGCCCTGATCCGAACAAAGACTTGCCCTCGAATTTGATATGCGATATGTATCCGTTGGAGGAGATGAGAGAATATTCGCCGTACAACTCCGGATGTGGAACCCCGCCTAAGAGACCCTTGACCTTAATGTTCGGCAGTGGAAGGAGGTAATCTTCGTCGTACTTGTCGACATGTACTATGGCGTATCCCTTCTGTTTGATACTGACGTTTCCAGAAAATGTGATTTCTTGCTCCGTAAACCCCTCCGCCCGGATCCCAACTTGATCGTTCCACAAATAGCACGCCGTTACAGGTGGATGGTGGCCGACTTGCTCGGAGATTAGTCGCGTCTCGCCCAGCTCCTCAGTATTCCAGCTTCCGAGGAACAGCTCGCCGAGAAAAGCGTTCAACGGCTTCTTGACGCCATCTTCCTCATTCCGCCCCGCATATTGCTGTCCTCGTAACGAGCCTAGGAAGTTCTTGAGCACAAGCAACGCGCGTTTCTCAGGGTCCTCTTCCAACGCCGGTGCAGCCCAGAGATATGGATGATCCGCCCAGTACTGTGGTATCTCAACTGTCGAGTTCTCGGCCAGTACGAACGGCGGTGCAGTAATGTTTGAAAGATCTCCCGAGATGGTCGCTATGGAACCAATAAAGTCCTTGAGCCCAGAGCGGTTTGCTGCGATATCATTTGACATAATTGCGATTTTAGGTTTGACTTGGCTATCATCAATGCCGGGCAATGAACCTAGTTATGGGGAAGATGAGTGACTTCCTAAAGTAGCGCCAAGTCATGACGTCGGTGGTGCAAGACCCTACGGCCTGCGGCTAACAACGTGAGATCTGGCTTGCCCTGGATTTTGGTAGGCTGTGCACCAACGACTCCAACGCCGCATCGCGCAATCTGCCGTAAAGGCGTACGCGATCGATGTTGGCCCGTCGCATAATCAGCCCGACCTAGCGTAGTCCGACTGCATGTGAGCGACGCGACAGCGACGTCGCGTATTCCTCCCTAACGGTCTCATCCCGCGACAGATCCAAGCTCATTGGGACGATTAGCAACTAACCACCGCCGACCAGGACAGATTCTCGCCAGTCAGGCAACCTACTGCAGACTTCACTCGACATACTCTGCTTACCACTCATCCGACATACCCGTCTTGGCATCATCACCACATCGAGCCTGCTAACAGGTGTGGAAAGCTGTGAACGAGACGGGTTAGCCTGCAGTTGCTTTGCCTCATGAACGTTATCAATTTTGCTAAAAACAACAAAACCTGCTCACGGCGCAGGATAACTCAGCGCAAAAGCCTCTCTAATCTCGTCTTCGCCCCATCCCATCGTCAGTCCCAACTGCAACAGAATTCTCGCCTTCTGGGGGTTATAAAACCCACTCGCAATAGTGAAGTCGCCACCGTCCGGTACGAGTCCATCAGCACTTCGATGGCTAGCCACCATCGGGATACCCGTCGCGTTGTATAGCTCCTCAGCAGCCAAAGCAGCCTTGCTAGACACACCTCCTGCGCCGACTCCAGCGTAAACGATTCCTTGGGCGCCGGAAGCATAGGATGCGTTGAAAAGACTGGGATCCATGTCCTGGTGTGCGTAAAGAATTGGTACGGAGGCTAGGTCTGTGATGTTGGTCACGTCGAAGACTACGCGGCCTACGGGCTCAGATGGTGCGAAGAAGAAGAACGGAACTTGGTTGATGAAGACACCGAGTTGGCCGGCTTCAGTCGAGAAGAATGTGTCGAGTGTGTTGGCGTTGTTCTTTGTGGTGTAGAATGCTGAGCCGATGCGGTCATTGAGTACGATCTGAGAGTATTGTTAACTTGCGTTTCTAATTCAGTCTTTGTTCATCTACTCACCATCGTTCCTCGGTTTCTTCCAGCTGGAGATCCGGCTAGTGTGACCGCTTGGTATAGATTGAGCGGGCCGTCTGCACTCAGCGCGGTCGCTGGTCTCATAGCACCAACCACAATAACGGGTTTCGTAGAGTTGACGGTACTTTCCAGGAAGAACGCAGTCTCTTCAAGCGTATCCGTCCCATGCGTAACGACAACACCCGAGATCTCATCTTTCGCCAATTCGGCATTGATCATGTGCGCCAGGCTCAGACTAATCGTCTCATTTATGCTACCAGAGCCTACATTTGAGATCTGGTAGCCGGCAATGTTCGAAATGTTGAGGAGTTCGGGGACTGCATCTACGAGTTGTTGTACCCCGAGGCCGATTGAGTAGCCGGTTGTCTGTGTGTTGCTGTTGCCCTGAGACGCAATTGTACCGCCAGTTGCGAAGATCGTGACATTAGGAAGAGAAGCGTTTATTGGTGTTTGGATGTCTTGTCGGACGAACAGTCGGTGGACATTTGAGCGACTGAGATCAATCGGTGAAGCTAGTGTAAGAGTCGTGAGAAGAGGGAGGAGTTGGGTAGAGAGCTTCATCTTGGCGCATGAAGGAGGCACGTAGCTGGATTACAGCCAACTTCCTAGGAACTCGAATTGACCTTTTATACTCTTCGTGATCTCCAACTCATGCAGCTCCAATGCCAAGCTCACCGTCGGCCAACGTACAACGCCTATCTCCACGGCCTCTTATCAAGCCATCTTCAAGCTACTGTCAAGATACTGTCGTCATGCAGTCTTGGTATTTCTACAAGCAGCTCGATTAGTGAGTTATGCGAGTCGTAGTCAAGCTTCGCTCTCTTGGCCATGCAAGTCCTCCGGATTTGTCGTGGTATGGTCGGGTCTTATCAGTAAGCCTTGCATGCGATAACCCACCCTCTGGATCCGCTAGAAGATATCTAGTAAGAACGCCAAGTGTGCGTTAGCAAAGCTCGATGACAGGGCATTTTTCATGATAGCCGTTACCGGCGTCTAGTCTTGACGCTTACGTTTGTTTTTCTTCCGGATTTGTGTGGGCGGTACAGGGACGTGGAGGTGCGAGGGCTGTATCCTCGGAGGTATTGTGGTGACCCCGCTCACTCACGCCTTTCGTCCCGATTGGGAACCAAACGACAAGAAGGCGTGACCGAAGCAATTTCTTGACGAAAAGTACAACAGGATGATGTGATTCCTTCATGGATCGCCATACTACGCTTCTATTTCTATAACAGCCATGTGCCCACCATCCGACCTAATCATCACCGAAGCCCAAGATGCAGACAATAGAGCATACAAGCACCTTTCCGAGTACAGCCTCAATACACCAATATTGAAAGCCGCATATGCACATGCAGCTGAGCTGCTACATCCGGCGATTTTGAACCACAGCATAAGGGTGTATCACTACGCCTACGCATTGGCAA
Source organism: Alternaria triticimaculans (assembly GCF_023758025.1). Classification (NCBI taxonomy): domain Eukaryota; kingdom Fungi; phylum Ascomycota; class Dothideomycetes; order Pleosporales; family Pleosporaceae; genus Alternaria; species Alternaria triticimaculans. Next base: position 3,365,811 of record NW_026055958.1, read on the forward strand.
AACACGAATCCTCCACGTACTTCACGGACGTTCATCAACGCGATCTACTCTTCACCGCATGCCTTTTCCACGATATCGGGACTACCCAAGATTATGATGGCCCGCAGCGCTTCGAGATAGAGGGCGCCGACGCCGCAGTCAAATTGCTAAGTGGCTTTGGGGTAGGTGGGACAGAGACGCACGATGTCTGGACAGCCATCGCCTGCCATACCAGCCCACAAATCGCCGAGAGAATCGGAGAGCTTTCGAGGCTGGTTCGGGTCGCTGTTATTACGGATTTCGGGCGGAGAGGCGAGGATTATGAAGTGCTCCAGTCACTGACTGAGAAACTGGAGGCGCGGTACGAGCGGGCGGGGATCGAGAAGGTGCTTGGTGATGCGGTGGTGGAACAGGCAAAGCGGAGGCCAGATAAGGCGCCGAAGGTTTCGTGGCCGCGTGCGATGTATGAGGCATGGCTCGTGGAGCCGGAGTGGGTCGGTGTCAACAAGGCGTTCTGAGACGCTGTATGCGAGCTTCGTATCCTACAGCCTTGTAATCCACCGATGCTGTCACGTCTTCAACCTCCGTCGCTCCTCTCCAAGAATCCTGGATCCCTCTCAATCTTGCCCTCGAACTTTGTCCACCATGCCTGGAATGCCTTCAGCGGCACTGTGTCTCCGGAGCCCCAGCTTGTCAAGAAGTCGTAGCAGTTCTTGATGATCCTCTGCGCCAGCACCTTGGTCTCCACGCTTCTTTGTCCTCTCAGCACCAACTCATTGCCTTGTCCCATGCTTGGTGTTGCCGATGCTGCGGCCTCTTGAGCCTTGTTCTGCTCCAGAGCTGCGGCGACTTGTTGCGCTGGTTCAACGCTTATCCCAAGGGCCAGCGGCACGGTGCTGCCATTCGACGCGTCCATCGACACGCCCTCGTCCACCATGGCATCGTCATTATCGCCTAGGCCACCACCTGCAGGCCCACCAGCTTTCGCGTTCACTTTGAATATCGCGCTAGGCTTTTCGTTCGCGATCGCGCCGAGAAGTTTGAAGTCGGTCGTACCGGGTAATTGCGCGTATACGGCGGCGGCGGTGCCATCTGGTAAGGTGACGCCCGGAAGCAGGAAGACGACGATGTGGGAGAAGGACGGCTGCGAAGGGATTTGGAAGGCGAACTGGGTCGGCGATATAACGGAGGAAGGCTCGGTGATGACAGGCCGCCCTGAGATGATAACACCGACTGGAGACATGTTCACGTGTCGCAAGCGCGTGATTCGAAGCTATGCGAAGAAGAAGTACTTGAGATGGCAGTAAGGCTGCAAGCCGCGCGTGAAAAAGTTTGACATGCAACAATCATCGTTGCGCAGCCTTTGCGACATTTCGAGATGCTTCTGCGTCATTCTTGGTCCAAGCTTCACCCCACATTCACTCGTGAGTGAAGGAGCTCAGACTGGCCGTGAGTTAAGATGACGTTTCGTGCTGCATCACAAGAAAAGCAAACGTTCTAAACTTAGTCATTCCGTCCGACTTCTGAATATAGCATGCTCGTAAGTCCCTCGTAATGAATAACGCAACTGCCCTCAGCTCATCTCACATCCTAAACCCATGCACAGCGCTGACCCACCGTTGGTCGATTAGCTCGCTGGCCCTCATCAGAACGCGATATCCACCCATCAAAGCTTGGAATGAATGGATTCGCTCCTCTTCACTCATCAGAAAGAAACGGGCGAGACCAAATGCTGAGACTGTCTTCGCGTGATGGGTTGAAGAAGGAGCTATCGGCATGTGCAAGGGTTTGCGGAGCCATGCCATGATCACTTGAGCAGCGAATGGGTTGAGGCCGACTCGACGGAGGAAGACTTCCCAGCTTGTCTCTTGCGCCACAGGCTTGATGTCGCCAATGTCTGCTGAGCCATATGGCAATCCGTAGTTTGCCATCTCAACGACAGTGAACCGCGCCAGAGCCTGTTCCCCTCCACGAACGTATCGAACAAGCACTTCGCCTTCTAATTTGCTAGCAAACATATCGAAAGCTTTGAGAGCTTCTGTATCTCGTGGGTCGTCTGGTCGGCTCGATCCTAGCTCTTCCATCTCGCGGCTTAGCCCTTCGCTCACCAACACTATCAGTCTCTCATACCGCAGTTGGAGCTTCAACATGCGTTCTTTCACGGGTGATTTATCTGGCTGGCCAGGGAGAGCTCTTTGCTTGATCTGCTGTAAGGTGGTAAAGATGAGGCCGGTGGAAGGTGACAGTATGATCTCAGCTTCTTTGGCTGCCGAGTGCGGTAAGGTGTAGTCTCGATACACCATCTCTGCACTTGGGTAGATCGACTCGATCATTTTCAGCATTCCCCTTTGCTGTAGAAAGGTCGATGAGATCACGAAAGAACAAGGCGCCAGATTACTCGGAACGGTAGGAAGCTGGGGTAGCGGCTTGTTGGTGGTTTGTGCCTGCTGAGCCAGATGCACTGGCTGGTCGGACGAAGACCCCCTTGATCGAACCGGTAAGGTGTGCGTCATCGTTTGATTGCGATCCCTAGAGTCAGACACTTTTGCGGTACTGCTTTCTACGCGATCTACTGGCTTCCCTCGCGTCTGCATGAACTTGTTAAGCGCGGTTGTTGCTGAGAACCCACCAAACATCAGGTCTCCTGTCGCTTGTTTGGCAGCTTGCGGTTTCTGGGAGGCATGGCCCAGCCTCTTCGATCGGGTCTTCGCCGACTGGTCTTCTGTTGGCTCGCGTTCTCTAAAGTGGTGGCTCTCTTGCATCTCTGTGGAGGATCGGATCTGTGGACGCGCAATCGGCTGCGAAGAGGTGCGCCTGCGATGCTTCTCTACGACCTCTTCCTCCATTTCAAGTTTTCGCTTGCGTATCAGAGCCTCCATGTCGTTTCGCTCATCGTATTCCTCTGGATCCAAATCTTCTTCGTCCTCATCTTCGTCAAGGATACGCAGGCCTTCGCGTTTCCACACTTGCGCTGAGCTAGTCGCGACATCGCCCGTAGTCAGTTCAGTGACGATCTTAGCAACTTCCGACTCGCCATGAAGCTTTTCTTCGAGACTGAGAGTAGACACCTTGGTAGTGAGAAAGCCCCACTTCAACTCTCGTTCCGGGATCGAAAGCCCATGCCACGACTTCGCAAACCTCAGATCCTCTCGCTTGATGCGTAAGAGGAATTGCATCTGCGCTTGCAGTTCCGTGTCATCAGGTCGATGGTCGCCACCCTTGCGCCGACTGTACTCTATCCATGGTGCCATGGGCAGCGAGAAGTCCATGTATGGAATATCGACTCTTGCAATCGTGTCAGCGCCGGACAGTCGTTCGTTTTCGATTTTCTCGTTGGCGCGCTCAGCCTGCTCCTCGATTTCGTGGAAGAATTGGTCAGAGCCAGCCCCACCTTCATCATCCTCACCCCATGGCTTGTAGAGTAAGGATTCGTCCGCGAAAGACACAGATTTGAGCCTTTTCATGGGCGAACTAGAACACATCGATGGCGTAAGAGGACCTTCCACTTTGAGATCCTCAGCTCGGCGCTTCAGTATGGGCGAACTGGTTGGTTCGAAATCAGGATTAAATTGAGATGGATGAGCAAGATCAAATAGCATCGAATCACTGCTATTCGAGTTTGTGCGAAAAAGAACGTCCGCTGCCAGAATTTGCTCCTGCAGAGCCTGCGCCTCAATAGTAACCGATTCGGCAGTATCTGAATCGAATGGCAGACGATTTGTGGGTGAAGATGGAATGTATGGTGTCAGTGGCGGCGATACTGGGAGTAAAGGCGGTGTCACAGGTCGGATATTGGGCTTCTGAGTCGGTTAGCAGGCGAACATAAACAACACTTCCACATACCTGTTTTCGTATCAGGCTCTCTGCCTCCAGCCTTTGGCCGTCTTCCGGTACATACGCGTCTCGAATAGTGTCCTGGAGATAAACCAACACCTCCCGTGAGATGGCGAGCTTTTCGACTTTGACCTGCGCGTCGCACTGTGCAGGGTAGTCGAGATACCTCGCTGGCCATCCAAAGCCCTCATCGTTTTCTTCTACCATGATCTCCGAAGGAATCTGTAAATTCTTGAAGTCTGGCACAACTGTACCACCGAAGTTGAGCAAATCAAGCTCATGATCAGATCGTAGCACAGGTAGCTCTTGACGTAGATCGCGCCTCCACGTCCGGCTATTAGTAACCGTCAGGTCGCTCGGAAGTTCATCCTGGAGAGCATGTGCTGCCTTGAGGAGCCACGCAGTGTCTTTGTTCACCGTAAGCTTTTCTTTGACAAGCCCGCTGACAGCCGTGTCGATGGTCGCATCGGAGGGCTCGTGGAGATGTCGATCGATCTCATCGTCTAATGGTGACTGAAGATGGCGAATGTGCAGTAACTCTGTCTCATAGTCCACGCAAACGCCTTGCGCTCTCGCCCATTCGAGGACGCTTGGCTCCGATGTGTCCAGGCCGAGGTCCAGTTCCATGCTGGTGGCATATGAAGAATGTTCGCTCTCAAGTAATGTGGGTAACAATAGTCGTTAGCCGGCTGTTGTTCGTAAGAGAGGCACAAATGGTGAGTGTCGATTGCGATGGTTGCGCCTTCTTCGTTGTATCTGCCTTGGCGTCCACGTGGACACTCACTTTGCAGTCGCGCAATGTCACAGCAAGGAAGGAGCAGGGAAAGTTTGATGATGATTTGATTTCTTGTTTCATTAACTCGTGGCTTATTTATGCCATGATATGCTCTAGGCCGTCCTGTATATTTTCATGTGAATGTGCAAAGGATTTTGAACTATGTACATGCGAGTAGGACTGTATTTCCTTCCACTAGCTACGCGCGTCTATTTGGGAACAGGCTTCTGACCGAAGCCGAGAGACTGGTTTCCTCCGTTGAAAGCAACGAGCTGGGCCTTGAACATTGTGTCACCGTAAATCTGAAGACCGGCGCCCTGGTTGCCCTGTACACCGCCGAAGCAGGTCGTGTTGGCTGCATCAACTGTGGCGAAAGTAATCTGGCTACCGGGGATCTTGGCCATGTATGAGTCGCCGATTGCGACACTCATGTCAGGGAGGGCAGTACCGCACGGGTAGATGAAGCCACCGACCTGAGCGTTAAGCTGAGCACCCTGGACTTGCGAGTAGTATGCCTCGGCAACCTGCTGGTCGACGAGCAGGAGCGATGTACCGGTGTCGGCGATGGCGTCGGAGCCTTGAGGGTTCTCGAAGAGCTGGTCGCCGACGGCAAACTTGGTAGAGCCGAATTGCCAGAAGCCAGTGTCAGCCTTGACTGGGATCCATGCCATATCGCCTTCAAACTTCGTAGCATCGATCTTGCCGAACTCGTAAACACCGGTGCCATCTGGGTCGAGGTCGGCAGTGAAGACGGGCATGTCTAGGTTGGGCATGACGTTGTCGAAGAAGGTCTTTGCGGGGGTCTTCTTGGTACCATCGTTGACAGTGTTGAGGTTGGAGAATGCAAGACCGACAAGGCCATCAGTGTTGGTGTCCTGGACGAAAGACTGGGATACTTGGTTGGCAAGCTCGACAGTCTGGCCCTCAACCTTGACACCTCCAATGGTGACAGTGTCAGTGCCAACAATACCAGCAGCGCCGGAACCGTCACCGTAGCTGATCTTCCATTGAGCACCGGCAGTGGCCTTGAAGGAAGTAGACTTGGATGCGTCGAAAGCTGAGTGTTGGCCGATCAATTGCGGGTCGAGCTCAGTGCTGAAGCACCAAAGATCGGAAGAACCAGAATCGAAGTCCAAGTTCAGGGTCTGACCACCAATATCGACGGGCGACAAGAACAGAGCAGCGTTGTCCTCGGGGTTGGCTGCAACACTGCCAGTCTTGTTGCCACCAGTGGCAGCAGCAGCGGTCACGTTCTGGCTTTGCTTTGAGAACGAGATGAAACCCTCCTTGACCATGAAGTCTTCCTTCACCTTGAAGTTGTACTTCCTGAACACCTTCCTCATAGCAGCAGCGCCATTAGGTCCAGTCGGGTGAGCCCTGTTGATTTGCCTGGGAACTTTGAACGAGCGTTTTTGGAGACCCCTCTTGCGGGCAGGGGCGGGAGCGGCAAGCACAACGGCCGCCAAAAGAGTGACGAAGAATAAGAATCGTAGAGAAAACATGTTGAGCTGTTGAGCTAATGCTGACCGGCAGCCGGACTGGAAGAACCTGTCGTTTGGAAAGAAGAGAATGGGGTAAAGAAAGGAAGGTACGAAACGAAACACAACTTCCTCGAAAGAAACAGAACAGAAGGCTCGGCCTGATGGTAGTCCACGGTTCTCAAGGAGGGTGCGAAAAGAGTGCTTTTAAAGAAGGAACGTCTATGCGACCAACGATGTAGAGACAGTGAAACTCGAGAAGGATGAAACCTGAGCCTGCAATCCGAACCGATGCCGACGCATGATGAATGATCTGGGAGCGCTAACTCGACACTCAAGGCCAAGCTGAGATCCACGCGGCAGCAGACAAAACGCTACGCGTGCTGCATTGTCGATGATCCATGGGGAACATCAAGCCTAGCTCCTGTCAGGTTTTCAGGCACAGAAATCTAGAAGCCCGTCTAGTTGGCTACTAATCGTGCGAAACGGGGACTATGGGTCTAGATATGGCGATGTGATTGGCCCAAAAGCATCTCGAGCCTCCTCGGAGAGGTATCGATAAGGCAATGGGGTCGTTACGCGTCCAGCTTGACGCTGTTGAAGAAATGTGGAGAGAGCTAGCATCAGGCAGGGCTCCGACTGCAGGTACGTTTCAGTACCGTGGTACCGACAAACGTCAGAGTCGCACGAGAGGCTCTCGAACGGTAGTGCTAGCTTGCGCCTGGTGATGCTAGAAAGTTGTTTCTGTCAGCCACCTCATTTCAACTGACCATTGTGGCTGCTCTGGTGTTCTGGAGAGGTACGCCTCTTCTCGCCGAGTCGCTTGAAGTTGACGACGCGCGGTCATGCCGTCAACGAGCATGAACGGGTGAGCTGACGAAGCCCGGGGGACGGTGTTTCGCAATGCCAAGACTAGACAAGCTAACTGGGCGTCGCCTCATGGATGAAACAAAGGGCCCGCCAACCCGCAACTCGAGAAGCCGGAGGTCTTCCCATGTCTCTCGTACACCCGGGATGTCAGACAAGCAGCCGCGGCGAAGCTTAACTGTCATGTTGCGGGATCGGATTTGCAGTTTCTCCAGGACCAACCAACCTGATGCGCGTCTTCCCAAACATGCTCCATCATTACAAACATGCTTCATAGCGGTTTCGCGCCACTTATCTCGGCAAGCAAACAGACTGGGCATCCGCCGATGCGAGGTTCATGTTTCGAACATCAAGGCTTTGAAGCTGTTAGTGAGGCCGGTGCGGCATTTTCCTGATTTCGCAAGCCGTCGCGTTCAAGGGCGAATGGCCGGCGCCAGGCGGCGTGGATGATCGAGCTTCTCCACTTCATTCTTTGGTACTGCGGCGTAGGGGAGATTGCGCAAAGCATGATTGAGCGCTGTGGAGAATAGTCCGCACGCTGCGCAGGTGGCGTTGAGAAAAGCAAGTTCATCGTTCTAGGCAAGCGAGAGGGTGTCGTCACGAAAGGGAACCGCAAGTGCACGGGCGCAGAAGAAAGACACTTTCAAGGTTTTGACACTGACAGGCAAGGAGCATTGCATGAAATCAATGCATATATTCGAATATTGAAAGAAGGCGCTTTTGTTCTATCATAAGGCGATATTCCGTCTACGTCGTCAACGCGCCGACCGATGCCTTTTCATTATCATGAGCACGACATCAACGCCCACCCGCACACCCAACTTCACCGGTGCCAGCTCTCAGATCTTTCGCTCTGCGAGAATTGTGCAACGTCCACACCATATCCAAGTGATGGGTGTATAACTTGGTGCTGCACCTTCGAGTGCGGTGGCGTCCAACCCCTTGGGCATGAACTTCGTACTCCGAACATCGGCCGCCTGCATGGGGCGATGCGTGGCGTCTGGATGGCGTTGGTATGGCTCAAATGTTGATCATCAAACGTGTTCATCCAAGCAGTTCCACATCTAGACCGATAGCCCTCATGAAGAGGTTCACGTTGGCCGTACGTGCGCTTGCCATCTCAGCGGGCAAAGCCTTGCTAACAGAGACCGTCTCCATGACGCGGTCCTTGACGCCGAGCACCAGCCTCTGTTGCTGCTCGGGACTGGCGCCCACACCCATTGCAGCCAGGAACTGCCAGATGTACATGTCGTCGGTGTCGTTGATAGTTCCTGGGAACAAATAAGGAAGAACAGGCTCGATGACGTCAAACAGACGGTTGTAAAGTGCCGTCCATTGCTGCCAGTCGGTGACCATCTCGGGAGCTGACTGCTTAAGAAGCTCGGCGCGAGAGATGAGGAATGTGAGGAGAGTGAGACCGATCCTGCTTCGAGCCACAGTATGGAGGTTGGTGCGGTCCAGAACAAGACCAAGAAGGCCGATGACAATGTTCAACGGCGCTTCTGAGATGTGCGCGTGGAGAGGCGACATGACAGTGCTAGAGAAAAGGTCAACCTCTTCTCGGATTGCTGCACTCAAAGGCTCCTCGGGCGTAGCGATAGCACGGCCGACCACGGAAAGGGCATCTAGGTGGACAACGATCATAGTGACGACGGTAATGCGCTCCTGCTCGTTGATGTGGCGGAAAAGTCGTGGAAGTACCTTCTTTCCCTTGGCGTGTGAAAGGATGGAGATGAACGGATGCGGTGTGCTAGAGTTTGTTAGCAAGAAAGAGGCTTTAGGAATATTATAACATACGCAGGGTTGATGGGCTCCATGATCTTTGTGTTCAACCACAGTTGCTGGTGGAGCGCTTCGATCTTCGAACGCCATTCCATGTGTGCCTGGATGGCTTCAGGAGGGCTGCTCTCTTGGATCGGCGGTGGCATTGCCCGCTCGTGGTCTTCCATTTGCATGAGTGTCTTGTACACCGCCTCGATGTTGCGAAGAGCCTCCTTCCGGTCAGCGATGGAAGACCGGTGGTTTTTCGGCAGCTTATCGTTCGTCTCTGGCCGCTTCAGATTGAGCAGCGGTCGGGGGGTCTTGGAGTTGCTGAACGCAATCTTTCCAAGACTACCTTCCACAACAAGCTGCCTAGCCTTTGGTCTTGCTTTGGCCGCCTCAACTGCGCGCTGGATCTGTTGCTCCATGCGCTGCATGTGGTTGTCTCCGCCTCGGCCTTGTCTGCGGTTGCCAAACCTGTTGTTGGTCTGGAACAGGTATGTTTGAGCGAATTGGCTTGCTGGCTGCTGGGGGTTTTGGCGTGGCGCACCCCGGATCTGGGTGAAGACCTGATAGTAGAAGTCCTCTGCAATAGCTGCCTCAGGTCCTCTCTCCTCCAAGTTGCCCGTCGCGGTCATGAGCTGCTGCAACTGGATTCGAGTGATGAAGTTCTTGTCCTGCGGCGTCATCAGGCCGTTGTCCTTCGCTAAGAGAGCAATCTTGTGGTTCCGCTTGGCCCGTTTAGCATCCTCTTCAAGGAAGGCGGCACGCTCAGCCTCGGACAACTGCAGAAGCTGCTCGGGGTGGGTAATGACCATTCCGGGAAACGACGGACCGCGGTTGTGTCCTGCTGGAACACCACGAGGACCCTGGGGAGCATTCTGAACAATAGGCTGGCCTTGTCCTGACAGACGGTTTGGGTTTTGCAAGATCTGCCGAGGCTGGGTGGGTGTGCCCTGGGCCTGAGCCTGGGGTGTTGCTTGGCGCTGCTGCTGAGCGCCGGCCTCGTTGGATTGGGGCCTCTGTCGCTGTAGGATGGTGGGCTGTTGGGGCGGCTGGGATCGGACGGGTTGGTCGGGGAGCTCAGCGCGGACCTGCTGCTGTTGCTGTCTAGGCGGCATTTGTTGAGCGGGCTGCTGCTGTTGAGGCCTTTGCAGAATCTGGGGCGCGAACTGTCCTGGCATGCCGGGGTACTGGGGCTGTCCATGGGGAAACTGTTGCTGCTGCTGGGCGAATTGCTGTTGCTGCGCAAAGCCGGGGAAGCCCGGGGGCGGGGCCTGTTGTACTGGAGGGGTGCCTATTGAATGAGCGCGCATCATGGCCTCGACCTCTTCCATGCTCATGGCCTTTCTAGTGGGCGCGGGCTGTTGCGAAGCGGCGGGGGGCTGCGGCGAAGGCTGCCTCTGCGCAGCGGGCTGCTTGGGCTTGAGACCCCAGATATCGGCGCGCGCCTCTAGCTGAGGGATGTATTCGGGGTCCTTGTAGCTCTCGTAGCCAGTGCGGTTTGGCTTCGACGCCTGGGGGACGGGTGGTCTCTGCTGGTACTGTTGGGTTTGCTGTTGCTGGAATTGCTGCTGATGGTGCTGCTGCTGTTGCTGCTGCTGCTGCTGGGGGTACTTCTGACGGGCCTGGTATAGCATCTGCTCCTCCTGCAGCGTGTTTGATACCGCAGAGGTCTGGCCGGCGAAGTCGAAGTGTTTTCCGACTGACTGCTGCGTGGCAGGGCCGCCGCCGAAGGTGTCGTCGTTGAGGTCATCGGCATCGTCGTCGAGCTGGTCGCCTAGGCCGTCGTACGTCTCCTCGAAGTCGATGCTGTGGATAGGGTAAGTGGGAGCTGTGGGCTACGTGAGACGCGACCTACACATCGTCATCGGCTGCCCCTCCACCCAGTGCGGCGAAGGCGTCGTGCTGGCCAAACCCGGGCGCATTGGAGGCGTGGCCGCGGTCTCTAGGGCCGCTGGGGTCGAAGCCGAAGAAAGACATGGTGGGCGGAACCCGGCGGTGGGGGTGGTGTGGTGGTGTTTATGCGGCGGTCGAAGTGATATTTAACACGCGAAAGTGGTGACGTTGGGCTACTAAGTAAAGGCAGATTGGCAGGGCGGCGGTCGCATGGGCGCACCCACAAATAAATGGCGGCAGATGGGCAGATAACTCGCGACAGGCGAATGACGCCGCAGGGTACAGTAACGGCGACGGAGTGGGTGGGTGAGGTTGTGCCTGTGGTACTGCGAACCCAGGTTGGCTCCATCGCGGCTTGCTCCCAATTGGCGGCCAGGCCCGGCCTTACCCAAAGAATCCGACTCCCTGCGAAGTGGCTACATTACTACGGCGCCCGTCGACGACTCCTATCCACCTCGTGTCCTCCATCCCTCACGTTGCCTGCCACCTCAACCTCGACTACTGGCTGATGCGCATTCCCCGCGTCTCGCATCCGCTCGTTTTTCTGTAGTCCTATACTCCGGGGAACCAACGCGCCGACAGCGTCCGTCCGGCACCACCCCTAGGGCTACCCGTAGACGTCTCACACGTCGTCCACGCCTCCTCCGTACCCCACACGTCGTCCGCAGCAAAGGCAATTGAGCAGCGAAAGTGGAGGGCTCCGACGTCACCGAAAAGAAGCAGCCCACAGAGCAGCAGCCTCAGGGCCATTCCGCCATGGCCGGCAACCAGCGGTATATCCGCTACCTTGTCTTTGCCGTAGTGGTACGTGCCGGCATCGTGTGACGACTGCGGAAGCAGCGACTGACCATACCCAGGCCCTCGTTCTCCTCTACTTCATCGGCTCATCGTCGTCTGTGCCTTCCGCGAGCTGGCCAGTCTACCAGGACAATAAGTCGCCCGCGACTCCTCCCCAGGGCAACGCCCCCGTCGCCAACGATGAAGTCCAGCAAGTCGCGCCTGGCACTACGCCCAACGAGCAGGAGGGCCTTCCCCCCGCGACTGCCCCCGGCGACCGCATGAACGCAACCTTCGTCACCCTCGCCCGTAACTCCGATGTCTGGGAAATCGCCAAGTCCATCCGCCAAGTCGAAGACCGCTTCAACCGCAAGTTCCACTACGACTGGGTTTTCCTCAACGACGACGAGTTCGACGACCAATTCAAGAAGGTTACATCTGCTCTTGTGTCCGGCAAGACCAAGTACGGCAAGATTCCCAAAGAGCACTGGTCCTTCCCCGAATGGATCGACCAAGACAAGGCCGCCAAGGTCCGCGAGACCATGAAGGAGAAGAAGATCATCTACGGCGACTCCGTCAGCTACCGACACATGTGCCGCTACGAGTCTGGCTTCTTCTTCCGCCATCCCTTGATGCTCGACTACGAGTGGTACTGGCGCGTCGAGCCCAGCGTCGAGCTCTACTGCGACATCAACTACGATACCTTCAAGTTCATGGCCGACAACAAGAAGAAGTACAGCTTCACTCTCAGTCTTTACGAATACGTCGAGACCATTCCTACCCTCTGGGACGCCACCAAGAACTTCACCAAGCACTACCCCCAGCACATTGTCAAGGACAACGGCATGAAGTTCCTGAGTGACGACGGCGGTGAGACCTACAACCACTGCCACTTCTGGTCCAACTTCGAGATCGGCAACCTTAACTGGCTCCGCTCCGACGCCTACATCGACTTCTTCACCTCGCTCGACCATGCTGGTGGTTTCTTCTACGAACGATGGGGCGATGCTCCCGTGCACTCCATTGCTGCTGGTCTGCTACTACAAAAGGACGAGATTCACTTCTTCAACGACATCGCCTACTACCACGTCCCATTCACACATTGCCCAACAGGCGAGCAATACCGCCTCGACCACAAATGCTCTTGCAACCCCAAGGACAACTTTGACTGGAATGGATACAGCTGTAAGTTGTGCCAGTACCCCAGCCCATATTCATATACTAACACGTCACAGGCACATCTCGTTTCTACGAAATGCAAGGCATGGAGAAGCCAGCAGGGTACGAAAAGGAGCAATAAGCGCTCAATCTCACGTCTGTCCTTCGTCCTACTTCGATCCGAACAATCTTCAATTTATCCATTTTCTTGACACACCGGTTCTGACTTATTGTCAAGCGCACCACTCTCGACTGCAGCCAAGGTTTGGCGTGTTGTGAAAATTGTCTTCTTCGTCATCGCGATATTGATACTACTGGCCACGTGCATCATCAGACGGCGGCGGCCTACCGGGCGGTTCAGTCAGGTAAATCAGGGAAAATCTTCGTTGCCCAAGTGGCCCTCGTAGGGATAATCCAGAACAATGTCGGCGGATGCGTTTTTGGATTGGCGTTGGTAGCGGTTCAAACTGTTGGCTGCTTGTTTTGGCACGGCACGCCGATGTAGGCGAGGGAATGACGGTTATCTATGTATTGTCTTGTTGAATCGATGTATGGGTATAGTTGATGACTGTAGACTAATGACCGCATTCATATGCAGACATTGAAGACATCGCTATCACATCTTAACCAGCGATCCAAAGCGTCCACATGTGCAAACCCTGACCCCATGGGAACGGACATTCGAGCTTCTCACATGTGGTTTTCAAATCTAGCTGTTCATCCACATGGTTTGGTTTGTTCTGATTTCCAGACAGACTTTCTCCCAACATATGTAGTCGATACGGTATCATTTTCGGTTTGGGGTTGACAACCAGCTCTGTGTGTGATACTGAAAAGAAGAAGAGGACGCAAGACAGACTCTTATACGTCTTGATAGCTCAGCTTGGATTTGGTCGTCAACCCAAAACAAACTCGGGAAAAACCCATGGGGTTGTTCAAATGACGCACAGAGCCGCGTTCGTGGTGTGAAAGGAATTGACGAATTTTCAGACATGAGAACGCAGAGGTGATCATTTCGATAAGGATTTTGAACACAACAGGCGGAACGTATGTGCAATTCTCTGAGATTTTCTCGCACTCGCTTTCTTCCATATATTTTTCGTCGTCAGGTTTTGGGAACCCCGCCCACACATAACGGGTATTGATACAGATTTCGGAAATAATGAACACAAGAGTTGGTGAAGAAGAAAAGGAGGGTGGTCATAAGCCTGGATCATATGGCCGTCGCGGCGGATAGGTAGAACTTGTGAGTAACTGGCGAGAAGGCATGATTTCCGAGCCCCTAATTTGGTGACATGAAGTAAGAAATCCGACTCCATTTTTTCACAAACATTGCGTTTTCGTTTCGAGTCTTGGCTACCACTTCTTGGCCAAAGCAGAAATGCGTTCATAATATCCATCTTTTGGTAGATATCATCCGTGAATCAAAATACGGTGTAAGAAAGTGGACTGGTTACACACATGGAGCGTTCGAATTGCAATTTTGTGCTCAACTCGCTCTCCACTCATGAGGAGGTGTCGCACTAGTTTTTGAAGAACTGAAACAGATATTGGAATGAAGGGAAGGAAGAAGAGAAGGTGTGAGAATCTTGTTTATATGCATACTAGCGCTACCAACACATGCCCGCTAAAGAACGCTCATATCATCAAAGCCCAAAACCATCAGCGCGCTGTCCCATGTGATGCTCATCGCTCAATCGTTGTAGTTCACAACACCACTCCCATCCTTGTTTGCCTTGCGCATCCCATACTTCTCACTCAACTCGTCTTCCTGTGACCGGCTGTTTGGGTCAAGGTACGGCCGCTCGGCACGAACAGTCACTCGGACTGCGTGCCGACGATGAGGCGCAAAACCGTAAGTAGCGGAGTGGTTCTAATCAATGTCAGCCCTGGATCAGCTTGGAGAAGAAGCTCAACATACCGTCACCCTATTATCCCAAAACGCGACATCCCCCTCATTCCACTGAAACCTAGCATGAACCTCGGGACTCGTCGCCACAATCTCCGTCAAGAAACTGATGATATGATCCGACTCCGTCTTTGGCACACCAACAATCTTGGTCACAAAGCCCGGGTTGAAGAAGATGCTCTTCCAGCCCGTGACCGGGTTCGTCCGAACGAGTGGGTGCTCTGTGGTGACTGGTTCGCGACGGACTGTTCGACCGAGGTCGCGTGAGCCTTGGGCTTGCAGCTCAGCAGAGTGGAGAGCCGTGAGCGATTCGAGATACTTTTGCATGTGGGGTGAGAGCATGTCGTAGGCTGCGTATTGAGAGGACCAGAGGGTGTCGCCGCCGCCGCCACGGGGTGGACCGGTGAGGACTTTGAGGGATGTGTAGGAGGGAGGCTGGAGTTCGTATGTGACCTGGTTCGGGTCAGTAAACCTTGAGTCTCTTTTGATGTGGTATTGAAGTCTTACATCAGAGTGCCAGAGGAACGACGGTGTGAACAAAGCCCTTAGGTCTGGGCTATCTTCGCCGGTATAGATAACGTGGACGTCCTCCAAGCCTTCACGCTTCGGCACACCAGTTGTAGCATGCTTGTGCAGCTCGCCAAAGTACTTTCCCAGCTCCCTTTGCTCATCGATGCTGAAGTTTTTCTGGTTCCGGAAGAACACAACCCCACGCGTGGCGATCAGCCGAGCCAGGTCATTCTTCTGAGCATCTGTGAGGTTTGCTAGATCAACGCCGTGTATCTCAGTACCGATCTTTGGGTTATAGTCGAAGACATCTGTGGCGGTTGCGAGGAGGTTCTTGAAGTTGGGATCCCCTAGTTGGCCTTTGTCGGCGTAGGGTATCTCAGTGTAGACTGGCCAAGTGATGTTGGGGAAGTGTGGTCGTAGGTCTTCGTACTTGTACGGTTCGGCATGCTTCTTGACAGTGGTGCGACCAGGGACATAGCTGTGGGAGTTACTAGACTTTGATGTTGGGAGGGATGTGGATGTAGTGGTGGGTTGATAATGAGCTTCGACGAGTCCGGGCGCCATCGTTGTTGCTAGGATAGAGTAAAGATTCGTATGAATGCGGGTATTGCGCGGTCCACTGCAATAAGTCCTTGGTACTTGAATGAGACGTGATTATAGTATGCAACGAGCAAATGTGGCAATGTGGTGTGGCTGCCAGTGGATGCTGGTGGTTGATTTATCGTCAATCGACGAAAGGAAGATATGTTAAGTGAGGTCTCTAGGGGTTGATAGAAGATTTTTGACCAGCCAGAGAGAAGTAACATGCTCTTATATGTACTACCTCAGTACAGTATGCGTGTGATTCATGTCACCGTGAGTTACTGCCATATCGGGCCAATTGCGCCATCGCACACAATATAACAGCCGATCGAGCTTGACGCTGAGCCGCATGTCACTAGCATCGAGCTACAGCCGCATACGGTCAGAGCATGCAAGGCACAAGATACTGTGCAAGTCCAACACTGCGAAGTTGATGTATACGGAGGAAGTTGAGTGTGAAAACCGTTGTCTTTTGGGATCCCGCCTTCCAAGTCATGTTTGCCGTGCTTCGTAAAGCCAAGAGCTTTTCTCTCACTGTAGTTGCAGTACCAGATCACAGCTGGTATGTTGGAGTTGGCGTGGGATCGACGCTAGTGAGATGATGCAATTTGACGCGATCCTGTGCTTCGAATTCAACATCGTGGTGCTCGGACCACCTTATAACGCCGACGGCCCTTTCCAGGATATTGACACCCCTCACTCTTGCTGGAAGTCGGTGTATTGAGAAACAGACTTGCAGATGCTCTCGAATCTTCCATTGAATCCCAGAGCGAGATGAAACAAAGGCCTCGGTAGCGTGGAAGTTGTGGCTGTGCGATAATGCTGTCGCAAAACGATGGAGGGACGTTCCAATTCCTCCTTGTTCCACTGTCGGTTCTTATAGTCCCCATACCAGAGCTCAATATCTCAAGCAAGTGTCCTCAATTGAACACTGCGGTATTTGATGCCAGTATTCCGTGCTGGCCGCACCTTATAAAACCCACTAATAGCTCGCACTGCCTGAAAACCTTCCTCCAGGCACCAGCAGCACATGATTGTGGTGTACGTTGGTTGTTGAGATGAGGTTTTACTGAATTCCATGGTTGCGATACACTGAAGCCAAGGCTTACGTTCGACGCATGATAAGATCCAGTCAAACATTTGTCGATACACCAGCAAGATGATGTTCTCAATTGGTCGACTTGGGTCCGATGAATGGGATGGGTACACCATTCACGTTCATCCATTGAATCGAACTTCCGCCAGATTTTTGTCCAGCTTCCACTCGTGTCCTTGCGGCAGTGTCCGGAGCGTATGTATGCGCCTTTGTGCCCTCACTCATTGTGCCCGCTTGTCCCATTTCCGCCTGCTTGGCTATGCGCGCTCGTTCGATTATCGGGTTCCAGTGAGAGATGAATCGATAACCTGCGTAATTGAAGAGGAGCAGGATGAACGAAGTCTTCAAGGGTTGCTGTAACATTCTCTCGTGCGTCCTCTGGATAAACTGGTGTATGCGTGCAAACACCATCGTGACAGTGATTGTGAGTATCACGAGATACGCTGAGACAGCTGAAGGATTAAGCGATGCGGGCGAGGAATTGGATGTCGGTGGTCGAAAGATCTATGGATGCAGGATATCGTGGAACTTGGGAACGGCGCCAGCGCGGGGACTGGAGCCTAGCGCGAAATCGCCGCCGAGCCGCATCAACTTTCTTGACGATCCAACACCTTCAGCCATTCACACCACTCTGTCGCAGCCACACCGGGAGGAGTAAAGAGTTGTCGCGTAGCATTTTCGCGCGACATCTCCAAACCAGGAAATACCCAAAATCCTCCTTGCGACCACGGCATCCCCAGATCCTACACCCCGACTATCCAAACGAACGCGCGCCGCGGACGAGGTCACATCGTACAAGAAGAAAAGCTGAACACCGGAAGCCTACGTTGACGTTAGGCCATTCACTTTGCATCTTTTCAAGTGGATGTAGTCTGCAGACAATATCCTACACTCCAACATTCCAAAGAAAGCGCGCCGCGGGCCAAATCGCAGCCATGGACGATCTCGCGAACCTCGAGTTCTTATCGCTCGTCTCGAAGGTCACCTCCGAAATCCAGAATCACGTCGGTGTTTCGGATAAGACGCTCGCCGAGTTCGTTATCGATCAGCACGCGACATGCAAAGGCGTCACAGACTTCAAGAACCAGCTGGAGGCCATGGGCGCAGAGTTCCCCCAGAGTCTGGTGGAGAGCATTGACCGTCTCATCTTGACGCTTCATCCCAAGTACAAGAACAAGGGAGCGAAGGAATCTGGCGCAAACGGGCAAAACGGCACCGATGCGACAGACCGCAAAACGCGCGTTTTCAAGGGCCTGGCGATCCCGGACAAGGACGTGGAATACGAGGTGGCAGACGACGAGCCCGAGAAGGAAGCAACACAGATCGACGCATTAGACGATACGTTTGCGATGCTGGAGGGACTGGCAGGGAAGGGGCCAAGCAGCAAGCCCAAGGAGAGGTCGCGGAAAAGAAGCATGAGCCCATACGACAGCGACGACGACATGAGCAGGAGTAAGCGACACAGACAGAGAGACCGGTCGTACTCTCGCTCGCGATCGAGGAGCCCGCGACGAGGCAGACCGCAGAACGACGAGCTGGTCTTCGAGGACGAATTTGGCCGCACGCGGACCGTAAAGCCAAACAACAAGCAACGAAGCCGCAAGAAGTACCGCGACGAAGATCTAGACGAATTCCGACGACCACCTACCCCCGAGCTTGACGACGAGCCCGTGTTATACAAGGTGTACGATGGCAAGGTCACAGGTGTCAAGGATTTCGGATGCTTCGTCAATCTACAAGGCGTGAAGGGCAAGGTCGATGGGCTGGTACACGTCACACAAATGATGGAGGGCCGGGTGAACCACCCTTCCGACCTCGTATCGAGATGGCAAGAGGTCAAGGTCAAAGTCATCAAGAATGAGAACAACAGGATTTCGCTGTCGATGAAAGAGGTGGATCAGCGGACCGGTCAAGATCTTGATCCTGGCAAGCGCATAGCATCTTTCGGGACCGGCGCGAACTCCCAGGGACTTGGAGGAATACCAGGACTTGACAGCTCCGTGCCAGTCGTGGAGGACGGTTTCAACAGTCGCAAAAACGGAATGCGAAAGCGCATGACCTCACCGGAACGTTGGGAGATAAAGCAACTCATTGCTTCTGGTGTTATACCAAAATCTGATTACCCCGACATTGACGAGGACTTCAACGCGCACATTAACGGCGAAGGTGGTTTCGAAGAAGAGGAGGATGTTGATATCGAAGTCCGTGAGGAAGAGCCACCCTTCTTGGCGGGTCAGACCAAGCAATCCCTGGAGCTGTCACCGATTCGAGTTGTCAAAGCGCCTGATGGCTCGCTCAACCGCGCTGCAATGGCTGGTGATACATTGGCGAAGGAACGTCGTGACCTCAAACAACAGGAAGCCCAAGAAAAGGCCGCCAAGGAGGCAGCGAATGTCGACTTGAGTAGCCAGTGGAACGATCCAATGGCCCAACAACGGCAATTCGCCAGCGATCTTCGCAACACCCGCACGAACGAGCCCAGCCAAGCGTTACCGGAGTGGAAGAAGATCTCCACGAACAGTAGGGAAACCTCATTTGGCAAACGTACAAACATGAGCATCAAGGAGCAACGAGAGTCGTTGCCTGTCTTCAAGTTCAGGAACCAACTTCTTGAAGCTATCGCCAAGCACCAGATCCTGATTGTGGTCGGTGACACTGGGTCCGGAAAGACCACGCAGATGACCCAGTATTTGGCCGAGGCTGGCTACGGTAACGAGCTGGTCATCGGTTGTACCCAGCCTAGGCGTGTAGCAGCCATGAGTGTTGCCAAGCGTGTCGCTGAGGAGGTTGGCTGCGCTCTCGGTAATGAGGTTGGTTACACGATTCGTTTCGAGGATAAGACTTCGCCAGATACCCGTATCAAGTACATGACGGACGGTATCTTGCAGCGTGAGATCCTGTTGGACCCCATGCTGTCAAAGTACAGCTGCATCATGCTTGACGAGGCCCACGAACGTACAATCGCTACTGACGTCTTGTTTGGACTGCTGAAGAAGACACTCAAACGACGCCCGGATATGAAGCTCATAGTGACGAGTGCGACTTTGGATGCCGACAAGTTTTCGGAGTACTTCTACAAGTGTCCCATCTTCTCAATTCCAGGTAAGTCTTGACTCCACGAAGTATATGTGAGACAAATACTAACTTCTCTGCAGGTCGTACTTTCCCAGTAGAGGTTATGTACAGTAAAGAGCCAGAGTCGGACTACCTCGACGCGGCGCTGGTCACGGTCATGCAGATCCACTTGACGGAGCCAGCAGGTGACATTCTGCTGTTCCTGACAGGTAAAGAGGAGATTGACTCCTCATGCGAGATCATTTCAGAGCGTATGAAAGCTTTGGGTCCAAACGTACCAGAATTGATGATTCTGCCTATTTACGGTGCCTTGCCGTCGGAAGTGGCCTCTCGTATCTTCGAGCCTGCACCCAACGGCACGCGCAAAGTCGTCATTGCTACCAATATCGCTGAGACCAGTCTGACTATAGACGGCATCTACTATGTCGTGGACCCTGGCTTTGTCAAACAGAGTTCCTATGATGGAAAGCTAGGAATGGATCGTCTGCAGATTACCCCGATTTCGCAAGCCCAGGCTCGCCAAAGGAGTGGACGAGCAGGTAGAACAGGACCTGGAAAGTGCTTCCGTCTGTATACTGAGGCCGCATTCCAGAACGAAATGTTGCCGACTACAATTCCGGAGATCCAGCGCCAAAACTTGTCAAACACGATTTTGATGCTCAAGGCTATGGGCATCAACGATCTGTTACACTTCGACTTCATGGATCCACCGCCTACAAATACTATGTTGACAGCCCTGGAGGAGCTGTATCAGTTGGGCGCACTGGACGACGAAGGCCTGCTAACGCGTCTCGGTCGACAGATGGCTGACTTCCCAATGGATCCATCCCTGTCAAAGTCACTCATCAAATCTGTTGAGCTTCAATGCTCAGATGAGATCTTGACCATTGTCGCCATGATTAGCGCTACTCAGAGCGTCTTTCATCGTCCACGCGACAAGCAGCAACAAGCCGACCAGAAGAAGCAGAAGTTCAACGACCCTTCTGGCGATCACATCACCCTTCTCAATGTGTACAATGGTTGGAAACAGGGTGGATTCAGTACGCCGTGGTGTCAAGAGAACTTCGTTATACCCAAGAACATGCAGCGTGTGCGCGACGTGCGAAACCAGTTACTGCAGATTATGGCGCGACACAAACATCAAGTTGTTTCATGCGGTCGTAACACGATCAAGGTTCGGCAAGCGCTATGCTCGGGCTTTTTCCGTAACTCGGCGCGCAAAGATCCTGCCGAGGGTTACAAGACGCTCGTTGAAGGCACACCCGTCTACTTGCATCCCTCCTCCTCACTGTTCGGCAAGCCTGCTGAACACGTCATATACCACTCACTCGTGGAGACGACGAAAGAATATATGCACTTCTGCAGTGCTATTGAGCCGAAGTGGCTTGTTGAAGCAGCGCCGACGTTCTTCAAGGTTGCGCCAACGGATAGGTTGAGTAAG
The DNA here is from genome assembly GCF_023758025.1 of Alternaria triticimaculans. NCBI lineage: Eukaryota > Fungi > Ascomycota > Dothideomycetes > Pleosporales > Pleosporaceae > Alternaria > Alternaria triticimaculans. Next base: position 3,386,952 of record NW_026055958.1, read on the forward strand.
CGAAAGAAGGCTGAGAGGATCCAGCCCCTGCACAACAAGTTTGCAGGTGAAGACGATTGGAGGTTGAGCGCGCAGCGGAGGGCTGGCAGAGGTGGTGGCGGAACATGGGGTTGATCTTGACCTCGGGAGTGTTTTGGGATGAGAGAGCGTGTAAGATACTTTTGGAAGTTAATTAGCATCTATTGAGTTAAGATTTACTGCCTGTTCTTTGTGTGGCCGTGTTCAGTGTAAGCTCCCTGCTGTTCTTCGCGTGATGCTTGGATGGAGTGCACAGACCCACACTTACTTCCCCATTCGGACAGCGCGACCGCGTTTTCGCGTGTTTACCGTCCCCGCAAGCCTCCTGTATCAACAGCACCCCACATCAGATACCCATACACACACCATGTCGTCCCTACTAGATCTCGCACTCAATTCGGATGCCGCGCCCACTCCCTCGAGCGCGTACGGCAACGATGCACGGACACCGCAGATGCGATCTTCGTCTGCGAGACCCCGCGGACCCCCCTCTGAAAGCGCCGGCGCCAACAGCGATGTCGAAGGAGACCCTGATGACGAGATTATCGGAGCGCGAGTACCAGGCAGGCGCACAAATGCCCCGCGAACAGACATCCCCAAGGTGGTGGACGTGACGGGAGAGACGCTCTCGCTGCGGTTCCAGGAGTTCCTCGAAAAGTGAGCTCCGTGACAGCAGTCTTCATGCTGTCGAATATGCTGACGTGAAGATAGCTACACAGAAGACCCCTCTTCCTCAGCTCTTCCCACATCGAGCGCCGTGCCCACCACAGACAAGTACTACATCGCCCAAATACGGGGCATGCGACTGTACGGACTCTCTACCCTCTACGTCGACTACACACACCTGCTCAGGCACGAAGATGGCATTCTTGCCGCCGCCATCGCGAGCGAATACTACCGCTTCCTGCCATACATGGTCCGGTCGCTCCACAACCTTATCGCAAAGTACGAGCCCAAGTACTTCCGCCAGCACAAGCAGCCCGCATCAACTGCCTCTGCTGCAGGCACATCAAACTCCGGCAATGCTACGAGTCAAAATGAGAGCCTCAACGAAAAGACCTCGAACCAGCAGACAGACAAGCTGTTCACACTGGCTTTCTACAACCTCCCTCTCGTCTCCCGTATTCGCCAGCTACGCACCACATCCATTGGCAGCTTGCTTTCCATTTCTGGCACGGCAACACGAACATCTGAAGTGCGACCAGAGCTTTCAATGGCCACCTTCGTATGCGAGATCTGCAACACGGTCGTACCGAACATCGAACAGACCTTCAAGTACACCGAACCAACACAATGTCCCAACATAACCTGCATGAACAGGGAGGGCTGGCGTCTCGACATTCGCCAGTCGACATTCGTAGATTGGCAGAAAGTGCGCATTCAGGAGAACAGTTCAGAGATACCCACGGGCAGTATGCCCCGAACCATGGACGTCATCTTGCGAGGAGAGATGGTGGATCGAGCGAAGGCCGGTGAGAAGTGTATCTTCACCGGCACAGTGATCGTCATCCCAGACGTCAGCCAGTTCCGCGTACCAGGTGTGCGCCCACAAGCGCAGAGAGATACAGCAAACACCACGCGAGGCAACGACGTCGGAGGGTCGGGTGTCAGCGGTCTCAAAGCCCTTGGTGTGCGCGACCTGACATACCGCATGTCATTCTTGGCGTGCATGGTCTCGCCAGATCACTCTACTCCAGGCCAGACTTCCAACCACCACTTGACAGGTCAGGCCAGCAATATTCTCGCTTCTCTTGGCCAGGGCCAGATTGAATCAAATGCGACAAGCGGCGAAGAGGCACAAGAGGAGTATCTCGGTACCCTGACTGCCGCAGAAATCCAGGATCTCAAGGACATGGTGCACAAGCCTAACATCTTCATGCGATTGGTCGACTCAATAGCGCCCATGGTCTACGGCCACCAGGTCATCAAAAAGGGACTCCTTCTGCAATTGATGGGCGGTGTGTCAAAGGAGACACCCGAGGGAATGGCGCTGCGTGGAGACATCAACATCTGTATTGTCGGTGATCCTTCGACGTCAAAGTCACAATTCCTGAAGTACATCTGCAGCTTCCTTCCTCGCGCTGTCTACACATCTGGCAAGGCGTCTTCGGCTGCTGGTCTTACAGCTGCAGTAGTCAAGGATGAGGAGACTGGAGAGTTCACAATCGAGGCCGGTGCGCTCATGCTTGCTGACAACGGTATCTGTGCTATTGATGAGTTTGACAAGATGGACATCGCCGATCAAGTCGCTATTCATGAAGCTATGGAACAGCAGACCATTTCTATTGCAAAGGCTGGTATCCAGGCCACGCTCAACGCCAGAACCTCTATTCTTGCAGCAGCCAATCCCGTCGGTGGACGCTACAACCGCAAAACAACGCTACGTGCCAACGTCAACATGTCTGCTCCTATCATGTCACGTTTCGATCTGTTCTTCGTAGTGTTGGACGAGTGTGACGAGGCTGTCGATCGCCACCTTGCCGAGCACATTGTTGGTATCCATCAGCACAGAGACGAAGCTGTTGACCCAGAGTTCAACACTGAGCAGCTGCAGCGCTACATCCGGTTCGCAAGGACATTCAGACCAGAGTTTACTGATGAGGCAAGAGAAACGCTCGTCGAGAAGTACAAGGAGCTACGAGCAGATGATGCGCAAGGTGGTATCGGTCGCAACAGCTACCGCATCACTGTTCGTCAACTTGAGAGTATGATCCGTCTCTCAGAGGCCATCGCCAAGGCCAACTGCGTCAGCGACATTACCCCCGAGTTCGTCAAGGAGGCATACAACCTCCTCCGTCAGTCCATTATCTCAGTCGAGAAGGACGACGTCGAAGTTGAGGACGATGATGATGAAGCGTTGCTCGCCGCGGCCGCCGCTGCAGAACAGGAGGCCGATGCACCGATGGACGACCAGGAAGATGCCTCTCGAGACCGAACAGCGACTCCAGCCGTTGCGCCGCGCGAGAAGACCAAGATCACGCACGACAAGTACGTCGCTATGCGGAACATGTTTGTCAAGCGTGTCAACGAGGACCAAGAAGAGACGCAAGACGGTGTCGAAGAGGAAGAGTTGCTGATATGGTACCTCGAGCAGAAGGAGAACGAAATGGAGACGCAAGAGGACTTGGAGAGGGAGAGGGCACTTGCCAAGAAGGTGCTGAAGAAGGTCGTCAAGGTACGTCGAAACAACACGAATCTATTCATGATGTGTATGCTAACAAAAACCACAGGAACAATACCTCATGTTGATCCGGGGTGAAGGTCTCGCAGACGAACAAGGTCAGGCTGAGGGTAACGACAAGGTGGTGTACGTGTTGCATCCAAACTGCCCGATTGAAGACATTGCGTAGGCGTTGTTGGGTATTTGATGAGGATGTTGCAGATGACCACGTGCGTACATCAGTTGAGCTTCGGCCTTGTTTTGAGCGTTCGCATAGCCATGTAGTTGTCATGAGAGCTGGATTTTGGATACCGCAGTGGTACATGTTTGATAATGTTATACCCGAATCTGACACTTCAAACACATGATTTATTTTGTTGAGTTGTTTTGATCGAAGGAAGATGATCGGGAACGCGATCATGTGTGATGTGTCGCTCTTGTCGTAGTCTCACATCCATGATGGTTGCATGTGTTTTTAATGAAACCTCGAGTTATCCGGAGGTGTGAAGAGGTAGAAAGAGAAGAGGAGGAACACTCTTTTATACAGCCACTATTCTGAAGACCGCAAAGGTGGACATGGATCAGAATGAACTGGCCTCTGGCGCCGTCTCTAGAGTTGATGAGGGTTAAACGCATGAAAGCAAAACCAGCTGTTTTGGATATCCGTCCCTCTCTTCCACTCCATGGGACTGTCATCTGGGACTTTGGCCTTTTTGACCTTTTGATGTTGCAAGTGGTGGAAAAGTAAGACAGAGTATCAGAAGTCCGTTTTATATGTTCCCCCCGATATGCTAAGGCTAACTAGGCAAAGGCGGGATTCGGCATCATGATTGAGCCAGGAGTTTTTGAACATCGCACACATAGGCTATTGGGATGATGATTTTCTTGCAAAGAGTTTTTGCAATACAGCGCTTCCACACATGGCAGTGTGAACTCGGAATTTTCTGGCCAAAAGCTGTCTTCTCACATATCTTGTTTGCTATCTGTTTTCTGAAAATCGAGGAATTAAAGACGCAAGGTGAGAGAGGAGGCAGTGTGCAGCGAACACGAGATTTTATACTGCATTCGTGTTTGGAGATAACGCTAGGTACGAGTCACGGCTTAGCTGCTTCTCTTTTATCATGCTGTTGGTGTCAATACGTTTTGAACATTACGGCTTTCCAAAATTTGATAATGATGAGGATTTGGGGGTAGTCTGAGCTCATATCGTAATGTTCAAGTAATCGAAGTTTGCGTTTATCCCCTATCTGGTTCAACTATTATGTCCAGCATATCTATGTAAAATATAACGCTTCAGCATTCATCTCTAAGATGCTAATGCAGGTGTCACTTCCCAGAAAGCACATACCCTTCCACCCTCACTCCTCTCGCTCAAGCCTTCTTGTTCTTAAGCGCGTCCACGAACTCCTTTGGTGGTTGCTGCTCGTAACCCTCTGGGTTGTTCTCTGTCCACTTCCACAGGTCGGCGCAAGCATCCTCCAGTGTGAACTCCGTCTTCCAGTCTAGCTCCTTGTTCGCGAGTGTTGGGTTCGCTGTCAGGTCGAGCACGTCACCCTGTCTCCGTGGGGCAACCTCGTAGGGCAGGTCGCGTCCGACAACGGTGCTGAAGGCCTTGATCATCTCGAAAACGGTTGAGCCCTTGCCAGTACCCAGGTTCCACGCCTTGACACCGGGTTGTTGTTCGCGCAGGTAGTTGAGCGCCTGGAGATGGCCTCGCGCTAGATCGAGGACGTGGATGTAGTCGCGGATCGCTGTGCCATCCTTGCTCTTGTAGTCGTCACCGAAGACGAGCAATTTGTCGCGCTTGCCGATCGCAACTTGCGCCAACAAGGGAAGCAGGTTGTATGGTACACCCAGAGGGTTCTCGCCCATGATACCACTGGGATGCGCACCAGCGGGGTTGAAGTACCTCAGTAGCGCAGCGTTCCACTTCTTGATTTCCTTCTCGTCCTTGCCAGCCTTCTTCGCATTGTTGCGCTCGGCCTCGATGGTATCTGTGATGGCACCCTCGATGGTGGACTTTGTGCGGCCGTATACGTTGGTCGGGCCGATGGGGCAGTGTTCGGGGATCGGGATCATGTTGGGGACGCGCGTCGCGTCGCCATAGACGGTCGCGGAGGAAGAGAACACGATGTTTGTGACATTGTGCTTTACCATGGAGGAGAGGAGCGCAATGGAGCCGCCAACGTTGACGCGGTAGTATGTCAGAGGAATCTCGCCAGACTCTCCAACGGCCTGGGAGGTGTTAGCTTGGGGTTGCGAGACAGTCGTTGACAAATGAACGCACCTTCAGCGCAGCAAAGTGGATGACATTGTCGATGTCTGGGTTCTCCTCGAACACCTTGTCGAGCGCAGCCTCATCTGTGACATCGCATTGGTAGAAGGCAGGTCGCTTGCCGCAGATGAGCTCGATGCGGTTGACGACTTCTGGGGAGGAGTTGTAGAGGTTGTCGACGATGACGACCTTGTAGTCGGCTTCGAGGAGGGCAAGGGCTGTAAAGGAGCCAATGTAGCCGGTACCACTGAGCCATTGTTAGTACCAATTGCCCATGATGCTGTCTCGAAGCTGCATGGAGGGGTGGAGGGGTAGCTTACCCGGTGACGAGAACGGATCCTACAACCATTGTGAGAACTTGAGGTATGGGAAGTAGAGAATGTGTCTGGGGGTCTGTCGCTCTTATGCGATTCGGCGACTGCGTTTGATTGCGAGGTTGCAGATATATAAAAACGCGGCAGCACGAGATGCTGGGTTCATGGGCTGTGCCACTAGTCGAGAGAGAAGAGCCGCGTGCGGATAGATTTCCTCATTCGGCAAGGATGGTCTGGCTTGCTCATAGCCATCGCCAGACATGTGTTTCCCATAGACTTCTACGATCTTCCAGCTTCTAATGTTTAGCATGTTGATTTCAATTCTTTCAATTAGACACATGTATGCGCAGTAGATTGTTTGTACGAATTGGATACGTCCACGGGTTGCACCAGCTACAACTTCATCATCTCGTGTTCTGCTCTGCCAAAATGCTGGGAACACGTGTAGCGAGGACGGTAGACACAATGTCTATCATGTGGAATATGATCATGTCGAGTTTGGTAGAGTTGTAAGAGCAAGGGCTGTGACAGTGTGGGCCGATTGCGGGTGAGGATTGCCTGTCAGCCCTGTAGATCATGATAGCAACCCACCCACAGTCCACGAGCTGCTGCGTGGACTTGACCAGCCACTCCCCGTCTTTTGGCCACATGCGCCAGTCACCAAATGGCCGTACGACGTATCCTCTGGACTAAACTTGGGTGACGCAGGTACATGCGAGCAGGCGGAATAAGCGTTGTGGCTCTCAGGGTCTTGTGCTCCGCTTCCAGCTGGGCCCGGAAATTTCATGCATCATCCATGTCTTGTGGTAGCGGAGACACTAGCTCCCAATCGTCTCTGAGGGGTGCTCCATCTCTCCCAGCTTGTTATACTTGCTCCTGTCTGCTTGTGTCTCGTAAGAGTTAGTTTTTCGCGTCAAAGAATGCCATGTCACACACCGCCGGATGGAGTGCAGCCTCGCTTAACCTACCGGTTGCGGCGGCTTGCGGACAGGCTGAACCCTTGCACCTCAAAGCGCGACCTCGAACTTTCATCAACCTCATTGTCACCCATCAATACCAACTGAACAACATCGCGCCGGATCCTGGGAACATGATCGCGAGTCGCAATCTACGCATGAACGAGCGCCAGAAGTTTCTCTATCGAGTTTAGTCCCACAGCGCATCTGCCGGCTTCGACGCGTGAAGGCTTGTCCACGTGTTTACGGACCCACTGCAGGAACCCGCCATCAACAATACCGTCACCGAAAGTGTTAAAGAGCAAGAGTTGGAACGCAACGCGCCCGCAATCGCGCAAATAGGACGCGACGAAGTTGGGTCTCTGGCCGAGGTGTAAGTTGGCGCGATTTTCCTACCCATGTCTTTGCGATGTGCCCATGTCTCTCCCATGCATTGCGAGGCTGTATGCACGTGTCGTCCTGATTCACCTTCACCTCGTCTTCACCGCGCAAATTTTCGCCAGCTGGCTGCAGCTTGGCAGCAGTTGGGCAACCCATTCTGTTTTCTATTGTCTTGTCATTGTCGCGAATCTGTCTTTTTTCTTTGTTCACAGCTATTGTTGGACGACTCCAGTCCTCTGGCGTCTTTTCTTTCTTCTACATGACCGCCCCAGCAACCCAATCTTCCAACGACCAACTACTCACACAACCTCAGCAAGCAATCCAGCCCACTTCTCCTGTGCTTGGTTTCGATTTTGCTGGCGACACATCACTTCCAGATTTCAACCGCGACCTTGACGAGCTCATCGCCGCCATGTCGCAACGCGCCAATGGGGAGGCGCGCACGCCTGGAGGACGTAACCGTCGCTCAGATCGCCTCAGTCAAAAGGCAAACTCTGTTGTTGCAGATTCAGTTGTCACCAACGCCACAGCGTCCGCCGCAGCGAAACGTACTACAACAACGTTAACCAAGGTCGCCAGTCGCAGATCAAATGCCTATGGCGCGAGCGGTCGTACTGGTGCCCCAGATAAGCTTCCGGCCGCTCCTGCCACAGGATTCGCCCAGGCTATGGAGAACCAGATGGAGAAGTACGCCGACGATGAGGAAGAGGAGGACCATCAAAGCGAACAACAAAACCACGAGGAAGAAGGTGTCCAGGAACTTGGAAGTGAGCGCCAATCGCGCTTCATCAGGCAAAACCGCAACAGTGACAAGTTCTCACCCGACAATGTGCGCAACCCCGGATCAAAGTCAAAGGTCACTCCTGGCTACTCCTTCATCGACAGTGATGACTTCGACCACAGCGATGATGATCTTGCGGCGTCTGTCGGCAATACCACCAAGTCGTTCGGTCTTGCCCACGAGGCTGGTATGTTAGTGTCCCAGGATCCATTCATGGGCTCGCCTTTCCCAAAGCCTGCAGCATCGACCCGCAAACCTGACCTTACAACATCTACCAACACCACAAAGTCGAACGGCATCACCCACGAGGCTGCTACTTCAGGCGCACAAGATCCGTTCGTCAGGCCAGCAGTACCGAGTCGCAGGCCCGCCAGTCGTACCGTGAATGGAGCAAGGACCCAAGGACCCACCCCCGTTTTATCTCAAAGTTCTATTCGTAACAGGGTCTCAGTGCAACCTCAGGTTCCTACTCCTGCCGAAAATGCTATCAAGGCACCCATTCAAGGACAGTCCCATATCAGGGCAAACGTACAGCGGCCTACTGTTCGCGCTCCGTCAGCTGAAAATGAAGGATCTGTAAGAGATCTAATCGTCGAGGAGCAGACTAGACTTCAACAACAAGGCCCACCATCGCAGTCACAGCGACAGTCAGAGCGACGCCGCCCGCACCAAAAGGACAGGGTCGAGCTCAACGCATGGCTTGGCGATGTTGAACCAGACGAGGTTGACGAGCCGGTATGGGAATGGAAAAAGCTTATGATTTGGGCGTTTGGTGGATTGGCCGGGTTACTGCTGCTGAGCTACCTTATCTCCTCCGCCATGGTGGCCACGCCATTCCCCGAATCAGCCGTGCGTACGCCTGGATTGGTGAAGGCTGTGGGCGCACGAGTCAGTCACACATATGAGAAGATTACCGAGTTCATCCTCCCTCCCACCGAGCACAAACTCACAGAGGCTGAACTGGCTCAAGCGTATAAGAACAACGGCGACGATAACCTCTTATGGGGCCGCATGTCCAACATCGACAAGCGACACACGCAGCGCTTGGAGGATGTTCGTGCAGATATGCGCACGACAATCGAGGAGCTCAAGCAGGAGCTTCCTGAAGTCATGATCGTTCGCCGTAATGAGGATGGCACTTCTGAAATCACGGATGACTTCTGGATGGCACTGACTGGCAAGACACGTTCAAGCATGGGCGACAAAGAGTGGGCGCGCTACATTGAACAGACCAAGACCAAGCTCGGCGAGCTCTTCGACACCACGGCCCAGCAAGAACGCAGCCACACTGAGAGCTGGCCACAGGCCGTCTCTCGTGATGAGTTTGTCACCTTCATGGAGCGCCGCTACGAGAACTTAACTGCTCAAGTCGACAAGAAGATCGACGAAGCTATCAGAGCCCAGAGCGCTCAGTTCAAGACGATGGTGCAAGCAGAGGCCCGAAAGACCATGATGGACCAAATTCGACTCAACTCTCTTGCGCAAGCCAACCTTGTCGCAAACTACGAACTCCACCTCACCAAGCCCAACTACTTCTCTCCTGGTCTAGGCGCCGTTGTCGATCCAGACATGTCTTCCGTCACATACAACCACCGAGCTGGTCGACTCCACGGACTCATCCGCCGCTGGGCCTTCGTCCCCCATCGCAACCCACCCATGGCCGCGCTGACGAAGTGGGAAGAGCCAGGCGACTGCTGGTGCTCTGCTGGTCAAGCGCCCGTTTCAAGCGGCCAGGCCCAACTCACTGTCAAACTCCCACGCCCCGTCATCCCCAAGCAGGTCACCATCGAGCACGTCCCCATGAGCATGATGCCAGCGCGCAACATCTCCAACGCGCCCCGCGACATCGAGCTCTGGGTCCAGACAGACGCGCCCATCAACCCCTACTACTCCCACCGCCAGGTCACCTGCCGCGACCCGCCACCACCCAGCTTCGACGGTCCCGCCTGGAAGTGTCTGGGATCCTTCAAATACAACATCCACGCATCCAACCACCTCCAGACGTTCGACCTCGCTGGCGAGCCGTCCGAACCCGTTTCGAAGGCCATGGTACGTGTGACTAGTAATTGGGGTGCTAGTCACACGTGCTTGTACCAGGTTAGACTGCACGGGACGGATGCAGAGAAGGACTACGAGTACCCTGTGAGCCTAATGGATTAGACTCTCGTAATAGCTGGGATGATGTCGTAATGTAGCATGACGGCGTTTTATATTGTTTTCTGCAGGATACCTTCGGGTTTTTACGATTGTGTTTGTATACCCAGGATAGTTACAGAGCATTAGGAATTGAAATTTAACTTGACGATTATGAAGTTTGATGACTACAGTGACCCTTCGAGTAAGCTTTTTGTATGAGTTGGTTCATTGACGATAGACTGAGTGGACTGAGCTGACTTTGGGGTTACGTTGTTCATGTATTGGAGTGCGACTGGCTCACATTTGTGGCATGCTATCTACTTTGAACACTCAACGTATCCGCCAGGCCTTAGTATATGTAACACGAACAATTCTTTTTAGACTGTCGTATACCATCAGGCCCATCTATCGCACAACACCTCCCTTGAGAGTGGGAATGCTACACAGACCGTCCTTGGTCCTCAGCTTAGCTACACCCGTCTTCTTATCCGCGCCCTCGCCGCTCAATTGTGGTACGACGCCAACATCGAAGCCGACCTCTAGACCATCTGTTGTAGTGAAGCCTGGCTGGATCATCTCCCAGACCTTTTTCTTGGGGTTGAGCACCGGCTCAGGCTCGCCTTCCCAGCCCTCGAAGTAGACGCGGTCGCCGGCCTTGCTCTCCTTGGGGGGATCTACCAGCTCGACTGGTCCCTTGTGGCTGTCCTCTCCCTCGGTAACGCGTGGTGACGCAGCGAGCACCATTGCACAGCTCTTGACACCGCGCATAGTGACGGGCTTCAGGTTGCACACTGCGACGATCTTGCGGTTCTGCATCTCGGAAAGGGGAATCAGGCCATTGAGACCTGAGCATACGGTGCGCACGACCTGACCTTCGTACTCTGAGGTGTTGTCTGTGCCGGGAGCGTCGCCGCATGCGATTGTGGATACGTAGAGCGAGTCGGCGTTGGGGTGGGTCTCGGCCTTGAGGATGTGGCCTACGCGGAGGTCGATGAGGGCGGGAGAGAGGGGCTTCTCAACTGGCGCGCTGCGTGTTGTTAGATGACGTGCGGACGCAAGCAAGAAATATTGACTTACGCTTTCTGGGGCTTGGGCTGCTTCTCCTTCTTTTCCTTCTTCTTCTTCTCGGTTGGCGCACCTTCTGGAACACCGCCAGCTGAGCCACCCGCTGCATTGCCGACGACTGCAGATGCTACAGCGGAGCCAGCGGCCTCGGCCTTGCCCTTTGCCTTCTCCGCCTTGCTCTTGCCTCCCTGGCCTCCTTGTGCGGCTTGTCCTTGATCGCCAGTGAGAGTAGTAGCTGTAGCGCCAGATGCCGCGGCACTGGCAGCAGCAGCCTCCTTCTCCTTCTTCTTGCGCTCCTTCTCGGCCTTTGCGTCTACTGGCTTGATCTTGAAGATAACGTTGTCCTGGTCGATGTTGACCTTGTCGTCCAGCTTCAGGCCGAAGACAGGCGAGTTCTGGACAAAGTCGACATGGCGGACGATGTGATGGTATCCCTGCTCTCCAGTTCTCTCCTCAGCACTCCATTTCGAGACTACTGGTGCGAGCTTCTGGTAGAGGGCGATGTCTGCGACGGAGGGCTTTGCGCCGAGGACGGTGGTTCGGCTCGAGAGGTGTGTGTTGAGTGATGACAGGCGCTCGGAGGCTTTGGCGGCATCCTCAGAGGAGGAGGCGATGTGGGAGGCAGTGATCAGCCATTGACTGAGTTCCGTCTTCTCGGCGTCGGTGTAGGTGACTTCGGGGTAGAGGGCCTGCGAGGCCTTGACAGCGTCCGTCTCGTCGGCGGCGTTGTTGGGCGCGTGTGTCTTGAGGAAGGTGACCAGGGTCTCGTCGATTGTCGTCATGGTGGGCAGTGGTGCGAAGGTTCGCTGGAAAAAGTTGAGGGCAAGTGGCTGTAGTGGGGTAAAGAAATCCGTCGTAAAGCTACTGGGCGCGGTGGCTATGAATCTGTGGGGATGTGTAGGCGGTATGAAAGATGCTCCAGCCTGGCAATATCTCGTCCGTGGTAATTGAGGCCGTCCGATGTGTAATATGCGAGAAAAGGGCGTAGCGGAGGGACAACGGCGAAGATGCATGATTCACGTGAGTCAAATTCAGGTCCTTCGTCACCGCGCGGGGCTCAGAAGCTTCCGCCATGTCGCCGCACAGGCCATCGCGTTTACCAAGTCGCGTGTCCATCGCATGCGTCGCGTCGAGTGCACCTCGAGATGATGCTGTTATGCTGAGGGTGGATATGCCTCGTGTTATGGACTACTCTCCACGAGTAGATGGGTGCTTGATCCTTTCTCCTTCATGACGCCCGCAGTCCTTCGAGGCCTCAACATGCAAAAGGCAGAGCCAAACCCCCCAATGGTCTAAGCAGACGATGCTGTAGCCTATGATATGTCTGTGGAAGGCAAAGAGAGTTTGGATGACGAGTCGTTTGCTGCCTGCGCCCCACGTCTACCTAGGTATAACATGTCGAGCTCTCCTTCCCCGCAACACCATTTCTACACAGCATCACCATGGCGTCCGAATCGTCACCAGATGTGCCCAAGGGCAGGAAGAGGTTCATTCCTCTGGGTACGACATCTCCACATACACTGCATATATACCAGCTGATGCGCGACAGAAAACAATCCCGATGTCATGTCCGCTCTCGTCCACAAGCTCGGTCTGTCGGAGAAGCTTGCATTCCACGATGTCTTTAGCATAGACGAGCCCGAGCTACTTGCTTTCGTACCTCGACCTGCTCATGCCCTCCTCCTCGTCTTCCCCGTCAGCAAGACATACGAGACATTTCGCATGCAGGAAGACAAGGACAAGCCAGAATACCAGGGACATGGCCCAGAGGAGGAGGTCATCTGGTATAAGCAGACTATTGGAAATGCTTGTGGTCTAATCGGATTACTCCACGGCGTCTCCAACGGTTCCGCCCGTGCACACATCAGTCAGTAGCCGCCGTGTTCCGAGACAGCCATCAGACATGCTGACAAAAGCCTTAGGACCCGACTCGAATCTGGCCAAGCTGGTCAACGACGCGATACCCCTCAAGCCTGTCGAACGAGCCGATCTCCTCTACGAATCTGAAGCTCTCGAGAGCGCACACCAAAGCGCTGCATCCGGTGGTGATACTGCTGCGCCTGAGGCCGATTCCGACGTCGATCTACACTACGTTTGCTTTATCAAGTCGGACAAGAACCATCTGTGGGAGCTTGACGGTCGGCGGAAAGGTCCTCTTGACCGCGGTGCGCTGGGTCCAGACGAGGATGTCCTAAGCGAAAAGGCTCTTGACCTGGGCGTACGCAGCTTCCTCAAGCGCGAGGCTGAGGCCGGCGGAGGAGAGCTGCGTTTCAGTCTGATTACACTTGCCGAGTCGTTCTAGGAGGATAACGAGAGGAGGGAGTCCCGGCAATTCGCTGAAATGTCTGGCGATGAATTATAGGGTATAACGATACATGGACTGTAGCATGATGTATACACTAGCCTATACTACTCCAAGAAGTATATTGCTCTCCTCAAAAGTCATCCACCTTGACTTCTCGTCCCTCCTTGAGCGGTAGATACACCTTCTCCCATAGATCACTCCTCTCACCAAGATGATAAGTCAGACTAACATCTTGCATACCTGGAGGCGAGGAGGACGAAGTAGAAGCCATGGTTTCGAGTTGCGAGATAACGTTCTCTAGACCCAAAGCCTTTCCGGTGGCTTGCGTACTGCCAGCTTCCAGCGAGACATGGACGATGTGAATGTGGAAGTGGTAGTACGTCGGTTGATCTACACATCGGTTAGTAACTCTTCGCAACAATCTTCCCGGTATAAACTTACAGTGCACGTAAAGCTTCAACTCGTCTCTCTCAAGCTCCGGGTAAAGCTTCACCGTCGCTTCAAGCATCTTCTCCCGCATATGCTTCACCCATTCCGTCATGTTCTTCTTCAAGTCCCTCACACTCCAGATATCCCTTCGCTCCACGATGCCGAGCAAGTGCAGACTACCCATCGTCTTACGGTCCCAGTTGAGATCAGGCAAAAGCAAGAAGCCCTCCTCGCCCGACTCACGGTAGATGACATCCTCTTGTTCAGTCCGGCCCTCAATGATGTTGAATACCCAGTTCAACGCGCCCTTTTCACGCTGTGCCTGCATGTACGGCCTCACATACTTTTCGTAAATCTCTGGCGTCTCGGTGACGACCCTTAGGCGCTGCTGTTCATACTTCTTGATGTGTTTCTCCGTGCAAGGATAGATCAAGTTCAATTTGAAATCTGGAGGCGGGTTTTCGTCGCTGGGATTGGAGTTTGCCAGGAACCAGGCGTAGATGTCGTTCGCACCGAGGTTCTTGATGTTACGGAGCGAGGTGGAGAAGCTGTTTAGAAGTTCAGGGTTCGTATCGAAGGCAGCGCGCTCAGCGAGCAGGAGAGCGGGTTTGGAGTCTATGGTGCCCAGAAGGGAGATGCGACGGCCAGCTTGGTCGGAATTTAAGAGGCGGGTCAGATGGAATTTGGGGATTAGAGCCTCCGCGTGGGCGGCGACATCTGGGGGTGTTGTGGAAGTCATTGTTCACTGTAGGTTGTGAAGCACAATTCCAGCACTAAGGTCATAGTCAGTAAGAGTGAACACCTAAGAAACATGGCATGTTCTATGTATGAGTCAAGCGTCCTCGTCGCGGACTTTCACGTCTACTCAGGTATACGCGTTCGTTTTAACGAGATTCGCGATTTTGACAAGTCTGGGGATTCTGAACTTACCAGAACAAGGTAGAATAGTCCTAAAAACACATGCAAAGTATCCCGCGGTTTCGGCACGATGTGGGGGTGGAGATTGATGCGAGGTCACATGTCTGCGCGATCTCGCGTATCACTGCAGCAACCAGGGAAGGCGCCCCGATCGACGCCAAGCAAATCGAATGAGGTCACTGAACCCAACCACCCCATCATAGCACGCAACCATCACGACGTCAAATACCTAAGAATCACCAGATATCGATCGCAAATACATCAATATGGCACCCAAACGCAAAGCATCGGGCCCAGCGGCCAAATCGCAACAGTCGACTCTCGCATTCCACGGAACGACAAATAGGGTCACAAAGTCCGGCGTAAAAGCACAAGGCGCAAAGAAGAACCTCCTCGAAGCGAAGCTGAAAGACGTCAAGCCGGAGACAATCGATATCTCCGATACTGAGCCGACAACGACGGAAGCTGCGATCATCGAGCAAACAGAACAGGAGGTCAAGGCACAGGAGGTTGAGAGTACACCAGAGGAGGACCAAGCACGGCGCATATCAGATGCAGCCATCAAGAAGTACTGGTCCGCGAAGGAGAAGCAAAGGCGCGCACCAAGGGCGCACCAGGGGGCTCTAAGCTTGCACGAGAAGATCCTTAGGGAGTTCGACATGAGCGCGCACTATGGCGTAAGTTTACTACCCAGCTCCCTACCTTCAGAGCTCCCCCACGTCTTGGTGCATCACTAATACGATTTGCGCTATGTAGCCATGCACCGGAATCGCTCGGTTGAAGCGCTGGAAGCGAGCGCAACGGCTCGATCTCGACCCGCCGATCGAAGTACTCGCGGTCTTGTTGAGGGAGCAGGACGCGGGCGATAAGGACAGGATAGCTGTCCAGCGCTCCATCGTCGATGATATACTGAACTCAAAAGCCGAGCTTGATGTATGAGGATAGGTCTTGGCTTGCGGAGCGCGGATTGCGGGATGGACCCTGTCGGAGTGATACCTTTCCATTATATCTGTAACGTACGAGGATTTGGATACTGAGCTTATGCGAGGAGTTGGGCGTCATGATTGAACGGGATACGACAGTCGTGTATGTATAGCAAGAGGAGTATCGGAAGGCACGCGAGCAGTCACCACCATGTAGACCGGCTGCAGGTTAGCAACCCAACCCAAAAGATCTTACACGAATCCGCTTCACATGTTATGATAACCGATGTCTAGAGCTTCGCGACAGGATGCGCTCCAGAACGTTTTTCTCATCGTGCGTCAGCATGCATCGGGGCTTACGACTCAAATACTTGGGCAGACATAGTAGGCTCGGATCTAGTAAACGAACACAGACACCTGGTCCTGGTCTGCCTCCCTTGCAAAGCGATAAGAAGCGACAACGTAATGCGGGGTTGTGAGGTCGACTAAACAGTGTGGCCTCGTGAATCGTGTTTAGCTAGTACGTCCAAAGCGTGCAGTCTGCAGCTGGTCGTTTGACAGCCATGAGGAGGCTCCAGACTCTAGTCTCGTCGGCGGCTCCAGAGTGCCAAAAGACGCGGGGTTGATCGGCAATCGCTCGATGAAGCTCCAGACTTCAAGCTCGCGTGTTGGGTGGCAATTGCTGAGCTGCACGCCAGTGGGGCATGATGCTGGATCCGCATGCGAATGGCACACTAACTGTCAGCCCGATTCCACGCTGCCGGCGACGTCCTTGTTAGCGGGACGTGAGCTCTATAGTGGCTAGTTTAGCATGCACACTGCGTGCCCTCATATCTCCGCACGCATCCTTGCCCAGTCTGCCAGACCCACCCACTGGCATCCTTATCGCCCTTGGACAACTGCGCCGTGATGCTGCCGAATCCCAGCGGCTGTCATGGAGCAGGAACAGCTTCTGTGCATGCTCCGTGTGCTGTGTCGTCTACACGGGCCAACGATTGCAGAGCTGTCGGAGCAGGCATTGCATGGTGGCGCGCACCACGAAGCTGGGTTGGGTGAATTAAAACGGCGCCTTGTCGAATGCTGGGAAAGTCAGATAGCGGGGAACCACTAGAGACGCCCATATCCCTCGTCGTGGCTACAACCTCCATCGACGCCCCTCGCCCCTCCATGTTTTCTTCTTTCTTCTCGACTTAATTCAGTTCAATCCATTCCCCGCAATTCTTCACTTCACCTGTCCTCACATCATGTTCACCGTCGCGCTGTAGGTCGTACCTTCCTGCAAAGGGTCGCAACTTCTCGACGGCCCTCGTGCTTACCTCTTTGACCCCGGCTGTTGATCAACTCAACAACTAACGTGCGCCGTCTCCCCAAACTTTCATCTCGGTAGGTCCCACAGCTCGAGGCATAAGACGCCCTTCGGTCCCGTGTACTGATCATTGCGCGACAGATCACTCCTGTCACTCCACTCTGTCGTGATACGCACGCTCCTGCTGTACATTGGTGGTCATCTGACCCCTCCGCTGCATCTCTTTGATTGGGAAGGGACCATCACCATTAGCCAGCCTATTGCTATTGCAAGGAGCCTGCCCAATTGATTCCTCGCCCACCACAGGCCCTTCACACGTTGCGCGCCTTCGACCACATTCTAATCCCCAAGCCTTGGACTTGTCAACATGGCTGCTGCTGTCGCCAGATATCCTTCTATGCCCGGTCGTTCTTCGACACCTCCACCGCACCTGTCGCTCAACACCTCTTCTCGTGGTACGCCTACTGCAATCCCCAACAAGCACATCCCGGAGTGCTCTCCTGGTGGTCTCCCTGCAACTCCCCCAGCATCGCCCCCGCGCCAGGACAGTCTTATTGAAACCTCGTCAATCACATACCCGCCAGATGCATACTGTTCACTCTACTCCGATGACCCGCCCGTGTACACTATCACCGCGGATCGCATGGCGGAGGCCCTAGAGCACATTGCAACGCAGCCGCTTCCGAACCCCGACCAAGTCTTTCCGTGGATGCATGGTCTTCACTCCGAAAATCAGATACAGCTTGCTTTCTTCTCTTCTCGTCGCAGAAGCGGTCGGAAAGTTCCTAGGTGCATTCGCAGTATTACTGTCGTGAAGACCGGCGGGAACCTGTCAGCTTCCAAGCTCAAGGGCGCAATTGCACCGGATGAGCTACTGGAATCGGTGTCTTCTGATACTCCCAGGTTCATTGAATGTGACCCCAAGGATGGCTTTTCTGTGCGCAACTTCCAGATCCAGGCCTGCAAACTGGCTATGGTGTCTGACATCATAGTATATGGCGACCACAAAACCAAGCCGCAAGACACAATTGCGCTCGCTCAGAAAATTTCCAGAGCGCAGAGGCAGTATGAAGCAAGGAACGGGTTTCCGCATTGCTTGTTCAACACGTTCATGCTCTCAGGTACGATCAGTAACTGCTGTGAAGTGTACAAAACTAACAAGTTCAGATCCTTTCGCGTCCATACAAGAGAAGCACCCAAAGCTGGTCGCTATCAATTCCACGGGCGACATGACGGGAGAGATCGCCGACTTCTGTAAGTTGTGACGTGAAAGGAGGTTTTTCAGTGCTAACACGAGCATATAGTCTATTGGGAACGATATGAGATGAGCGCAATGTCGAAAGCAACTGAGATCAGCAACAACGTCTTCCTGGGACCAACGCCTGATCAAGCACTGCATCCGGATTGCGTGGGAGAAGAGGGTTATGATATGCTGATTGAAGCGACCGATCTTGCGCATGTACCCGAATCGCGCTCGCTCCGAGCTCTCCGCATGGGCCTAGAACGAGTTCACCGCAAGTCTACCCTGCACATGGAATTCCCCTCATCCGGGAGCATCATGCCTCCTACATGGGCGCATGGCGAAGTTGACGGCCTGATGGAAATGTGCAAGTGGATGTACGAGCTGGCGAACCCACATGAGGTCCGGCGGTCGAAGCGAAGACGGGAAGAAGAAGACGAAGCTATAGAGATGGACGACATTGCTGCGCCACGCAAGTTTTTGATACACTGCACCGATGGTTATACCGAAACGACACTTCTGGCTTTGGCTTACTTCATGTATGCGGAAGGCCTACCTGTTCACGATGCTTGGATTCAAATGCATCGCGACAAGGGCCGCAACTTCTTCGCATACCCTTCAGATGTTGCCCTTCTAACAGCGATTCAACCTCGAATCCTTCAAGACTCTCCTCGCTTCAACCAGAGTGTTCTGAATCTTTCCGAACCACGCTGGCTTTCGAAGCTCGACGGCAGTCTGCCCAGTCGGATCTTGCCTTACATGTACCTCGGCAACCTTGGACACGCTAACAACCCGGAGCTCCTCCGCGCTATGGGCATTAACCGCATCCTGAGTGTTGGAGAACCGCTTTCTTGGCCCGAAGACGTCAAGAAGAAGCTCGACTGGCCTGCCGAGAACTTCCTGATGGTCGACCGAGTTCAGGACAATGGCGTAGATCCTCTCTGGGGCGAGTTTGAGCGTTGCCTGAAATTCATTGGTGAGTGGCTTGACTCCACGCTGAGACTCGCATAACTGACCTTTTGTAGAAGCAGGCAAGAAAGAGGGAGGCGCTACTTTAGTGCATTGCCGTGTCGGCGTGTCGCGTTCTGCAACGATTTGTATTGCTGAGGTTATGAACGAGATGGGCCTATCCTTCCCTCGTGCCTAGTAAGTAATAAGCTGTCTTCCATTTGACTAAGACTAACTTCATTCCAGCTGCTTTGTTCGAGCACGACGACTTAATGTTATAATTCAACCACACCTTCGATTCACTTACGAACTTCTCAAGTGGGAAGAGTACCAGCGTCAACGACGTAATGAGCCTCTTCGCCGCGACCTGGAGTGGGCAACAGTTGCGCGCGAAATCGCGCTGATGAACAAGCCCTACTCCAGATAACGACTTCTATGACCTCTCCGACCTCTCTGCTCGATATGACTCACGACGATACGATACGACTCGTACATGTACGATTACAGGCCATCAAGCCTTTGAGCTGCCTATTCTGTTCAGGATGATCCATCATCCCTTGTGTGCGATATGGGCGTTTGCAATTCCTTCGTCTTGCTCTGCCATGATCTTTCCTTCTACTTCCGATGTTTGCGTTGATTTTGTCCTGCGAACCTGCTGTTTTGCACTACGGATCTGAGCCTGGTATCGCGTTGTCTGGTCTACTTTTGCGAAACCGTGGTCGCAGGATCTTGCTGTACTGGATGTCTGTCATTCTGGGTCTGCGGTCTGGATGTCAATGGGTTGCGGGATCAAAGGGCTATGGGCATCTTTCATCACTGACTTTCTCCATCCATGTATTACTGTCTCGATCCACTGCAGCGCACCTAGCGCTGCTGCATCGATTATCGATTTGTGGGCTGATGTTCGGACGAATCATGGAGTACTGGGTCTCAAGTCACTTTATGGCGTATACACTTCTAGTCGTAACAACAAGGTCTCTTCTTTCTCTGTGTCTCGACATGCGTTGCAATGCTGTTCCCGTCTTCCTCTCACTTTGACCAGAGCTTTCCCCTCTTCCCACCACTGCATGACACACGTTTCACAGGCAAGAACGACGAAGCTCCTGTTCGCTCTCCAAGGGTCGTCACGATAGGCACGACTGTGCAATTCATCAGATGTACATCACGAGGGTACGAGATCATGTGTGAAGCGGTTATTGATGTCGATCAAAGTCATATTGTCTACTCCTTGCCCCCAAGATATCTGTAGACTACTGAGAAGTCTTTGCCCTTGCAGTTTTCAGCTTTTTCGCATGCATCATAGAGCGCTCTTGCTGGTTCTCCCAACGCAAGCTTGACACCAGCCTCATCGGCTGCCTTCAACGCAAGCTTGAGATCTTTGCTGGCCAGGCCTATACCGAAGCCTCCCTCGTAGCCTCTGCTTGCAGGAGCGCCCTCAATGACGCCGGGAACGGGGTTATTGACCTCACTGGGCCAGCACTTGCCGGTCGCTGTGTTGATCATACCAGCTAGCGCCTTGGGATCAAGGCCCCACTTCACACCCATGCTCATTGCCTCTGCAGTCGCAATGTTGTTGAGTGCGAGCAGATAGTTGTTTGCAAGCTTTCCCTTGAGACCGGCACCTGGTCCGCCAAGGTGAACCACTCTCCGACCCATCAATGACAGGACTTTAGTGGCACCTTCAACTGCCTCAGGCGGCGCACCGATCATGAAAGTGAGCGTACCAGCCTGTGCACCAACGACACCACCAGACATCGGCGCATCAATGAACTTTCCTTGGCCAGTGGAGTGAGCAGCTTCCGCCACCTCGCCAGAGGTCATGGGATCGATGGTTGAGCAATCGATGAAGAAGCGTTCTTTGTTGATGGAGCTATCTGAAAGAAGAGTAGCTGGTTCCAGCATCTCCTTGAAGACTGCCTTGACATGCTTCGGTTCTGGCAACGAAGTGACGATAGTTTCCTGCAACACTGTCAGTGGACTGCACTCGAAGTACTTGACGAGAAGATGTGTTGTGTATAAAGCATCAGAGGATTGGCTATAATTTTTGTGTAATCAGGAGAAGGGCCACGAATGGCCCCCAACTTAGATCATTGATAGAACAATTAATTCATCACGAGAGTGCTGGAAGTAGTGGAAGAGGTATACGTACGGCTTTTTCAGCGACTTCTCGTACGTTCTCAGCTACTCGCACGCCTTGTGGATGCTCCTCGAGGAATTGCTTTGTAGCTGCGGTATTGACATCGTGCACGAAGAGTGTGTCTTCAGCGGGTATCTTTGCTCTGAGGTTCTTCGCCATGGGATACCCTGTATTTGATGTTAGGACATGGTGATCATGTGAGCTGCCAGAGTACTAACCCATGCGTCCCAATCCTATGAACCCCCATGTAGCCTGCAGGTTGTGGGAGCTCGAGAAGCATCTCCGCGCGCTCTGGCGGGCCGTTGAAGGTGTTGATCTCCGCAGAGGCGAAGCTAGCGCCGAGACTGTCCGCATCTTGTGATATGGTATGAGGAAGGGTATCTGGGTAGTTGAGTTTGGCAACGTGTTGCGGAGAGCGGTTGGAATCGGTCTCCGCACTCATGGATCGCGTTCAGCCGAGGTCGCGGTCCAATGCAGCAGCACCCGTACGTGGGGCTAACAGCATGCGTGTATGCATCGTGAATAGTGCGACCCTGGCCCCAAGGCTGCTGGAGCTGGTCTTCCGTGAGGTGCCCGTGAAGCTTGGGACTAAAGATGGATGGATGGGTGGGAGCTCAGAGAAAATTACAGGCTGGCGGAAAAGTAATTCCGGCCGAAGCGCGCTATGTCCAATTAGTACCGAGCCCGTGTGCACTCGGTGCTGCAGCCAACCTCGACACAACGATATACACTACGCAGGCTCAAGTCTCATGATGTGAGACTTCTTACGACGAGTTCAAAAACCTTCCGACTCAAGTTAAACGCGTAATAAAGTAGGTGTGCCTAACTCCGGCAAAGATCAATCCATGGATGAGACGAGTTTTGTCGCATCTTACCTAGGTCCAGCTGCATACAGCGAATACCGTGTGTTTAGCAAACACCTGGCATTAAGATTTTCATACGGGTATCTAACTAGGCTTTCTTGTTCTGACTTGTGTCGAATTCACTGTAGTAGCACGAGGCTGTCTTTGTACAGAGACTTGGATATTCTGCGAGCTCGCCTCCAGGGCTCCATTCATTCTGTCTCAAATCTAGGCCCTACGTATCTGACGTGCGGCACGAAGTTTAAATCTTTCCACTGGCTTCGCACCTCCTTTGGGTAAGTTTCCATCGTCCAGTGACGACCTCTGACCATAAACTGCTCACGATGACCTATGCGACAGCTCGCGATATGGCCACCCCCGTGAGTTGAGTCATCGTGCTGAGGCTCACGCTGCTCGACAATCGCCTTCCAAGCTTCCCACTGACTGTATGCAGGCGGAATCCCCAGATCCATGGAATCCACATCTTCACCTTCTTGAGTCGTTTGTTCTATTATCAGCTCCGCTTCACGGCCTAGCATTTCTCGGAGCTGCTCTTCAGCCACCAAAGGGAAACCGTCACGTGTGCCTCCACCGTGTGAAGCGTGGCGTGGTGGTGTCCGCTCGCTCAAACCCGCGCCTCTAATCTCCATACGTCTCATCTGTGGCCAAGGGCGGTCTAGTAGGACTGGTAGAATCTCTCGAGCGAACAGCCATTCCATTGGACGAAGTCTGTCTGTCTGCCATGCATTACGGGCTCTATGCGGTGCGGACGAAGTTCTGCAACCTTCGCATTGTTCGAAGAAGAGATGGCAAAGAGTATTGCGCACGGAGTTCAGAAACCGTGCCCAGGAACTATACAGTAACTCATGCCATGTATCTGGACGCATCCACGAAATCGGTCCCGTTATCATGATGCGAAGAGATGTGAGCGCGGAGAAATGATTTGCGAGTGTGTTGAGGGTATCCGCCGTCACCCGCTCATTCGAGCGCACCTGTAGTGTAGTACGATTCGCGTCGTGATACCTGCTTAGCTCTTGAAGATTTCCTGGAGCTGGCGGCACCAATTCGGCTTCCACACGGTCTGGGATCCGCGAGTCTCGTTCCAAGTTGGGACATTTCGAGTCGTGATTGGGGGCTGGTTCAAGTTCTGCCCATAGCTTAAGATCGCTCAGCTCCAGTCTGTCGAGACGCGGGCCAGGCGCGGAAGCTTCTCCCAGGATGGAAATGACAAGCCTATGTGTCATGCGTCCGCTCAGCCGGACAGACTTGGTGGTGCAAAAGAGCTGGGCTGGGGGAGTAGCCTCTCGCCAGGGTCTTGAATCATCGAAGTTAGTCAGGTATTGTACATTCAGACGTGCATAGAAACCCCATACCTGAGCCAGCAAAGATCGATGCTGACTACATGCACGAAGCTGTGGAAAGTTTGCCACATGGGTTCTGATAACATTAAGACTTGCACTGCTGCATCGATGCCACAACCTACCATCTTCCGGTGGGAAACTCTCCCGTTCCATATCCGCGCATGCTTTGTATGCGTTGTCCCAAAGTCTCCCTTCCCCATCGTAGTCGTGGAAGCCCTTCCACATCAGATCAAGCTTCTGGTAAGGATTCATCGTGTGGTCGCCGACTGGAACTATTGCAAGATTACTCGTGTTCATCCGGGCGAACGTATTGTCATAGGAGCATGGGCGCGCGGCCAATGGCCGTTCCTGGTGAAGCATGTTGTGGTAGTTATCAAGGACCGTCCAGTATAATTCGCGTACGTACTTTCCATAATGAGGGTTTTCCGTGATTGTCCTGATCAATAATCCTTGCTTCCTAGCAATGTTGGCGTCAATTGGATGCCACTCCCGAGCGATAAATCTGGAGGGTACATCCCGATGACCTCCCCATGGAGAGTAGTCTTGAAAGCGACATCGAGCAGTAGCATTATGTGTGCTTAGGTCCAGGTTACGGTAGAGCTCCGGTAACTAAATCGTTGATTAAAATTATTCTCGATATGTCGAGTTGCATGGCGCACCATCTTGTTGTGAAGTAGACGACATGTCTCGCTGAGGTGCTTGATGTCGGTACGAGAACACGACTGCACAATGTTGTTGAGGAGTTCAGCTGCTAATTCCGCAAGGTTCGCCATGACGATCGAGCGTAGTTGCAGGAAGCATACAAGGTTAAGAATCCACGAGCATCTGAAGATCAGAAGTCCAGCGATTGCGGGGTGCGGCGTAAGCTTCAGTTCTCTGAAACCTGCAGCTGTGCGGCGAAGCTGAACAGTGATGTCACGTGCCGATATATGTCAACTCTGCCCAGGTGACTATTGACAAACCAAGATCTGATTCTATCACTCTTGTCATCGTCGAATGACGGCGACTTACCTTCCTTACATCACGTTTTCTCTATTTACCCAACAGCGCGCCTCCTACATCCCGGATCAAGCCTCCGGCCAGAGTGTTAACAGTTCCAGTCGTACAAAAGGAGGAAGACTGATGAGGTTGCGCTGACGAAAATAATGTCGAATGACAACGAAAGTACCTTTCGTGCCGGTCTACGTCCTTGAGGATCGACAACATGCAGTAATAGTCCTAGAGTCATGAGGATCAATTATTGCAGCCTTCCATGTGTGTCGAGGAACCTGGCAGAGACATACAGAGCCTGTGCTCGAGCACGGAGAATGAGCTCGCAGCTACCAGAGCGGGACACGGTGTCCAAAAAGTAGCAGAGGGGAGATTCTCTTCGAATCTGTAGACAGTCGCTGTCGTCATGGAGACAATACTAATCATGCCTCATAGAGAGGAATCTCCGGGTGTCGGCAAGTGGAGGCTATATCCATCTCACGGTATAGACACCCATCTGATTCACCATCGCATTGCTCACAAAAAAGCAGTAGTCATGCGCTGAGCCAAGCCGGACATGTAGTGTTTGGTGTACGGAGGACCGCGGACTCGCAGGAGACCGCGGGTCGCGGTGGACCCAAACGTTCGCTTCCCGCTTCCAGCTTCCAGGCCGTCTACCGAGGCAGGAACCAAGCACCGACCTCCTGCGACATGCTTGCCAGACCCCTGGGTATCCACAGCTTCGATCGCATCGTGAATGCGCTTTTGTTTTTTACATGATATATTGATGCGTTAGGAAGACTATCGGTGTTGCGAAGCTTTGCGAGCCCTTTCAACAATATGTGTCGCCGGCAGTCCTTCTCAGACCTCGACCATCCCGCAAACCATCAACTCCATCGCGACCATCAGCGCGCGCATCACCACTTCAGGATATGAGTTCACCCATCGCCCAAACATACCCTGCCGTTTACCCGCCTCTGCCTTCCCAAGCCTAAGCGCCACGCCTGGTAAGGCACTTGAGGTTTCCAAACGACCATGATGCAACTCGGCACTCCTCTCCCCACTTATCTTCAAACGGCATCCAACCGCCTCACCCATGCGCTTTTCCCATGCCTTCTCTTGGCAAACAAGGCTGTCAAACATCGTTTAGGCTACGTGCAACAATGCGACAGCTTGGCCGCCCTGGTCTTACAGCCCGGGTATCCACATCGATGTGCGCCATAGGTTGGCCTGTGGCTGCCCTAAGATTCCTCAGGCCATTTTCAATGTTTGAGATGTTATGGGCAGGAGGTGAGCTACGTAGGCAAGATTCATGGTGTGGATAGAGGAGGCAAAGGGTTGATTCGGGCGTGTGGAGGATGTGATAGTGGAGGATACAAGCGTATATGAGCTAAAGTACTTGTAGGTGGGTTCTTGCTCAGTTGGTGTCTTTCTATCCTGCATTCTCTTCGCATCGCTCTTTTGACTACGCAAACCGTAGAACGGTCTTTACATAATCTCTACTTTCGATTCTTCAGTCTACCGTTGAACGGTAGTCTAGTTCCTATTTCTATACCCTCGATACCTTTTTGTAACTCAAGCTATTCGCTATCACACAATGAAGTCAACCATATTCTCTGTCGCTTTGATCGCTACCGCAAGTGCGCTTCCAGGCCCGGCCTTCAGGACTGTCAACAGACTGCCTAGCATCAAGTGTATGTCATACACACATGTCT
Source organism: Alternaria triticimaculans (assembly GCF_023758025.1). NCBI lineage: Eukaryota > Fungi > Ascomycota > Dothideomycetes > Pleosporales > Pleosporaceae > Alternaria > Alternaria triticimaculans. The sequence continues at coordinate 3,413,131 of NW_026055958.1, forward strand.
CCTTACGTACTCTTTGCTAACTAAAACAAGCCAACCCACTTCGCCGCGCCAGCCAGATCATCCCCGTAATCGTCGGTGGACCCCAGGACACCTTCATCCCCAACACAATCACCGCAGCAGTCGGCGACATTGTCCAATTCCAATTCTCCAACGGCAACCACACCGTCACGCAATCGACCGCCGACACTGCGTGCACTCCCATGGAAGGCGGTATCCACAGCGGTCACATCCCCTTCGAGGACGGCCAGACAGATGTCGGAACTTTCAACATGCCCATTACGAGCGCGGACCCCATGTTCCTGTACTGTGCTACCGGACCCCATTGCCAGGAGGGTCAGGTTATGATGGTCAACCCTGCCAGTACGCAACAGTTGGCCGACTATGTCAAGTTGAGCCAGCAGAGCGAATCGAGCACTGATGGAACCGACGTCGTCGGCGGAACTGCGGGCAAACTTGCTCTGGATGCTGCTGCGTAAGTCTTCCCAGCTTCTACGCTCCTGCTTGTTTCCCCGGTCATAAAGACACTGACTCTTTGGTAGTTTCGTACCTGCACCCCCAGAGGATCCCGCTGCTGCTCCTCCCGCCCCTCCCGCTGAGGCACCACCCGCTGAGGCACCACCCGCTGAAGAGGCTCCTGCTGAGGCACCTCCCGCTGAAGAAGCGCCCGCAACAACATCTGCCGCAGAAGCCCCAGCAGAGACGACAGCCGCTGCCGAGGCACCCGCCGAGGCACCCCCAGCTGAGATGCCTATGACTACCGCAGAAGCAGCTCCCGCCGAGACCCCCGCTGCTGCTGCTGCCATGGCTCATGCTTGAAGTGAACGAGGGGCCAGGGGATGAGGAGGTTTTCAATGTAGATTTTGCGAGAAACTGATGAAGTGTATACATCCAAGCCAAGTAGCAGGGCTTTTCGATCATGATGCCGTTAATCTTCTTCCTTGGTGCAATGAGTTGATGTGTATGAAGTCTTGTGCCGTACTGTTAAAGACTTCAATCTGGCTAACTGCCAGGTACCCATGTGGACCATCTCGACGAGTAAGCGATGCGAGCCTCTGACACCAATGAGACCACGAAGCAGCGAAGGGGAAATCATGCTCTGTATGATGTCATGTAATTATCGTCATTACCTCTCACACCATCTATGCTGCAATGCGATAACAATGCTAAAATCACATACCAATAACCCCTCTCATCTGGTGCCATAGTGATACAGAAGATGCTAGCCTTCTTTCTCAGCCACCTTATCCTTTTCCTCTTCACCATCTTCACTACCGTCCGCAGTCTCGCCACTACTGCTACCTCCCTTCTTCCTCTCAGCGACGTCCATTTCTCTGCCATCGATCACCGGCTCAGCCTTCGCCGCTCGCTCATCCTTACTCGGTCGCGGTCTCGCAGGCTTTCCAGCTTCTTCCGGGAACAGCTCAGCGAAGAGGTTGGGTTGGAAGCGGTTGATGCGCTTCCACGTCTCGTGCCAAAGTTCCTCTCGCTTGGGGTTTTCGTCGGGCGGTGCAAGGTATCCACCATTGCTGAGTACCAAAAGCATGTTTTTGAGGTTCTCGGCAACGGCTTCGTCCATGTCACCCTGTCCGCTATTGCCCAAGCGATCCATAAGGCCAACTATTGTGATCCATAAGTCTTCAAAAGACAGGGTCTTTTCTCCTTCTTCATTCTCTTCGCCTGAGAGGCCGTCAAGTAGCACTAGATAGTGCAGGAAGACCTTGCTCAGAAGTGTGGCGGCCCTGATCCTGGTCTCGCTCATGCCCAGTGGATCAGATTGGTAGACTTCTGGTTTGAGCAGCTGGGTGATGAGGGGTATGAGGACTTCGCTGAAGATCGCGGTCCATTCTCGGTGCTCGGGGGAGGCAAGGTCGTTGGAAAGAAGAGTTCGTTGGAGTGAAGAGAAGGCTTGCTGACGCAGAGAGCGGCAAGGGTTGAGACATTGATGCGCGAGAGTTTTGAGGATTGGAGACCAGTATGCGGTCCATGCTGAAAATGTGTCAGTGCCTCGATGTTTAGTGAGGAGAGAAGTGTTCCTACCTTCAGTTGTCTCAAGGTGAGACTGCTCGATAAAGTTTGGCACCCTGCTGGAAAGTTGGAAGACGATGCTCATAGCAGTGCTGCCGCGTACGACAACTTCGTTGCTCTCGAGCTTCTTAGGCTTCTGGCCCTTGTTGCGTCGTGCAGCCTGATCATGCAACTGCTCTTCTCGAGCTCCAACTTGAGCTGCAGTTGCGAACTCATTGAGAAGCGCAATCGCAGCCTCGTAGTTATCAGCAGTAATGCCAGGTTGAGGCGAAGTGGTAAGGTCTTCGACGAGCTGGAATACATCCCCAGCAGCATCGGGCACTCCTGAAAGTCTGCTGAGAATGGTCCAGAAGTCTGGTGATCCTGCAAGTTCGCTGCGAAGAGCGTTCGGACCCTTGCAGCAGTCTGTCAGACCCTTCAGAATCGGTTGTGCGCACTCGTGTAGCAGAGCATCATTGAAGCTGGAGAACGTGTGCATAAGGACTGGCGCACGGATGAAGTCATAGTCCTGGATGGATTAGTACTGTATTCTCTTGAGAGTGCATCGAGACTTACATTGCTGGCTTTGAGCAGACTCAGAAGATAGTATACCGATCGTGCAATGACCACGTAGTGATGCTTGGGAGCGTCTCGGATGACAGACGCCAAAGCATCCGTTACATCCTTTGCAAGCTCCTTGACCGTCTCTTCATCCCTCAGCGCTAGTACAGTCGCCAGCTCAAGGACGAAAACGAGACTTGGGTCGTACAGCGGGCCTTTGCCCTTCTGTCTAGGGCCGGTCGTTCGCGGACTTGCGCCAGGTATCTCAGGCTTCACAACGATGACTCTGGGTGAACCATCTTCAGGTAGATGCTCAAGTAGAGATGACAGAAGTGACCGCAGAGACTCCACTGGCAGCTGGCTGATGTTCGCAAGGATATCTTCGAAGTGACATTCCTTGACAGTATCCACAGTACAAAGTGTGTACTCAATCTCTTGGTCTGATGGCTCTGGAGGCTCGTCATTGGCAAAGCTCGACACATATGATGTCAGGGCCGAGAAGATGCCAGTGTCTGCTGGACGCTCTGCACGGTCGATGACTTGTGCTGGGTTCTGAAGTGGTATGGGTGCTAGAGCGAGCGTCTTCTGGAAAGAAAGGAAGTAGGGTGGTATCAGCGAGTTGACGAACAAGTTCACCATGATGCGAATAAGCTGCTATCGTTAGTACCGTACAAAACAACAATAAAATCGAAAACCTTACGTGTTGCCACCCATCTCTTATTGATGCTTCGTTACCCTTGATGACCTGGAACAAGACTACAGTCGCTAGCTGCGCCCTACCGTCCCGACCGAATCGCACAGCAGTCTCGCTGACCATAACGCTCTTCTTGTCGGCTTGCACCTCGGTGTTGAGCGATGTGCTTGGTGGCACATCGGGTGCCAATGTGCTGATGTACGACAAGCACGAGATGATACGGTCGAGAGCCTCAGTAAGGCCGTATTTGGCAGCGATTTGAGCGCATTGGTCAAAGCCCTGCACAACGCGGGAAAAGACCGCATCGTCAGTAGCAGACATGAACACGTAGGATAGGGTTGCTATGATTGGCTTCCATGTGGCAGCGAACATGTCCGCATCGAAGATGTTGGTGTCGCAGATGACGATGTCGGACGTTGACTGACACTTGACTAGCAGCTCTTTCCACGCGTGGTCGTATGCGTTTCGATCGCTGTGCTCCTCGGGTAAAATAATCTCGCGATTCTTGATGGAATCATAGATTCCTTGCAAGAACTCAGGTTCAAAGTCCTTGCCATTGTTAACACCTCGAACGTTCTTGGTGAAATCTTCCAACTGCATTCGTTTCGTCTTCAAGTTGGGGTTGTGTTGATCGGTGTTCAGCATGATGACAGCGTATGTGAGGATATAGATGGCATCGCCGTTGGCAATTCCCTCAGGCTTGACCATGTTGAAGTACGTCTCAGAGAATTCTGTCAGGATTCGCTCAATCAGGGCCGATTCACCAGGGAGACGGAAGGCGTGCAGGAGCTGTCGAAGCGCTTCATCTATCCGCTGTCCTTTGAAGTCGAACAAGTTGATGAACTCGCTCAAGAGCGCCTCGTTTCCCCTCTTCGAGATGAACTCGCCCAATACTTTCTTATCGACTCTCGTAGTACCTTTGACGAACTCGGCGATGCATTTAGGATCATCTGGGTCTCGGATGATTCCCTGTTGTGCCAGGTAGGCGATACCAGCCTTGGGCTTTTCGTTGAATTTAGTGGCACCACGGATGATGACCGCCTTGCGCGCCCGCTGCTCGCGGAGTGACTCAACGCTTGGATAGCCTTCAGTCACAGGCTCGTCGTCGAGGCGATCTGCCATAGATTGCACGAAGCCAAGCAGTGCGTCCAAACACAGTGGAGGTACATTGACAGTACTCCATGTTGCAGAGTCTGGGAACGCGTTTCTGGAGAGAAGTCCAACAATGTCCATGCAGACATCTCCACGGTCAATCTCACAGTCGTAGTTGACAAAAAGTTCTGCCATGTAGGAAGGTATCCGAACCAAGCCACCCAAGTTCTCCACCATGGCCTCTCGAGCATCCGGCTTTCGGGCGCCTCCTTCCAGCCCCAGCTTTTGCCGATCCTTGACAGGCACTGGAGTTGAACGACCGCTTGAGTTGCTCTTTTGTTGCGGCGGCTGCTTGATTAGACTGGGCGCACTTGGAACTCCTTCGTATAATGAAGGTTCGATACCCGGCTCAATGGGTATCTCAACCCGTGGGAAAAGGCATGCGACCAGATACGAGAGGTAGAGCTCTTGTTGCAGCTTGAGCACATTCCTGCATGTCGCCAGCAACGTACCAGCAACTCGCAATGACTCGTTCAAGATGGCCATATTGTCTGATCTGACGAGCTGGAAGATGTGCCTGCACAAGGTGTCCTTGGCCAGATTGGCCAGACTGGGATGGCTCGCTATCGACGGCCCGGCGACTTCAAGAGCAACGTCTACGATGCGCAAGGCCATGACGCGCATGGTGTCGGTATGTTGGCGGTCGTGAGGGTCCAGCAGATCAACCAATACTCTGAACAGCTCTCTTATGGACGGCAATGAGTACGGCTTGATCTCGAGAGGGGCTTGTGGCTGCCCATCCGCCGCGGTTGCTGGTAGATCTAGAGTACTACTCGCAGGGTTCGCGGTACTGTCGTTGTCTTCATGTCCCTTCTCAGGATCGATTGGCTGCTGCAGCGCCTCGACCTTGTGCTGTGCAGAGTCCCCCTCGCCGTTTGCGGTTGGGTCCATTCTCAGACCATCTTGCTCGTCCTTTCCTTCCAACTCTTCATCCATGGCGTCCAGCTCCTCTGGCGATTCAATCTCCAGCGTCTTCAGCCTGCGGAATATGACCTGACACATGGAAACCATGGCAATCTCTGCCGAGCGTCGGAGCAGCTCTGACAGTCTCGCCTGGCAGCACATGCTCAAGCCTGTCTCCATCATCTCGCATACGCTCTCGTCGCCCAGTACCTCTCCTCCGCGACCTGAGATCATGACTTCCATAAGCCTGAGGATACGAAGGAGAACAATCTCGTCGGCAGCCGAGTCGCTGGCTTCGAATCGGCAGTGTGTAATGGCGGAGGAGAGCTGCTGCATAGCTTCTGGTAGACGTGGAGAGTCATGGCCAATGATGCCGTACGACAGGAATTTGGTTATAGCGATGAGGGCGAGCGAGGTGATGGGCGCGGAGGTGGAGGAGGAGCGGATGACTTGTAGGAAGGGGTGGAGCATGGAGGGGGTATCGAAGGTCCGGATGTCTGGTGCAGCGTTAGCATCGCCCATGTATCGTCCCGACTGTAGCATTCACCTTTACAGCCCTTCAGGTCATTTCTCAGGCGCGCAAAGGCAGACATGAGGGGGTTGTCCTGCATGCTCTTGCCCTTCTTCCCCCGCAGGCCCCATCTGCTCGGTACAGCCTCCTCTTGCTCTCCCGCGCTGATGATGCCCTGTCCCGTGCGGTCGCGTCGTTGCACAGCCGGTGTCTTGTTCGAAGAGCTGCCCAGTATGGCCGCGACAGAGGAGTGTGCCCAGCGGGCATGCTTTCGCATTGCCGACGTGACGGTAATGCATTCTGTCACCACCAGGGCTACTGGATTGACTGCGACGGTGATAGGTCGGGGGTCCAGGTCGACGATTGTTTCCTGGAGTGTCGACGCGACATGGTCGTCGTCGTCGGTGCTCGACATGGCGCAGGGAGGTTGTGGTGTACGTGTGTATGCGACAAAAGTGTGGTGCGCAGCGTCGTGTCTTTATGGTGGAGGGCTCATGGACAGCTGTATGTCTGGTTCAGTCGACTTGAAAGATGACACGCATCCTCCCAATTGCTGCTGCCTGGTGATAATCTAGATATTGAGGTATTTGGGGCGTGGAATAATCTTTGCCCTCGACAATCTGTCCTCAAGTCGTACGCAATCGATTCCAGGCGTCGAGTTGCACCGTCCGAACATTTGGCGGCTTAGCTCTAGCGGAGTTTCGGAGGTGCTGAGGCCAGGGGTCCGACCAGCGTCAGATGCCAGCCATGACGAAACACAGAAGCACGGCGAGTTGCGCTAATCTTTGCCGCTTGCATTTCATAATGTTTCTTGATATTGTTACAAACAAACGTAGTGCTCATCTACTGCTGAACCTACAACGCCCGTGATGCAAAAGCTGCTGTCTAATGTATACATTCCTCCGCATCATCTTCAAACACTCTCCGAGCGGAAATGCCACCATCCAAGGCCGATTCCGCCAAATGTTGCTGCCTTGAAAATCTGTAGGCTACAATCAAAGCATGCAGTATATCGAAAGAAACAAAGCCAGATCTGCGCCCAATCTGCCTAAATCGTTACTGTCGTCGCTGTGGTGGTTCGACCCACTATGGTCCAATATTGCGAAAATGGATGCTGACCGAGGTCCCGTACCCTTGAGATTATGCCGGTGCTGTAACGACTACGATTGCTCGCCCTCCTTCTTTTCGACTGGCTTATCCTCTTTGGTGTCTGCCTGGTTCGACTCCTGTTTCGCTGCTGCTTCTTGTTGCCTGGCCTTCTCGGCTGCCGCCTTCTCCTCGTTCTTTGCTTGCTGAACCATGTCTTGAACCGCCGCCTTCTCCTTCTCCCAGTCGCTTTTCTTCTCGTCAAAGTTCTCCTTGATCTTGTTCTCCTTTGCCTTCTTGGCCTCTTCTTCGGCCTCCTTTGCCTTGCGTTCCTTCTCCATCTCTTCCATGTGTCGGATATCGTCAACACTGGGTTCGTAAAGATGCCAAATGGTGTAGTGCGGAAGGCCGACGACGGAGAATTTCATGCGCTTTGCCATCTGCTATGTGTTAGCTCTGTTGTAAGAGGTGTAATGACATAGCTCACCTTGCCGAAACCCTCTGTCTCAGCGTGCTTCTCGAAACTGAACGCAGGGAAGTGGACACCGGAACGGAAGACCTTGGCTTTCGCAAGAATACTGACACCACCAACACCATCGATCTCCATTTCCATGTCCGGGTCGCCGTAGGGGTCGCGAAGGTAGGCCAAATGCGGGCGCCAAGTAGCGTACTCTGCGTATCCCTCTACAATGACTGCATCCTCGTCGAGGGTGTCGGCGAGAGCGAGAGCCGTCTCGGATTCTTGCCAGGAGTTCAGATCGTATGGTTGTTCTCCGCCGAGCCAGTCCGGAAGCGGTCGCCAGACGTCTACGTAGGATGTTAGCATACAAACTTGTACTATGCGTGGCCGTACATACTCGGTACAATGACATCCTTGTTGTGTCGCATCAGATCTTCCAAGATTGTGAAGGGAGCAGTCTCGACATCGACATCTCTCCAGTAGACCCAGCTGTGCGTTGGTCGCAGAGCAGCGCTTAGCAGCCAGTTTCGCGCTTGCGCCATTGACTTTCGGCGGCCAGCCTGTGCCGCGAAACCGTGACGACTCTCAACGTCTTGGTTGACCTTTTGCCCGAAATCCTTCTCCATGATGGAGATCTCGCCAAATTGCTGCTTGGGATCGGGATTGGCCTGTAGCTCCTCCAACTTTTCCGTCAAGAGTGAGATGGTGTTATCCTTGGAATCTCCGACGAGGAAAGCCAGGTCGATAAGGTTGTGCGGGTAGGTGAGGTTCTTCAGATGGCCAAAGAACATGGGCAGATGCGGAGCCGCGTCTCGCAACGGAGCGCATAGCAGGATGCGCTCTTCCCGCTCCCATCCCCTTGCCGTGCCTTGGACATTGTTCAGGTCGTAGTATCGCACCGTCTCGAGTTGCGCGTCATCGCTCGTGGTGAGTAAGCTGAGGGGCCCGGAGCCCAGGTTCGGTCGCAAGTCGGGGAAGAAGAAGAATAGGGCGGTAAAGAACAGCGAGCCTACGATCAGCAAGCGCTGGATCAGGGTTCTCCGCCGCCGGAGCGCAGGCTGTGACCGCGGCTGGAATCTGAAGGTGCACCGAGTGTTAGGACCATGTTCATTTGGGGGTTGAGCGTAAAGGAGGCGCGGCGCAGGGTGCCGGCGGGAGTTGGACGTACTTGTGAGGTTGGATTGAAAAGGTGCCCCCTCCTTGTGAGGGATATGCCCCATTGGAAAAGGCATGGCGGTGCATCTTCCCTTTCGTAGAGGAATGTAATGGCAACATCCAGAGAGATGGGCGCCAGATGTCGAATGCTCCCTTGGAGAACCCCGGTCACCGAAGACCCGCCAGATCACCAAGTTGCTGATCGAAGCACCACCTTGCACTCCTTGTTGATCTCCACCAGGGGAATTGCCGCTCCTCAGTGTATTCGCGGGGGTACACACTTCGATAGCCGTCTTCAGATTGGTGTTGTCGTGCGTTTGGGGTGTTGCGCGTCTTTGATAACCTCCGTTGTAGGGCCAAGGATTTGTTCGCTAAGGCCACGGTGACGTCCGGACAGGTTGCTGATAGCTCGCGCGCGTCTCAGCGGATGTTGCCGAATCAATCGACTCGACGCGCAGGGCTGACGAGATGCACGGTGGTGGTCGTTCGAGTGCTGCCACTTTGTCAGATCCCCGAGGTGGGAGGCTAAGCCAAGCCACCTAGCATGGCCGTTTCAGACTTGTAGAGCAATGATGTGCAGGAGTGGCTGTCCACGTCCAAGCAGCGAATAGTAACGGTACACGAGCGAGGGTGAGTTTAGACCCTCGTATTCTCGACATTGCGTCGCATGTTTCACAGGGGTCATGCAGTGGTGAAAGGGAAGCAGCACATTGCGACAACCACAACTTGTCACTTGTACGAAGAATCACGAGCGAACATCAAGGAACAGGAACCAAAACAGTTACGAGTTGAACGAATGCATTCCAAGTACGAGTATCTACTATAGCCCACGATCCCGGCTTCCACTGTATCATTCTATGGTTCTTTTCAACAATCTGAGCGTCGTTAGCGATGCTCGAACAGCGATCTCGTAATAGTATGGACGTGTGTTGTGTGCTCAGAAAGCCGTGTTAAATCATCCCCCATCGCCTGGCCTCGGGTCGCGGCAGCCCAAGACGGATTGCCGCGGCTTTTGGCTCAAAGACCACAATAACGCGGCGTTGGACGAACCAACAGTGCAACTCCACAACCCGTCATCCCAGCCGAGACTGGTAGGGTGCGGGAGGGTGACCCGGCGACAGATGTCGTTGAATGGATAGACTAGTTTTCCTCCTTGAACGGAACGGGAGAGGGATCGGGGTGCTTACCATGGACAGTAGGCCTGTGGTAGTAAGAGCTAGAATGCGTGTCTGGTTACAATGTCAGCGAGATCCTTCAATTCATGAAGTAATGAGCTGGAAGTGTAAAGTGATATCAGACAAAGGTAAGCGGTATAAATTTTCTTCAAAGAGATTCAGTAGCAGAACTGAAATAATACGATCATCATATAAAGCGAAGTGAGAAGGAATGATGAAGACTTACCACTAGTCAGTATGTACTGGGGAGTGCTGTAGGTTAGCAGTAGACGTGCTGGCGCATCAATTGAATGCCCAAGAACATAGACTTGTGTCGCAGCCGTGAAGCTATGACTGCATGCTTGCGAGTCGCGTCGTCGCGCGCTCTGGTACAACGCTGGCCTGTATCTGAGCTGTGTTAGCTAGAGTCGCAAAGTCTGATGCGAAAGCGGAAGCTCCAAAGTTGGAATCAGAGGGTGGTGCATGTTCAAAGCTCATCTAAGATCGCAAGAACTATTTCAAGGTATCAATCATGAAATGGGGGAGGATAGAGGGGTGTGTGTGAACGTACCGTGAGCGCGGATGTGAGGTAAGGAAAGAAAGTTGAACCGGACGCGCAAGAAAATTGAACTTGAGGGTCCCGAAATCTTGGCAGATCTGCGCTTAGTCATCCACTTTTCTGAACACCATGAAATCATCTGCAAGTACAGCAACGCTGCAGCACAACATAACCACAGACACGATGAACACGGACAGGAGAAGAAATAATGCGCCCAGTGGTGGTACCAGTGCGCCAGTGTTTGCGCGTAGAATCAGAGAACCGCAGTACCTGGAAAAGTTGAGGCCGACAAGGTCAAGAGGCGCGAATGAGCTTCGCAGGATCTGTAAGTGCCCGAATGACCCCATGCGTCTCCCTACGCGCGGATGTGGAGCTCGACTGGAACGATGCGTACTTTATACATGTTCTGCTTCTAACACGTCCACAGTCCTTCAGACATCCATCATACCCTCAGCGTCGGGTTCCGCGTACCTCGAAATACCTTCCTCCTCCCCCGCGATCAAGTCGACCCTCATCCCGCCGACTTCGTCTCTCAAGATCACGGCTTCTATACAAGGCCCCAAGCCTCTTCCCCGTAGCGCGCCCTTCAGTCCTTCGCTCCTCCTTACAACCACGGTTAAGTTTGCGCCGTTTGCAACACGACAACGGCGAGGCTACATACGCGATTCGGCAGAGCGCGACCTGGGAGTTCATCTAGAGACTGCGCTACGAGGTGTCATCATCGGAGAGAGATGGCCCAAGAGTGGGGTCGAAGTTGTAGTCACCATACTGGAAGGAGATGAAGATGGCTGGTGGGGAGACTCTGCTGGCGGGGGCAGCGCAGCCGGGAGTGGATGGGGTCTCTTGAACGTGCTAGCAGGCTGCATCACGGTCGCCAGCGCTGCCATAACGGACGCCGGGATAGACTGCGTCGATGTGGTGTGTGGAGGTGTCGCCGCAATCACGCGAAACCCCGAGTCAAGACAAGAGCAGGAGCTGGCTAGGATACTTGATCCCTGTCCAGCAGAACATAAACAGGTTGTTGCTGCCTGTGTAGTCGGATACCTGGCTTCAAGAGACGAGATCACAGAGATATGGATGAAGGGGGACGTCGGCTCAGATCCAGATGCTTTGATCGAGGGAGCCACGCATGCCGCTGTCGGCAGTCTCGCGGTGGTCAAAGAGGTCCTGCTCGAAGCGCTACAAGCCAAGTTTCGGGGTCAGATCGAGGCGAGCGAGAGCGGTATGAAAAGGAAGGCACAAGACGTGGACATGACAGGATGAGGCAGAGTGCCATAAAGCTTGTTACACTGTTTCCAGTTCGCAGCTTTGCACACACCAGATAGCCAAACTTCAGGCTGGCGCCTCAACCGCCGACGCAAGATCGTTGCCGACAACGTCGACCCTCGCCTGGTGGGTAAGCGTCGGAACGATCTACAAATTGTGGCCTTGTTCGTATGGCGTTCTCAAAATGCATAGCTTCGGCGTTCAAAACCGCCTGAGTAGGATAAGCTCATGCGTGTGGACCTCAAGGCCTAAACTTCGCGGCTAAGAGGGCCCACTTGAATCCACCTGGAGTAGACGTTGAGCCCAAGTGCAGAAACTACCTTAGCCGACGACATGTATAGAATACGATTTTGTCCGCCTGTTTCCGCGGTCGAGCTGGCGCTATCAGTGAAGACGGACGTGATGATACATTGACCTCAACCACAAACAATCTAGCCTAGCAGCGATCTGACAGCAGAGACATGTCCTCAAGTCTCAGGCGCGCCATATCTCCCGCATGCGCAGTAAACATTGCCAAGGTGCATGTCGGAGCTTTGACCGCAATGATTGGTGCGCAATTGCAGGAAGTGGCTGGGGTGCAGCAATCCTTGCCACTTGTTTTGACAATGGCGTCACGATCCTACACCTCCAGCCTCCGACACGGCTCACAGATTGGACATATTCCTGATACTTTGGGAATAAGCTTGGAACGGCAAAGAACAAGCGTGTCGGTAAAGCCAGGACGAGTTCACGGCCCACCCGGAGTACGCTAGAGTCGACACTTTCAGAGCTTTCCGGGCGGGTCGCATTGGCAATGGCAGCGGCGTGGGTCCAGAGGTCATCCCGCTCCTGCTATCTAGAAGTCATCCTTGCCGAGATGGGATGAGGCAGTAAGCACAGCTTCCCAAAGCGCTGTCTTGGGGAGCCACTGCCTGCTTGCGGCTGGCGAGCAACAGACACATATCTGTGTTCGCTGTGCCACTGTCTCTCTTATCCTCCTTCCCCAGCCAATTTTGTCACTTTTGGTTTTTATCATTCCCAGCGGGCGACATATGCACGCCGTTCGTTTTTCTCGCTCGAATCACAGCACAGTAGCCGGCAAGCAATTCCGTCTTAGCTGCTCCTCCGCGGCCAAGATCCACTGCAACTAGTCTTGGTGCATAACATTGCGATACCAACCCAAGCGGCAATCCGAAGGATTATAAGGCGAGACAGTAGTCGCTGCAATCGCCCAAGGATTTCTACGTCTTTCGCTCTACGGTCGTCGTTGTAAAATTGTCCTTCGCTACCATGCCTTCTGTACGTTTCATGCCTACAGCATCCAACCCATGTTCCTTGCATCGTGAGCCACGCTAACGTTTCTCTTAGTTCAGTCGCGTAGCCGCGCTGCTCCCCGCGCTCTTCTCATCCATCGCCTATGCCGTCCAGCCAGTCGAAATCCGTGGCCAGGACTTCATCAACACCGGCACAGACAAGCGGGTGATGATCATTGGTGTCGATTACCAACCCGGAGGTCAGGGAGCATACAATCCCACAAACAGCGAAGATCCCCTCACAGATGGCGACAAATGTCTGCGAGATGCAACCCTCATGCAAAAGCTGGGTGTAAACACGATTCGTGTCTACAATCTCGACCCTACACTTGACCACTCCAAGTGTGCCTCCATCTTCAACGCGGCCGGCATCTACATGATTCTTGATGTCAACTCGCCTTTACCCGGAGAGAGCATCAACCGCGCGGAGCCATGGACATCCTACAACAGCGACTACCTTACTCGCGCGTTCGGCATCATTGAGAACTTCAAGGGTTTCCCCAACACCATGGCTTTCTTCTCTGCGAACGAGGTCATGAATGATCTGAGCACTGCTGAGTTCAACCCCCAGTACATCCGGGTACGTTCGATTATCTTAGCCAATGATTCACGATAAGATGAGCTGACAAGAACGCAGGCTGTTCAGCGTGACATGAAAAACTACATCAAGAACCATGCCGACCGCACCATTCCAGTCGGCTATTCTGCTGCAGATGTCCGCGAGATCTTGCATGATACCTGGGCTTACATGCAGTGTATCCACGACGAGGACGAGTCATCCTCCGACTTCTTTGGTCTCAACTCCTACAGCTGGTGCAATGGCGACAACTATCAGACTTCCACATATGATGGCTTGGCTACTATGTTCGCCGACTCTGCTGTTCCCGTCTTTTTCAGCGAATACGGCTGCAACCGTATTATGCCTCGTGACTTCGACGAAGTTCAGGCCCTTTACGGCGATCAGATGAGGGCGCTCTCTGGAGGTCTCGTATATGAGTACTCCCATGAGGAAGCAAACTACGGCTTAGTCGAGATTGACCAAGACGGCTCTGTCGCACTCATGAAGGACTACGACAACCTCCAGAGCCAATTCAACAAGCTCGATCTTAGCGCCCTTGAGGCGACCAACCCCCAGTCCACCGAGCTCAAAGCCCCCGAATGCGACGGCAGCCTCATAACCGCGGAGCAATTTAGCAAAAACTTCACGATTCCAGCTGTCTGCCCTGGATGCCAGGATCTCATCGACAACGGTATCGAGAACCCAACAAATGGTGCGCTGGTGGATATCGGTGACACCAACGTCAAACAGAAGGTCACTGGTAGCAACGGCCAGCAAATCAACGACTTGTCGCTCAATGTCGTGTCCAACGATGGGTCTAACACTCCCGGCGGCGAAAACACGAGCCCTAGTGGCACCGACACGGGCAACGATGACAACCCCAGTCAGACGGGCGACGCGGCGCAACCTTCGGAGACTGAAGGCGCAGCTTCGCACACCTCTTTCAACTTCAGACTGGCTATGATGGGCGTGTTCGTGTATATGCTCACTTTGTAGTTTTGTTGTCCGCGTTTTACAGAACAATCGAGCTTTTGGTTCAGCCTACTATGCATAATAGTTGCGACATTCTGGAGGACGAGGAGGGATGAATTGGACATGCGTATGAACTAATGAAGTCAAATCGGAAGACGAACTAATGGCGTTGCTATTCTTGTACATAGTTGGGACGTGTATACCCTTATCGTTTTGAGACTCAACTGTTTCCGGCGTCTACACGCAATATTACTTCCTTACACACGAGAGTATCCCTTCACACCTTCACTTTGATGTGCTTTGTTTGAGTATTTAGGCTGACTTTGTCTTGCTGCATGATTCACGGCTAGTAAAACCCAGACTATGTATGGGTTACTTCAAAGTTTGGTAAGCCCACGTATAGACCAAACCTGGTCGCTCGATTAGCCCTTCTGACAGCAATGATCATGGTCAGGACTGTTGGTCTCATGCGTTTATTCATCAATGGTACTTTTCCGTGGTCTGAAGGCTATCGCCATACACTATACTGCATAGCCTGCATCGCATCATGATGCTGACCCAGTGTGCTGCGAATCCCTCATATATCCTCATATCGAAAGAAAGGACATCACCCAACCAGGCCTAGATGCTCAAGCCCATGGCCTCCTTGATCAGCTCCTCCTTCGCCTTCATCACCTCCTCATCCTGTACGCCCTCACCCTCTCCCTCGTGCACGCAATCACACTTATACTTCTTCCTGAACTCGTAAGGCGGAAGCCCATCTAGTTTCTCCAACGCTCCATGACTGGCCCTCACACGCGCATACCTGCCGCTCTGGCCCAGGGAATGGAACCACACCTTTCCATGAATCATGACCATAGCCACGACAGCCTTGCCTTTGCCGGGGATGAGCGTCTCTGTCTCCATGGCACCCATCCGCCACTCGCTGCAGCCGAAGGTGATACCGAGGAGGCGACTGAGACGTGTGGTAGGGTGGTTGGAGGCAAAGTTCTCGTACGAATCGAGAGTCATGTTCTCAAAGAAGGGCTTGAGATGCCGGTCGAAGAAGTCCTGTACGACGCTGAAGTCAAACTCTGCATCAACGAAGATGGCGGCTGTGTATGCTTCGATCACATCGGCCAAGCACTTTGGTGGTTCGCTGATGGTGACCCAATAGTCAACGGCGCCATCCGCTTCTCTCTCTGCTTCTTCGGCTTCCAGGACGTAGTCGCGGATTTGGGAGCTGAGAATAGCAGTGTTCTGCTTGATGTGGACATGCCAGCCGAGCTTTACGCACACGGCGCCTAGAAATTTGTTGGACACCATGGGTGTTTTATGTTCCGTGAGCCACTGAGGGTCCTTGTCTGGGTACTTGTAGTAGAGGTGCATGATGAACGCCATATCGAGAAGAGAGTCACCTGCAGGAAAGAAAACATTAGGCCAGCTCAATTGCATGCACAAAATCTGCAGGAAGACTTACCCAAGAACTCGAGTCGCTGATAGTTGGGTATATTCTCATACATGTACGGGTATGAGGGGTGGGCGAAAGCCGATCGAAGAAGACGTGGGTACTTGAAGTGATATGGGTGCACCAGCTCAATGTTGAAAGCGGTATTGACCATCGCTGCGGTGGCGTCGGCAACTTGGTACTTGGGCTTTTGATAAGCGTCGTAGTAGTCTGACCACCTCGACATCATATGATCTTGACTGTTGGCGAAAAGCTTGACAGCTTTAACAGTTTCGTCCCAGTCTTCGGGGTTCCATCGCCCGCCCCGGTAGTGCTGCTGGAAAGCAGCACCGATGAAGGCCTCACAGACGTCCGCGATGCTCTTGTCGCCAAGATTATGCGTGAGCTTCAGCCAGTCGTCTTCAGTCTTCTTCAATCCCTTACCCCTCATGAGCTTCACCCCTTCAGGATACCATGTGCGTCTATGCAGATTAGATCGTGTATAGCAATGAGTAAATATACTGTACATACCTTGAGAAGGCTTCCGTGCGAATGAAGCGGTACAGCTGAATATCGCGTTCAGTTCCATCTGCGGAGACCACCAGCTTCTTTCCCACTGCAGTCTCCATCAGGTTCTTGTTGCAGAGCATTTCCATGCGGCGGACGTGGAACTCGAATTCGTTTTCATCTGGCTGCTGGACAAAGACCGAAAGTGAGGTAGCCATCTTCAGGAAGCAATCCCCTAGGAATTCAAGACTGTACCGTATTAGCAGGTGAAATCTTGAATAATCCCAGTACCTACCGTTCATAGTTTGGACCCATTCCGCTCTTGAAGTTGATCTTTTCTTCGCCGTGCTCCTCGGAGTTGTCGGAGTCTTTAGTAAGAGCTTCTAAAGCAAGCGCAGGGCTGACGTTGAGACCGAGAACTTTGCAGGCGTCCAGAGCAATGAGATAACTCTCAAAGCGATGAATGAGAGCCGGTAATACGTAGCACATGACCACAAATCGTATCGAAAGCTGTGCTGTTAGCAATGTTTTCATACGCACAAGCCGACGGAGTTCTTACATTAGAGACGTGAAGAGGCTCTGGACAGATGTAAGTCTTCAAGTCGTCGAACTCACCCTTCTCTTTATCCTCGACGCATGCAAGATGGTTTCGGCGGAAAGGAATCTTTTCCACTTCAAGAACGGGCTGCGAGGCGTGCCACTTTGATATGTCTCTACTCTTTGCCCACCGGCTGTCGCTGTAGTCCAGAATAGTGGCCATGAACTTTTGTCCACTGCGAGGTAGACCTTTAGGAGGCGGATCTTGTGGCTTGAGATGGGCTGCGAGGTCGTTGGAGTAGTAGCGTCGACCTCCATTCATTGGATCTACGAAGTAACGATCTAGCAAATCCTCAGACTTGGTCTCGGGTGTCCACTTCCAAGTGGGCTCTTTGCAGACTTTGCGAATTTGCTCCACGTCTAGGATTTGATCGAGAGAGGTAACAGACGAAACAGAAGACACCTGGCTCGGAGTTACTGGAACAACCCAATAAGATATCTTCTGGACGTCTTCCTCGTACACCTTGTTGTAGATATCCTCGTATATGCGTAGAGTAAAGATCGTGAGAGCTTCTATCATCTCGGGCGATACAGGTAGCGGAGTCGAGACGGATTTGGATACGACATTGGAGGGCCTTCCATCCGTGAGGTAGATAGGAAAATGCGGCATCTGCGGGAATGGAATGCGAGTGAGAAGACCCATAGGCTGATGAGGTCGGTCTAAGCCAGCGTCAAGGTCGATGACGGTCAGGTATAGAAGCGTAGGAACGACTCCGCGATCCACCTTCCAGAAATTTGGCTTGATCAACATAGAGTACATACCCTTCTTCTTTTCGCTAAGCGCTAGCAGTGCATTTCTCCCAGCTG
The DNA here is from genome assembly GCF_023758025.1 of Alternaria triticimaculans. Taxonomy (NCBI): domain Eukaryota; kingdom Fungi; phylum Ascomycota; class Dothideomycetes; order Pleosporales; family Pleosporaceae; genus Alternaria; species Alternaria triticimaculans. The sequence goes on from NW_026055958.1 coordinate 3,430,796, forward strand.
GCAAGCTTTTGCATGTTGTTGGGAGGAGGTTGTCATCCATATAGCCTTTGGTGTGAAGCATGAGGCATGCCTTGTAAGCGGCAGAGCATTTTGCGATAGTTTTCCTGCTTTGAACGTCGCCAGTTACCGAGACCACCGGTGCATGTTCCGGTAACATTACCTCGCAAACAAACCCTCGCCGCTGAGAATCCTGAGCATCATAGTTGACCTCGGGATTGATAACATAGGTTGGCTGGAGCATGGTCTGTCTGTCGGGGCCGGGTAGCGTCGCTACGAAGTGATTGAGGATTGATAAGCTCGAGCGATATGTGAGCTTTGCACCAGACTTTGTAACGAAGCTTGGATACATCTTGTCTTCGAACGACAACATGTCAACCTCGCCTCCGCCGATCTGACGGTCTTGGGGAAGAGCTTTGCAGAACTTTCTCATGATGCCTTCCTCGAACTTGACGTCGAAAACCCGGCTGCGATGGTCATCGTTGCCCTGCTCAATCATATGGAGATACTTCGAGTTCCTATGCCGTGCTCGGCCCCGAGACTGTACGTACGCTATCATGGTGCGATAGAGGTCGAACCGCACGACAAGGTTGCATTGAGGGATATCAAGGCCTTCTTCCGCCACAGATGTAGCAAACAGACAGTTGAGTTCGCCGCGACGAAACTTGGCGACCGTAAGGATCTGGTTCCGTAAAGAGATGTTGTGCTCTCCAGCACGATTGTTGACACCGACGAGCACGTTACAGCGGAGGTTCGGTCCACCGATCTGGGAAAAGACGAGCTGAAGCAGCCGAGCTGTTTGCCGTTGCTCAACGAAGACGATACAACGCGCTTCATCGCCGCGTTCGTAGTATAGTTGGAGCCAGTGGTGAAGTTTTAGAACTTTGGAACTCAAATCTTTGTCGCTCAAGGTACACAAACCGAAATCGAACTGTTGTACGAATGTGGCCGCTTCCTGTAAGCGCTTGGACTGGGCGTCCCACTCCTGCGCGGCGTCATCTCGCTTAGCCTTGTTATGCTTCAGGTGCTCGCGATCTTCGAGCTTGCGGCTCTGCTCGTCAGCGAAAGCAAAAGACCAATACATGTCAGACGCCCAGCGTCCGAGCTCGGAACCGTAGCGCTTGGAGGCCAAGAACAGTTTCTTGAATGCCGGTATGTCCCCATACTTTGCTTTTATCTCTTGGTGCAGAGGCGTCTCAAATTGGTCTTGTAGCCGTGCATACACTGCGATCTCCTCGGTAGGCCTGCTGATACTGTTCGAAGCGAGAGCACCCTCCGAAGTAGTGACGATCTTGGAATGAAGTAGTTTCTCGAGGTCGTTGGCAACTTCTTTGATATGATCGACCGACAGTCCCTTTGTGTCAATCGGAGAAGCTGTCATGCCAAAGATCCGAGGTCGATGGGAGGGGTCCAGTCCGTGTACGTAGTAGTCCTTCATCAAGCGAGCGTAAGGATGGTTGTTCTTGGCATGATGAGCCTCGTCGAAGATGAGGAGGTTGATCTGAGCCATGGTAATGAAGGAGTGCATCATACACTGAACAAGGACCTCGGCTGTACATACAATCACCATGTTCTTCTCGTAATGGCTCTGCCAAGTCGCTTTAGACCAAAGCGATGCGCCCATGGCGCCGCATATGCCCTCCACTTTCTGATCAAGGCCGCAACGCAAGACATTTGCTTGTTGGAAGACCAGGTTGACCGAGTCGACTAGAAAGAAGGCGATCTTGTGGATGCCGCCTGCGGCCCGGCGTTCGAGCTCGTCATTGAGAACATGCTGTAGAAGTAGAGTTGCGATGTGAGTCTTGCCGGAGCCAGTGTCCAAGACCGCTATTACGTTCTCACTCTTGGCCCTCTGAAACAGTTCAGTCTGATAGTCGCGAGGGTTCGTGATGCGGACTGTGCCCTCTTGTCTGGCGAGTATGTCGCGGATCGAAAGTTGCTCTTCGTTGGCGGTCTTTGCAGCAGCATCGTCAACTTCCTTTTGTGTCAAGTGAGAGCTGATGTTAGCAGCAAAGGCCTTCAGGACGTCATTCTGCGCTCTGCGCCTCTCCGATGTGGTCTTCGGCCCATGCGTACGTGCAGTGTCATCATCGCCATCTGGGTCTTCATCTGAGTCTCGCTGGTACTCATCCTTGGTAGCGGTCTCTTCAATGTCAGAATCGGAAGAGGAGGACGACTCGTCGAAGGAGTGGTAGTGTTCGTCCTTCTCGTATATTATCCAACTCATGTTTGTCGTGGCGCAATGCTGTGGGTGCAGTCGAAGCTTATCACAGGTCTGGAGAGGTAAAGCCTATGGTGAGTGTGATTGAAAATCGAGGGCAAGAGCGCGTTGCTGGTATTTGCGCAACTGTCGCGCGTCTTGCTTCGGGCAAGAGAGCAAACAAACAGTTTAGGTACCCGACGCCGCATGCTCAGCCGAAGCCGCTCGTGCTGACCCAATCAAACAGCCGCAGCCGTTTGAACATGCCGGAGATATTTCGCAGCATACCAGGCGTTTGTCACTGTGGTGTTACCGCTTTCACAGACGCGGTGTGTTGGCGGCGATAGCGGGGTACGCGAACTGGGAAGGGGCAATGCTGACTCATCAGCATCTGCTCACGCTCTCACGTGTGTCCCCACTGCCATTTCCTCAACATCACGACAATTTCCCGCTCAAACGCCACTACCATGACGAACGAGCCGCAGAGTCTACGAGGTCTATTCTCAAAGGCGGAGAGGGCGCGCGCAGAGCTCTCTTCGTCGTACGAAGCAAACAGTCCGACCTACCAGGAAAACCTTAGCGCGACAATCGCCACGTACGAAGAATGCCTAAAAATATCCGAGCAGGTGTCGCTTTTCAGTCCGAATGAGACACTGGAAGACATATCGTCGTCTGATCTACAGTACGTGTTATGCTACAACCGCAAGATACCGTGCACGTGGGCCCTCGCTTACCCTTCTAGATACATGGCGATAAACTACCACTTGGCAGAACTCGTACAGAAGATCTTCAACACCGACGTAGCCTTACGGAAGCAGAACCTACTGCGGGCACGGGGACACTATGAGCGATTTCTCAAGCTCTTAGATTCCTATGATGTGCTTGGCAAGGCAGATGCGAAACTCTTCGAAGTCTACGCGGAAGATAAGAACAACTTCTCTACCGCCAACACGCGGGATGCCGCGGCGAGACGGGACGCAAAGATTTCGCGATTCAGGGAGGAGAAGGAATTGAAGCGGAAACTAGAGGTATGTGTCCACACTAACTTTGCTTTCAAGGGTCGAACCTAGAGCTAAGGCCTGCAACAACAGTATCTGCGACAGAATCCCAAACTTGCCGAGCAGGATGAGCAAGTGGTACGAGAGTTGCATTTGACCAACTTGGCGTTCATGGTGCATCAGACTTTCGCTTCGTTGGAGTCAATGGCTCAAGAACTGCACATCATCTCGCTAGCCCCACCCGCGCCCCCACAAGGACAGGAACAGCAAGCGCCAGACGGCCGACAGGACGGCAGAGATAAAGACGGATACTCCGAACGCCTCGATGGTCAGTATGGCGGCCTGAGATATTCCGGCCCCATCTTGAGCGGCGACGGCAAACCCATGCGGCCTTTTACGCTATTGGATAGCCGTCAGACCCTAAAGAAGAACGTTTTCCGTCCGGATCACAGCCTGCCAACTATGACGATTGACGAATATCTAGAGGAAGAGAAGCGCCGGGGTGGCATGATCGAGGGTGGAGGCCCGCAGTCTGAGATCCAGGCTGAACCGAACGAGGACGATCTTGTCGCCGCGGACGAAGAGACGATGAAGCAGCGAGCGTGGGATGAGTATGTAGAGGCGAATCCTAAAGGCTCGGGTAACACCTTGAACAGAGGTTGAGCGTGGTTTGAGCAGCAGATCAGATACCCAGCAAAACAAATGCACAATTAAAGGAAGACTTTACAACTTCTCGGCTGCTAACTCTGGCCACTTTGCCGTCACCAGCTCGTACAATTCCCTGTTCAGCACACTATATCCCTGGACATTGAGATGCAGCCCGTCCGTAAACCAGCCCGCGGGAAATGACTTCGCGCCCAGCAGGCCGCACCCCGGCGGCACATCCTCATCGTACTGCCATCCTTCTTCTGCAACGACTGCGTCAACCATGTGCTGCCAGTAGTTGAGTCCAACAACTCTGCCCGTCTCTTCGTACTCTTTCGCGATCTGCATAAGCCCATCTGCATACCTCTTCTTACTCATGTAAGTCTTGTACCTTGGTCCTTCCTTTCGTGACTCATTGATCTCCTGTATTTCTCTTGCAGACCTGCTTTCTCCAGTATCTACCACAGACCCATTGATGGGTGGGGGCGTGATCAGAACTATCTTTGTGTTCTCCATAGCCTGCTCCGTGAGGATGGTGTCGAGGAACTCCCGTATGTTCGCTGAAAAGGTGGGCCAGGGAACATACTCCTTCTCGCCGATGAAGCAGGCGTCGTTTGCACCGAGGAAGATGGTGAAGAGGAGGGTCGGTGCTGCCTCTGGGGCTGTTGCGCTGCTTATTATACGGGCAAAGTCTGCTTTCAGACGGGTTGACGTGTAGCTGCGTGGTTGGTGAGTGCGCCGACCGTCAAGATTAATTGGGATTTGTACCCTGCTTTGCCTATCGTGCCTGTCAGCATCGGATCTGGACTTTCGATGTTGTTCTTGCTGCTCGACGCGCTAGCACATCATGCCGTAGTACCTTCATTCACAACCCTTGCCTTCCCTTGGTACTGATTCCCGAGAAACCATCCAATCCCCTGCGTCTTTTCTTTGAAACTCCACTCGGTCATGGACGCGCCAAACAAGACAATCTTAGGCAACGACTCCGAAGTAGCCATGTTTGCAGCTCGCCTGATCACTCAGTTTAAAAAGGATAAACGAGAAGGCGTCTACGCGAAATGCGAGGTGAAAGATGGTGGGAGGAACTCATTCGGATTACCTTCGTTGACGATGCGTACCTTGTGCTGGTACTGTTGCCTAAGAAACAACCCGAAGCCTTGCGTTTCCTCGCTAAAACTCCATTGGGTGAGCGAGTCTCCAAAAAGCACGAAGTCTGGCATTTTGTTTGCGACAGATGAAAGCGACGCAGTGATTGGTCGTTCTTTTCGTTTCCAAAACGCTTTCTTGAACATTTCGTTGAATGTTGGGAGGCTCTGCTCCATCCCAAGAGCTGAGAGTGTTGGCGCGCGCAACCCGATGCGGCACAGTCAGGCGGCGCTAATGCACGAAACACGTGTAGCTAGCACACCTGTCTGGCGGTGCGACGCGTCTTGTTCGCGTCAGTTTATCAATCCCGTTTCTGTACATGTTCGATGCACAGAGCCATATCAGGGAACTCAATGCTGTGATCCTACGACTTCTGATGGGAATTATGGATCTTCGCCACTACCGAAGCGGTCACGATGACATCACATCTTTGTGCAACGATTGAACCCACAACACCCGTCATGCTTTATGACCTTTCCAACACGACTTTCTGGATATCAATCGGCTTCACGAATCCAGCAGTACACGATCAAGCGCCCTGAACGAAAAGACAGCGCAAAATACAACCTTATACCAACCATGTCCTCCATCAGCCTCCGCCTCCGCGCACTACAGCGCCCTGTCGTATCTCAACTCCGCGCCTTCACCACTACACCCAGCCATGCAAAGCTGATGGACACCCCCAACCCTGCCTCCAACCTTCCAGACCCTTCTGAGAACTCATCAGCCGCACCCAACGCCAAGATGCGTTCGGACACGCAAAACACCGACCAGCAATCGAGTGCGTCGCCTGACGAGCACAAGACCGGCGACGACCATCCGGCGAAGCAGCCAGACCACCAGGCGCAGCCGACTCGGACGACGGGGATTGGGGGCGAGACAAAGGTGCAAGGAGGGAAAGAGGGACTGGGTGAGAGGGGCGATAAGCAGTAGACTGGGAAGAGGACACAGGATGGATCTATGGGAAGAACGGAACGGAAAGGTTGATGTTGAATAAAGTGTACCAGGTGGGAGAATGCGATATACGTCTGTTCCCGGTTTAGGCAAGCGATATTTGACTCCTCTAATCTGACGTCTCCTCATGTCATAGTTCCAGTACCCATCGTTCTGGAGTTGTGCGTCACAATACGAGCGAGATGCACCGTCAACAGAAGAACTTGCGTCACGACAGCTCACTCGTTCCACTTCTCAGTGACCGAGGCTCGTACTCGCCGACCTGTCCGACCCTAAGACGTAGTTTGTAGCGATGCAGCGGCTAGGTCGCGACTACCACAGCAGCTCAATAGGTGGATAAAAACATCCAAAAGAGGTACCTGATAACCGATAGTACCTACAGTAGGTACTGGTGCTCGCCGAGGTGAAGTCGCATCATACACCCGTACTCGGACAATCGCTTAAGTGATGCCCACATTCCATGCAGCACATCGCGGCACCAGCATGCAAAATCACGGCAATATGATCTGATTCCTGATCAACCCACCGGCCCCCATCGTGAAAGCGGACCGTAGTGCAGCAGAAATCGGGAGACCGAGGAACAATAATGCCCAGCACTAGCAGCCGATTGGTTTAAAACCCCCTCTCCATCCACATATCATCCACAATCACGGCCCGTCGCGCAAAACACCGAGTAGAGATGCAGTGGACGCGTTATTCTAGAACAGAGGCTAACAGTCTCGATGATCTAAACACGGCAGCTCCTAAAAACCGATACTGCCTTGCAGGTCCACAGCTGGTGGCCCTAATCGTCCTGTGGCGTTGCGGACATGCGCGGGACGGTCCTTGTCATTGTTTCGCATTCGCGTTGTAATTACCACAAGAACGTCGGCTCAATCGATCCCATTGCCATCTGAACTCCAAGACGGAAGGGAAATTTTCTGCTCAACCATGGAGCCACGAGATATAGGTTCAAGAGTAGGAAAGACATCTTGCGCAAAAAGTATACGTGTGTGTGGATACGGGTAAAGTGGAAAAGACGGCGGGGCTAAAACTACTACCATCAGTGTAACCATCCCTGCCAGGAGGCCTAGTTTTCATCTCGTGCCGTTTGCAGATCTGAACGGCGAGGCTGCCAGCAGCCATGGGCTGTGTAGTCGGTCGCCTTACGCAGGTTGCCGGTCGAAGGGCCTAACATCATTCGGCATTCGAGATTTATAAAGTCGACGGGAGCGGCTGCATTGTCGACCATCAACCACATCGCTGGCTTAACATTCGTGAACTACTCGAGTGTTTCTTCAGTATGCGCTTTGTTCCTACTTTTGTTGTTGGCCTTTTGGCCAGCGCTGTTGCTGGCCGCGTTGCACCGCGGGGGATGCTCATTGACAGGCCGATGTAAGTCTGCCCGCTCGTAAACATGAGCGTATACTGATGCTCCCATACAGTGTCGCCCATTACATGGTCGGTCAACTCGATCTCGATGAGGTTGTGCAGGATATTGAGGAAGCGAGGGAGCTTGGTCTGAACGGCTTCGCGCTCAACTTCGGTGAGTGATTTTCATCCACAAAACTTCAATCGAAACCCGGGCTAACAATGAACAGATCAGTTCGCGTCTTGGTCCAACCAGACTGTTAAATACATGTTCGATCACGCAGACTATATTGGCGGTTTCAGCCTTTTCTTTTCCATGGATCACCACCCAGGCTTATTGGGGAAACCTACGAACTACGCCCAGTACTTCAACGATCACAAGGGCCGTCCTTCCTATCTTCTAATGACGGACCCTTCCGATGGCAAGACCAAGCCTGTCCTATCGACATTTGGTGGCGAGACCATTTCCAACGACGATTGGAACAAGTTCAAAGGAAAGGTGGGCAACGTCCTCGTCGTCCCTGGCTTCTCTGAGATCTACAACCCCACCGCAAACTTCTTCAATGACCGTGGCGCGATTGACGGTGTGTTCAATTGGAACTCATGGCCTGCGACAAACGAAGGCAAAGTCGCCGTATCTGACGCGACGGACCGTGTGTTCAACGACGCCGCCAACAAGGCCAAGAAGCTGTTCATGATGGGCATCTCACCTTATCAATGGAAGCATTTGGACTATAAGCAAAACTGGTACCGTCGCGGCGAAGACAACCTCGAGAACCGGTTCGGTCAGATCCTCAGTGTCCAGCCTGATATGGTGCAGCTTCAGACCTGGAACGATGCCGGCGAGGGCCATTACATGGGACACCTGCATTCGACGCCACTGAACGAAAACACAACGAAGGTCATAACAGGGTACGACCATACTGGATACTGGCAGATTCTGAAACCGTTCATCGCTGCGTGGAAGCAAGGCGATCGTACAACAGCTAACATGTATCCCACGAATGGCAAGCCTGTCCAAGGCACTTTCTGGCACCACACTCTTACCGTCAATGGCAAGTGCACCAACGACGAGGTGCCGCCATCCGCAGACATCAAAAAGGCAGCTGAAGATGCCGTGTCTGGTGTCTTACTTGTCGCCAAAGGCCAGACGAATCTCATCGCTGTTGTCAACGTTGGCGGAAAGAAGCTGGACCAAACGCAGCCACTCAAGCCAGGGTTCAACAAGTTCAAGTTCACCGGCCTGGAGACGTTGGTCCCAGGCAAGGTGCAGTTGGAGGTTTGGGATGGAAGCACCATGGTGGGAGGCGGGTATGGAAGCATTGAGGTGACGAAATCGAAGCCGCTTTGCAACTACCAGTTCCAGGTCGTTGCGGTGCCTTCATAGGTATTTCTTAAGTAGAAAGGCAGACTCCGTGTCGACGGCTGGGTGCCGGCGTGGCAGGCAAGTAGATGGTAGAGACCTCTTTCAGATAGTCAATGCATAAGTGTTCGATGGAAAGTTTCCGAACTGTACCTGCAGCGTGCTTACTGTGCCTCACATTGAAACAAATGAGCTCATCCAGCGTTTCTCCATGCTGCATGTGCCTGCGTGCGCTCTTAGCCGGATAAGCGACGCCGTACAAAACGGTGTTGCAGATGTGTGATTGACGCATGTCTGGATACATGGTGCTATATTGAAGCACTATGAATGAGACTATATGAGGCGCAGTACTGTAGTATTGAGTCGAGATTCCATGTCGTCTGGGTCAACAATCCGGAAGAATTGGAGTGATCAATGTGCATAACGCGATTTTCGACTAGGTTCGCAGGTATGTCGTCTCGGTGCACAAGCTCATGTTATGATCGACCAGCGCAAGGGTTTGGCCAAGCCGTTGGGTCTGCGTAGCCCCTCTGAGGGCCTGCGGCCACGGGGGCGATCACGTTTGCGAACCCTGATTGCGCGGTATTACTATGAAGCCGATCGGAAGCAGAGCCGAGGGCGCTCGATTCGCTGACCTTGATAGAGAAGGTGCGATGGAAAATGTAATGAGCGGGATGGCGCGGATGAGCTACCATGAGGCCATTGGCGGAAGCACGACGGGATCCTTGCGATAAGAGAGAGTTACGGGGCAAGGCTGCACATCGCGGTATGGGTACGAGGCTACCATGTTGTCGGTATCGGTAATTGGCGATAGCCTGGATAGAGTCAGAAGCTTCGGCGCATCCCGCGTAGCTTCACGGCACGACTCGTCCAAAGTCTATTCTGTTGTGCTTCCAGTGGAAAGCGATCGACCTCAACTACTCCTGAACAGCGAAAAAACTAATCGGTTAGCGATAGGGTTCGAAAGAGTGAAGTATTCTGCAGTTGGACATGTGAAAGATTGAGGTAGAGTGCATGCAGGGCTGCCACATGTGGCATAGCTCCTGATCCGAGCCCTGATGCGCCGTGCCGGAATATTTCTGATATAGAGGTATGACCGGAGCGGAAGATAAGCTATGACTGACACATGTAACCATTGGGTGATTTTATGTGACGAGTACAGACTCAAGTTGGAAGGGTTTCTCTCTACCACGCCTGATTGGAGGTGCGGCGAGCGGCTGCCGTGATGGCAAGGTTGCTCGAGTCCACTTGGGCTGCGCAGAACTGGGTAGAGTAATCCGTGAGAAAACAGGGCCGCCCAGGGTGTTCCGAAGTGACGGATATGGGCAGGAGGCCGTGATAGGATGGCAGAGATACGTTGGCGATGTTTGATCGTGTTTGAGTATGCATCACGCGATGCCTCCCAGGAGCGACTAGGATAGCAATCGCGTCTGGTAATTGTGTGACGGGGCGTTGATTGACGATTGATAGTTACACACGGAAATGGTGAGAGTGGGCCGAAGGCAAATGGGATGGCTTCAGGGGTGGTGGGCACAAGCAAGCATGGTGGCTTCGAGGCCGTTTGTGGTGGCTTGCAGGGCCGTGACGCACGGGCATCTCTCGCATGCCTCTAGCCGCGACTGGGCGCTGCACCTCGGGTTAGCATCATCAACCCCAACAGGCCCTGCGCTCTTGGGACGCCGGCAGTGAGACGTGAGATTTGTTTTGGCGCATCTCTGGGGTTGGTCGATAGCGCCGCGCATCACTGAGGCATGCTCCCGCAAAAGCACCTCCGAGCAATTGCGAGCAGGCGGAGCCATTGAACCCTCTGCTGCGGCTCGCTGGTCCCTCATCCTCACCCCACGCACTCGCGCTGTCAAAAAGCTTTGGCTCCCCAGACCGGACCTGCATGCCCAGTGACATGCCTACTGCCTGCTGGACCCTCGTGCATCTATCCGAGACGTTGCCTCCGTACCCGTAAACACTCATATACGTGCACTTCGCCTGCCGTAGCGCATCTGTACCACGGCAAGTGGAGATACAGGACACCATGTCAGGGTAAGCTGCGATACCTGCTGTTCTAGTAGCCTTAGTAATACTTCAGACGGAATCGCTAACATGTCCAGTTCCATGCGCGAGTCGCTGAAGGCTCTGAACACGACCTTCTCGGCCACGACCGTCCCCTACCCTCTCCCCGACGAGCTCTATGCGACCATAGAAGCCTTCCTCGAGCGCTATGACGACATTGACGACCACGACTCCCAGCGCTTTCACGATGATCTCCACGCGCTATACCTCCGCCACGTTGCCAGTAGTCCCGAAAAGCGCGGCGCCTTCTTATCAGCTCTGCGACTGCTTCGGCCCGCGATAACGGGTGAGGCGCGCTTGACCGCCTGGTGGAACTCGGCCCTGAGGCCTGTCATCGACGGTATAGGCTACAAGAAGAGCGAGATTGAAGATGCGAGGGCTTTTATCCAGAGCATACTGGTGTACGACAATGAGGTCGACAAAGATGGCGAGCACGCGCGCTTGTCCGCCCTCTTTACCAAGAAGATACTCGACGCATACTTGGCGCGGACCAACGTGCCTGCTTCACCCGAAGATGCCGTGAGGCCAGAGAACGAGTTTGTGGCCCATGAGCTTGAAGCTGTCCTGGTCGACTTTGGGCGCAAGATGCCCAAGGTGAGCACCTTCCCTCAGTATCATGGCCTTCACTAATACTTGCAGGTCCTCCTCCTCACGCTCGACAATCTCCTCCTGCAGAAGCAGCATCGCATACAGGCCTTGAACCTGCTCAGTGCCTTCGTCCGCCTCCAGCCGCCGCACCTCCACCTCGTCCTCGAAACCCCGCTCATCCAGAACCTTGAGAAATGCCTGCTCATAGACAACTCGTCCACTGTCATCGAGCTCGCCCTTGTCGTCCTCATCATGTTCCTTCCTCACATATGTGGAGCGCTGACCTCCGATCACCACCTCGAGAAAATGTTTCTGGTCTACTGTCGGATACTATGTTGGGACAAGTTGGGTAACACCGACGAGAAAGGCGGTGATATGGACATGCAAGACGACGATAGCGAAGAGGGGGACGACGAAACCGATGCCGACTCTGAACAGGCCTGGGAGCAGGCGCAGCCAGCCATGGACTACCCTGATTGCCCGCCGCCGACTCTTATGCATTATTTCACCTTCCTATACGGCCTCTTTCCCCTCAACTTCATGAGCTTTGTGCGCAAGCCAAGGAAGTATCTCAAGTCACTCAACTTTCCAGGCGCGCGCGACTTCGACCTGGACCAAGATCTCATCCACAGCCGGACGGAACCCTACCGCCGCGTTCATCTACTACACCCGAACATGTTCACAACCACAGTCGAAGACGAGCTGAGCGAGAACAGGTGGCTGAAAAGCGACCCCGCGGACGTCGTCATAGAATGTATGGACCTTTGCGTTGCCGTATCGTCGACTTTGGAGGACCCCGGCCCACCACCTAACTCAGCCTTACCCCCTGTCCCAGAGATACCCTCGCAATTCACTCTGGACGACCAGGACGGCACAACAGTACACGATTCAGATGCAAGCTGGAGGAATACCCAGTCGACTATGAACGTTTCGTCAAGCGATGCTCCAGATGTTCCCGATCTTGAACTCCCATCAAGGAGCAAGTCTATAAAGTCCGCGGTATCTATCAAGTCCATGGCCTCACCGCTGCTGAAAGGTCGCGACATGATGGATTCTCCAACACTCCCGCCCACTAAAGATACAAAGAAGCCGGATATGTCTGGTCAATCCGCACGGCGGTTCGTGGCACATCAACCCAGCCTGGACAGTTTCGCCCAATCAATCTCCGGCAATCAATCTACCCACCACGACTTCCAAAACCACACCATGGCGTCTTTGCAAAGAGAGATCATGCTACTTCGGAATGACCTCAACTTTGAGCGGTATCTCAAATTGCAGCATCTTGCTCACATCGGACAGCTACAGCGGAAGCACATCAAAGAAGCGACTGTGGAGGCGGAGACTCAGAATCTGATCAACACCAACAAGACACTAAAAGCCAAACTCGCCAAGGCAAACGAGCTGTACGCCCAACTCAAGAAGGAAACGCTCACGAGTCGCAGTCAGTCCAAGAAGTGGGAAAGCGAGTTGAACAATAAGGTGCGATCGTACAAAGAGAGTGAAAAGACCTGGCACAGTGACGAGGGCGGTCTGCGATATGAGCTCCAAAGGACACAATCGGACTACGAGCAACTCAAGAAGATTGTGGAGAGAGCTGAGGCAGAGCAACTAAAAGCCCAACAACGAACCAAAGCGTTGGAATACGAGCTTGAAGACTACGCCGACATTAGGCGGGAGCTTGAGGGTGCTCAAGATAAGATCATAGCATTCGAAGACCAGAGGAAGGAGCTACACACCCTCATCCAGGAGCGGAACGACTTGCGCAACGATCTCGAAATCGCAAACATGCGGTTGAACAGCCGTGAGCAAGAACGCGAGCGGTCGATCAAGGCTTACGAGCGCCGGATCATGGAGCTTGAGTCCCGACTACAATCTTCCGACAGAAGCACTGGCAAACCAGGGCAACTGCCGTCTTCTGTGCAGCAGATGCTCGACTCTGCGCTCGCAGCGAGCAATGCCAAAATGCAGCAACTCAAGAAGACTCATTACCGCCTCCTTGAGCAATATACCGAGCTGCAGATGAAGTACCATGAGCTCGAAGGGGAGCGAGAGGCTGAGATGGGACAGCTCTATCCCCGGGACAAGTCTGGTCATATCGAGTTTGGCACTTCACGGGTCAGTCGCAACTCCAGCCTCCGAAAGGCGACCAACTACAGCTCGAGATATTTGACACCTCTATCTACTACCGAGGCCACCCCCAGCGAGGAGCAAGAGTATTACGAATACCGATCGCCGGACTCCGTCCACAGCCCAGGATCAGCCGCGTCACCACCTCGTCCTGCTCGGCTTGAATCACTACAACAGGGGAAGCCGCAACGATCTCAAACAGCGCCATCGCCGTACCCTGGGTTTGGTGGCGGATACGGACCAAACTTTTCCGCAGCATATGATGCGTCTCTCCACAATCAGTTTCAGGCTCCAAAGCCTCAATCTAGCGGGCAGAGTAGTTTCTCCGCCGACACCGATGGAAGCTCAAGTAAGGAGAGAAAAGACAAAGTAGACCCGAAATCGGAGGTCCGGATATACGGGCGGGGTAAGTTATCGGTATTACGTCCTGCAACATCGGAGGCTGACTATGAGACAGGCGGCGCTCAGAACATCGGAAAGAAGGTCAAAGAGAAGGAACAGAAGAAGCCTTCGTCTTCCAAAACTGGTGGCTTCCGCGGCCTCAAGGGCATAATGTGATCGGATTGGGTCACTTACTTGTTTTGCATGTGGTGGTGCCGATCGAAGGCGCCACCATCTCATCAGACGGAATTTTGCGCGACGCGCCTCTGTCACACTCGGTTATCTGCATTCTTCTCTATCACGTCTCGCTTCGGCACGACCACAACGGCCACTTCGTCATCACAGTCGCGACTCAACGAGTTCTTGTCCACTCATCTTTCTTTTATTCATTAGTTTCGCATCTATGTATAACGACACTGCATGACGCACAGGCCGTTTCAACGCTTATGACTGGTTGCATAGCCGCATAGTCCTCAGATACCTGCCTCCAATGGCATCCTAGCATCGACTTACTTGTCGACTGTAGCATAGTCCCAAGACTAATAGTGTAATACATTGATACCAATCACACCCATTGGTCTCTCCATGCGTACAATCATGCACCAACACCATATCGTCCCTCCGAAACGCAAGCATTTATCGAAGGCGCCCACAGCAAGAGCGCTCTCCTGCCAAGGCACTAACACGCTCTCATTCGCGGAGAGCAGCCGAGACCTGACAACCACCTGGACCGCACCTGCCATTCAGATCCCCACGACACCACCAATATGCCGAAGATCGAATCGCGACGATCAATGTCCACAGCCTCAGACCTAGGGACGCATCAGGCCCGCAACTACTGCAACCGCCATCGCAAACAGTAAAGCTTCGATGGACCCCGAGTACTTGCTTTTTCCTCGTCTGTCCACACACTTGCAACAGTCAGGCCCCTTGAAGCTAGCGCCGTTGGTACTGTTCGGAAAATAGCTCACAGGAGATGTCATCCCGCACTAACACGTACGACTAAGACAACGGCCGCCTTGCTGTCGCCCCTTCCTTCCTCCCCACGTTCACGGCGGCCGGGAGCGCGAGCGTACATAAAACGGGTTGAGCGTGTTTGGTACTGTACTGGGTGCCGTAACGTGGGGATCCTTGTTCGACATGTACTACTCGGTAGATAACCAACTACGACTGATCGCATAAGGCATCCATACGGCAGATACGCGGCAAAAGCCAAGACCTATCAAGACCCCGTCGGGCTTTTCATAAGCAAATGCTTTCTCGACTCACGCATCCTTATCGTGCGAAGGGCTGACTCGTGCTGCTGAGTCGGTGTCGGTTGTCGCTACGAATAGTGCCGATGGTTCAACAAGTGATCAACCGTATCGCGGAGACGGGTGCTGCCACACTGCAGGCGCCGAGGAGTGGAGAGGGTGTGTGTTTGGAGGTGCGCTAAGTTGTGCCGCGCAAAAGGAAGGGGACAGAATGAGAAGCGGGTGGATACCCGAGCTTGCGATCTAAGGGGGGTTGGGTGATTGGCTGGGTTGGGGAACCGGTCGTTGAGGAGGAGCATGAGTCTGTAGACGACGCATGTAGTCTCCTGGACTTCGCGCTCGAGCCTGAAGTCTTTCAGCGAGGACTTTTGGGTGTGTAAATTGGTAGGTTGGTCGTGTGTGCGAAGTCATACTTTGATACCGCTACCATCCCATTGTACTGCTGACAGCCTATCGCAATGAGCGACTTGACTTCCGAACTATATATGTATGTATCTATCTAAATAGATCTTCTCGAAAAGAAAAGCATCGTCAACACAAGAGCTTGGTGGGTTGGTAAGTTGATGACATTAGTTTGTTAGTGTAAAATAGTCGTCTCTATACTTAACCATGGCACCGAAGAATGACTCTGCAATGAACGCGTGATCCGTGGAAGACCCATGTAGCAGGGGAACGAATGTATGATATTCAGTCATGCTAACGCGAAGCTGAGATGTAAGCATATATCATCAGTTCAGAACGACATCGACCTTCCAAGATTACATTGTCGTTGGCAAGCGTGTTAATTTTGTGTACTGAATATTCAAGAAACACATTGTAGTCCGCAACACTTGCGACCAGAATCTCAGCCAGACACCGCCTTGCTCATATCAAGAGCCTTTCCAATGCCATGTATTTACCAATCAAACGCATCTAAAGTACCTCAAGACCCATTAGCCCCAGCTCATCTGCGCATACCCTGTGGTAGAGGTACAGATTCTCCAAATCCTGATGTACGCGAGCTTGCCCGTGTACGTATGTTGTCGAGCGGCGCCCTAACAACCTGCATACTACCGGTCATGTTTCGCGGGCCAGTCGGAGTTGTAGCAGGTAGTGAGCGGTTTCGCGAACTTGCCAGTAGACTACTGTGCTTTCTCTGCCAAAATATCCTCGCCTCCTTCTCTTTGGCTAGCTCCTGATGTAGCCTCTCCCGCTCTTGATGATGGTTGGCCATTCGTGCTCCTTGTTTCACGTGGCCGATCTCATGGGTCTGGAGGATATTTCTCTGGCCCAGCATCTTCGATCGGAGACGAACGATATCACCCTGCATCCTCAACTTCTCTGCTTCCCATTTCTCCTTCTGTTCCTTCATCGCAATGTACTTGACCTTGTAGTCTTCGGTCTTCCTTTCTTGATCGAATAACATAGCCTTCCAATCCTCGCTTCCTTCCTCTTGCTTGGCATGTTCAGCAGTAGACGCAGCTAGAGCCTCCTGGATCTTGTACTCCTTTTTCCACGCGTTCCGCTGCGTCTGTATATCGCGTCGCTTAGTCTTCTCGCGCATGAGCTTGGCCTTTGTAGCACCGATCTTCGCGTCTCGTTGATCAAGCTGAGCTCTGAGTTCTCGTGTCTCCTGCTCATATTTGGCGTGTATCTCGGTTTCATAGTCGCTGATTTGTTCCTATGATGGAGCGTTAGCGACTGCCATGACCTGAGAACCTCCTGGAGAAGACCACAACTTACAAACAGGCGTGTACGTTTGTTTGAGACTATTTTGAAACGTTAGCTAGGTTTAAGATAGGCGCTGACACTCTACTTACCACTTGGTAGATCGTTGGTCCGATCGTCGCTGACGTCAACGAACTGACGTTTGCCCAGACTAGGCGAGGCCGTGCTCTTGCTTCGCTTTACAAGCTGCAAGCTCGACCCAGCGGACGCAATGGGTTCATTGGGATGTAGCCTCTCATTCGCAGGTGAACTGAAGAATGCGTTTCGTGAAACTTGCTCGTATGAAGTATGTCCCGCCTCTGCCAGAGGTTTCTGGTGTCGGACCAAATTCGTACAAGCGAGTTTGAAGTGGCCCAGTATATCCGGGTTCACAAGATCGAAGACCTGATCCAGTCGTCCAGTTGACAGGAAGATGAAGTTGATAGCGGAATCAACTACTGCACGCTCAAGCTTGCGTTCTGGATTCATTCCGGGCTTCTGACTGCTGTAATCGTGCGAGCCACCGATATAGCTGAAGGGCGGATCATAATATACCTTCGACGAATGTATGTCCTGCACCAATGGAGTGACTTGCTTTCCTGGCCCAGAATAGTAACAGATCCTTTCGCCTGTAGCGCATGCCCATACTGGCGGGCCGCTGGCTTTGCGTGAATAGTGACCAACTAGGAGCATGTGGCGTCGATGTGTGTTGTGCTTCTCGTCCAGATACAGCTTCTCGGAGAATTGGTAGAGTGCCATATCAGATATGGCGGTGAAGTGGGTCGCAAGTCTGCCTGTCGCGTACTTGGTGAAGTCACCGAGTATATACCTTTTCTTCGGCATCATCTTTGCTGATGAGCTGTATTGCATAGCGCGTGCGGATATGGCGGTATCGGGGCGGTACTGATACTCGATTGGTGTGTAATCGCAGGCGCGTTAGAATAGTACACTCAAGTACCCGGCGGTATTGGCCACAGGTCGTGCTCTGTAGCTGGTAGAGTGCAGTATCTCAAGGCGATCAGGCAGTCGAACGAGGAAGGTTGTTGTGGGGGAAATTCGAAGAGCGAAGAGGCTGTAGGTCGCGTTTGACGCGCTAGGCGGGGAGCAAACGCTACCTCCAGCATCAGCGAGGTGAAGGTGAGTAAGCAAGTTCGGGCTGACGAAGCTACGAAGAGAACAAACCACATGTTCAGGATCCCAGCGCGTGCAAGAAGTGGTAGCAGATTCGACACATGGTGAGAGACAAGAGATAAGCGTGGTCAGGATTGATACTGTCATTGATCACAAGTTGGAATTATATACAGGTCGTGATGTACCCGTCTTCGCCCTAGGTCAGGCATCAGCATCTTCAAGTAACAACCCGATACAGCCTCACTCACCCCCAACACGTGTGCTGACTTACGCCTTGTACACAACCTTGCTAACCTTGTACTCCACCACAACACCGGGCTTTCCCTCGCCTGTGACGAAATGGCCGGCAGCGACATACGTCCCGTTCTGCAGGTCCTTGTACTTCTCGTTGCCCGTCTCGAAAGTGAAGTTGACAAAGGAATCGCCGTAGTCCGTAGTCTTAGCATCGGAGGCACCAGATAGCACCTTGCCGACATCAGGCGTGAGCTTCACGGTACCCTTGTAATACATTGCCAGAATGGTTCCATCGTGGTTCCTACACACTCATGAGCTCATGATAATCGTCGAGTAGACAGAGACAGCTATGCACTCACTTGACCTGACTCCTAACATCTAGGCGCATGTTTCCGCCATCGGCGTCGTTGTGAATGTAGTCGTAGCCGGTACCGTGTAACTCTCCATCCAGCTTTGGCTCGAAGCCCGGTTCACTCTTTACTGTACCGGATACCATCGGGACGATGACCAACTGCGCGCCATGCTGGCCTCCAACTTGCATCGGCGCATCGATGTCGACGCGGACAGTGAAAGCGGGTTGGAGAGATGGGAAGCCTGTCATTTTTTTGGTGCTGCAAAATGATTTTGGTAATGGCCTTGTGGAATTGATTGCTTGTATTGGATGCTATCCTTGATATGTACGATGGGTTTGGGGTGAGCTAAGCTATGTAGTTGAATGCGGAAGCTACCCCTCTGACCCCACTTTGAGGGGAGGAGCTTCCTTCTTTCCGCACCGGTGACGGCATCAAATGAGAGGCATCCGCTCTGTGCACATGTAGCATTTGTATTCTGGGGTCACATGTACGGAACGATGCGCCGACCCGAAACTCAAAATCCACTGATCCTCCCCTTCTTTTTCTTCTTCTTGTCTAGCTTTCCTCCAAACTTGCCCCGCTCTACTTGACTTTGTGGCATCATGAAGCCACCAGTCTGGAATGGTACCTGGCTTTGACTTTGGCTCTGACTCGGTACCTGACTGCTACTACCCATACCACCCAGCATTGGCCCTGGAGAGCTTCTCGGATACGCGTTAAGTTGACTCGCAGTCTTAGCCATCATGAGCTCGTTCTCGCGTTGTTGGCGCTTTTCCCTACGTTCCTTCTTTTTGCGTTCCTTCTCGCGTTGTTGCTGGCTCTCCTCATCTAGTTCTTCGGCCCGGAGAGTACGCTCCATACTGACCCAATTGTACACATGCGGATCCTTTCCTAATTCCCAATGCGCGAGACTTTGGGAAACGTTTGGCGGAATGATAACCGGGTCTTTGGAAGTTTGAAGATACTTGCTAAGCCGACTAAGGGGGTCTGACGAAGCTGGCTCCATGGAAGGTATCTCGGGTGGGGACGATCCATACACAGAGGATGGAGGCAAAGACGAAGGTGGTATAGATGAGTATGGCGGTGTCGGTAACGGCTGAGAGGCAGAATATCTTGAGGTGAAGTTGGAGGTAGCCTCCTTTGGTCTTGCAGGCAAGATGGGTAAGGCTACGGCACTGTCCTGACTCTGCCCACGCTGTATGCTAACAGCGGGCACTTGGATCCGATCGTCACGTATACATGTGCTTGAGAACATCAACTCCGTAGCGATTCGCCGAGCCAGAAGTTCTTGGCGTTGCCGAACGCGAATTGGCATATCGGGTGGCATAGGCGCAACCCACGTCTGGAGTATACTATCGTATGCGTCGGAAATGGTGAGGTCGCCATCGTCGGTCAAGCCAAGTACGCGCATAGCTGCGATACGCTGAACATCCACAGTATCTTGACCATTTGGCGAAGAGAACAGCTCTTGGAAGTTGGACGAAGCTTCGTCAATGTCTGCAACATGGAACTGCGCGTGCGTAAATTCCATCCTGCAATTGTTAGTTCAGAATGCAAACAAGACCCAGTTCACTTACAAAGTACCCAATGGTAAAGGTGGCAAGTCTGCACCAGTCGCCAACATTTCGTTCACCTGATCCATGACGGTCACCGCATCGATGGTACCCGAGACCTGCTCCGCCGCGCTCTTTAACTGAGATAGAACCTCGCCCAGAGAAGCATTGTCCCGTGTTTCCGGCACGGCAGCACCGTCCGAGGATCTGCGCAATCCTGGCTGCTGCCTGCCAATCTTGGAGCTTGGTAACCCTCTGTCGACCAATCCATTAGGCACTATGAAATCGTCGTTTTTGTTGCGTGGTTTCGAGTTAAAGATGATGTTTCTAGGACGTCTGATCGTGCTTCGCGTGAAGTCTACAACGGCATAGTCATTCTCGGTGGTATGTCCTGTCGAGGTGCTCCGACTCCAGACAACCAGCTCGCGCGTGCTTAAGTCGGAGAGCGTGACAAACAGTTGGAGGAAGACAACATCCTTCTTTGAGTATTCCCATTGCATGGGCTCGATGTACAAGTTGGTTATGTGCGCGGATCCACCGATGGGTAGGTCTAGCAGGGTCGGATCTGAACTGGTAACGAGGCCGGAAGAATCGGAGGTATTGCTGCGGAAGCTTTGTATTTGGACCAAGTTGTTGACTCGAGAGTGGAGCATAACACATGTTTCTGTCAGGCTGTCAGTGAGATTTTTGTCGCGCGATTGATCTGCAACTTACCATTGTCCGACAGCATCTGTACGCTTATGTGAAGTGTGAAATCCTCCACGCCCCGGTAGTGCCGCCAGGATGTGAGGACCTTAGCTCCAGCTTCACCAGCCCTCGAAAGCAGCTCACTTGGTGCAGTGACCGAAAGGAGGAATAAACGAGTAGAGGTCAAGACGAAAACCCGACTTCTATCACTTGGGTGTTGCTTGACATCCAAGATCCAGTCTGCCGATCGCTCACTGAAAAGCTCTGGGCAGGGAAGGTATGACGTTGTCCTGCCCTTGATGCTGACGATGCTCAAATGGCGCCTGTTGCATACCAGCAACGTCGTTGTATCAGCCACCCAGAGAATCCTCGCCCAACCGTCTTCGCAAGCTGTATCCCCGTCCTCTTTCAGTTGATCGATCTTTCCACGAAGCAGGCATGAAGCCGAGTACGTGCCAAGTCTGGGCCGATGCTCGATGTCCCATACACTCCATGTCTGATTCAGGTCGACGAGTGCAAACTGCAACTGGAAGTCTGGATTGAATGTGACGTCGGCATGAGCAAAGCCATCAGTATCGTTTTGACTTATGCTGAGTATAGGGTGGAGTTCGATCGAGGAGGCGGGCAAGCGGTAGAACGGTGAGACAGCGGAAGCGCGTGGTCGGCGGTGGTAGTCTGGGTGGAAGAGGACAGTACGGGTAGGCAGTCGCACAGCCAGAAAAGGTCTGCTGTCATCCGAATGCGAAAAGTGAACTTGCTGGATCGGTGCCGCTTCCTCATTCCAGAAGCCACTCTCCGTGTCTTTCAAGGTCCGCCCTTCTACCCATGACTTCGGATCTGCTGTCCAACCGTGTCTTTCGTTATCTAGGATTGACAACTGCAGTATGCTGCCAGATTCTCCCGTCGGCAATGCAGCTATTTGCCATGCCTCGTGTCTACCCTTGGGTGTAATCGAACCGAAGGAGAGTAGGTCGCCGACGAGCGGATCGTAGGTCGAAGCCGTGGATGATATGGCAGCAGACACTACAGCTAGATCGGGGAGGACTTCGGCTGCTGCAGAGAGCTGAGGGTGTTCTCCTATGCTGTTACTGATCTCTTTCTGAACGCTGGTTCTACTCGATAGGATTTCCGCAGAGAGAGAAAATGCCGGTGTCGCATGACTGCTCGCAGGAGTCGCGTCCTTCGAAGTTCGTATGCGCTTAAATGGGCGTGCGGAATAAGGCCTGGCAAACGTCCACTCTCTGTTCTCCAAGTCGTAAGTCGCTGCACCGGGATGGCCGTAGTTCAGATCTTTGAGCGATCTATCAGCCATTGGGCTGTCGTAAAGGTTCTCGATCCGTAACGACGCTGGAGTATAAACTCATTCTTTGTACGCAGAAAACGAACGACCGTATGCGAGAGCGAAAATTGTGTCTGTCAAGGTTGAGCATGCGCCGGACGCGATGATGAAAGTAACCTTGGAACCTCGCCAAAAAGTTCCACTAGCGCCAAAAGTCGCGTCGGCACGTGCATGCGCCCCGCTATCGTTCCTGCCGCACTAGCGCGCGTGTTTGTTTACGGAGCAACCATCTCATCCGCCCTCACCACCCATTGTCGCATCGCACCCCACCACATATTCGCATACGCCACGAGAGACGTCTTAGTCGAACCGCAATCATGACGACCTTCGAGCCATCCATGAGCACCACGATGCGCGCCTCCTCGCACGATGCGCCGTCCATGGCCGACCAACTACCCAGCATCAACTTCGGATTCGACGATCTGCGCAGTCGCATGAACCAGTTCACTACACGATTTGATGCTTTCATCGAGAATGGGCGCAGACGAGTACTGGAAGAGCGCAACCAGTTCCGCATGAATGTCGCAGAACTCCATGGTACGATGAGACACGATCCACCTGCATCTCGTCTGATCCATACTAACTATTGCGACAGAGGACCAACGCATGAAGAAACGCGACATCGAGATCCTCGAACTCAAGACAGCCCAGCACAGTCAGACAATCTCCAAGGAGTCCCAAGAAACCTCCGAAATGCAGGAGGCCATCTCCGCCCTCACCCTCCAGCGCGACGAGCGCCTAGCGCACCGCGACAGCCTGCGCGCCCAAATCGCCGAAGTGCAAAAGACCATTTCCGCACGCCGTGAAGCACAACTCAAACATCGCCGATACCTCGATGGGCAAAGCCGTTACAACGAGCCAGAACTCGACTTCTGGGAGAACTATCTGGGCTTGAGGATTGAGGGGCTGGGCAAAGATGATAGGCTAAAGTTCGTGTATACCAACGTTGATGAGAGGGAGTGGGACCGTGAGGCGTGGTTTGAGCTGGATACTAGCGAACGCGACTACAGGGTGCTAGAGATGCGGCCCAAGGTCGAGCGCGAAGAGGTCGAGACGGTGGTGGACAGACTGAATGAAACGCGCGACTTAGCAGGCTTCCTGAAGGGCATGCGAGAGCTGTTCGTCGACGCATGCAAGTAATTGGGGGCAAACAGCAGTCCTGTCGTGATGTCCTTATGTAATTATGCCTTTAGTTTTGATAGATACCCGCAAGCTACTTTTCTTCTCGTCTCATCGACCGCCATTCTTGATCTTGTAGAACTCTGGTGCATACTCTGTCAACCAGTCCATCTCCACTGTACTCATATCCCTAATGTAGATCTTGTCTCTTGTAGACTGAATCTCGGTGTATATGATCCAATCCGCCTTCCGCGTGAAGAACACAGACGTCGGATGAGGCCATAACGTCGTCTTTCCATCAACAGTCGTGAAAGTCCCATCTGCCTTCATCCTCGCAGCATGTGCGAAGAACCCAGTCGTTAGACAGCGGCGGACGCGCTCGGCGAGTGGTGTACCGCCAACCCTCAGCACGCCAGATGCTGCGAGAACATTCTCCTTGACCCCGAAACGATCCAAGTAAGCAGCAAGTTGCTTCCGGACGCTGACTGCCTTAACGAGCGACTTGTGGTTTAGACTGTTTGAATGACACCATGCCGTGTTACCCATTCCAGCTTTCACGAAAGCTTCGTATACATTGTATAGTGTAAGGTGGTCGCCCTCTGCTACTGCGAATTTCCGCCTTGCTGCATCAAGCTGCTTCTTACCACCGTCGTGAGAAACGAAAGCATTGCCTTGCAGAGTCATCATTGCGGCTATTGTGAGCATTTCGCTCAAGCAGCCAAACTCCGGTTCAGCGGCCTTCAACAATGCGCGAGCAAGCATCGGTTCGAGCGGAAGTTCCGCCATACGCGTGCCAAGGGGCTTCGTGAGGCGAGCATGAGCGTCCAACGCGCCGAGAGAGTAGAGTAAATCCAGAGCGCGCGTTACTAGTGCTGATGGCGGCGGCGAGAGGTAATCGAACCGCACCACATTTGTGATTCCCAAGTTGAGAAGCTGCAGGATCACAGGTGCGAGATTCGAGCGGGCGAGCTCTAGGAACGTGGCTTCCTCCAAGCTTTCGTAAACACTTTCAGGATACAGCCTGAAGCATTTGCCCGGCCTCGTGCGTCCAGCACGACCCGCTCTTTGTGTGGCACTAGCTTTCGACACAGGAACGACAGCGAGATTCTCAATGCCTAGACTGGCGTTGTAGGCGCGAAGCTTGACATATCCTGAGTCCACCACAAAGACGATCCCGTCAATAGTCAAAGATGCCTCTGAGATGTTGGTGCTAAAGACGACGCGTCGCGTGTCTTGTGGCGGTTTTGTGAAGATGAGATTTTGGTCTTCTGTTGGCAAGCCAGCGTAGAGGGGCAACGGCATGAGCCTTTGCTTAGATGAAGACAAGTCGGCAATGCGGTCACCCAGCTTGTCGATTGCATCGTCAATCTCCTCGCGTCCTGTTAAAAAGACAAGGATGTCGCCTTCGCTCTCGTGCTCGTGGATCTTCATGACCGTGTCGATTGCTGCTTCCACGTAGTCGTTCGTTGGTTCTTGTAGGTACTGGATCTCCACCGGATATGTGCGCCCTTCGATACCGATGATGTACCCGAATTCTTCTTTGCTCTTGCCGTGGACCTTTTCGCCATCGTCGGGGTTGAAGAAGTCAAGGAAGCGTTCCGCCTCTAGCGTAGCGCTGCTTACAACAACGCGCAAGTCTTCTCGCTTCCTCAGCACCTTTTTCAGTAGGCTCAAGAGTATGTCAGAAGACAAGCTTCTTTCATGTGCTTCGTCGACCATAATGACTGAATAGCGTGAAAGGAGCGGATCGACGAGCATCTCGCGCAGTAACAGGCCATCTGTGACAAACTTCACCTGCGTAGCCGCGGACGTGACATCTTCGAATCTGATACTGTACCCGACTTGTTGACCAAGAGGCGTACCCAGCTCTTCTGCTACCCTTGCGGCTACGCTAGTACATGCTATTCTCCGGGGTTGAGTGATCGCTATTTGCTTGCCGCCAGTGCACCAACCGGCTTCCAGCAGAAATTTTGGTATCTGTGTTGTCTTTCCTAAGGCCAAATGTCAGCTTTGACCTTTAGTGAGAGATTAGAAAATCTTACCGCTTCCTGTTTCACCAACGACAATGGTCACAGGGTATGTCTCTATTGTGTAGAGGAGTTGATCTTTGAGTTGCGCGATCGGTAGCAAAGCGGGCGGTTTGTAGAGACTTGGAATTAGAACAGACTCGATATCTTCATCGGCTGCCATGACCTTATGTTGGAAGTAGAGTTAGATGGAAAAGGTAGAGTTGTGTCGAAGATGTTGAAAGTATCGAGTGCTGTCCGGCCTTCATGCGGGGAGATGAAGCTAACAGTATACGCTAGCCGTGTCGGGACTTTAGTGCCAGACGGCGAGAACCTTGGAAGGAAAGCACGAAGAAGAGCACACCACACCTTGCGTCGCACTCCGAGTCAACTTTATCATGTAGTCCTTATGCAAGACTCGACTAGATGTTCTGGAATCTCATCCTAATACCATGTTTAGCTGGTAAAATGATGATTTATAGCGTGGTGCAAGGGAATACTAGCCCAAGAAGTGTTCTCTCACTGGTGACGTTGGTAAACTCATGCAGTCAGAGACAAGAATGCCCAGGTGAGGTTAAGCTAGGTGTTCCAACTACGCTGCTTCGATATCTGCCTACTGGTGAGTTATTTCCTGGTGATCCACTTTCCTTTCCCCATTCTTTACTTCGCTTTTCGTTACCTACTAGAACACATGTCACTGCCTAAAACTCGAGTTGTATAACTTGCGACAATCATCATTTCTGAAGGCCTGACGAGCTCATTTACAGCAAGACCCATCAATCACGGGTGCATCATCGAGGTATACCAGGCGCATGCACCAAACTCTCCGCAGCTGCTTACGTTTGAGCAGATGGCTTCCAATGACAAAGTTACTTTGCAGAACATCCAAGACTACGCCAATAAGTACTTTCCAGACGAGTTCGCAAAATTGCCTTTGGTCGAAGACTTGGTCTGGGTACCAGCCTCACAAACTCGAACCACGACACAGTGGTACATGAAGATCGCCCTGGTAAAGCTTCGTATCGGCGGATATAAGGATATCCAGTCAACATGGGCCCACAAAGAGCTTGACCAGTCGCCTGGGGGAGTATACATGCTATCTGGAGGACAACGGATCCTATCGGTGATGCTACCACACATCGAGGACCTCTGCCATCCATTCAAGGCCGCATATCGACAAAGTGGATATTCATTTGATATGGTAGGACCCGATTACGGCTTCGAGCTGAAAACTTTGATCGAGTACTACTTTTTGCTGAAGGGCGCGATACCGCCCTTCAAGTATCCGTGGGCTATGGATAATTTTGAATGGGCGGTCAGGTCGGTCGCGAACGGGGCGCCACTGAATAACGTTCCTACCACCAAATTTAGCGCGGATGTAGAGACGCGGATGCGCTCTATTCAGACTATGCTTCCCTCTGCACCGCACGCATCAGCGATGTTACCGGCTAAAATCGGTACCCAAGGCCGAGGTACCTCACTCACGGAGGATCTGATGCGCACGGTCAAGAATCGTGTCCCTGAAGAGATTGAAGGAACTGGTAAGTGATGGTTGATCCCGTTTGATTGCTTCATCAGGGGGCGTGGCTTACGCAGAATAGGTACAACAAAACAAGAAGCACATCATACAGACAGAGTAAGCGCAATAATCCATAGACATTGAGGCGAATAACGTTGACTGTAGAACCAGATGAAGAAGCTCTTCAAAGACCAGAAGGATGCGCGAAGAAAGATTGATGAAGACATGGCCGCCACATCAGCTCAGAAAGAGGCACACATAGCAAGGATCCAAGTGCTTGAAAATGAGCTCTCTGAGGCACAGGCAGCGCGTAAAGCAACCGATGGAGCTATGGCAGCTCTGCATGAGCGACACAAACAGATGCAAAAGCTGCTGGATAACAGTCGAACCGAGAACGAGGAAGTGAGAAACAAGCTGAAGACACTTGCTAACAGCAGCGTTAGAGACGCCCGCGTATGGAAACAGAGGGTGCGAGCAGACCAGAACAGACGGTCAGAGGCGGAGGCCAAGCTCAAGGAAGAATGTGCTCGCAAAGAATCCCGGTGGGAGAAAGCGCAAGCTTTCTACACAAACCAGAAAGAGTTGCTCGAGATACAGGTTGCAGAATGTCCGGAAGAAGAGAAGGAATCAATTATGGAAGCATTCAAGGCAGAGTATGGAGAGCTTTGCCCAGAATGAGGACAGCGCGAGCATCTGAGATTATCTTGAAGCGGCCGCAATGCTGAGATACGGTAGGATTGCTGGGATGCATTGCGGGGTCCAGATGTTTCACTGCGCTGAGCTGAAGATTGCGGTCTTCTTTGGAGTATGTTTGGGTCTTTGGAGCGACTGAGCCTTGATGCGACCGGTATGAGCGTGAAACTCAGACATCAGGGAGGCGAGATGCTGTATCGGGGCAAAAGAATCAAGACGAGTCATCGCCCGGCAGCGAGAAGCAGATAGATAGTTGCAGTTCGGATTCTTCTAGTACGCGAACTGAAAATAGCAGAAACATTGATTTCGATTCCCGTTTTGTATCGATCGAGCAGTCGCGACTGTTGGGTGTATGACGTCTGACGCTAACTCACGCTTATCGATAGCCCCTCTAACATTTTCGACAGGTCGCGACTCACAGCCCAAGACACTCGCAAATGGCATTTCGCAAGCGCAACATCGCGCTATCTCGCGCACCGGCAGGCGAAGACGCGTCAAATGCGCTGTCGTCTCCCTCGATAGCACAACCTGCACCAACACCCCCCGGCGTCCGTCCCTCCCCCATCGATGGCCGCCCCACCACGTCGACCGGCACACCCTCGCTTGATGGCATCCTAGCGGGACATGCTGGCCTGGCACTGGGAAATTCGATGCTCATAGGCGAGAGCGGGACGACAGACTATGCCGGCGCATTACTCCGGTTTTACGCAGCTGAGGGAGTGGTGCAGGGCCATAAGGTGCATGTAGTAGGCATGGGCGAAGTGTGGGGCAGGGAATTGCCAGGCATATCAGAAGACAAGTCGGACAAGAGAAAGGAAGGGAAGGAGCGAGCGGAGAAGATGAAGATCGCATGGAGGTATGAAGGTCTGGGGCAGTTTGAGAGTGCTAGAGGTGCGTTGTGTACATATACTCTCCGAATGCAAGACCATCTATCGAGCAGTTTTGACGAGGTTTTCAATAGGCTCTCCCAATGTGCAGAGGACAGCAGGCCAAGGCGATAGTGCGACAGAAGAACAGATGGTCTTCTGCCATACCTTCGATCTCGCTAAACGTCTCACGCTCCCTGTAGGGACAGCGATCAACTATGTGCCCATACCTTCACCGACAGGCACTTCGTCACCCTTCCCTCCGATACTGCAAAACATACGGCAGCAGCTCGAGTCGACACCACCACACACGATCCATCGCATCGTGATACCGTCTCTCCTCTCGCCGGCATTGTACTCTCCGTCAGCGGCCCACCCGACCTCCGTACTCCAATTCCTCCACGCTCTACGCGCGCTACTCCGACAGTATCAAACGCGCCTGACCGCCATTATCACAATTCCCTTGACCCTATATCCGAGATCCTCAGGCCTTGTTCGCTGGATGGAGATCCTCTCTGACGGTGTCGTTGAGCTGTCTCCATTCCCATACTCGCGTTTGCAAGCGCTCGCACAATCGGCAGGTACGACGAAGGACGAAGAGCGACCGCAGGGTATGCTCGCCGTACACAAGCTACCAGTGTTTCATGAGAAGGGCGGCGGTGGTGGAGCGGGAGACTTGGGCGAGGACATGGCGTTTACGCTGAGTAGGCGGAAGTTTGTGATTGCGAAGTACAGCCTACCGCCGATGGAAGGCGACACCGAGGCGCAGGAGGAAGCTGTGCGAGAAGCGGCTGGTGATGGCAAGATGCCGAAGAAGCAGGATCTGGAGTTCTAGAAGGCTCAAATCGGCGGTAGCGTGTAGATGAAGATACCCTGTACAGCACCGAGATGGGCAGTCAAGCCATACTTCTCGTCGCGCGTGCTAACTTTCTCATTCCGAGTCGCTGTCTTCTCCCATCATGTCTTCCATCTCAATTTGTTCCCAGCCGCCGGTGCCTGCTCCCGACCCAAATCCTCGCGTGTAGTTTCGACCGAACGATGCGTTTCGAGGATTGAATGTGACGCCGGCAAATCTTGCGCGGAAGCCGTCGCCCATACACGAAGATGCGGCTAGAAATGCGAGGAAGAAGAGGAATGGGATGAAGAGCAACAGGCTCAGGAGGACCAGGACGTTCATGGTGAGGTTGTTGTGTTGGTGGTGCGGTGAAAGAGCTGCACGTGGAAACCTTAAGTTCGAGACCCCTATGACATAGTGTCGGCGGTTGGCCACATGGGGACCGAGCCCCTGGCCGCCGTCAACATTTGGGCTACGACTCAACTCTGCCTTTGCATTCTCTCGAGTCTCGAAATTTTACAAAATATGAATCGCATGTTGAAACTACCACTTGGCGCGCTTCTGCTGCTTTCATGCGCCCTCAATGCCTCAGCGCACGGCGGCGCTGAACATGCGCAAGTCGAAGTCCCAGCAGATGCCGACTGGGCGACGCGACACATGGCTGGTATGAACTTCCCCAGATCCCCACAACATGAAACAAATAGCAAGGGCCGTTCACTGACACTGTTGCAGAGGAGCATCACATCGCGGGCTACGACGCAACCACCTTCTTCAACATGCACGACTACGACAGTACTGGTCTATGGACTACCGTCGACATCCGCAAAACCTACGGTCTCGAAGACCCCTCCAGCGCCTCCATCTCCGAAACCAAGAAACAAATGGTCGTCCAGACTATTTTAGACATGTTCGATATCAACAAGGACGGTTCCATCACCTTGGCTGAGTTCCTGCAAAAGGATTCGGAGAACGTCAAGCTCCCGGACTTCGGCATGGGCCCAGGGCACCACGGTGACGACGAGTACGAGTACGAGATCCATCATTGGGAGAAGTACCACAGCGGCGACGATGTGAAGGAGGAGGACCTGAACCACCCAGAGGACATTGCGCATTTCAAGATGCATGAGGAGAAGGAGGCGGCACAAGAGGAGTGGGAGAGGCTCGAGCTCAGAGGCGTCGTGGAAAAGAACATTCCCCAGAAATACAGGCGGAATTGAGAGGCCCAGTAAAGGTCTCTTGATAGGCGAACGGCGCTAGGGTGGATATAATGAGTTCTTGAATACGCGGAGATGATACCTATGCCAATATACGGCTACCGAATTACAGAGCACTTTTCAGAGCCATTTCTCGAACCACGCAAGTACCTGCTTCTCCGAGTCCTCCAGCGCCTTCCTCTCCTGCGGATCGTCTGGGTTGCCTCTGACCGCGAAGCCATGCCTGCCAGGCGTATACGCCTTGTGTTCGATCTCAGGGAACTCTTTTCGCGCCTTCTGTGCCTTCGCATGACATTCCTCCACTTTGCCCTTCGTCTCAAAACTCACAGCGATATCCTCCACGCCCCACGCAAAGCTCGTCGGGACAATAAGACCCTCGACGTCTTCGGGAACAACCAGGTGGCTTGGGTGTAGCGCCACGATCGCATCGACAAGCGGCTTCTTCACCCCATCAATCTCGATCATGTTGCTCTCCAACCCCGTACGAGCAGCATACTTTCCTCCCCAACAGAACCCAACCATACCGATCTTCCTCTCGCTCGGCGTCGCTCGCCTCAACTCCCTCATAAAGTCAAGACAAATCTTGTCCGACTCCGCCTTCCCATGCCTCCGCTGCCACATCAGGAACGTCGGCAAACTGGCCAAGATACCCGTATACTTCGCAAATGTACTCTGTGCCGTCGCATCGACAGGGAGCAGCGCATCGGCGACTTTGAGCCCGACTGGGTCGCCCTTGAAGAAGTCAGGGAGTAGGACTAGATACTCTCCCGAGGCGGCGTAGGCATCGGCGATAATCTTGTTGTTGGGGAGACCGAGGCCGAAGATATCGGAGTATATGCAGATTGTTGCGCGTGGTGAGGTTCGGTTTCCGACTACGTAGACAGAGAGGCCGTGGAGTGTTTCGATGATGCCTTTGGGTGTTCCAGCGTGGATTGAGCCTTTGATGCACTCTGTCGAGCAAGAGGTTCCTGTTGCCATGATGATTGCACTGGTACGGAGTCTATGCTGGACTCGTGATATTGATCGGTTACGATTTGATACAAAAGATGTTTGTCAAAGAAGTTTTCCACAGTTATGAGCTGCTGTCGCTGATCACAGCGCAATCTCCTACCTTTATACACCCTCTGTCTACGGTACACCTTCATCTAAACGGTCTCACCGTCAGAACAAGCATCGTACCAAGCGCTGATAGCGCGACTATTACCCTTTACGTCTGCATGACTCTGTAGCCACCAACTGAATCATATCACATTCTCGCCAATCGTAGATCTCATGAATGGTGGAATAAGTGAGCAGGCTGTTACGCCCGGCCGATAAGGGTCATCACACGCTAAGCCTCTTGCGGCTTTTTGAGCGAGAGCGTCAGCATCGAGACCGCGCGCGGGGAGGTTGGTGCGTCCTACACACGGCGTGTGTTGAAGAGGACTTTGACACTTCCGGCTGTGTCTCTTGCACGTTGTCCGTGGATCCAGTCTGCGGCCCCTTCTCATGCGCCTCTTCTCGTACCTCCCGCTTCTAGCGCTTCCAAGGTACCTACCTAGGTAGGTAATGTTGTATTGTCACCTACCTGCGATGTTCGATCTTGCATCGGAAGAAGCTTCTTGACCACAGGATATCTGCGATACAGGAAAGACATGATCGGGAGGAGTTCAGAATTCGTCGCGAAATCTAACGTCATGCCCCCGGACTCTCGCCTTGATGCCTCTAGGGCTGGCGGTACCGGCACACAACCACCCCATCGGTCTGTCGAGACACGGTTGCTACATTAAGCGTGAGATGTATAAGATGTGCGCTTTCGACCTATTGCATAAGCGTAAGACTGACTGGAGTGGGCATCCGCTGGATTTCTGGATCGGTACCGCAGAGCCTTGGAAACGTTCACGGGTCTGCAGGGTCCACATCACGTGCTTACCGTCTGCCTAGAAACCGACCTGCACATAAAGACCAGATTTTCCAGCGGACAGTCAACAAGTTCTTCAAGTCTCTTTTCTCTCTAAGAAACCTTGAATACGCATCGTCCAAGATTAGCCAGTATGGTCGACACCGAGAATCCCGCATCCGCTAACCAACCCAAGAATGCTGACCAGTTGGAGCAAAGTATCGAAGAACGGAGAACCTCTGCTCTGCGCACAATCGACGCAAGGATCGCGCTCTACGATCCCAACCCTATAGGTGAGGACGCCCCGCCCGCTACGTCGTCAGCCTCGCCCCACGCACACTACAGCGGATCTCACCGCGCTCTGGATGTCGTCGAGATACTGGAGCATATAATTTCTTACGCCTCACCCAGAACTCACTTTGCAGCATGGAACGTTTCAAGACGTTGGAGAGAAATCGTTGTGCACACGTTGGGTACGCAATATCGCGTCCCGTACCCTTGCGCAGCTGTCGAATACGGTGACACCATCCCTCCGAGCCTCAAGTGGCTACCACCATCTGAAGATGAGGTCACCAGACTCCAGAACACTTGCAACATCAGAAATCCGTATGCTTACCGCCGTATCTTGTCAGATCACTTCCTCACGGCGCGATTCACGCAAGCATATACACTTCCACAGGAGTTACTCACTTCTCTTCATACCTGGATTCGCTCAGAATACGGAAGGTTCGGATCCTCGAGTTTATATTCTCTAGCAGAAGAACCTCGATGGTTGGACCTGTCTCAACTTGAGGTGAATCCATACTTCGTCGATCTATTCGGCGACTGCTTCCAACCATTCCAAGGCAACTACACCATTACCATCAAGCCCCGCATACATGACTATCTCAAAGATCTTTCGTCAAAAATAGGGCCGTCTCGGGAGCAGCTCATTCACAGTATGTTTCTCAGCCGACCACCCTGCAAGGTTTTGCGGATACGTGCGATTGGCAAGACCCACGAAGAGATGCAAGTGTTGGGCATAGTAAGTAAAGAAGATGGCGTTCGTGTTGGCGACCTTCTCCTCCTGCTCCAACAGCACTTCTCTACGGCAACCGAACTGTGGCAAGCCCGGTCCAGATCTCTGCGGGAAGAGGTCTCAGGTCACACAACTCCTTTTAGAATGCGCGAGGCTTGGAACTGTCCCAGTTTCCCCAAGCTTGCTATCTTCCTTGAAGGCACGGCAAAATCTGATCCGCCGTTAGCGCATCATCTCTGCACCATATTCCAACGCAACAGATATATGCACAAGACGGAGTGGCATGAGGACCATACAAAGCCAACCAGAATCTTTGTAGGAAATCCGGAGCTGAGGGACCCTGAAGAATATGGTGCGATGTCAAATCTCAGATTGGATCCAGACCGAGTGTTTGTCTTGCGACGCCCCTAAGAACATCCATGTTGAGTGTAGCAATGCACGATCTGGTAAAGGTGGAGTTGTTGGAATTGACCAAAGCTGGTCCGCATACATCGGAGAAGAACAATTTCGGACACATTCACTTTCACCTATTCATCTGAAGTTCTCGCCTCTTCAACTCTGAAAGCTCATCACATGAAATACACTTGCTATCAGGTAGTTATATTGACGATGCTGAGATCAATGTGCGTTGGTACTTTCTGATTTTCTTGACACTGGCCTACAAACAGCTTCATCGCACTAAACTGTTGATATAAGCAACTCCTTCAGCTCTATCGTTGTCATCCTCGATATAGCTTTGGTCTTTTCGGAAGACAAAGTTGGTCGCATTTGTGGCATAGCTCGGCCAATGGGGAGTTTGGGATACTTTACGCGCGTTAGTGTACTAGCTTTTAAATAGTAATGAATGACATCAAAACTTACTTCCATGGCCGTTAGGATCGAGATCGTACGCGAAAGAAGTCCACATGCGCATGACGAGCTTCGACAATGCAATGTTTTCGGAGCTATTGCCCAATGGAGTGAGTTGCTGTTCTGGATTTCCAAAGACGAAGGGTATCTGTCCTAAAGTCAGTTCTTGCTTCTTTGACAACGCAATAATGGCGCGATACTGACCTCAGAGAAGTGATTGACGCCAATTGTTTCCGGTGTGCTGTTGAACTTGGGCGCATCCCATCGATACGAGTACACCCTATCGACATGCTCACTCATACTTTCCGCGAGCAATCTCCGAGGAGCATACATCGTCAGATCTGTCGCGATACTCTGGTACCTTTTGTACTGCAGACCATACTGTGGCCATGTGCGATTGCCCCAGCCGTATGGCTCGCCAAGTGCAGGGTCGTTGGGGTACAGCTCGAGAAGTTTCTCCGCGACAGTCTCATTGACGTTCCAACGTTTGGAGTGTACGAGCTGATTGATAGCGTCAGAGTCGCTGTTTACCCCGTTCACACCAAAGCCTTCGTCGGTATTGGTGCCAAGTATGAGGGGTATCTTCGCAAACTTGCCTTCTTGCAATGATTGTTGACCGTATCGAGGTATCAGGCTACCGTCGATGACGTGGAACCATTCAAGACCTTGGTAGCCGTATGGTGCGATGGTCTCGTAGGGTACGTCACGAAGACACTGGAGCGTATCCTCAGCACCTGAGCAGCCGACCGACTCAGTCAGATTGTCGTACATGTGCTGGTACCAGTCGGTGCCATTGAGTGGTGCACCAACAGCATTGCCGCTTTCTAGGATAGCCGCGCGAAACAGGCCTTCGTTATCGCCGTTGTATGCAGCGATGTGGTCACCAACGGAGTATGCGCCTGCCGATTCACCCCAAATTGTGACCTTTTCAGGATCACCACCGAAGGATGATATATGCTTGTTGACCCATTGCATCGCAAGTCGTTGGTCGCGAAGTCCGAGATTCTGTGCGCCAGCTGCCTCAACTTCTTCACTGTACAAGAAGCCAAATGCTGCCATGCGGTAATTGATCGAGATTCCGATGACGGGCTTGTTGTTGAGTACTGATTGCTGAACAATGTAGCTCATGTTGTATCTAGCGCTGATGAGTACTTCATTCCAACTGTAGTCACTTCAGACAGCTTACCTTGGATCACTGGTAGCACCCTGCTGCCATCCACCTCCGTAGATCCATAGCAATATCGGGAGATCTGTCTCATTTGTCCTCGGCTTGACGATGTTCAGGTGTAGGCAGTCCTCTCCCAGTTTTGTCCAATTTGTGGCTACCAGAGTGTTTGTGTCTCCACCATATCCTGTGCAGTCAACACCGTACTGCGTAGCATTGTGGTATCTTGTAGACAAATCCGGTGCTAACTGAGCGGGAGCGAATCGCATTGGCTTTGGAGCATACTTGACACCTAGGAATAGGTCTTGGTCGAATTCCTGCAGGAAACGTCCTTGGTATATGCCAGCCTGCGAATGAACGATTGCTGATGATGCGAGAACGGGGGTGGCGAAGCACACCGCGGCCAACCAGGATTTTCGAAGCTTCATGGCGGAAGGATCTGGGAAATTGCGCCATGCTTGCAACGCATATGCATTCGCTCATATACAACAGCTGCCATCTGAAGCCTCTCCATGAGGCTGTACGGAAGCGTCGTTCCTGAAGATCCACCAATGAGAAATATGAGCACACCGCCGTCTACATAGCCGGTAGTCATTTGCCGAGCTGAATCACTCTAGAATTGTTTGCGATCTTGGCATTGCAGTTGTTGCTTGGTAGCCCGGGCGAAGCGCATTGGAGCAGCCGTGAAAGACGTGTAAGCTTTACGACCTGGATAAGTCACGTATGTGGTGCCTGATGCGATCACATACAACTGCAAAGCCGGTCAGCAGAGCCAAGACGATGGTGATGTCACATTAGCCGGCGAATTGATGCAATTCGGTTGATGCAAATTAGTGGCTTGTCCGGGGTAGACATTCGCTCCACATTACCCCGCAAGCATCACGATATGCCGTGCATAAGGCACCGTGCGCAGGTCACTCAACCGGAAACTTGGTCGAAGTACGGACAGGTTGGACAAAACATCACAAACCCCAAGCAACCTGCTCGGAATAATTGGATTTCCGTCCTATCTGAAGAGACTGGTTGGACAGTAAAGGGGCCGTTAACGAACACAAGGAAAGAAACCTTGGGATCAATTTAAGCCGACGCCAAAGAAAGCCCCTGGGGCCTGCGACTCTTCACGTGACTCACATCCGTCACGCAGAGGCCCTCATAAGCCATGTTCTCTCTCAGTAATGTGGCACCACATTTGGTCTTGCAGGAAGACGCCGAAGTAGTTCTTAGATCTCCACGGTTTCTCTGGGCTTGCAAGAGACCAATCGAAATGTCGTAGGAACTAGATACAGGTCAGCATAGGGACTCGATACGAAAGTCTGGAATAACGAACCTCGAAGATGACCTTCCTCATCTCCAACCATGCTATAGGCTTCCCGAGACACTGGTACTTGCCATACCCGAAAATCATGTCTGTAGTACGGCGCATAGCGTTCAAGCGCTCAAGCTGGATCTCGTTGTGCTCATCGAGTAACCAACGTTCCGGTCTGAAGCAGTCGACATCTTCACCAAATATCTCCTTGTTTCGATTAAGGCCCATTACGTTATACCCAATGTTGGTACCACCAGGAAGGAAATACGCTTTACCGTTGATCGTGACATTGTCGCCTTCAACGGGTACCTTCTTCGGAGCAATATCAGTGACAGGTGGATGAATTCGAAGCCCTTCACGCATTACGGCTTGTAGGTATGGCAGGCTCTTCATCGTCTCGTCAGACACGATACCGGTCGAGCTAGCAGCATGACCTGAAGTAACGGCAGCGTCAATCTCGGCCTGCAGCTTTTTGTACGCCCTATGGGTGGTCATCAGATAGAGCATCGTTCCACGTATAGCAGTCGCAGTCGTGTCAGACCCTGCTAGAATCGTGAGCATCGATTCAGTCACGATATCGTCGCGTGTCAATCCGTGGCGTATGAACGACGAAAGCATGTCCGAGCGACTATTGGTGGGCTTCTCCAGACGCGAATCGATGAGTTCCCGAGCTACCGTTCTCATCTTTCCATAACCACTCTTGTCCTTGTCTGAGGGCCCAAGCATGCGCGCGATGGGTGGCCAATGGAGGTAAGGTGTCAGTCCAAGGGCCCCGGTGAAGACCATAATTGCCAACCCGACCCGACCAGCGCTTATATAATCGTCGAGGTCAGCATCGGCTTTGATATCCCCAAACGCTTTACCGAAGCCGATTTTGCTGATCACGTCGAGAGTAAGATACTGAATCTTACTGGCGAGATCCACCGGCTCGTGCCGCGTAGCAGTCGAAAGATACTTTGATCTGATCAGGTCCAGAAGCTGGTGTATGTGTTCGTCCATGTCAGATTCCAGGGACCAATTCTCTTTGCCTGAGTACCCAGACGCCATCTGTTGGCGCCGCTTCGTGTGCTGAGCCTCGTCGAGTTGGCTAAAAACATGGTCCTTACCAACCTCCATCCGCACGGCACTGTTGTACCATGCTGTGCGAGTGTACGGCGAGCGCACTGCGTTCATATGGGCCAGCAGATCTGGCGACGATGTTAAAAGGTCGTTGGGACCAATGCGAGCGAGGGGTCCTGTAGTTCGGCGCTGTCAGCAAGGGGCAAGCGGGCCGCACAGGGGCGAGACGGCGCCTCTCCCGCGCAGCGACCTTGGGACTTCCACCTATCTACTCACCGTATTCATCGCCAACGGCTTTATACCAGAGATGCGAATGTCGACTCAGTATCGCGCGCATATGCATAAGTTCACACCATCCCGAGCTGATCGGGCCAGGGAAGGCTCGAAGGCGCCGGTAGCGAACGAAGGTCGCCACAGCGTAGGCCACAAGAATGACCGCTACGAGCAGCCATTTCGCCGCGTAGAGCTGCGCAAACAAAGACATGATGAATATGCGATATGCTCACTCAAGAAAACGGGCACGAGTCAGGCTACTAATGAACCTTCCTGTTCGAGCGGGGTCGCTCGCTCCTGCACGCATCTCACCACAAACGCATGCTGCGATGCACAGCAACGCTTACGAAGTCTGACTTACAACGGAGGTTAGGACCAATGAGCACTTCATACCGATCACGAGCGGTCCACACGACCGGCAGATGCCAACGCGCACTATCGAGTGCCAATGACACGAGCGTTCGGGTGGCACAGCAGCATAGCAACGCGATAGCAGCGACATAAGAGAAGACGCTCGCTAGACGATCGGAGTGATACCTTTCGAACGGACAGCCATGATTCCACGAATTCTATCAGTTGGATTAGCCGTCACTTGCGCTAATGCGCTCCCACGCCCTGCTTTCAAACGTCACATCTCAGAGCTTCGGCCTACCTATGATGTCGTAATTTGTGGTGGAGGAACTGCTGGTCTTACAGTAGCTGATCGACTTACTGAGGCCTTCCCAGAGAGCAAGTCCTCACAATCGTCTACACAACACTTTTGGTTGACCTTCATCGCAGAAACAGTGCTGGTTGTTGAGTACGGCGAAGTCGCATATGCGCCAGGGGCATTTGATCCGCCAAGCCTCGTTTGGGGCGGGCCAACTGACAAGGCGGGATACTTCACATTCAACTCAGTACCTAATCCGGAAATGAATGGCAAACAGGCTTTACTGTTCGTTGGTCAGACTGTCGGTGGCAGTAGCGCCATCAACGGCCAGTACTTTGATCGCGGATCTAGACATGACTACGACGCTTGGACTCAGATTGGAGGTCCTGAGTTTGCAAACAGTACGGCCAAGTGGGATTGGGAGAGCCTGTTTCCCTACTTCAAGAAGGTGAGTATGGTTGCCGCTCGTGTCTGACGTCAAGCTGACTCCATATAGAGCGTGACCTTCACTCCACCAGAGCCAAGCGTGGTGGAACAGTATGGGTTCACTTGGGACATGTCCGCGTATGGCGGCACGACTCCCATCCATTCGAGTTTCCCACCTTTTCTATGGGGCGACATTCACCTCGCGAGGGATGCTTGGAGAGATATGGGTATCCGAGCCCTAGATGAGTGTGGAGGTGGTGACAAAGAAGGCATGTGTTGGGTACCCATATCTCAGCATCCAGTCACGGCCAGGCGCTCGCACGCTGGTTTGGGCCACTACTCCGACGTTTCGGGTAGACCAAATTACGACTTGCTGGTCAAGCATCAGGTCATCAGGGTTGTCTACACTGACGGCGTCTCACACGGGCCACCACGGGTAGAGATAAGATCTCTTTCTAACGATCAAGTGTTCAATGTAACCGCCAAAGCCGAAGTTGTCATTTCTGCCGGCGCAATGCACACACCTACCATCCTACAAAGGAGCGGCATTGGCCCTGCAGCTCTCCTCAATGACTTGAACATCACCGCGGTACTGGATCTTCCTGGAGTAGGCTCAAACTTGCAAGATCACTCTTCTCCCGGCATATCGTGGAACTGTGAGTATCCAGGTTGCTCGTTAAGGGTGACACTGATCACTGACTGTGTCACAGATACGAAGCCTGGCAACTTCTCCAATATGCCTGCAGACATGCTTGATCCTGCTTATGCCGCCAGAGCAGTAGCAGAATTCAATATGATGCCAGCACGAGGCCCTTACACGTTGGCCATGAGTAATACTGCCCTGTACATCTCACTCCCTAACGTGACCGAGGAGTACATTGAAATTATTGAGGAAATGCGCAAGACGGCTGATAGCGACTCAGCGGCTGCTCATTTGCCAGAGAACTCCGACCCAAGCCTCGTTGCTGGTTACAAACGTCAGCTTCACGTCCTTGCCGACCTTCTCGCAAACCCAGAAGCCCCCAGCGCAGAAGTACCCTTTGCGACTGGGACGACTATGCGCCCCATCATTCTCCATCCATTGAGTCGCGGTACTGTCCACCTCAATTCAACCGACCTGTTAGCTCAGCCTATACTTGA
The DNA here is from genome assembly GCF_023758025.1 of Alternaria triticimaculans. Classification (NCBI taxonomy): domain Eukaryota; kingdom Fungi; phylum Ascomycota; class Dothideomycetes; order Pleosporales; family Pleosporaceae; genus Alternaria; species Alternaria triticimaculans. The sequence goes on from NW_026055958.1 coordinate 3,470,864, forward strand.
TTACCGCGCTGGCTCCAGTCCCATCGATTTCTCTGTCCACATTGCGCATATCAAATGGCTTCGTAAGGTACTGGATACTCCGACTATGCGCAAATACGGTGCAGTTGAAGTCACTCCTGGCCCAGCTGTTCAGTCAGACGAAGACCTCAAATCTTACATAAAGAGTTCCATGGTACTCTCGCATTTGCACCCATGCTGCACAGCTGCGATGATACCCAGGAATCTGGGAGGCGTGGTAGGGCCAGACCTGAGGGTGCATGGTGCGACCGGATTGCGTGTTGTTGATATCAGTATTCTGCCTTTCCTACCAAGTGCACATACTAGCTCTACAGCGTACGCTATTGGCGAGAAGGTAAGTGGGAATGTAACCGTAGTAAGATAAACGCTAATGTTGAATAGGCTGCGGACATTATCATAAACAGTCTATAGATCATCATCATCAATACCTAGTGGAGACTACAAAATGATATAGATAGTGCATACATAGTACAATGCGACTATCCATTGCCTAATCAATGTATTCATGATGTCAAGAGACGTCGTTCGACTTTTACATCTGCGGACAGCTTCTGCAGTTCTTGACCTAACTCGTCCGCTGCGGCTTTTAGCTTCGCATCATCGATGGCTTCCAATGCATCCAGAATGAAGAGTACATTCGATGTGCCGTCGCTCAATGCAGTCCTCGAGCATTGCCTCCAATTCCAACGTCTGCACGTTACACCACCATCGTCGCACCAGACGGCCTCTCCGAGACTCGGGTTCTCAATAACGACTTCGCCGCCAGATTTCGTGTCGAACTTCTCGTCGCCTTTTGCGCGTATCAGGAACGGGCTTCCCTGGTATTTATCAAGATCTTCGCCTCCCAGAGGGATCTGATGTTTGATAGAAATTCCATTGTAAATATCCGTCAAGCGATTCACACGCGGTAAGCCTGCATCTACACGACGCAACAGGGCTTCGAGACTGTTCATGGTCTTTTTGGGCTTTGCGCCGAAGGCTTTGTAGGCTTCCTTCCATTGTGCCACGTGCGCAATGTCGTTCACCGGAGTTTCCGTGAGTACTTCTTTGGCTGATGCTTCTGCCGAAGAGAGGAAAGCCTCGCTTGCTGAGTCGGAAGGGCCTGGTGGTATGTTGCTGACGACTATAAGTAGAGCGCGATAATCGGGCCGGAGTTGGAAGATCTCTGGAGCGATGCGCGCGTTGGCAAGATAACTTGAAGGGCCTTGGATGTTCGTCATTTTGGATGTAGTTGTGTATGAGCGACGAATATCAGCTAGTCGAGGTCTGAAGACAGGTGCGATGGTATGCAAGGAGCGTAGAAATGTACACATGCTGGCTCTTTGAAGCCATCTCGGTATTTAAATATCGTCTACGCTGTTTTGCTAAGCGCTCTAATTTTCCATGTTTGGAATCGGACTTCCATATTTGACCACAGGGCGTGGAAGTGGAAGTCTCTGTTGACAACTTGACATGGACCAGTCTAGCCGCTTTCCGCTGCGGCTAGCGTGGTGCTAGTGAAGACCTGGCACCCACCATCGTACATCGTCGCGTGCAATCAACGCGTCGCACACATCGGCGTCATCGCCACCCAGCATGTCGTTCCTGGTCAATCCGTTTTCTCGGTCATCTCAGGCTGGTAACGCGTGGTTTTGCGCTGGCGCAGTGACGTCGTACCCGGATCTCGACGACTCCACGCGCGTCGGCGAACAGCGCCCGTGCGGCGAAAAGTATGTGGCTGGGTGCCGTGTGTTCCACGTGCCTCGCGACGACAGCTCCAAAGCCACAGAGGTCGCGATTGATGATTGGAAGGACCCAGAAGTTGGTGGCGATGCAAAGGACCAAGTGATGGTATTCCAGTACAAAGGAAAATTTGTCGCGGTGAACCACGTACGTTACGACATTGGCACTATGTGTACTGGGCTTATGTTGACCAATACCCGCACAGGAATGCCCGCACTCTTCGTATCCACTCTCTAATGGTACACCCTTCGATATCGAAGACTTTGGCGTCGTGCTCAGTTCAGGCATCCAGTGTCCAAAGCACGACTGGTCGTTCGATCTTCATACCGGTCGATCGGACCGCGGTAGCTATAGGCTTCAAGTTTGGGAAACCCAGCAAAGGCCAGGAAGTGAAGATAAAGAGGTATGGGTCAGAAGAAAGCAAAGAATCGGATAACATAACACGATGTGGACCTACACCCAATGTCGCGAACGAACGCTTGACCTCATCAACGGAACAGTTTCGTATTAGCACACTATCGCATGCGCTATTCTCTACAACTTGATCCCCGTTACTTCGAAAGTCTGCACCATGTTCTTCTCGAACTTTGACCAGAACTTTGTGCCACTGATCGTGGTATCGAGATGCTGCACGTAACGATCGCCGCTCCCGATCTGGGTGCTCCACCTCGAGACAGTTGCGCCGGATGAAGGACGCCCCGAGAACCCCGACAGCTCAAAGTTAATATACTGTGCAGTGTCCCAGTTCACGGCCACGATGACCAACAACGACTTGCTAGCATCGTAGGCAGCGACGACGTTATCTCGGCCACCATCGAGGATTTTCATACCCGGGCGCATATGCCGGGCGAACTGCGCAAGCACGTAGTACTTTTGTGTCGATTTGCCCAGCGTTTTCGCATCATTGTCCGCGTCGATGAGGCCCCAGCCTCCCTGGTCGAGGACTTGCCAGTACTCCCACGCCGTAGGCTTCAGCTGGCGAAGATCCTGGAAGAGGTACTTGGCAAGGTTCTCCCCGGAAGCCACGCCATCACCGTACTCGCTGTTCCAGAGAGATTTCCCGGCCTGTGTAGCCAGTGTGTGAACACCGGCGCGGTCGCCGCTTCCGTACTGGTAGCCATGAACATTGATCCGGTCGATCTTGCTGAGTGCGCTACTGCCGATTGTCTTCAACGTGGTGGCAGCTTGATCGTAGTACGACTCATCTGAGGCGGCGATCTTTGTTGAGAGCCCACGATTTGAGAGCTGCGTGTCGAGATAACCGACGATCTTGGCTTGGGTGGATACATCAACGTGGCATCCTTCTTGGGTGCCGTCAGCCTTCCACCAGTTCGCACTCGGCTCGTTGAAAGGGTCCACAGTTTCGAACTCGACCCCCCAGTTATCCTTGAAATGCTTTGCGACCGTTGCCATGTAGACTGCATGCTGCTCCAAGTTCCACGATTGGATGTTTTCGCTTCCGTCACTTGCGCCCGAAGGATTGTGGTTCTTGGTCATCCTGAACAAGTCAATACGTCACACACATTTTGTCCATGAGTTGTACCTACCACCACATCGGTGCGTTTGAGAACAACTCTGTTCTGTCTGCTCCACGTGCGATCGCTTTCTGGAGTGCTGCTCGCTGGTTGACATCAACCGTCCTGAAGCACAGACGGCGGTTAGTAGACAGCCTCGTGTCACACCGGGGAGGTAGATTTCATACCAATTCCAGCTAGAAGAAGCAGGGTCGCTGCTCTTCCAGTCCAACCAGTAGCCTTCCATCTGCCTCGATCTTTTTACGTTTGGAGACACCACCATCTTCTCCCCATCGATGGTGTTCCAACTACAGGCGCCGGCATTGTAGCGTACGATGTTGAAGCCAAGACCCGGAAGAGTCTCGCCGTTGAACTTGGTCTGCTTCAGCGTAAAGAAGATATCCGCAAGATCGTCTCTGGTGCCAAATTGCTGCGCCCACCATGCCAACGACGTTCCCCAGCCTTCCCAAGTACCCCAGTTCGATTTTGGGTCGATTGTGGTCGTCACATCGGCGTCAACTGAGTAACTGCTGGCCAGCACCACGGCCGCTCTGATGAAGGTCGATGTACGCATTGTAGTGTGGTATTAGACGGAGCGGATGATGTTTTCTACATATTCTCATCGTCGCTCCCTTATTAAATATAGCAATCGACTCAATCTCGGCGCCTTATTCAGGTAACGCGCCTGCACACACCATCTTCTCACTAACTTCCACTTGGCTCTTGGATAATGCTGGAAGTGGGGTAGTCTATACACGATGTAGTGGTACTACCTCGGCGCACGACCGTTTCCTTGCGACGAAGCCTTAGACGACGAGCCACTCACAACACCCACATTAAGACTAAGACCCATCCGCGAATGAGGACGTTCAAAGAATCAAGGTTGCGCCGGCGCTTGGTAGAGTTCCAACGAACCGGATTACAGCCGGAGTTGCTCCGTAGACGAACTTTACGGTCGCAGTGGCAGCGGAAGATTTCGGCGTAGAGTTCTTCCGCATCAACATATGTCTTGCCTCACAATGACGGCAGTGGGACATATGCCGAAGCCATGCGACAGTAATAGTATGCACGTAACGATATTGGGTGTTGTATCCGCCATTAAGGTTCGGGTGTGGAGGCGGACGCTAAGGGGCAAGTCCCCACCATGTCACCCTTGCCACCGGATCACGAGTTGCGGAGTGGAGCATCTATCGGCCTGCGGAGTAAGTGACACCCGCAGGAAGTCAGATGATCCAATATTTTTACGGTCATAGTGTTCAAAAAGGCAGGTCTGATATATCTTGGTATAGTAGGGACGTCACGTAGAAGGGCTAAGTGATTATTGAGGATGTGAGTCCGCTTTGGTTATTAATATTGCACACATACTACTGTATTATACTACATGCTTAGAAGAGCTTTGCAGAGCCGAGCATCGCGCTGCCACCCTCGGTCGTGTTACCCGCGACTGTGCCGTTGGCATCTGCCTGGTTCAACCAAGCAGCCTTCAAAGACCAAACACCAACACTGGCGGTTGCTGTTTCGTTCAAGCCCGCCACCCTCAGCATCATCATGTCGAGCGGTTGCGTAGGGAAGAAGACTGCGGTCGCACCAAGCTCGCCTTCGTTCAGGAAGACCTCAATAATGCTCCTGTCGATGATACCCGAGATCTTCCATGAGCCCTGCCTATCGTCGTAAAGACCCGTAGCAGTGAATTTGTCGTTGAAGTAAGGGCTCTGGAAAGCCTCAGTCTTTCCGCGGTCCAGCCAAACATCGCCAGATGAGAGGAAGGTTCCACCTGAAATCGACTCGCCGGAAACCGAAGACTGGAAGGTAAAGCTAATAGATCCCGCTAGCGAAGGGCCGCCAGTGAGTCCCGTGACATTGACTTCAAAGTAAAGTGCGCCCGACTCGACGGTGGAGTAGTCTACGAAGGCAGTACCGTTACTGGTGATTTCAGTGGAAGCGAGCTCCTCTTCTACGATCGACATGATGTTGGAGGGGTACGAGATCAAAGACAGACCCTGGCGAGGCAGATCTTTGAGATAATGGCCTCGGGGTACGGTCATGACGCTGCGGAAGCCATCGCCTACTTCCTCGCCGGCAGTGGGAACCACGTTGGTGTACTGCCAGTTGCTCGCCCAGTTAAGCGTGATCTGGTCTTCGTCGGCGGGAACACCGTAGAAGAACTGACCGGCGTAGTTGTCCTTGGCGAAATCCGTGAGGCGTGTTCGGGCGTCATCAGCTTCGAAATGCGTGCCGTTGAAGTTACCGACGAAGTATTCCGTGATAGATCCGCCGAGAGGAGCTCCAGGGTTGATGGAAATCAACATAACATACTTGGACTCGTCGCTAGTGGAGTTCTGCACACGCATCTCAACCATATTCGGGCACTCGTACTGCAGACCGGTGATGCCGTAGCTGGAGAAGTTGCTGGTGGGAGTCCAGTCGATCAAGTTAGGGCTTGTGAAGATGCCGATCTTGAAGTCGATGGGGTAAGCCACGACCATGACCCAGCTCTCAGTAGGCTCGTACCAGATGACTTTCGGGTCACGGAATTGAGTGGGGTTGGTTCCACCGGGAACAATGACAGGGTTGTTCTCGTACTTGGTGAAAGAGTATCCGTTGTCGTGGGAGTAGGCAATGTGCTGGGTCTGGTTCTCGGGAACATTGATGGTGTAGATTGCGACTACGCCGTTGGTCTGGTTCGGGAAGAAGCCGCTGGTGTTGTTGTGATCGATGACGGCAGATCCGGAGAAAACGCCCTCGGTTGGACCACCAGGGAAGATGGCGATGGGCTGATTTGTCCATGTGTACAGGTCTTTGCTGGTCGCGTGGCCCCAGTGTTGGTTTCCTGCGATGTTCTCGGTCGGGTTGTACTGATAATAAAGATGATAAACCCCGTCTTCGTCCACGTACAAGCCGTTCGGATCGTTCATGAATCCAGCGGGCGGGCTGAAATGCACTTGAGGTCGAAGCGGCTCATCGTAGTCGCCTGAGATCGGGACCCCAGTCGGTACATTGGGTTGCGAGTACGTCGATGTGCTTGATGCTGAAGGGGCTGACGAATTCTGGGCATGTCCGAACGTGAGCAGGCCACCGATGGCTGCGAGTACAGAGAGATGGGAAGGCATGGTGAGATGATTTCCGGTCCGATGCCGATCAATTAGAGATATACCGCCAGCTTTATGCTTCTCGAAGGACGGGATGCATCCGGGACTAGAGGGCAAATTTTCGCATCGCCTGTGATGACAAAACCAGATGTGGACGTGCCCCGCATGTCTTCCTCCATCTTCCTCCGCTTATCACCCCATGGGTACCAGCATTTTCGTATCCGTGTACTGTAGCCGGTGGGTGCATGATGAGGTTGAGCCGGCATCGAGGGAATTGGGCATATCGGAGCTTCCAAGTACGTACCTTCTCCGCAAAACCACTCAAAGGCTACGCCGCACCTAGCTAGATTCAGGCCTGGGGTAAACGTGCGTTCTCGGTTGCCCAGGTTTACTTTTAAGCGTTGGGTTAGGATTGATGGGACCGATGTGCAATTGCGTCAACGGACGTGCTAGCGCGGTGCGAAATCTTCCCGAGAAACATTCCATGTTCCGATCTTGTTCTGTCAGCAGCAGTAAATGAGGAGCGTCAGTGCGCCAAGACAGAATGTGCGGGAATAAGGCCACTTGAGCCTCAAGTTCTTGTCCTAATGCTGGTGTTGTTGGAACTAATGTATTGGTATATGCCATGGCGACCCGCTTGAACGAAGACCAAGCCCCAGTCTGAGTCAAAAGCGCACTCTGTTCTTCAAAGCGCGAGCGCAAAATCCCACACTTGTACTTTTCGTGTGCCGAAAGGCCCACCTTGCCTAATGAAAAGACTCAAGACGTTGAATTTGTCAAGCCTCTCTTCGTCCACCAGTGGCTCACCAGCAGCGTTGGGTACCTCGGCCAACTTCTTCCAGTCATTGTATGCTCCGGCGGCTGTCGCGGCCCAAATTTGCACAGTCATCTTCGGTTGATCTGGTAGGATCGCGAAGACGTTGTCGCCTACGGCGGCGATTTTACCTCGATAGGCAAGATATGGGGGCGTTGACAGACCAGGCGTCTTGATGGCGGTCTTGGAAAATTTGCCTTCTGGAGTTCGGAGATAATGGTAGAATTGCGCCGTCCCTGTCGAATTGTCGCGCATGAGGGCATGGAATCGGCCTGTCTGGTCAGCGCACTGGGCTTCTTGGTTGATGATCTGGCTGTTTTGTGGGATTGTGTACACCTTGATCCCTGGTGTAGATGGCGTTATCGGCTTTGCTACAGTTTGACCATTGGTCTGCTTCCAACTCTTGCCATCATCCTCCGACAAGGCGAAGTAGAAGTCGTGGTTAGTCGAGGGAGTAGGTGTCTCCCTCACCGTCCACGAGACGAAGAGCTTTCCACCCTGGTTGCTGATGCCGTTGATGTATGCATTGTTGTCTTGACCTTGGAGGTATTTGCCGACCGCGCTCCACTGCCCAGATGTTGCAGAGTATCGATGTATGTACGAGTCACCGGCGCCAGACTGACCAATACGGAATTCCATCAGAAGATCGCCGTTGTCGAGGCGTTCAAACCGAGGGTATGTGAGCGGCGTCCATGGTCCGGTTGAGCCAGGCAGACTGTGTTGGACCGCTCCAAAGGCGCTGGCTGTCCACTGTTCGGGGATCGTTTTAGCGATGCCTGTGTTGCTCGCACGATAGTTGAGTGGTACATCGTGATGATCGAAGCTCAGATGAATCTTGCCGTCGCCGCTAATGCCCATGCTGATAGTGTTGTGTTCATCGAGAGTCGTTTGCACATAGTCTGTGAATGCAAAGTACTGCCAATCACCCAAAGAAGGGTTGATCTTGCGCCGACCGAGGTTGACATGATGTTTGCCGTATCCCGAAGCTGTCTTGTAGAATGCGACGTATTGGTAGTCGCCAAATGTGGTCAAGGCGTGTTGTTGGAAAGCAAGGCCATTGAGACGGACTGAACCCTCCACATCATTCGTGATGTTCCAGTTCTTGGTCGAAGTGATGGAGATCGCAGATGAAAGCGAAGAAAGCGTGACGCAGCACGCGAGTAACGAAGAGAAAAGTCTCATGATTCTTGGCTGAGCTCTAAAAGAAAGGCTATGCTCCAATTAAATACATGCCGGCTACCACATAATGAGAGCCAGCAATCAAAGACGCGGATGAAATCTTCTTAGTGTCCATTTCTGAACCGTGTGACCACTTCGTGTCCCCTGAATTCTGGCTGGTTGATGGTATCCAGACTTGGTCGCCTGTGGAAGGTAATTCTTGCGGGTTGCATGGACCTGCATCGGCATTTCGGGCTATTGTCCCATAATGCGGGGAAGCTGGGGAGATGGCATGGTGTCACACGGTGCCGGAACATGATTGAAGCGAAACACTCATCAGAGATATAGCACCGCAAACAGGGAAAAGAATGAACAGATGCCTTGCAGACTACATTACCTAGGTAGTGTCGGATTGAGAATTGAGATTACTCCAGCGCAAAGGAGACTTCCGGACCAGGAGGCAGGTATTCATCCTTTTCCCCAAACGTAGTGACAGTCTTTTTCAATACGATTGATGGGAAGCCTGAATCCAATTGGAGCCTCGGAGCCTTTTGTCGCGGCAGGGATGTTGGCTAAGCAGTCACCTGGTAGTTGGGTGCGCTGCACCGAGAATTGCAGTGACAGTTGTGTGTAACCAAAGTCCCAGAATGTATGCGAGATTCGAGCGAGGTAAAAGATTGTCTTCTTCTCACGCCTGCAGGTGCCACTGACGTGCGGCATGTTCCGCGACGCGTCCGATCGAATGCAAGCTCGTGTCGGAACCATTCCGAGCAGTCGGCACCCTTCGCGTGTCACACCTCTCCAGCCACCTTCCAAGCCCTCATCACCAACGCGAAGCCCATGAGAAGCACCACCATGCTCCATCAAGAGCCGCAGAAATGCCGTTCTTATGCGATAACGGCGCACTACACGCCTATCTCCGAGGAAAACGACACCAGAAACGGCAGGAGCAACTGCAGCCAAGGTCGATTCTTCTTGGCAAGGTACTCCAACCAGCGAAAAAGCGTCTTGACTGACGTAGCGCTATCATCCAAAGATGGGGGAGAGCCATACAAAAAGTAGTGGTAATGCACAAATCAGTGCCCTGCGCGCATTTGACAGCCTCAGCTGAGACCGAACGAAGATGCGTACAGCTTCAATTGCGCTCTTCGCAGCGTCTGCGCTTGCGCAGTCTCAATACGGCGAGAACCATGTCAATGTGAACCTTGACTCGCAGCTTGTGGAGCAGACGGCTTTCCCAGCGCCAGATGTGACCCTTCTGAGTCCCGCGTTCCTGCCAAACGCCTCGTTTGATCCGGGTTGGTCAGAGGGAACTGAAGGCGCGACATCGCAATACAAATTAGGTACGTGGACGATGAAGGGTGAACCCAATCATAGCTCTGGAAGCCTAACACTGGACAGAGGAGTTCATCAGCAAGCTTGCAGCGAAGAATCCTTCATGGATGACCTACGACGTAGCCGACTTCTTGAGCGAAGAAGGCAAGACGTTCCCGTACGCCTACCTCTCTACCTCCGCATCGAACGCATCCTCTAGCTACACCACCTCTGGTAAAGTGCGAGTATGGATTCAAGGATCAGTCCACGGGAACGAACCCGCTGGCGACGAAGCCACTCTGGCTCTTCTCGGTGCGATGGATGCCGACCCGACGTGGGCCGCCAGCTTCCTTGAGAAGATGGACATTATTGTCCTGCCGCGTTACAACCCAGACGGGAATGCCTACTTCCAGCGCACTTTGGCTACAAACTTCGACCCAAACCGCGACCACACCAAGCTTGCTCGGCAGCAGACCCGCGACATCAAGCAGTGGTTCAGCAGCTTTTCACCACACATCGCTATTGACATGCATGAGTATGGGGCTGGGACGCGATACTCTGGCAACTACAGCAACGCGGCCGATGGGATGTACAGCGCAGCCAAGAACCTCAACATCCATCCATCCATTCGCACGCTCGCCGAGACCGTCTTTGCGCCCGCAATCAACGCGTCTCTCCTCTCCCAAGGTCTGCGCGGAGAGCCATACGTGACGGCCTCGCGGACGAACCCGACTCCACGCTTGGATGAGGCGGGAACCGATGCAAAGATCGGCCGCAACGCCATGGGACTCACACAATGTGTTACGTTTCTCTTTGAGACGCGAGGTATCGGCATCGCAAGCCAGGAGTTCAAACGCCGAACCGTCGCTGGCTTGCAGATGATCCTCGGTGTGCTTGAGACTGCTCGAGATGAAGCTGCGGAAGTGAAGAAGACAATCGAGGGTGCTATTGCAGAGGTTGTCGAGAGCAAAGAGGAGATCGTCATCACAGACTTCACAACCTACTCGAACCGCACCTATACTATGGTTGATCGTCGGACCGGCGAGGTTGTTCAACTCCCAATCGAATTTTCCAGCACCACGCCCGCAACTGCCAACATGACTCGCGCTCGGCCCGAAGGGTACATAATCCCCCGCGCGTGGGCTGACCTTGCCGAGCGTCTCAGGGTGTCAGGACTGGAAATCGAAACTATGCCCGAGGTTTTCCATGGAGAGGTCGAAGCATACAACATTACCTCTTCTAGCCTCGGCTCGTCATACTATGAAGGCGCCATCTTGAACACTGTCACTACGGAAACACTCGTTCAAGATGTCACGCTGCCTGCTGGCAGCTTCCTCGTAAGCAGTGCACAAAAGAACGCAGGACTAGCTTTTGTCGCGCTAGAGCCTGAGAACATCGACTCATATGTCTCATTTGGCATTGTTCCTATGGAGGTCGGCGACGTCTATCCGGTCTTCCGTCAGATGTAGATGAGACGTGATCTTGTTCTTACCCGATATTATTAGTAGCCAGACGTACGGATCAATAAGATTTAGTGAGTTCCAGATCATCCATGGATTGCGGAAAGCGAAATGTCGCTCTGTGACGTTTGATCCCAGGGGTTCAGATGGCCCGTGCACTTGTCATATATGAAAACCCCATCTGATTTTACTCTGGTCTATCTTCCGATTTTTCTGAATGCGTCATGGCGTCATCCACACCAACGTACCAGCGCGCTGACTATCCGGAATCAGAATGCGTATTCTATGGTTCCGAGGCTGCGTTTGATGCAAAGAAGCTCACTGCTGGCGTTCGATGCGTCGAATTCGGTCCGCAGTTTTACGTGGAACGGTAAGAACACTAGATGTATTGTAAATGAGTATAGATACCCATCATGTTCACAGGAAACATATCCAAGCTTTGAAGCAGTATACCAGGTCGCTCGAGGTGCTGCAGATGGATTGCAGTGGCTGGGACTTAACCAACGCCGATGTCAAGGTTATTACATCGCGCAATCCGCAACTCAAAGAAGTCCTTTTACACAGGGCATTAGAAGTCACCGATAAAGGCATCGTTCATATTCTTAAGAACTGCCCTTCGATCTCCATAATAAAGGTCACCGGACCCGAAATCGCGACTGGACTTGTAACTGGAAAGTTCGCTGGGTTTCTCAACCAGCCGGCCATAGTCGAATCACGCACCAACCTCGAAGCCATTTATCTTTATGACCAGGGAACAGATGAGTCTCTGATCAAAGGTGTTTCCAAGAAATGGCGCAATCTCCTCATCTCCACCGGAATCACTATGGCATGCGGTGATGTATGGTCGTTCAATTGGCTTGGAGGCAAGTGTTTAAAAGAGGGGGAAGAAAGTACTCTTGAGGATATGGGATATCGGTTGCCAAAAGTAGATGAAGACTTTACAATCCATCCGTGGAGCCTCAGCTTTTCGCGCAAAGAGCCCCCGAGAGCCGTCCAGGCCGATGCTAACACGTCTGACATACCAGAAGGAGACGATTCCGACAAGAGTGAAGCGGGGAGTGACGATGATGAAGACGAATACGACGACGACAGCAGAGCCTGGGCATCAGACGACAGTGATGATACTCTAGGTTACGACCCTGAGGAGGAGACATACTTCCATGATGGTTACACCTGTCCGACGCGTCGGTCTGTGCCAGTGTACGAACCGTACCACGCCGCTGAAGTCCCATTCTCAAAGATGCGGTACTATCATTCGAAGGAACTCTGGGGAATGCAATGGCCTGAGGACGTTAAGCGTACTGGCATCCAAAGTATACAGTTCACCGATGATTTCTGCGTTACTGAGTAAGCTCTGCCAGATCTTCCGAACTGACACCCGATGTGCTAACAGTATCCTCTAGTAAGCATATTAAAGCTATTGCAACCGCCCCTCCCCAATTTCGCAAATCCCTGCGCACCATTGGTTGGGGCTACGCGCGCGTTTCCGACGCAGCTATTGCCAACCTCACGCGCGCCGTCCCACATCTCAAGGACATCGATTTCTACGACACGCACACCCTCACCGACAAGGCCATAATTTCCATCGTCAGAAACTGCCCCGGCATCGAGCGCATAGCTATAGCCGGTAGTGACAGGACGCCTGGAAAAGTTAAATGTCGCGGTCGTCTGGTAGATGTCATGGAGGATCTGACACTTGCCAAGAAACTGCGGCATCTGGAACTATGGAATCAAACGCTCTTCATCAGAGGCGTTGAGAGAATTTCAAAAGCGAGGCCGAAATTGGCGATCGTGGACGGTGTGACTGTGGGCGAAGATATGACGACCCGAATAGTTGCTGCACAGGCAAGTGGTAGGTATATGCATGTATATCTTGGTGGACATTTGGACTTTGATCTGGATTATATATGTAAACTTTATACAGTGGCAGATTATGAGTGGTAGACGGCTAGCTGGACCACCCCATCCAATGGAAAGACTGAACTCCTGTCAGAAGTGGATAACCTAGAAGTCTATAATGCCTTGAGACGTAGTCAAATGCGTTTACCAAACCGATGTAGGCTGCAGAGCACCTGTTCAATGTCTTCATCATATGAGGTAAGACTGAGATTTCGAAGTCTTCACAAGGTAAACTCAAACAAGCCACTCCTTCCACCACGTCACCGCCCTATCCTTGGCCTTGACCATAGCCTCCCTTTCTCCCGGAACTTCCTCGTCGCCCTTGGTAAAACAGCCATGGTGAGCATCTGGGAAATGTACCCACTCAACCGCTTGGTTCTTCTTCTCCAAAACCAGTTTCTTGAATGCGTACAATCTCATTTCCTCGGGGAACATACTATCATGTTCCGGCTGCAAGAACATGATTGGCACATCGACACCATCAAAATCCGCCTCGGTGAGCAAGGACGGATGAGCGCAGATGACACAATCGACCAACTTCTCAGTCGCGAGACGCAAGATGGCCCAGCCGCCCCAGCAGTAGCCCACTGCGCCAATCTTCTTGAAGCCATTGGCGCGGAGTTCTTTGGCGCATGCGAAGATTTCTGGTTCGCGGACCTCACGACTATTGCGCTTTTTGAAACCTTCGACATCCAGTTTGTCGAACTTGCCTGCTTTGAGCAGGCCTACATCGAGTACTTCGCCGCCGAAGAAGTCAGGAATATAGACTGTGACGTTTGCCTAGAGTGCGTAGCATTTTCGTCAGCACTACATCACGAGGACAGAAGATGAATATCATATTGCTAAGATGAGCGTGAACGAACCTCTTTAGCAAAATGGTCTGCTAGAAGACGGGTGTTTCCAAATCTCCAGCCCAAGGCATCATGGGCGATAATGACGGCTGCGTTAGGGTTTGAGCCGGTGACGTAGGTTGGGTTGTTCGCGATTGTCGCCTCGTGGCCGCTTGGTGTACCGTTCCAGTCGAACGATTTGAGGCAGCACGGTTCGAAACCTCTTGGTGATGTCATGGTGTATGCTAGTTGTGTATTGAACGCTGACGGAGAAGAGGGGAAACGTGCGACGAGACTGAAGTTGCTTGACTTGGCGGGCTAGAGTTGATTCGCCCTTCATGTTTCCTCTTATATTCTGTCCATGCCTAAGGCGTCCCGTCAATCTGAGACTTCCTGGGCACGTCAACCTACGAAAAGGATGAACACCCTGGAACCTACGTTGACGTAAGGTTACCCACTTCGTATGTTTCTATCTCAATGTAGTCTGCAGACCTGTTCAGCTTTGCCCTGTACGAGGTGTGGGTATGCATTTCCAATGTCAACATCGCTAAGATGATGGACTTATCGCCAGGATGAGGACGGAGTTATCGCTGGCTGGGCGCGAAGCAACCTCGGCGGTATTCCGGAGCGGAAGGTGATCTCGCTGCGATGCCGATACTGTGATAACGGACGAACATCAAGGCGCGCGACAAGCGGTTTGATTAGTTATCGAGGTCACGGAAGCTCGCGGTGTTCGGAGTTAAGCATGTCGATTTACCGACGATGGATTGAACGGCAGTGACTATTCTCGTTGCTGTAGGAGTACAGATGCATGTTATATCAAGAATGGAACGCGGGGGTCGTTTGCGTACATCGACGCAGAGAGTCGTACGTCATGAATGTGAGAAAGAGTTAAGGAAACGCCTGTTGAAAGGCCTATGCGTCTAGTGATGCACCACAATAGCCCGCCCACCTAATGAGAGTGATGAACTTCTCATCCAAACGCCGATCCCATATAACGCCAATGCAGAGAGTCGTGCAAAGATAGCACATGATGCGACGAGTCAGGCCGCCTGGCACCCCAACTAGATGCCGAAGCTTTTCTGACCCAGTACCATTTCTACCGCCTGTTGATGAGATTCAGGAATTCCTGGCGGGTCTTGTCTCTTGATCGCATGCATCCGAGCATGCAGCTTGTAGTTGTTGTAGCGCCTGTCTTCTGCACGCCGCGCATGACCATGCACAAGTGACTTGATTCGACTACCACAGCGACACCTTGTGGCTGTAGCATCTCGGAAAGGGCGAGCGCAACTTGTTTGGTGAGGCGCTCTTGGACCTGTAAGCGGCGAGCAAACATTTCAGCGATGCGAGCGAGTTTGGAGAGGCCGATGACGCGACGGTTTGGAATGTAGCCGATGTGCATCTACAGAGCGGTCAGTAAACATTCCTTAGGGCAGGTACAACAGGACAAAGGTCTTACCTTGCCCATAAAAGGGACCAGATGGTGCTCGCAGAGGGAGAAGATCTCGATATCTCTCACAATGACGAGCTCATCGTGGTCCTCGTGGAAGACAGCACCGTTGACGATGTCGCGCAAGTTCTCTTCATAGCCCTTGGTGAAGAAGAGCAAGGCCTTAGCATAGCGCTCTGGTGTGTCCAATAGTCCCTCGCGGTCTGGATCTTCGCCCAGACACTCAAGCATCGTTCGGACAGCACCAGACAGCTTCTTCAGATTGGCTTCCTTCTCCTCCTCGGTCGCCTCCTTCCTCTCCCGCGTACCCTTGCTGGGCCAGCTAAGCCCATCGAAGTCGATGGTGGGATGCTGTGTGTATGGGCTATGGGCGCGGCTGGTCGCAAGTGGTGTTTGGGCAACGGCGCCCTCGTAAGGGTCTTCGGCGTCTACCTGGCCGTTCGCCATGACATGTCGGTTGTCAGTGTGCATGTTCGCGACCGAAGCCTTCGTGGGGAAATAGCTAGTCGGCCCGTCAAAGTTTACTGGCTGGCGCCCTCGGTTGGAAGTCTCTATAGCATGGAAGAGGTGCTCGCGCTCTTTCCTGTCGCGCGCCTCGGTGGTGAGCCTGAGGGGTGATCCGCCGTTCATCATGTGGGAGGGAACCGCGGACTTGGGTTTGGGGGTGTCGGCGTCCATAATCGCGGGGAATTCGTCGGGACTTTTTTAGTGGGGAAGGGACTTTTCAGACTGAGGAAGCAGCAAACTAGAGATGAGAGAATGACACAATGCCCAGGGAAACATGTTTGGCCTGGCGCATGCTTTCCGCAGGAGGATCGTTCGGAGCCCGGTCAGTATGACTACAAGGGAATAACTTATTCCTGCGCCGTCGAATGCGGATTAGCGTTCCAACCTAGCGATGACGCCACACCTCGTCGCGCTCTGACCAGGTGGACACGTGACAAGCGGGCTGCCGAGCAGGAGGAGAGCTGCGACACTACCACGACCCTTCGCTACCCGACGCTTCATCATCAACACACGCCGCCCCGACCACGCATGGCATCGACCATACCACCAGCGCTCGGCTCGACATTCACGATTTCTAGCGATGATGCGAACGGGTGACAGACCGCCATGACGGGGCCCGAGGGCTTTCCTTCGGTCCCCGCAGCTTCACCTGAGCAGAACAGCAAACGGCGCTTCCGCTTCAGCGCCGCCCATCTCCCTGCTCGACCCACTGCGCATATCATAGCGTGGCATTACATGATGATGCGATGTGCATCGAGGGAGGATTGGTCATCTACTGGCGATGACAGAGAAGGGCAAAGGGTCACCAAGTTACCACGGCCTTGCTTGGGCGTCGTTCTACCGCCCTCGCGCAATCGCGTACTAACCACGCATCGTGCACTATTCTTAACATATACTGTGGCTACCCTGCGTTGGGCAAAGGCAGTGTCTCCTCTACTTATCGTTACAACTCCCAGTTCCCAGCCCCGGCCAGGGCTACAATCGCCATACGACTGCCGCTCAATTGCAACATGCTCCGGGCGCTGTCGAGAGTATGACCAGATTCATATGGCTGCTCGTCTTTGGTGACCGTTCCAGGACGGCAAGTGAGCCTGGCTCACATATTGTGGCTCTTCTGTCTGGCGCCGTGCCATACCTTGCATCCAGGTCTGGTAGCTCTAGGCTATCGGGTGCATCAACCGCGCCCCCAGCATGGGAACTACACCATCTTTCCTCCCTTGCGGAGCGCGAGCTTTCGCATGCCGATCGTGGTAACGTGAGAAGCCCAACGTCAAGATGATCGCGGCGAGCTCAACATAACTACAAAAGGATCGCATCACCTTTCTGGATCGGCCCAACCCCCGATAACGGGATATCTCGACTTATTGGTGTTTGAAAATATCGCCGTGCCCGAGTTGCCATGGCCTGATATTGAGGATTACTTCTCTACAGCTTCGGTCGTCAGGGGTTGTCTTTAGTAGGGTGGCGGGGTCTTGCTTCGCATGCGTTATGTAGATGTCGTGAAGCCATATGGCACACCTGGTGGACTGCAACATGATCTCCAAAATCTGAAGATGCGGAAGGGACAAGCCAAGATGAAATCTGGGAGCAGGCTGGAGTCTTGGGCGCCAGGGAGGGGTTTCCATGCACACTCGATGAGGGCGACTTGTCACGGGGCTTGGCGTTGTCGATAGCGGCAGGCGAAAGACCGACGAGCGAGAAGGCGCTGCATGCGCAGCGTCTGCGGCCACGACAGCAACATCGAAAAGCGCATCAACGGTAGCGCATTGGGGAGTGTGTTACAGTCGCAGCCGATTCTCTTGTTGTTTCTCGCTTTCATTACTACTGCTTCGTAAGGCTGAGAGCAGGTGCCGGACTTTCTTGTTGTTCGGTTAGGCCGTGGCACTTTGACCCGCGGACCTCTTGATGCTGCAACCTTGCGCCTTCTGATGCCCTTCCTGCCTCTATGGCTGCCCTGCGACGGGCTCAGGATATAGACCAGTGGAGACCAGAGGACTCGTCTAGTAGGGACAGAGAGCGATCTAGGGACCGGTCACGGGAGAGGAACAACGAGGGCAGAACATCGTCACCAGTGCCACGAGCTGCCAGAGATTCTCCCAGACACCGCGCACACGACACCCACACGCATTCATCGGCCAGGCACGCACGGGGACGTTCACGCGAAAGAAGTTTGAGCAGAGAGCGCGCGCGTCGGCGCAGTCGCAGCATCTCTGGGGAGGACCGCCATCGAGCTTCGAAGAGGGAAGCCAGCGCAGACAGGGTTGCCCACTCGCATCGGCATCACCACCACCATCGCGACACAACTCCATCGTCGAAACGCCACCACCCGCGCTCTCCATCTCCACGAGGCTCGTCCAAGCGCGTGAAACGGCAGGGCAGTCGCAGCCCAATACGCTCGGCATCGAGGCCACGACGTGCACTTTCGCCGGACCGGCCTGCTACGAGGGCATACTCCCCACGAGCTCAGCGTTCCGACCGCGATCGACCGCCTCGACGAACCACGCCCGACACGTATTTCCCGTCCACCTCGACTCGCCGCCGCTCGCCCTCTGCTGATACACACTACAGGCCGGTGGCTCATCGTGCACGGAAAAGATCAGTTTCACTCGACAGGAGATCTAGGCGTGGAACACCGCCTCGGAGACTGTCGCCTAGGAGAGCTGATCGAAGACCTATTTCACCCTTCGACAACCGCGGTGAACGGTCCTACAAGCCCTATCATATACGCGACAGGGCAAGGAGTCGCAGTCGAGATTCCAGACGTGCTCGATCTTCCTCTCGTCCGCCCCGGAGGCGATCTCCAGGCCCAGTTCGCAGAAATTCGCCGCCCCATACCCACCGAGCCAGACTATCACCGCGCAGAAGTCGTTCGCCCCGCCCGCCCATTCGACGCCGTCCATCCCGCTCGCCCTCTCTTACATCGAGGCCGCGTCAACGCCTGGATAAAGGAACAGACAGGGTCGCCTCACGTCGAGGCTCGCCCGCGCCGGGATCAGGTTACAACTCTGACACGTCCAAAAGTCGGGAAGACCACGGCAAGATGAGGGGAGCGTATCACTACCAGGGACGTGGTGGCTTCCAGCAATCGCCACCGTACCCTACCCAAAATCAATATTCCCCTCAAAATCAATCGCCATATCATGGCGGCGGTCGAGGCGGTTGGAACGGTCCACCGTATCCTAATCAAGGGTTAGTTTCCATCCCGTCGGCCTTCGGTCATCCACATGCTGACATCATCAGGTCTCCCACACATGGCTATACCCCAAATCAATCTCCTTACCATCAGAACCAATCTCCAGGTTACTACCCAAACCAACCGTACCCACAACCTGGCTTCCAGAACAGCCCCCATCGCGGAGCACATGGCGGCTACCGCGGCAACAACTTCAACGGCCCCGACCGCCGAATGTCAGGTCCTGGCGCAAACGCTCCGTTTGGCGGTCCAGGCGGACGAGGGCGTGGCGCGCCTACCCAATTCTCCAACTTGTCATGGACGCCAGCGTCGGGCACTCGAGGCGGCCGCCCAGCCACTGAAGCGCCACGCCCACAGCCCGCTGTCGCGTCGCAAGTACCTGCCGACTCTGCATCTGTGGATGCTGATGACAACCCCTTTCGCCCATCCAAAGATCTGCGTGTAGAAGACGAGGGTTCCAAAGAGGACAAGAGGATGGCACCTTCAAAGGCACCGACAGCACCCAAGTCAGGATTTGGTTTTTCGTTGAAGACCAAGAATCCAGTGCCACCAGCGAGCAAAGCAAAGCCTGGAGTGGAAGAGCCTGAGAAGCCTGCGCCTGCTTCCAAAGAGTCTCTTCTTGACCCCAAAGCAAAGGCGGCAGCGGCAGCGGCAGCAGCACGTGAAGCTTCCCCACGTCACTCAGAAGCACGAAGCGATCGAGATCGGGACGTGAGGGACAGAGGTTACGACAGTGGCCGCGACCGAGACAACAGGGAACGAGACCGTCGATATGACAACTACTACGATCGAAAACCTGCCTATCGAGACCCTCGCGATAGAGACACCCGAGATCTACGAGACACGCGTGAGCCCTACTATCGCGGCAAAGAGCGAGATTTCCGAGACCCACGAGACAGAGATATGCGAGATCCGAGAGATGCACGAGACCCGCGCGATATCCGTGACCGCGATCCCAGAGATATGCGCGATCCGAGAGATCGTAGAGAACCATACCCACCCCGACGACCTGACGATAGACGATTCGACCCACGGCCTGACACACGACCAGCGCGAAAGTCACCACCCCCTCAGATACCCAAGACCAAGATCGTTATGAGGAAGCGCATGAAACCTCGGCCTACGCTGGTCCCTGAACATGCAGCTTCAGAGTCTGTATACTACCGGAAGCCCGGTAACGAATCGGTGGTTGGATCCGGCACCTACGGAAAGGTCTTCAAGGGAGTCCATGTCTATACGAAGGATATGGTAGCTCTCAAGAAGATTCGTATGGAGGGCGAACGCGATGGCGTAAGAACACCCAGTGCTAGGCAGTGACATAACGCTAACAACTACCAGTTCCCCGTTACGGCCATCCGTGAGGTCAAACTTCTGCAATCTCTTAATCACGCCAACATCGTTAATCTCCGAGAAGTCATGGTTGAGAAGAACGACTGCTACATGGTCTTCGAATACCTTTCCCACGATCTTACCGGTCTCTTGAACCACCCGACCTTCAAGCTCGAACAAGCACACAAGAAGGACCTGGCCAAACAGCTCTTTGAAGGCCTGGATTACCTCCACCGCCGCGGCGTTTTACATCGAGACATTAAGGCTGCGAACATCCTTGTATCCAATACCGGACAATTGAAACTGGCAGACTTCGGTCTTGCACGTTTCTACGCGAAAAGCAGTAAGCTCGACTACACCAACCGGGTCATTACCATCTGGTACCGATCACCGGAGCTGTTGCTGGGAGAAACACAGTATGGGCCAGCAGTCGACATCTGGTCGGCTGCCTGTGTACTGGTCGAGATCTTTACCCGGCACGCTATCTTCCCTGGCGATGGCGGCGAGATCAATCAGCTGGACAAGATTTACAACATACTCGGCACGCCCACTGTGCAGGACTGGCCTGGCATTGTCGACATGCAGTGGTTTGAACTGCTACGGCCAACCGAACGAAAACAGTCGACTTTTGAGGAGAAGTACAAGGACCGCGTTAGTCCTATGGCCTTTGAGCTTCTCCAGGCAATGTTCCTGTTCGATCCCAATGCGCGACCCACCGCCGCCGACGTGCTCGAGCATCCTTTCTTCACGAGCGAAGCCCCGCCACCGAAACGTGCCGACGCGCTGAAGGAGCTGGAGGGTGACTGGCACGAGTTCGAGAGCAAGGCTCTTCGGAAGGAGAAGGAGAAACAAGACAAGGAGGCGAGGCGTGTTGCGCGGGAGGAGAAGGATACTGCAAGGAAGGACGAGGGTAAAAGACGCGCCGAGGCAAATGCTGGCGAAGAAAGGGACGCGAAGCGAGCGAAGAGCGGTGATGTTACGGCGTAGAATGCTGGAACTTCCCAACCGAAGCCGCGACGGCGCAGCTAATTAGATGGCATAATATTTGTATGGATAGAGGTATATTCGATCTTCGCGCGACTTTTGGAATGCAACTACATGTATATCCACACCACTTCTTGACAACTAAGATATCTGTTTTCATCTGGGAAGTCAGTCTACCGACATTCTGATATGATATCGAATGGCATCTTTCTAGTACATCGGCAGGTACTTTACACCCTGCTCCATACACTCTCTCTTATACTGCACCATTTCGTCGGCCTTCATGTCGTCATCTTCTATCTCACGGCCATCAGCCAGATCCTCAGTGCTTGCCTCATTCCAGAAATCCATAGCATCTATTCTCTTCCCACGCTTCCAGCCGTATGTCAACCCTCCGTTCGAGATAGCTTGCACTGTCTGTACTTCCTGACTCTGCCAATCCCAAGTGCGCAAGCAACCCAAGATGTGTAATTTCGGTCTTATCTTTGAGAGTAACTTGGCGCCCTTGCGATCGAATACAGCATTCGAAATGTGCAAGTATCGTAGCCTCCTGGCATTTTTCTCGTCTCGAAACGCTTGAAGAAGCTCAGGACTACGAAGAGTGATTCGGCTAGTTCTCGCTGGATCGCCATCCCTAGACCATTCGATAGAAATCTTGCGAATGTTCGGACAATGGTTGATGACATGGGCTAGACCTTTGTCGGAAATAAAGGATGGGTTCAAAAGTGAAAGCTCTTCGAGTTTAGGGTTGAATCTGGCCAATGCTGAGACGCCTGAATCGAATAGAGATTTGGCGTTGAAGACAAACATCGTCAACACAGATCCACCCAAGAGTACGGCGAGGTCCCTCATGTGACATCTGCAACTAGTGTTACTCAAACGGGGTTTAATAGAGAGCGGTCTGACAACTTACTCTGTCGCCTCGAAATTGGGCCCGAATAACACACTTTGCTTCTTGATACTGGGCCGCTTCTCACACCAATAGTAAGCCCAGCACACCTCGTCTACAAACCCAATTTTATTCTCGGATGGATAATCTCTCGGCCTGTACTTCACCCAAACATTTTGCGCGAGATTTGGACTGAGTGGAGCTCTTGGGGGTCCTTCGTCATCGGAAGAGTCCTCCTCATCAATGAGCGATGCGACGCCAGCACTGCTTTCGCTGTCGTATGCCTCATCAACATCCGATAAAATTGGTTCATCCTGGACGGGCTGAGGTGCCAACGCGGGCAGCACTGGGGGATTAATTTCGTGGTTATCATTGTTGCCGCTGTCGTGTATTTCTGCAGCCAGAATCTCGGGTACCGGGGCGCCTGCTTCATTCTCCTCTGGGTGCCTGTCCTCGCCGCTTACTCTTTCGGCTTCTGCTTCGTAGGCATGATCTTCTATCGGTGCTTCAATTCTAGGTTGTTTGTATGGCTGATGAGGATCAAATGATTCGGGAAACGAATTCTTCCGCTTCAAGGTTGCGTGGCCTGGAAGATTTTGCTGTACTTGGTACGGAGCCTGCATATGGGTCAGCAAACGCTTTTGGAATGGCATCTCAGTTTGACATACCGCTGAGTAGTAAGATTCTGGCATGTGATACGGTACAGGCACAGGATATGGAACTGGGACATATTGCGGGACCGCCACTTGCTGGTTAGAGAGCAGCGTCCATATCGGAGGTAGTGGTAGGACTGGTAGGACCCGTAGAGACTGTGGAGTGTATGGGCTCTCGGGGCCAAGGTGCATCTGCGGATGCATGGTGTGCGGTGGCGGATCCATTCTCGGTTTGCGAAAGTTGGATTCAAGGAAACGAGAGCAGAAGTGCGCACTGCTAGCCTACATATTCGGCTCTCGTGTCAAAAATGCTGCCGCAACCTTGTGGTGTTCCTGAGGTTTACAATGTGTTCCAGATTTCGATGAGCGATCATGCGACCAGGGTCAGCTTTGACGGCTGCAGAGCCACCACTTTCCCTCCGCATCGAAGATAGCTAGGTATCAGCTAAGTTCACGGTACGTGTAATCGTCCCTTGCAATTGCAACAACGATGTCAGTTATCAGTGTAAACGATCCATAGATTATAGAACAATTATTGTGGCGTCA
Organism: Alternaria triticimaculans; assembly: GCF_023758025.1. Classification (NCBI taxonomy): domain Eukaryota; kingdom Fungi; phylum Ascomycota; class Dothideomycetes; order Pleosporales; family Pleosporaceae; genus Alternaria; species Alternaria triticimaculans. The sequence goes on from NW_026055958.1 coordinate 3,494,233, forward strand.
TAAGCTCTACTTGGGCATGTCCAGCGATTTCGGTGTCTAGATAGCGACCAGGCTGAAACACGTCGCGGACGATCCGACTCGTGCATGCTGGCGCAGCACGCCCAGCATGAAAACCCGGTAACTCAATTTCTTTTATCACGCAAATCATGAACGCAACGGATGTTAGTTGCAATATTTGTCGCGACAACACCTCTTAGGTTCGTGACATCCAATGTGCGTGGCTTCGCCGAATACAACAACAGCATACAATGTACACCTAGCGCTATACATGGATCTCTACGCAATCCCAGACCGGCTTCCTTGGATCGCCAACGTCGTTCCTACGGTATGACTTAAGGCCACTTATCCAAGAATAGTAGTACGGCTTCCTCTTGAACAACTGGAAAGTGTTTCACTGATTCAGCTGATTCAACGCGTGTTCAGCGTCGCATGCTGGGCCGAACCAGTGTTCATCCATCGATGATCTTTCAATGCGAAATATTGGGATCGTGAGGCTGAGTGCATACGCAATAGCAGGCGGATAACTCGGGCTTTCGTCCAACCGTGAGAGCAAAGGCATAAATGAACGGGGCCAACGGTTTTCCTGGTTCAAAAGCGTGCGTTCGAGAATCCAGACTCGACAGACGAGTGGATTTGGACGTTCGAATTCGCGCGCTATGCGGATGCGACGGAGGTTGGAGGATCGCTTCAACAGGTGAAGTATCGAAGTGTTGGTGAGCAAACGTGCATTGTACAGGACTATGTCTTTGAGTGCACGAAATCCGCGAGTGATGGCGAGAATGCCGCGGTCGGTGAGCATGCTGGTATTATCACAGCGTATCACGAAGACGCTGCTGATCATCTTGTCGTCCACGGAAGCTGTCGCCGCGATATACGAATGACTTCACTAAATTTGAAAAGGCAATTAGTACTGCTTCACTCACGAGGACTTGGGCATTTGAATACATACTCGGTAACAGGAAAGTCAGGTCCAAAGTGCAATAGTTCAATGCCTTGACCACATCCAGTCTCACACCATGAATCTTTCCAGTCTGCTTCACTCCAAAAATGTAACGTTCTCAAATCTTGATATCCCCGGTGGTGTGACACTTCATTCCCGCTTCCGCTATCGTAGCCTTCATCTCCTCCCGAGATAGAAGCTACATTTTCGCTAGCACTGGGTGCATCGTCAAATGCCGCGGTTGTTGTCTCGGTTCGGCCCTCATGAGCTTCATGGGAATACCTTCTAGATTCTTGATCGACAATCGCTGCTGCATGTGGCGCGTTGTTTACAGGCAGGGGCGCAAAGCCCGGGTAAACCACAGGAGCTGCAGTCCTGTTAATCTTGTGCAGAGCTGGATCGGACAGTACTGGACCCGCCCTATTTCGTTTCAGCACCGGATTTTCTTCCAAGAACATAGCATCCTCGTTGGAACCGACCCCATAGACTTCTTCGCTGCGTACTCGTTCGGCAGTCGCTGCATACTCATCGATTCTGGGCAACTTTGGTCCGGTAGCACCTGGGTACTCTGCGTCTTCGCATTTCCGTTTTAATGTGTTCGTATCTGCTGCATGGCCATGGTGCTGTGCTGGTTCTTGCGGCGCTTGAGGTTGCTTGGGAACATCGCGAGCTAGTGGGTGTGGATAGCAGACTCCGGAGTTCCAGTTGTACACTCCAAATCCAGGAATGTTTAGGGAGCAAGCAATATAGTAACCGTTGGGAGCGTGAAAAGTGTCCGGGGTACTACAAGGGTGTGGCTCGCCATTGCAGCACAAGGCATGGGCGGTTTGTAGTTCACCACAGACGGGATGAAGCGTGTATTAGGCCACAAGACAATCTCGAGGACTCGAAAGATGAAGAGGGGGATGAATCAAGTGTTCTTCCTCAGGAAGGCGTGGTATAGACCTTTGCCAGTGGAGCTGCAGGTGAGAGTTTTGGGTGCTCATATCGCGTTGTGGGTAGCGGGAGAAAAGATGATGGAACGAGGTATGAGAGCGTGATTATGGATGATTTAAACTCCCTTGGTGTAGAGGTCGCTTGATCTTTCAGTCGCTCCCTGAGTTCGACAAGTGTCTCAAAAGCAAGCCTTGGAATGCGTCTGGCCTTCGAGATTTCACGGTTCATAGATTCTCTCGAACAGCTCTCGGCAAGCTTTGTGCCCCTGGTGGCGAAAAGACCCACGGTTTGCGCGTCGTGCGTGGGGCATGTCTAGAACAGAACTTTCAATCATCATAACAGAGCAAAGGCGTATTGGGTGGATGGACATCGCGATAGCTGGTGTCTTCTCAACACTGAAAGCGAGATATCGCTGTGAGTTTGTCCTGAACCTCAAGTGTCGCAAGGTCGGGTTGATGAGACGAGACCTCGGGAGACAGCCTGCATGAAGGCTGTCACGCTAACAGAAAAAGCGACTAGCCCAAATCCCCCCACACCTCCCACAGCACCAACCTCGTATCGTGATAGTAATTTCAGAGACCATTCAATCATGTCGTCCATCAGGGTTCCGGAAATGCTCGCGGTGAGAAGTCTGGGATGGCGTAGCGTCAATGTCAGCTGCAATGGTCGACGTTCGGCTGAATACGGCGTAGTGCGGAAGCTCCTTTCCCGTATTTAGGCTTTCCTAGCGGACCCAAGCCCGGAAAATGCCAGACTATCCATGGAACTAGAAGGTTTTTGCTTCTGTCCACGCGTTATCATGATTCTTCGAGACTGCTAAAAAGATTCTCCCGTCGCACACATACCCACCGCTTGTACCCTGCCCCGGTGTGGCTGATTCACATCACACTCGTTTCCATTACCTCTTTGGGCGCGTGGGCAGCTCGATCGGGGAGACGCAACAACGATGGTATCGTGGCGGCCGGAGACGAGATTGGAATGGTTTTTCTTTGGCACTACGACAGTTCAGGCGATTACGAATATTACGATACAGACGTTCGTATTTCCCCGCATAACTCACTCGCTAGATGAACTGTCTAACTAGACCTAGAGTCATTCTTGTCACGTACTTGAATTGGGTAAACTCGGTTGCATACCAGGTTCCGATATCTTATGTCATCCCTCTGACCTTGTGTGTCAATTCATTGGGATGTCTCTTCCAAATCATTTTGACACTTGACGCATACCGGATCAAGAACCACATTCAGGTGTTCGTTCAATGCGCCGCCAACATATGCCTTTCAATCTCGACGGTTCTCCAATATGGCGAGACTAGACATGCAGTATCTAGGATTCTCGTTAATCACGACATGTACGGCACTCCATTCGCAGATGTTGATTGGCCATTCTGGAAGAAGATCTCACCTGGCTTGATGGTCTGTACCGTGGTCACATGTGTCAGCAGTGCCATTATGTGCCTGTTAGCGAGGGGCCTATACCGTGAGTTCTCTTGGGCTTTATACCAGCATGTCAGCCCTGACAAGAAGATACAAACAAAATACGCTGTCTACCAGGTAAGACTTGCGTCATCTTCTTTGCCTGACTATACTCACACAAGCACAGATTTACCTCGTGCTTCTCAAGTTCACACCCTACTTCGTCTTCGCGTTCATAATCTTCTACGATTTCATCGACGTCCATTTCCAGGAGCCCGAGTTCTCATTGACGATCTCAATCATCCCGGCTACTCTTGTACATGTGGCCATCGCGGTATATTTTGTCCGGCATGAGCGTCGCATTGGAATGGCATTTGTTTTGGTAGGTCGCTCAACTTCGAAAGGACTGGCAGGCGCTAACGCCCCACCTCACAGCTTCTCCATGCCGCAAATATCGCATACCTGATCAGCAGACTCCTCGTTCTCTATGGGCACTCATTACTTGCTGATACTCTATTGAAGGATGAGATGGTTTTCTATCTCTGCGTAGGGGTGGTCTTCTCGACGAGTGCTCTCCTGGCCGGCTGCGTTTGCTTCTACAACTTCAAAAAGGGACTAAGGCCAATTCTTTTAGGCCAGGTGCAACGCAAACCGCGGGCACATGAGCTTGAAGACGATTATTATGTACAGCGTTTGAACTACAACGTGGTGCCGTTGGCGGACCGAGACTCGCAAAGATTCGCGTTGGATTGATAAGTATGATAATCTATAGTATCTAATAAAATGACATTTTTTTGCGTATCTAGCCGCGCGCTAAGCCCTGGCTCCCGGCACGATCTATTCTCGTGTCTGATGTCCACGTATAATTCTCAAAATTGCTCGCAATTTTTCGCAGGCTTCCACGCTCTTGTCTTCCACCAACTGATCTACGAGTACCAAATGATGAAGACGTTGGGCCTGATCTCTATTTGCAATCAATATCGCGTCGAGGTTACGCAAAGTCACACCACCATATCGTCTCGTGAGTAGATCCCCACATATTTCAATGTATTCAATGGCCGGACAGAACTCGATAAGACTCATGATGGATTGGTCACCAATACTTGGGGCCAAGTCGATTTGCACCTGTGTTAACTGCGCCATATTCGCGGCGAGGTTGGTAATAGACTGGTCGTCTAGCAGGGCACCGTTGCCCACGCGGATCGCGAGAATAGATGAACTAAATGCTGCTGGTGACCAAGCTAGCAGATTGATGTCGGCACTGTTTAGGTTTAGTATGCTAATAATAAACTCAATGACAGACGAAGACAACTTACACTGTGACAGCAAAGCTTGGTTCGAAGATGACCATGCGTATGCCTGTGCGACGCTGTGCCCTATGCCATCGTCGCTCCCAATCCTGAGGACTGCTAAATCTGAGTGTGACAGAACCCTGAAACTCGAGGGGTGGAATGGGTGTGCGTGGATAATACGTTTTGACAACATTAGAGCGTTCGATGTCGTTCCCCAAGCGTGCGGCATCTTGTGCATGTATTCTACTTTCGCTTTTGACCCCGTTGCAAAGCTCATCTTTGGAATCCGCCTCACTGCGGTCGCTCGGTTGTCTTTCGTCTTGGATATGAGTTCCACTCGCGATGCGCATGTCATTATCCTCATCGGCAGATATCGATGCCGATTTTCTTGGTAAACTTCTCGCTACACTAGGGCGGCTTTCTTGTTTTATCGTTGCTCCTGTGTTCCGCTCCACAGGGGCCCAATATCTGGATTCTGTATTGAGGATCTCTTGGTCTGCAATCTGTGCAATCCTTTCGGCTTTGATTGAGGGACGCGCCTCTTCCTCGTTTTGATATCTTTCATCGTCGTCCTCCTCCCCTTCCCCGCCGGTCTCTTCTGGGGAGCAATCTTCTTCATTCGAATGCTCTTCTCCGGTCTCTTCTTCGAGCTCATCTGCTTCTGATTCTTCCTCCTCTAAGATATCTTCCTCTTCCTCGAGTTCATCTGCTTCTGAGTCTCCCTCTTCATAACTACCTAGACGTCTAGTATCAAGATCACCCAGACCGTCATCGCCAGAGCCCTCTGCCTCAGAACAGCTCTCTTCTGGTCCAGTTTCTTCTGACCCAGTCTCTTCTGATCCAGTCTCTTCTGATCTAGTCTCTTCTGTATCACTGTGCGCAGAATTGACTAGAAGTCTAGCGATATCTCGCTCTCGTCGAAATTGATCTAGTGGTGTGCCATTTTCCTCCAGCTCCCGTTCCAATTCATGAATTTTCTGTCGAAGCCGTTGAAGCATTTCATTTTGAAGTTGTATCGCAAGCTGTTTCAAGTCATCCAGCCTCGCTTGCTCTCTGCGCACCAATGCTACCCAGTCTATGCCTACGACATGCCCTCTGCGCCACTTAGTTGCGATATGTTCCGCGCCTGGTATATTGACACCAGCGTTGGACAGCGCCTCAGCTACAGCAGGAGTAAGCGCAATGCTTTGCCGAATCTCTAGTCCGTGTCTTTTTTCGGTGACGCTTCTCATTCGAGCTTCTTCGATGGGTTGATTGTCTAGCCGCAATTCATTCAGCAACGGCCATTCGCGCTGATTTTCCCGCATGTTCATAAAATCAACGAAATAGCCTTTGATACACCCATTTGTGCTAGGCAAGCCGTGAATTCCAACAAACACGACAGATCGACAGTGTTTTAGAATGGCAATAAGTGCCTTGTCTGTCAAATTTGGTGCATATAAGTTGATATCGAGTAGGAGGTGATTCCGTGCAACAATCGCGCGCACGTCGCCGTCTGAGAGATTGCCTTCCCTGTCGCTCAACCAAAGGCGTTTCAGAAAGCCGGTATGAAGCTTTAGCGAAGTCTTCATAGAGCTAATGAAGCTGTGAGTCATGGCTTTCAGGTAATGGACTTCTTCGTCGTCTGAACATACCGTGATATCAGAATGTCGCACGTCAGAAAAACATCATACACTCGGCCTCGCAGCAGTTTCTCTCTCTCTTTTATCCAATGCCATTTATCTGCACTATCACATGCTACGCGCTGGTTCTCAGGTAGTAGTAGCCAATATTTGCGAGTTGCTTCTAACGACATTGTTCGGTGTTGGTAAGTGCGTGGCTTCGAAGGTGTGATGTGGGGGCAGGTCAGACAGTGGGGCCCGGTTGTGTTGCTTGTCGCGCGCGGGGTTGGAGTCAACTTAGTATCGATAGCAGTTCACTAACATGTAAACCGCGCCGTTTCTTCATAGGGGGTTGGTGTTGAGCGACTGGTGACTGTGGACATGTTGAGGTTCCTCGGCCTGCAGGAGCGAACCTTCCCGAAACAGCCGGACCCGTTGGGCGGGGGGTACCGGTAAACTAGTATGGGCCCCGAGGATGCCTGGCCGCAACTGAAACCAAAAAGCGTCTGCACACATCGTGCTCTCGGAACACGAGAGAGAGACAATGTCATTAGCGTTCAATGTGGAATAAGAGAAGTCTGCTCGCTCCCGAGGTCGTACAGAGTTGATGATAGAGCCTGCTGATAAGTCCAGGCTACAAAACGATGATGTCATACCAGCGCTTCCAGGGCGCCATCACCCAATTTGGTCTCAATTGTCGGCACGCTTGCGCGCTCTCGATATTGAAGTGAAAGCCACCTGAAACACTCTGAATATATCTCTTCATTGAAATCGGCTTTGGTCATACACTATCGTCTCTCTTGATTACAGTCCTCATCATAGCATCCTCCTCCTCATCCAAGGCATCTCCTCCATGGGTTTCGGCTGCCTCATAGTTCACTCCGGAGCCATCCTCGTCCAAAGGTTCTTCTTTGATGACGTTCTTAGTCAAGGTGCTTCCGTCAGAACTGCTGCCTGCGTTGGCGTTCCCAGAGGTGTTTTCCATACTTGATGACGCTTCATTGACGTTTGTGCTATTCGTCATGGCGGCCTGCTTTGCATCTTCTTCGTGACGGAGATCGGAAACTTCGCGTCTTGCAACCTTTCGAGCTGGCCGTGCTGATGATGGAGAGACCGGGTCCAGAGTCCGCTTTCTATGACTCTCTGGTTCTTCAGGAATTTTTTCAGCCTCTGCCTCAAGTTCTGCCTTTGCCTCAAACTCAGCCCAAGCTTGAAGCCCAGCCTTGCACCGTCGGATAGCATCCAACCGAGCCTGTTCCAAGTGCACCAAACCCACCATGTCTGGGCCTACAATCTTGCCTTTTCTCCAGAAAGATGCAGCAGGTATGACTCTTAATACTTCAGCATCGTCCTCGGCAAACATTTCTGCTAGTTGCTTGTCGCAAGGTGAGATACCGGCATCTGTGAGCGATTTTATTACTTCAGGGCTAGGTGTCTGCATCTGATCGATTCGTAGGTTCCGTCGCTTTTTGAGCATGCTTCTAATGTGCGCCTTGTCGAGTGGCTGATTGGAAAAGGTAAATTTGTCCAATTTCTTCCATTTGTGCAAGTTCTCCTGCTTGTTCATGTAGGATGCAAAATGGCCTTTGATCTGTCCATCTCCGCCAGCAGGACCACTACCAATTGAAATGGATACGATGTCTGGACAATATCCAAGGATATGACGGATTGAATCGTCAGTTAGATTTTTGTTTATTAGGAAAATCTCGCGTAGCCCGTTGTTATGTGATACTAAATCAAGGATATCATTGTCTGAGATATTGGCTGCACTGTTGGCGATCTGAAGACTGTGTAACCATCCTGTATGAAGTTTTAACGACCTCATGATGTCACTGGTCCAGATGTGAGCGACAGTGTTCGGAGGCCATACATACTTCCCGATCGTTCCAACTTACCTAGAGATGGGCACTTCGTCTAGATTAACACGACGGACTCGGCCTTGCAGTTTGGCTTTCTCTTTGTCCCAATCGGACTCGTCTTCGCAACAAATGGACTCGTTCTCGGAACAGGGTGACAGGCGTAGGGGCTCTGGCGTCAGCGACATGATTGGATTGTGATATCTTCGGCGTGCGTGATTGCAAAAGTGCAGTTGGACAAACAGATGACAACAAGTCGGGTCGAATCCCTATGTATCGTGGAATGGACGCTTCCGCAGTTGAACGTGTGCTAGGATTAACACCTGCCTCACCGTCCTGAATCGTGTATCGAAGCGAACTGAACGCGTTCCCTTATCGGATGTTGGGCAGCTTGGGTTCCAAAGACTTGATGAGCATGATAGCTTTGAGAGGTGCGCTGGGTTTTGCGGCTCACGGAAAAAGGGCGGAACTGAAACAGCCCAAGACTCGCTAGTTGCGGGGCCGTCCACGGGTCTCAAGGCCGAACTCAAGCCGAACGCCACCGACGCGATGATCAATGTCCACACTGCTTCTTCGTCACGCGTGTCGAACACGATTTAGATCAGGCTGAGCCTTCCAAGGTTGTCTGGATTTAAAGTCTTCGTGGTAGCACGCCCATCATTCATCCTCGCGTACTCCAAGAGGGCTGACCTGTGGACAGCCCAGCCCAAGTGATCGTGGGGATCAGACTTGGCCCAACAACACCTGGGCATCATGCCAACTTACATGTGTCAGCGTCCTGCCGTGACAACATCGTTAATTTATATGAATGGCGTAATCTGCTCCATAGCCCCATCTATCTGGTACCGTATACCTTCAATAAATCGAGCCTTCACAGCGGCATCAGATGTTCCGTTGTTTACTAGACGCAAGGCAACGAAACAACGTCGATAGGACGACTGCGAACACACAAAATAAGTCGAGTTTCATCAAGCTACAACTATGTAAGAGCGAACCAATTACTGTCTGAGTACGCAAATACACCCACACCCCACCGGCATTTGTCCACCAACAACATCAGAACAGCTCTAAATCGATAGCAGGTCAGGCCGCCATTTAGTGCACATCCCAGAAACACATTGCAGCCCTCCCTTCTTGTCCGGCTTTGGACAGTCAAGAAGAGGCATCCATTTCACAGGGGTTGGATCGAAGCGGGTCCCGCCACCACTACACTGCACCTGTATTGACAACAATAAGCGCGTGCGCAACCTCGTATAAGATATGGAAGACTTACAATCCAGCCCGAGTTACATTCACAAAGGTAAACCCATGGTTCTGTGCATTTTTCATAACGCTTGGCACAAACTCCTGATCCGGTTTTGAATTCGTAAGCATCGATGGATGTGGCGAGGAGTGAAAGCGCGAAGGTTGAGGTGAGGGATAGTTTCATGACGGCGTGTGTGTCGGGAAGGTCTGAGAGATGTAAAGAACGAAGTGTCGTTCTTGACGCACAACATGCGATTTACCTTGGACACATTTATCATATCTGCGATACGAGGACCGTTTTCAGACTTCTTTCAGGTATCGATTTTTACCGATAACAAGCGCAAAAGGTGCCTGGTAACGTCTGGATTCGGATGCTCGAACAAAGACGACAGTCTTCAGTTCGTCAGGGCTTGCCCTTCCCGGCTCTTACAAACTCGATCTTCAAAGCAGACATCGTTTCACATTTGGGTAGCGGCGACGCAGGGTACTCTTTGCCACATCCCCGTGTGAATCTCACCGTGAGCATACTCCCGAATATATCTTCTCCAATCCATGATATTGCGACCGTATGCAGTACAGCAAGACCATTCGTTGAGAGGACTTGTGAAGGTCCTGGCTACTCATCTAAGAGAGACATGCTGGTACTGTTTCTCCTCTTTTGATCGACAATTTGCCTTCACGACTGGACAGATGGGCTCAATCAAGTCACTTCTTCCCAAAAGGCATTTTTCGATGAAAAGAGGTCTCGTTCCTAAGAAACACATGTTTTAATATACCCAAGTCGCGTCTCATACAAACCTATTATCATTGTGATGTCGGTGGAAGACAGCCGGTGTTGGCACTGAAGAAATGCCCGCGCACTACTTGAGATTTAGTAGGCCGTGTCGCGCTAGCCAAAACGCAAGACGTGTGGGAAAGGACATGCATCATGGGTACACACTACCGGACACCTCCATCGATGCATTCAGTCGGGTTTTGATCGCTCTTTCCCGAATTCTCGTCTAGCTGTGACGTCGCTGCAAGTGCGGGTACGATATGCAGAACCGAGACCCGCATTAGGAAAATGCATGAAGCACGGCTGAAGCTCGTGCTGGTACTTGGACATATTCCACCAACGGCTCTGGAATCAATAGTATTTGTTAATTCTCTGTTCGAGCTCAACGGAGGTTTGGCGATGCGAACTCCTCCGCTCCTTCGTTGCTTCTTCATCGACAAGGCGGGGTCATGTGTTAGCGTCAACCATACCTTGAGCCGCCGCACGATCTGGAGCTACGTCTTACAACCACCGGCTCTTCGATCATCGCTCACAGATACACTACACTGGTAATGGCCAGGCGTGCACCGGTGTAGCTTCCCCTCCAATGGCCGTCGTCATCCCATTGCTCGGTCATGGCCGACGTTTCCGATTGCCTGATGGCGGTCCGGTCCAGCATGCCAGGCAATGCCATTGGCCCGCGGCTCTTCCCTCGCGTTGGAAGACGGAATCCCGTTTAGGACTATCGAAAGCTTTGGCGTCATGTAGTGGCCGAAAGAAGCAAGCGAGGCCAAGCGATGGCGCTGTCGACTCGGCGAGGATGCTATAGCGCGGCCCGCCCCCATATATGATCTGCGATCTGCAGCATCGAGATACCCAGCCCTGGTGATCTACCCGCGCCTGGCATCACATCATCCAGTCGTAAGCCGATCCATCATGCAGTCCAATGCCCCGACAAGCGAGAGCGGCAAGGTCAAAATCCCTCTCATCGACTTGCGCTACAAAGGATCGTCATTGCATATGGCAATGCCGGGTCTGATCTCCTAGGCGGTGCTCATTCAAGCTGAATGCTACGATGGTTACCTCCACCTCTTCAGTCGCCGACACTTGATGAAGAGGTCCCACTTATCTCATGCATGGTTCCAAGTTGCTGCATGTGCCTTTCCAGTAACAGTGCAGCGTATCGAACGGCAGCTGGGATAGCTCCTCCAGTTTGCCAAATGCTCTGAGAACGTTGCGTCATACGTGGGAATATACCTCCAAGCTGCAAGCCACGACCAGCTCGTCAATGCGAGGAGCTGACTATACCGATGGCAGTATGGATGTGCCGCTTGTGACACGCTACCATGGTACGTGGGGCAGGATGCTGGTTGACGGCACTGACAGCATAAGTACCACTTTCCGCTCACCCTCATAGCATATACATCTCAAACATCTTCACATCTCTCTCCATACCGCACATCATCACAATGACAGACACATTCGATACCACCGCCGATATCTCGCCAGAGAGGCTCACTATCATGAAGCTCAAGGCCAGTGGACTGCGCGATGTCTTTTCTGAGCCTTCCTCCCCCACAGGCAACCGATCTTTTTCATTCGCCAGTCAAGCAAATGGTGGCGGCCACAGCTCATCATTGACACGTCGAACGACTCGTCAGACCAGCTCATCCTCTCGTCGAGCAAGCAGCTTCCTCCAGTCGCATCGAAGCAAGATGTCTACAGAGCTCACATCACAAGCTGAGGGCAAATTCTTCGCCTTGATGGACCTCATGTCTACCGCCTCCCGAGAGGCTTCTTCGCTCAAAGAGTCATGGTCTCGTATCATGGCTGAGCGAGACAGTCTCTCCCGTGAGAGGGATGAGCTTCTCATTACCGTCGAGGAGGTGACGGAAGAGATCCAGCGCAAAGAAGCTGAACACTCACATTATGGTCATGAACACGGCGAGAGGAAGAGGCAGGTGGAGAAGCTCGTTCTTGAGCTTAACGCTGCCCTTACTCAAGTGACCGACCACAAGAAGAAGCTTGCCGATCGCGACCGCGACCTGGAGAACACCCGACATGAGCTACACGAACTTCAAAGCTCCATCACGCTCACTCATGGTGACCACGAGAGGACCAGGGCGGAGCTAGAGGCTGCGTACTCCAGGCTGAAGATCTGTGAAGGCGAACGCGATTCCGCTCGATTCGACTCAGACAAGCACCACAATGAGCTCAGGACACTTCTTCGTGAGCACACTGAGCTCAAGAGCAAGTACAACGAGACTACTTCCAAGTTTGAGTCTACTCGCAAGGAGGTCCTTACTCTTACCGACCGTATCAAGATGTTCGAGCTTGAGCGGGACGAACACCTCCACGAGAAGGATCGTCTGCACGAAGAGTTGAAGCGCGCGAAATCTCGCGTTGACGAGACTACTCGCGAGTACACTGAGCTCACTGAGCGACACGACCGTGTGCAGCGTGAGCTTCACAAGCTCAAGGAGACTGTCCGCATCATTGAGACAGAGCGTGATGACCATGCTTTGACCATTGACAACCTCCGCCGTGAGGTGAAGGCCAAGGCTCAAGGTTGGGAGGAGGCTGACGCCCGTGCTAACGAGTTCTCTCTCAAGTACGAGCACATCAAGCGCGAGGTTGTGTCCGTCAAGGAGAAGTTGAGGGACGTTGAGCTTGAGCGTACAGAGCTCCGAGACGCCATCGACCGCTCTCGCGAGGACCACCGTCTCGTTGTCATCGAGCGCGACCAAGTCAAGCAGGACTTCCACGACGAGCACCGCAAGGTGGAAGACGGCCACCGCCGCATCAACATCTTGGAAGACTCCCTCCGCCGCGCCGAGCTGACGATCACCGAGATCAAGTCGGAGATCCACACTCTGACCGAGCGCAACAAGGTGCTTTACCGTGAGGGCGAAGACTCACGCGGCAAGCACGGTCATCTCACCGGCGAGATCAGCAGCCTCCAGGAGAAGCTTGTCATCTTCCAAACCGAGATCACCAACCTGAAGTACGCTCGCGACCGCGCGCACTCCGACCTCAACGCCTGGAAGCACAAGTACGAGGAGATCACCGAGACCATCTCCACCTACGACGACTCCTCCGCTGAGTTCGAGTTCGAGATAACCTCACTCCGCACCCTGCTCAACGAGGCCCGCGAACAGAAGGAACGGGCCATCTCCGCCCGCCACGCCGCCGACCGCGAGCGCGACGAGTACATGGCCAAGTACGAGGAGAAGTGCCGCGAGATGGAGCGTTTCGAAGAGTCAGCCAGCAGCGTCTACCACGCCAGCAGCGGCGGCGCAGCCCGTGGTGGCTCCAAGATCTCCAGGGTAGTCTCCAGCGGTACCACTGTCCACAACCACAGCGCCTCTGGCGGTGGTCACAGCCACGGACACAGCCATGGCCATGAGCATGGCGAAGGGAATTCTATCTTCGCGCACTAGTTACGATGCGGATCGATTAGGATTTCATTGCTGGACGGATTGGCGCATGATGGGTGAGGAGGTGAGCAGACGGAGGGGTGTGTTTGAGACGAGTAGGCCGAGTAGGCCGGGCACGGCGGAGACGAAATTGAGTTGTTGAGTGGTAGGAAAAGTTAAAAGCTGGTATGGGTGGTAGGATAGTACTATAGCCCAAGTGTAATTGTATAGTTTTCCAAGTCGTTTCCAAGATGTCTCATAGAGGTATTCACTATGCTTTTCGTTGACGTGATGATGAAGTGGTACGTAAGGTATATATCTGTCGTCGTGCGATGCACAACCTGTTCAAGTCATTAGCAGTTACTGTGAAAAGCCAGATGAGTTTGTTGGTAGTGTATATTCATGTGTAGCAGGCCGCTATAGACGTCTCGTAACGCAAACGCGAACCCTGTAGTCAAGAGGATGCTGCTAGCAGGCTGAGCACAACCCCGTCGTTCGCCTCATTGACCATATGCCCTGCAAGTAATAAAAGCTTTGTACAGGGAAAGCTACGTGATACCAGAATGAAGATGCTACTTCGCTCGCTCAGCAATGCAAAACCAGAACGGAAGCAGATATGTACCCTCCAGCCAGACAGACACCAGTCGTCTAGCTGAAGATAGCAGCAGCCGCGGAAGGCCTGGGGGGAGTCGGGTTGAGAAGACCATCCTCCTCTTCAACATCGTCTTCAATATCTAGGGGAGGGCTATCGTCGCGGACCACAATGTCGGTGTCGATGGTAGTGAGAAGGGTGTTGCCATCCGCGTCCGCCTCCATCTCGATGTCGTGCATGCTCATCTCAACGTCCTCGTGTGCCGGCTCGATGTTCTCGTCGTTCTCGGGGAGTTCTTCGGGGAACTCGTCGTCGTTTGCCTCCTCGGGTGAGTCTTCGGCGTACTCGTCTCTCTCCTGCTGCTGCAGCGCTGCAACAGCCTGCATGTCTTCCTCGTCTTCAACGAGGTCTTGCTGACCGTTCATGTCGATACCGGCATCGCTGTCCTCTTGGTATTGATCGCGGTCCTGCTCTGAAGACACAAGCGCATCTTGGACATCTTCAACTTCAACGACTACGCCGTCCTCTTGCTCCTCTGCGGTAGGAGACTCGTCGGCTTCGATGAGATCGTGGAGGTATTGGTCGATCTGTGCGACGTATCGATCGGGGATCTGGCGTACGGTGTGGCCGCGCATCTTGCGAGGGGCGAGGGGCTTTGACGGCTTTGTGACTTGCTTTGGAGCAATGACAGCGACAGCGGCAGCGGCCTTGGGCGGACGTCCACGTCTAGAAGTTGGCTTTGGAGCTGGCTGAGGAGCTGGCTCGCTCTTCTTGGCTGGCAGTCGCGTGCGCAATTTGGATCGCATGCGAGGATCGAGGCGGCGAGCGAGGGGCTCCGGCTTGACAGACTTGACCTTGTTGGTGTTGCGAGGAGACGACCTCTTGCCGATGCGAGGGGAGCCAGCGACGCGGTGAAGGTCGACTGCAGCGCGCGCTGGACGGCCACGCTTGGGTGTAGCTGGAGCTTGCTCTGCAACAGCCTCTTTCTTGGGGCGTCCACGACTCTTGGCCGGCGCATCTTCTTCTTCTTGTACAGTGACGGCGTCCTTCTTGGGCCTTCCTCTAACCTTCTTGACTGCTACTACTACTGCTGCGGCTTCTTCTTCGACAGTGGGTTCCGGCGCAGCTTTGGCCTGGCGACCGCGTTTCTTGGGCTCCGGCGCGGCTTCGACGGGCTTTTCAGCTTGTGCTTTCGCAGGGCGACCGCGCTTCTTCGGGGGCTCGGCGACGACGTCGACAGCATCGGCGACATCAGCTTTAGCTGCGCGACCTCGCTTCATTGGCAATGCGACAGGCGCTTCTTCAACCGCGGCGGCGGCCTTGCCGCGAGGAGTACGTGCTTTCGGGGGCATTGCAGGGTCGCGCTGTATTTTGAGCGAATGCGCGATGGTGATTGAGTATCGTGGCGCGTTATAAAAACGCGTTAAGTTGCTTGGAGAAAGTCGCGTTGGTGTCGGTCGGTGGAGTTGCGGAGCGCGCGTGGTGGAGTCTCACTCTCTCACTCACTAGCGCCGTCGCAGTGCACGTGTAGAAAGCCACTAAAAATGTTGCACCACTGGAACGTTGTCTCAGTATGGGCTTGGAGACCTGCCTTCACCTCCAAAAGCTCGTGTTGGGTGATACCTCAGTATCGGTAGTCGTTTCAGCCTGTCACTCCTGGATGCATGCAAAATGAAGTAGCTGGCGATGCGTTGGTAAGAATTACAATATATTACATGTAGCGAACTTGAACCTGCTCTAGGATCAGGCGCTAAATCTAAAGAAGGTCTAAAGTTGTCTAAAGAGGGAACTTTTAGAGATGAACAGAAAAGATAAGCAAAACTAAGACTCCAAACGTTAACCAAGGACTCAAATGCAGTCGTGAGCAGAAGGCAATTTGGTTCCTGAGCGCCGAACAGCAAATTCACACAGCCACCCACTCACTCCGCCTTCTTACTCGCCTTGGTCCTCAGCTTCATGAGAACATAGACCAACGCGTAACTCGAGATGGCAAAGATGACGCAGATCGCCGCGTCCCTCCATCCGTAGTAGTAGTCGTTCAAGTTGACAGTGTACAGGTAGTCGCTACCCCTGGTGTACTGGCACACTCTGCAGTCGGAAGTAGCATCAGGGTTGACGAGGTTCGTGCGACTGCCTGGTCCAGCCATCCACGCTGTCAAGTATTCGGAACATGTCTGGCCAGATGGAGGATCGAACATTGCAAACTCAGACTCGGAGCACTTGATCTCCCAGTCAAAGTCTGTGAATACGAGCAACGATCCCATGAGGTAGTTGAAGGGGTTCATCCAGTAAATCCAGTAGCGCCAAAATTCCTGGATCTGCGCATAGGGCACAAGGACACCGCAGAAAGAGACGAGGACTCCAATGATGAGGGGGTTGACTAGCGAGGCAAATACAGCGTTCGGAGCGTACGCGGCAACGAACTGACCGATACCCGTGTAGATGAACTGATAAATGAGCATGACGAAGAACACGGCGCCTGCCTTGTTGGAGTCCGACGGAAGACCAGCAGTGTAGTAGAAGCAGACGTAGTAGAGAATGGCGCAGATGATGAGGTACGGAATCTCGGAGACGACGAGGCCGGTGACGAAGGCGATCCAAGAGTACATCTTCGACTTCTTCTCACGTGTTTCGTAGATGTCGCGACGGTCGATGAAGAGGGGCTGCAGTTGCGCAATGACACCTGGTGCGACGAAGATGTAGTTGAACAGAGAGAAGAGGATGAGCTGTTGGTCGGCGACGGTGTTCCCAATCTTCCAGAAACTGAAACCAATCAAGAGTGCGGTACCGATGTGAAGGGCGAACTTGTTGTTAACGTAGTCGACGTTGCGGTACATGCTGACGTTGGCCCTGTTGGTGACAATCTTGGTTTGTGTCCAGAGACTCGTCGCAAACTCATGACCGTCATCCGTGGTACCGGGCTCTTTGCCAGCAGCATCGGTGATGATATGATCGAGGTCTTGGTGCATGCGTGCAGCTTCTGGCGAGTCTAGCCAGACTTGGTGCCAATCTTTGCCCTGTGTACCTGTAACCACGTCGATCATGTGTTCTGCTGGGTTGGCACCCGGAGGGCATGGAGCATCGTATCGCTCAAAGTATTCCTTGATGGTAGAAGCGTTGTCCCCGATGTCACCGAAGTATACGGTCTTGCCGCCCTTTGCGAGAAGCAGAAGAGTGTCGAATTGGGCGAAGAGCAGAGCGGACGGTTGATGAATGGTAACCAAGACGGCCTGGCCAACGTCGGCAAGCTTGCGAAGGAATCGAACGGTGTTGAAAGCGGCTTGCCCGTCCAAACCAGCTAGATAGCGTTAGCGATGTACTCGATAGGTAGTGACATATACTTACAGGTAGGCTCATCAAGGAAGATCAAGATGGAAGGCTTGGAAACAAGCTCGACACCAATAGTGACGCGCTTGCGCTGCTCAACCGATAAACCAGCTCCAACACGACCAATCAAGGTATGTTCCAGGTCGTGTAGCTCGAGCAGATCGATGATAGTGTCGACATAAGCCAGCTTCTCCTCGCGGGGTGTATCCCGGCTTTGACGAAGGAGGGCGGAAAACTCGAGTGCTTCCCGGACGGTCGCGAAAGGCTCGTGGACATCGAGTTGCTCGCAGTAGCCTGCAGAACGTTGGAATGAGACAGGAAGTGGTCGGCCGTCGACAAGGATCTCTCCATGGATAGTGCCATCGGTCTTTCGCTGAGCCAGTACATCCAAGAGGGTCGTCTTGCCAGCACCAGATGAGCCCATCAAAGCTCCCAGCATTCCAGGTTTTACGTAGCCGTGAACATTATCCAGGAGTGTGCGGTCACCAGATGGAGTCTTGACAACGTAAGATAGGTTGCGCCAGGTGAAGACGGAGGTGTTGCGCATGAGGTTGGCACTCAGGTCCTGAGTTTCGGTAGCCTTCTCGTCAGCGCCATCGGTTCTGGGGCTCTTCTCATTTGCCTGGGCTTCTTCATCGCCGGGTGTAATAGAGCGTGGGACCTTCTTCTTGTTCTCACGGGGGATCAGGAGAGCGCCTCCAGAGCTGGCCGAGTCATCCCATCGGAGTGTGAAGAAGATTGTGAGGCCCACGAAGAGGAACCACCAGGCGAACAAAATACCGACATTGCGCCAGATGTGGCCCTTGGCGTAAGAAAGACTCTCCAGGTAATCGTCACCACTGACAGAGGTAGCTCCAGGCTTAGCCCCGCCAACACCTGCGCAAGCTTGGTTGACGCCGTTCTGATATTGAGGAAGGAAGTTCGGGATGAGGTTATTGTTGACACAAGGGATGTCTTGACCAGAGAACTCGTTCGCCATCAGAGATTCGAAGCCATAGCTCAAAGGATCAATCCAGTAGATCCAAACGAACCATGGATGCATCGCGGGCTTCGGGATCTGGTATCCGATGTAGAGAATGAGAGCTGTGATGGAGAAACCCGAAACCTTGGAAGCGGCGTCGAAGTTGGGGAAGGCGGCGCCGACCATGCGGAAGAAGGCAGTCATGACGAAGGTGACGACGTATACGACGAACCTGTCAAAGCGTGTTAGTACGACTCATGTGTAAGATAAGCTTCCATCGCCTACCATGCAGTAAAGAAAGCAGCAGCTGTAGCCTTCAAAGCCACCATCCAATACAGCACTACCATAAACATAGTGACTTGGAACAGTAGAATCGGGACATCGGCTGCGATCTGGGCGATACAGAAAGCTGCCGGGTTGTAGAAAGCGAAGTTCTTGTGTTTGGCGAGGATAGGGCGACCGAAGAAGCTGTCCGTAACCTCCGACATGGCTAGCAATGCGTTGAAGAGGAGAGCCAAGAAGAGAGCTCCTCCCTTGACGAACAGACCAGAAGAGGTCGCGGGGGCGTTGTAGAAGAGCGAACCGGCGATCTAAGAGCGGAGTCAGTCATAAATTCGAATACATCTTGTGACACTGCATAGTAGCTCGGAGTGGAATGGTGAGACTTACGAGTGCCTGGAAGAGTGTAGAACCTTGCTTGATGATGAACGTCGCTTTGTCTCCCCAGAGGATCTGGTATTGCCGAGCCACACAGGCTTTCACCTGGTTATAGAACGAGACTGTCATGGGAGATGATGCTGGAAGATGCTTTGACTTGTCTATCGCCATAGCTTCGACAAAGGACTGGGTGTTCGACTTTGCGGCGTCACTTGTGGGATATGACAGTTCTTGTTCCATGGCAGCCTTGATGGAAGACCGTTGGTAGGCCTGCTCTAGCTCAATGTTGTTGCGTGGGAAGCCTTCAAATCCGGATCTGATCTGTCGCTCAGATGGTACTGTCACACCAGTGAGGAAGTCGGCAACGTTCGCACCCTCGCTGCATACGAAGCCCTGCTCTTCCATGAAGGGTCGAGCTTGTTCGCGAGTGCCGTAGAAAACTTGCTTGCCCTCGTCGAGCACGAGGACTTTGTCGAAAAGGTCGTAGATACCGTTGCCTGCCTGGTATAATGTGACGATTGTAGCAATGCCCATCGCGTCTGTCAAGCATCTGAGAGCACGAGTGTACTCTAGAGCAGTGCTTGCGTCGAGACCACGTGTGGAATTATCCTGTGTCATGTCAGCGTCCATCATTGCGGATGCGAAAGAGCTTGTTGTCCTCAGCTTCATGGATGGTTGGTGAACTTACCCAGCAGGCTACGCTGGCGCGATTGGCCAAAGTCTCGATAATAGAGACTCGTTTGCGCTCTCCGCCAGATACACCGCGAACAAAGGCGTCGCCAACCTTGGTGTCCTCGGTGTGAGATATTCCCATAGAATCCATTAAGAATGACTTGAACTTCTGGCGATACTCCTCGGGAGTGGCGGAATCCCTCGGAAGAGTACGTGGGATGTTCAGTCTTGTAGCGAAGTCCATGGTCTTGCCTACTGTGAGCGTAGGGAAGAAAAGCTCCTCTTCGGTGTTGATGACGATGTTGCCGCGATATTTTTTGGCTTCCTTGGCGTCCATCGAGCCAAAGTGCACATCGCCTTCGACTTGTGCGTACCCCTTGCGCTTGTTGGCGAGCATCTTCAGTAAGGTGGTGCATCCAGATCCAGGCCTTCCCAGCACCAGCAGCATCTCGCCCGGCTGTAC
The DNA here is from genome assembly GCF_023758025.1 of Alternaria triticimaculans. NCBI lineage: Eukaryota > Fungi > Ascomycota > Dothideomycetes > Pleosporales > Pleosporaceae > Alternaria > Alternaria triticimaculans. The sequence goes on from NW_026055958.1 coordinate 3,514,360, forward strand.
GCTGCCGAAGCTGTTGTCGAGAATGGTCTTCAGTTCTGGTTTTTGTCGTGACTCCTTGATCTGCTGTGGAATGTTGAACTGGCTGAGCACATTCTCCTGCAAACGTGCGTCTGAAGGCACCACTTTGACAGTGAGCCCGCTCCATGTAACACCAAGTCTTCGTCCATCGGTTGGATCGTTTTGCTGAAGATCCTTCACATCGCTTGCCAGCCTCCATTCATCCACCTTGGTCTTGGCGGAATCGCTGTCTGCACTGTCGTCTTCTCGTTGGATGTTCTCGTCTTGTCTTGATTTGCCGGAAAATGTGCGGGATAGTGTTCGCATGATGTCTTCACCAGCGCCGGAAGGTATGTTCATACCGCTGCTCCTCCTACGGCCCTCCATTTTGGCGTTGATCGAACAGTCCGTCCAGGATTCTCGTCTTTCTGAGATGTGATGATGATAGCGACTAAAGATCGGATCCCGGAATTAGAGGTGAAAGCTTCAAGCAGGTACTACTCAAAAGAATATTGGGGTTGTAGTGATATACATGAGCCTATGGGGACTGCTGTGGGTCCTGATCGATTAGAAAAGTCTAGGGAGAGTCGGGCGTCGACATTAGCGACTCCGAGCTTACTGACGTCGCAGGCGCAATTGCGTGCATTACTTCCTTCAACGGACGAAGCAGGGGCTCACACGAGGCAGGAAGCCACGGGCACCGACTGCTGCGGAACGACTGCATACGGCCAAAATTCGGTCATCTTGATTGGTTCAAGAGGCTATCCAGGCAGCAAGTGCAGATTCGGCAGTCTAGACTGCCCTGATGCTAGATTCAGGGTCAACTAGAGACAAAGTCCCTGCTTCCTGTACTGGGCGCTGTTGTAGCGGGGCGGAGCTGAAATTGGTCCTGATAGCGTTTCTTAGCGGATGGTTTGAGGATCGATTCGGGCTCGGCCGAACGCCTGAAGCACCGAAGAGCGACCCAAACCCGTGAAAACGGTTCCACCAGGGCCTCAATGTGTCGGACATGCTCTCCGCGAGGTTTCAACTAATCGTAAAGACAGATTTGTAGCCATCGGCATGTGGAGGGCCACACTAAATTGTCGATGTGCTCTTAATGCTCGCTGTTCGTACCTTCGAGTGACCGGCTTGTTGTGCGAAATCAGTATCCACACTCAACAGATTGCCGCTTTGCCTGATCACAAATCCTACGCGTTTCGACGCGACAACCTTACTTTCGTACATGTCGTACATAGTACCGTACGTACCGTACATTGCTTGTACGAACATGCGGGCGAAAGGTTGTACCGGTCGCGATCAGGGCCGATTACAGCGTGCGCTCAAGTACCGAGCGATGCGTCATGAATTTGTCGAAGCACGACACCGCTCGCGCGCAAAAGACCGAATACCGATGACGACAGTCAGCAACGCTTACGTGTAAAGACGTTTTGCTGTTCCATGGATGGCGGTGCAGAGCGGAAGTGCGGAATGTGTCTGGAGGCAGAGAGCGGGTTCCGCGGCGTCCGAATTCGAGATGGCGCCAAGGTACTTGGCATTGATTCACTCACCAGATAGCAGTGCACGTTTCAATGCTTTCGCTTGAGATTCAAATAGACGACTAGTCTAACTCACGAGGAAAGTGTTACAGGGTTAGTATACAGTAAGGATCTTTAGATACCGGTTAGCAACTTTTCGTCCCTCAGATGCGCGCGCGCGGACGTCATCGCATGCGACCCCGATCGTCGGGATCGGACGGCGTGCACAGTGGCTGCCGTCCCGTCCCAGGATATGCCCATTGCATACACGCATCCTTGGACGCCAGCAGCTGACACGCTTTGTCGTATACCTTGCACCATCATTGGGCACTCGAACAGCTCCAAATAAAGCGCACCTACCTGAACGCCTGAGGGGTCACATATTGTATACTAAGGTTAGCGGAATTCCTGGAAGATACCGCAGAAACAAAGAGAAGGGTTGTTCACCGTCATCTCTGTGAATGCTGCTATACACTGTCGTCGGCCTCCATATATGAGCAGACAGTGGAGGTTAAGATGCCACTAACCTTGTCAAAGTAAAGTTGCATGCAGCATGCTTTTAAGCGAGCAAATTTGACCAACCCCTCGTTCTACTCCACGAAGAGACTCATCCCATGCCGTCGTTATCTATGCAGACAGCATGGTGGTACGTTCGAGGATATGTAATGTTTTGTGAGCCGAACTTCCATCAAATCACGTGAACCAATCCTTCACTTTGAACATCAGCATCGGTGGTTTAGTGGTAAAATTAGCCGTTGCCATCCATCTTGGACAGTTTCGGCTAGCCCCGGGTTCGGTAAGTTTAGATCGTCCACTTCATTCGATCCATTGTTCTAACAACACGATAGATTCCCGGCCGATGCAACACTCGCTTTCTTTTTGCTGCCACCCATCTGTGTACGACAATACTTTTTGCTCTTGCTTCATCTGAATTACTGCGGGCTGTACCCAGCACATTGCAGAGAGCGCGTTTAAGGCTACAACCAATGCGATCTAAAAGCTCGTCCGCACTAGACAGCTTTACGCCTCGTTTGTGTTAACCGCGCTTTCCTTCTAGTAGGACGTACGGGGTGGACCGAAAAGCGATATAACTTCCAATAATCTTACAATAATCCTATCACCATGGCGTGTAGCAATGTCAGCCCTCTTCTTCGCCTGCCCCGCGAACTGCGCGATCGGATCTTCACATACGCCCTTCACGAGTCAGACGGCCTCATTTTCCATCGGGAAGATGACTACAAGGCATACTTCTGTACCGACTGGCGCCAACCACGGGACGCCAATCAGCTAAAGTACACTTGCTGGCAGCTTCGCTCGGAGACACTCAAAGTCGAATGGCAGCTCAATGACCTCGTCTTTCTGTGCCACCCGGAACGACGCGGCAAGTTTATGGAAAGAACACCCCCTGTACAGCTCTTAGGCTTCCTAGATATGTGCAGTGAAAGTTGGAGACAGCGAATTCGTTGCATCGTTCTGTTGGCTCAAGAACATTTTGGGAACTACGGCAGCCTCTCGGATTTGAGTCGCCACGTCCATGATGTAAACCTCGTCGCCCTCACCAGCGAGAACTATCCTCACATGACCGTGAGATGGCACCTCAATCTTGAACAGAACTCGCTGAGCGATCTTATCATGTACGGCCTCGTAGTAGTACGAGGTCTTCGTGGCAATGTCGTCGCCGTAGAGAATATCCTCAAAGAGCTAGGAATGAAACCCGAGTCTGTCAGAATGGGGTCATTCTTGCAGTCTTGGTGTCGCGAATGGAGGCGCTGCTGTGGTTTCAATGCGTACGAGAACGTACTTCCGGAGCGAAGATTCCGCATCGTTCCTTTCGGTGAGATTATGGACGCAGAAGACCTTCGCATGAAGATGGGCTGGCGCAAGGCTGAAGATGATCCCACTCACTGGGATGCTCCAGGGGCCGTAGGTGCTCACTACTTCGAGAAACGTCTTGCTCTTGCGATGGAATGGGCAAAAGATGGGTTCTAGGAGGATGGCAAAGCATTGTTGTCGATCGTTCCGCGCTTTATCGCAGTCCTTCGTCATGGCTTCGGCACTCAACGATATTTGTAAGATCTAATTAGGTCGCTATCTACTTATTCAGAATATGAGATCTTCTCAGCCTTGACTGCGGCTCTTGGATCGGTCTGGAGTTCTGGAGGGTGTTCTGTCGATTGTCTTTCATTCACCGTATTGTCTTTGTGCACATGACAATGGCTCGTGCGCACTCTTTGTCGGCATTCCAACTCCTACACAACTTGCATTCCAGCTTTTTCTTTACGTGGTTGTATCATCGCCCCATTTCCAAATCGCATTTCCAAATCCACACTATCTCTACACCCCGAACGAATATACTATCACACAGCCTTGATACAGAAAGCTGCAAGCGCTCTCGCTATGTCTCATTACGCGCCTCAAACCACCAAGGCCAAGTCCCATATAGCTCCGCTCGTCAAAATATACGTCTGGCGGTGTCCGAACGAGAGCTGCAGTCACGCCAACGAGACAATAGCTAGCGAGGAGGGCAGAATTAGAGCAATATCGAGTGGTAACGAGCTCCGAGAGCCTATGTGGTACACTAGGAAGTGCGAGAAGTGTAGCGAAGAAGCTGGTAGGGGATGCTGTCTTCTCGAGGTCAAGCTCCTTCCGCCTGAGGATGAAGCGAAGGGGAAGGGGAAGAGGAAGAGGAAGGTGCCAGTGGACGATGACATCGAAGGCAAGCGCTGAGGTGAAATGGCATCTACGCGCAAGCTCGATATATCAATTTTGCTACGTCGACGAAGTGTACGCGGCTTGACTTAGTAAGAGTTGAGAGATTCATCTGCTGGGGCGCCCATGTCGCCTTTAGGCTGGTTGATGGTCTGAGCATGTCATCGTCTGCAACACACGATAACTTCCTTTGTTTTCTGAGCATGGTCATGATGACTGATATCTTACGCGAGATGGGTCAGATCTCAATGTGAACCTTAAACACTTGTATCGTTGAGAACGCGTCTAGATATCCGATGTTCAGGTTCACGCGTCGTGCTAAGCCGCATCCGTCTTCGCGCGTTCTCCGGACGCGCGCAGGCAGGCGCAAACATTTGAACCTCTACTGACGTACTGCTTGAGAGCCAGAGCTATCAACACCTATTGACTGTGATTCACCTGTAAAAACTGGAAGCTTGTGGGGTAAAGAAGAGGGGGCATTGACCCCAACACTCGGTTCCAATACAAGCAGGTAAAGAGGGAGCCATCTCTTGCGGCCCACGTTCACCCTCATTGCGCAGCCGCTGCAGCTCTCAAGTTCCTGCAGCTGATTACGCATCATCGAATCCAGCAGTGCGACTTCCAACGTTATTTCTCCGGAATGGCTCCTCCAGCGTTCGGCGCGGACTCAGCCGACGTGGGATATGTGGCCAAGATGCAATGCCGAAACATGCCTTATCCTATTTGAGTTGCCATTGGTAGGCTAAATGCGCTGCACGGGGCTATGGACACCACTTGCACTCCCACGACTCTCCATCAGCATATCCGCGCCAGCAAGAGTGGGCGATTGTTGTCGTGGCGACCTGTCATGAATCGCTCTAACGATACCTGTTTCTTCGGCAAGGTTGTGGAATACTCAGGCGTTTGTTAGGTACTGCCAACACGGAATGCATCGCGACTCCATCGCACATCGGCATGTGCAAGCGAACACGGGCAATCATGCACAGAGAACGTGGTTCAGGACACCGCCTTTCGGCACATACTGGGAGGGGCCGCTCCTCAATGCGAGACTAGCCCTGAAGCAAGCAGGATGAGCGTTGAAAGTCGCAAGCGAGGAACCAGTGGAAGGGTTCGTCCGCGTTCGCGCAGCGACTTCAAGATGGCATGCGCCTCAACGGGAGCCGCACCTATTCCCGCCTTTCCCGCCTATAACTCACGCCACTCGAGTCAGTAATCTCCTGCCTGAGCGGGCTATCATCCATGGCTCATGACTATTCGCCGTCTTATGCGTGCCCAAGCGATTCAAGCAGCAAGGGCGAGAAACTCATAATACGCTCGATTGAGGCCTTGCTGACGGCCGCTTCCACCAGTAGAGGGTCGCGTCGACATGCAAGGAACCAGATTCAAGCTCGGTAAAGGAGTGCCATCTCATCATGTGTCTTGCCTCTCCTCGGGGCCCGATCCCTGTCTTAAGAAATCCTTCCCCCAGTTTTCATCGACTCTTTCCTATCCGAATTGAGAGAATGAAGCACTGTGCAGAGATGCTGTGCTTACTCCTAAACCATGATCTTTTCAAAGAATCTATGCTTCATATAGCACAACCTACCGAGCGAACGTTTTCTAGCGCACCAGTTTGCCCACTTCCTTTTGCAACGACCCACGACGATGTCTGACCCTAATGCGACACTCATTGAGTGCCGCGCCGAGTACGCGGTTGGAAGTGCCATCATCGCCGCGAGATTCTTCACTAGATGGAAGACACTAGGATGGAGAGGATTCTACTGGGACGGTAAGCTCTGGCTGTACGAAGTACATACGAGACACATACTGACTTCGTACCCCTACCTGTTCAGACTTTTTTGCCTTCACCTCGTGGGTCTTTTTCACCTTGATCTATGTCATGGTGGAGTATCTCAGTAAGTTGACCACCGCAAGTCCCTCGGTATTGCATCAGCCGACTAATACTTCTCCAGACGTAATGGGTGCGCCTATAGCCATGTCACAAGAGCAGCGTGAAGCGCTTCCACCTGCAATGCGGAAGTCGATGCGAGAGGGCGCAAAGGGCATGTTCGCGTCTTTCTACTTCTTGATATTCCTAGTCTGGAGTCTGAAAGGATCTCTCATCATCCTGTTCCTCCGTTTGACGTGAGTTCATCTCTCCTTTGAGAGAAAACAAATGCTCACTTGCTGGCACAGGAGAAGCACTAGGCTCTACTACTACGTCCAGGCCGTAGCCGGTATCTCGGTTGCTGCATGCATAGCCGCCATCATCACGCAGACAACGCACTGTTTGCCCTTGAAGAGAAACTGGCAGATCCTTCCAGACCCAGGCAAGGAGTGTTCAGCCGGCATTGTCATCAACATCGTGATCGCCGTCGGAAACGTCTTGTGGGTATCACTATACAATCCAGTGATTAGAAGCTGACGCATTGACAGAGTCGATGCTTTGCTGCTGGTCGTACCTTTGTGGATGTTGAAAGATGCAAAGATCAGCCTCTGGCGGTAAGTTCACGCGCGACCTGGACAGAAGCCAAAGCTAATCGACATCACAGCAAAATTCGCGTCATTTTTCTCCTCTCTCTCGGTCTTTTCGTTATGGGGATGGCAATCGCTCGCTGTATCCTATCTATCGGCTCCTCTGTTGAGGTCGCTCTTTCCTCAGTATGGGCACAGCGCGAGGCTGTAAGTCACTACTTTTGACATACCACACTACGATGATATCTAATAACTTCGAACAGATAGTATCCATCTTTGCAGTCAACGCACCCGTCATCAACAGCCTGTTCAGAGCCGAGACGTGGAAGACACGGCACTCTTCGGACGGCTACGTATCGAAAGAATCCAACCGATCGCGATCGAACACGGGTACATTGGAGAAGATCAAGAAGAAGAAGACTGGCTTTGAGATCTATAAGATGACGGATATCGAGACGACGATGACAGACTTCGAGACAAGCAGCAAAGAGAGCACAACGGAGCTGTTCAAGGAACCCATGCTGTCTCCAGTGCCTTCACAATGGAGATGTTCGGCGCGTGGAGGGAGTCAAGATGGTCGTCCTGGGAGTAAGAGCATGGTTTGAACGATATCAGGGCGAGATACGTGCCCCTTGGGCTATCGCGACAGCGTGCCGTTTGGCGCTATTCTACGACATATAGCTTTGCTCCGCGGAGAGGTGAGCAAGTTATGCACGGCTTCTGAAGACGCTCTTGATGTCAATAGCGGTTTTATAAATTTAATAGAGACGACACACATAGCTCGCAACTTTCGCTTCCACCTATAACTGCTCGTTACAGCCGACGGCGACTTGATGCCCACGACAGCCAAAATCATCCCACTTGAGCCGTTGAGATTATGACCTGCAAGATAAGGCCAACCCCAGCAATAGCAGCCACGACGGTGTCCCGAAACGAGTCATGGACATGTGTTAACGTACGCTAAGGATCAACTCCCTGAGCAACCCCACATGTGCCAAGCTGTTATTGCCGTCCGCGGTATGCGACATCTCGTGGGATGACTGGGGTTTCTGGGAAGTGGACCTGAAGAGTCGTGAACTTGCGAATGTGTAGTAAACAGCAATGAAGCATGAATCATGTTGACGTTCCTTAAGTACTGTCCGCTATCCGTCCCTTCGGAAGACTATCATCTCATACGCGAAACTAAACATCACCTAACATACACAATATGGCATCTATCACCAGCACCCTAGACGCGATCAGCCCCTTCCAATTCTCCACAGATGTCGAGCGCTTCGAAGCCAAAGAAGCAGCGCGTCGTTTACTGACCCGCCTCGAAACGCCATTCGAGCAAGGCTGGAGACTCTCTTTCGAGACACCCGTGCTCGTAGCTGGTGTCCAGACTATTCTTGATCTCGGTATCTGGAAAGAATGGAGGGATGCCGACCAGAAGGACCCTGGTGCCCCAGTACACTTGGATCAGCTGCTGGAGTGGGCGAACACGAAGGCTGAGCCGAACTTGTTGCGTGGGTGTATCGCATTGCGGAAAAGAAGTGTAATGCTAATTTGCGGACTATAGGAAGGTTCTTGAGACACATTGCTGCTCTTTATGTATTGGAGGAGACGGATGTCGATACCTGGAAGCCCACACCCTACTCGCTTTCTCTCGGCGACACGGTATCGCATACCGACCAGATTATAAAGTGCGGGTACGTACAACCCAAGCCCCCAATTTACACACAAAGGCATCCAACTAACCCAAGTCCAGCATCGACCATACCATCCCCACTGGATGTAACCTCCCCGGCTTTCTCAAAAAGTACAAATACCGCGAACCCATCGACCTCACCCAGCTCGACAACTACCGCGACATGACCAACGGATCAGACTTCTTCGCTACTTGCGCAGCGGATCCGCAAGGGAAGGGAAGTAGTTTCATGGGTCTGATGACCGCATTGCGAAACCATAAGATGGACTGGACGGACGTATACGACACTAAGCGAATCGTAGATGGCGCAGAAATCGAAACCGGGAAGCCGTTGTTCGTGGACATTGGTGGCGCCCACGGTCTCGACACCTCGCGCCTGCTAGACAAGCATCCTGATCTGCCCGCCGATGTCTTGATCCTGCAAGATACCCCAGAAGTCGTAGCGATGCCAATCGAGGACTTGGACAAGAGGATCGTGAAGCAGGCTTACGACTTCTTCACCCCACAACCCCAATTGTATGCGCGCGCCTACTTCTTCCATGCCGTACCGCACGACTGGCCCGACGCGGACTGCGTACGCATGTTCTCGCAAGTCGCCGCAGTGTTCAAGCGCGGATACTCCAAGCTCCTGATCTACGAGGTCGTGTTGCCGAAGAAGGGTGCGACAAACCTGATGACGACGCTTGATCTGCAGCTCATGAACTGTACGAGTGGAATGGAGAGGACAGAAGAGCATTGGTCGCGGTTGTTGAAGGAAGCCGGGTTTAGGATTGTGGAGATAAGTCGGCATCCCAGGGCGGTGGAGAGCGTTATCGAAGCGGATTTAATGTAGTTGTGAGCTTGTCGCTCCAGATAAGTTCAAACTTCAAACTTCCATGCCAGTTGAATGCATACCCTAATCGCATGATTTTCCCCATGCAGCCTAGCCTCTTCAGTTCTGCTTCTACACTTCCTGTGGAAATAGGAAACACAATGGTGTTTAATGTCAATGGCATGTACATGGTTTCGCACGAGACCATGTGGCAGGTTTGTATCAATCCGGCACCAATTTTGGAAACGTCGAATCGACCGTGCTGCTTGTCGTAGGGTAGGCGATTTGTCTCCGAAGTGAGAGCGTAGATATAGATCATGTTGCGGATTTCGCCAGGCAGGGAAAGAAAGGGTGATGCTGAGACGGCGGCTTGGTGTGCGGCTGGAGTGGTGTGGGAGGAAACCGGGCCCAGGATCTTGAGGTGAGTTTTTGGTGGTCGTCTTCTAGGCTTGGAGACCTTAGACGGATTTTTGAAGGAAGATCGTGTGGTTGTGGAGGGGTTGTGGCCGTCTGGCTCAGAAAGCTTGGTTGTGACTGATGACTTCTGGATGAGCTTTGAGGCATACGAGCCCTCCCTCGTCGGACTGTTGCAGGATGTATGCATGGTACTGAGGAAGTCGATGTGTGGTGTGATGGTGATGGTGTTGGAAAGAGGATGATGTAGGCTCTAGGGTTATATTAAAAATGTCAAGAGGTGAATAAGAAGTTGCTTGTAGTCTGCAACGAGCAATATTATTATGCTATTGTTGGAGTTGGACAATAGCATTATGGGTCGCTGCTCGCTACCATACCGCGGCGACCACTTCACCTTCACTTCTGCCACTGTCATTGCCTACAATAGTCAGCACAGACCCTATTACGGCACTCGAAACGCAATACTAACAATATGACTGGTCCGAACACATTTCGTACTTGGCTTGCGCCCGCCCTCAAGGACACTCCAGGCATGGCGCCATACATACGCAGCCGGCAACTCGCAGTGAGCGCGCGCGTCTTGAGTTACATATCCATAGTCGGCTTCTTCAAAGCGCCACCGCGCTCTTCTGGCCCGCAAACGTACTCTCCTCAAACTCGATCTTCGTGATATGCTGGCCAGGCACAACGATGAGTCCGACGTAGCGACTGTTCCAAGCGACAGATGCAGATGGATTTCCCGACTCTTCTACAGCCTTGCGAATCGTCTCGGCTGATGGCGCACGGTACTCGTGTGCGAGTGCAAGAATGACATTACGGTCCTATACCAAGTTAATACAGCACGACTCCCCACATGTCATGACCTCGTACTTTGTCTGTGCATTTCATCTGGCCTCCGAATACTCGCCCATCACTGGCGTGTATGCGCAAGTTCTTCCCGATGAACTGGCTCAGCCAGAAGGTGGCTTGCTCGTTGTCCATTTTGGTGGTCTTGTTCGCTCGAGGGAAGAGCCAGCTGTAGCGGTTGGTCCTCCTAGGGGCTAACATTTCGCTTGCCGGGAAAGAGGGACCGCAATGTGGCTGTGTAACACCTGAGGCTGGAGTCGTGGCTGCCTGTCGGAGAAAGCGAAAGTGCCGCCGACGTGGCTTGGCGCGTTTGACGCGTTTGCGCCAAATTTCTGGACTTTGCCCACGCCATGCGACCAGGGCATTCAGCACACACCATACCATGTATTCAATACGGCGGGGCTGCCAATCGGCACTGTTGCGATCAGACAACATCTGCCTCTATGCCAATGGCTCAAGACGCGCATTCTCGCGCACTGCGGTGAGCCAAAGAGGTCCGCATCACTCCCGAATCGCCTTCGTATATACACTCTACTAATGCGAACATCAGGCGCTCTCCCCAATTTCCTCCCACCGTCTTCTCCCGAACTATCCAAGCTCCTATCGACCTTCAACTCCCAAATCCTCCTCCCCGAACACTTGACCAAAGAGCAACAGAAGCTCGTATACTCGCAAGAAAGCCGCGCAAAACTCGAAGCCGAGCCTATAGAGATTACCTTGGGAGAGGTCACCCTGCCTCTTGAACACCTCGACCGCAATAGGCTACCGAATCGTTACAAGCGGCTCAGGGAGATTTGTAACCAAAGCGAAACCAAGGAGGACTGGGAGAATGTTGTCAGATGCTTGGAGGGATTCCAAGAGGCCGGGATCAAGGTTCACTGGCAGTGGCAGGAGCTCGTTATCAGGAAGTTGAACCTTGCAGGCATGCAGCATCTTGTTCTGAAGGCGTTGCAAAGAGCAAAGGAAACCGGCGTCAAGCTGAACAATTACGGTGTTTTGCGTGCGGTGTTGAGAACTGTGCACGACAAAGCGGCTCTGGCCGATTGGACACAGGACGATACAATCAAGGCGCACAAACTGGCGAAGCAAGTGGTGGAGCTCATGGAGGATGAGGAACACTATGTAGGCAAGAGACCACACGGTGTGAAACCGCGCGGAAAACCAGACAAGTTTGCCGAAGGCGACTACAGAGGGAGGCCATCTGTGGTTGCGCTGCCGACAGAAATGGCTGCTGTACTCGCCGACAGATACGGTGGAGACAAAGAGGAGGTCAAGAAACTTTCTAGCCGCCTGGTCCACGCGTTACAGCAGAGCGGATACACGGTACATCTTCCCCCATTATTTTTCTGCATATGCGGACCAATACTGACAAAACATTACAGACATCACTAGATGCTATATCTAGAAACTCCGACGCGAGAGCTGCTGATTTCGTAAACGTCACCAAACTTTTGGAACACATTACCGACCACTGCTACGAACTTCTTGAGGTACTTATCATATGGAACGCTCTTAAGACGTCTCGCAAAGTGCTCGGCGCTGAAATGCCCATGTCAGAAGAGGCACAGACGTTCGAGACTAGAACAAAGCTAGTATTGATCGAGGGTGTACGGTCGCTGGACGACATGTCCAAAAACAAGGAGGGCAAGCCGCTGATGCCGGCATATGTGCGCTACATCAAGGATACTGTTCAGAAGACCCAAGGAGAAAGTTACGCATAAGAGGACTGGGCGTCAGAGCCAGCGCTGTAGTTGAGAAGCTGCTGTGTAAGCTATAGCATGTATCATAGCACTGGACGAATAAGGGCCGCATCTTTGCCAGTCTAGAAATGTAAATGTATATCAACTCGAAGAGTACCCAGATCACGATCCTCTCCGATGGAGATCGTATGTCGCCAGTAGATCGCGGTCATCGAAGACAGAGATGTCGTAATATGTTGTTGAACAAACGTCATGCAGGACGGCAAACAGCGTGCCCATTCATTCCATCCCCATTGACCCAGCTATCTGACTTCCCCATAGAAGATAGCGCACAGCCGCACCTATCCGCCCATCACCGACGCACCCTGCTCAAGTCACATGCATCGTGTGGCACCAGCAAACAGCCTCGTCGCTCCTACCTCGCTCTTACCCCGCCCCCGCTTTTGTGCCTTATAGCCTGCGTGCCCCGCCACCTTTTCTTCCCTTAGCCTCAATCACGCCATATCCGCCAAATCAGCATTCACCACCATGGTCCAGGTACGCCCCAGGATTTTTATATGGGTTTCCTAATGCGGTAGACTATGTCGATATGTAAACTGGATTTGGTCGAGTAGGGCTGACGATGCGCTAGAAGCTTGAGTACTCGGTTGAGGAGCCGCTGAATCGCGAGCCGGAGCTTGAGAAGCTGGTTGAAAGGTACGTCTAGTGTTCATCGCATGTGAGGGTGAAGGAGACTGTGCTGGGAAGAGACGATGAGAGGCGCTAGTAGGGGACCAGCCGTTCACGCACGGGTGACGGCGTCCTGACGGTGGGCTCAGTCGATCATGACCCTTGGATCCAGGATACCCACAGTCCAGTGTCAAGATCCATACGCAGCCACAATACTAACACAGTGAACAGCTTCATCACCAAAGACGGCTACGACCGCAATCACGGACCCATTCCCCACATCGATGCGAGCACACACAAAGTCTCCGTCACAGGACTCGTCAACAATGAACTTTCGCTTTCTATCGCAGACCTCGAAGCACTTCCGCAACACACCGTAATATGCGCACTACAATGCGCCGGAAACCGACGTCACACCATGCGTACAAAGTTGAAGGAGGTGTCCGGAATTGACTGGTTTGATGGCGCAGTCATGAATTGCAAATGGACAGGCCCCCTGCTCAAAGATGTTCTGGAGAAAGCTGGTGTCAAGGTCGATGAAAACAAGCTCAGCGAAGCGCATGTGGCTTTCTCGTGCTACCAGACGCCTACCCAAGACGACGAGTTCTACGGTGCCAGTATCTCACTATCACGTGCCATGGATCGTGAGAGTTCGATTTTACTTGCCCTACAAATGAACGACAAGCCTCTTCCACCAAACCACGGTGCTCCGGTCCGCGTCGTCACTCCTGGTATCGCTGGAGCGAGGAGCGTCAAGTGGCTTGACTCCATTTCCGTCCAACTGACCGAGAGTCAAAGTCACTATCAGCAGCACGACTACAAAGTCCTACCTCCAGAGGTCGATTCGAAAGAAAAGGCGGAGGGGTATTGGGGCCAGGTCGATGCACTTCAAGACATGCCGGTCAACAGCGTCGTTGGAATTCCCAAATCGGGTAGTACCGTGCAGCGAGACGCAGATGAGACGATTGAAGTCAAGGGTTATGCACTGCCTAGTGGAGCGGATGGACCCATTGTCAAAGTCGAAGTCAGCACCGATGGAGGATCAACATGGACAGAAGCAGAGTTGATCAAAGCATACGAGGGAGAAGATGCCAAGGACGTTGAGCTCAAATGGGCGTGGGCATTATGGAAGGTAAGGGTCAAGGTTGAGAAGAGCAAGGATGTTGCGATATACAGTCGGGCGACAGACAAGAGCGGCAATGTGCAGGAGCAGTGCCCGAAGTGGAACTTTCGCGGCGTGGCGTATAATGGGTATGGGGAGGCTTCTGGTTTGGAGATTGTTTGAAGGTAATAGTAGGATGGCTGGACGGACGGACGGACGGACGGTGTGGTAGATTGGACTGATTGTGTGCTTTTGGTATCCATATGGCAAGATTAGCGCGGCCTGACTTTCGCCAGCGATACAAGTTCAACCTTGTAGCATCACGAAACCCTTATCGCTTGTAGTGCCATTCTTCCTGAAAGATCCATGATATCTTTATATGAACATGAGTTACAGATACCCAGCACCGCAAAGACTCCTGTTACGCTATGCATCCATTATTCGTGATTTCCAACCTTCTCTCAAATCCATCACAGTCCCAGACTCTTCCGCACATTCGTCCTTACAATCTTCTCATACTCGTCGCGCTTCTCCCGCCACATGCGCGCCGCATCCACGTTCGCTGGACTCTCGTCATTCGGCTCCGCCAACATGCTCATGACGCTTATCAGGATCTTCTCGACACTTTGTATAGGTGACCATCGTTCCGAGGCTTGTTCGTAGTGCATGGGGTCTTCGCCGGGGGCATGGAGGATGGATATACAGACTTCGCCGTTGGGGTATACTGTTGGTGGTGTTAGCTTCAGTCCTGATAACTCATACTTCTCGCTTCTCGCTTCTCGCACACATGAATGAAAGTGTCTAGTGCAGGATCGCAAGCATGTCCACATTGTCAAACATACCATTTGGATGCCACATCTCCGTCATAAACTTCATCTTTGGCGGCGCAAGCGGGTAGTCTTTCGGGAACCGGAGTTCAGCGGGGAAAACGCCGCCTTCAAAGGGTGTGCCTTCGGGTCCTTGGATCAGCGCTTCCCACACGAACATGTCGTCTTCGCTGACCGGGCCAGCGGTGATGCCTTCTGGCGGGTCGTTCGAGAGCATGCGATATTCTTTGAAGAGGCGCTTTGAAGCTGAGGACGCCATATTGTGTATCGGTTGGAAGCGGGGGTGTATGGACGGGAGTGAGGGGGGTCGCTCGTGTGCGCGGGGTGGGTTTGGGTTGCAGAAGGTCGGACGGAGTCTTGGTCGCGAAGTAGGGGTATCTGTTCGGAAGCGAGTTGTAAAGCGCGCTGTGCTCCAAGATCTGGTGTCTGAACAGAGAGTGTGTGTCTACTGTGGTTGAGTGAAAGCGTTCCGGTCGGTGAATGACGACGGTTCCGACACGTCGGCTTTGGAGACGCGGTTTAGCGCCTGGGCACGTGCCCAATTCCTTGCTAGCCACGTGGGCAGGTACACACATGGCAAGCACGAAGAATTACACCTGACACAGTCATTGTATGCTCCAGGGTTTGTAATAACCGAAACTGTGGACGTAGCCACCTGATCAGGGTCAAGCTGAAGCCTTATATCAGAAATGGAGTATTTATTACAAGTAGCAGGTATCATCTATCGCTAACCAAACACTTCAATCATGAACCTATACTCAAGCTTCCTACCCTCGTTCCTCGCTCTCGCACTCAGCATGCTACACTGATCGGCAATCTGCTGGCCTATGACAGGAGGACCGCAGAAGAAAACCCCAATCTTGATCTCATCATCTTTGTTGCCATCCTTTTCGTTCAGACGATCTGCCAGTACCTTGCTCATATCGTCGTAGTGTGCCTCCATAATACCCCGAATGTCGGGACGTCCGAAATGTGTAGGGTTGACAAGACCAGTGATGGGCGATTGCGGGTGCTCATCTGTGCGATGCTTTTCGAGCAACCAGCGGAATACGTGTTGGGAGATTTGTTTGCGCTTCTGCGTTACGTAGGTGTTGATGCGGATGTCGAGATCTTCGCTGTTTGGTTGCTGACGGAAAACTTCGTTGAGAAGATCGGAAAACCAGAGGAGGTTGTTCTTGTCGCGGACCATCCAATGCAGGTCGACTCGACGATGGTTCGTGTACGGCGAAGGCTCTTTGGGGGTTTCGTCGGGTGAGGCTGGGGAGTCGTTCGCAGACTTGACGCGTTCGAGCTCGTGGTGTTGGAGATCGGTCAATACACCAGAAAACGGCGTTATTCCAATACCAGCACTATAATATGTTAGAAAGGTTGGGGTTGAAAGGGAACGTTAGCGTACCCAAAGACCATGCTGTACTCGAAGTCATAGAACCGCTGAGCTGGTGCACCGAATGGTCCATCGAGACCGATCTTGATAGTCTTTCGTCCGCCTTCTTTGGCCAGATCGCGGAGCGAGTTTGTCCAGTCACCGTCTGCTTTGATGTGAACTTGCATGGTGTTGTTGATGCAAGTTGACACGGTAAATGGATGCCACTGGAATCGTGATAGCTGCGGAACCTGCACAAATACGTATTGGCCAGCTTTGTAGTCCCACGGGCGAGTCTTGGGTACTTGCGCGGTAATGGCAACAGTCTCGTCATCTAGTAATTCAAGATCCGCAAGGATAGGACGGAAGCTTAGGATTAAGCGCCACACACGTTCGCAGAGAACCATGAGAGTAGGGAAAGCGAGCCAGTAGCCGAACATGGGCCACTGTAGAAGATGGGCAGTGCCGTGCGCCATCATGAAACCGATAATGGGAAACATGAGTAGATGAGCTAGCTGGAACACCTCGTAGCTCCACTTTCGTATCTGGGGCATGCTCATCAATGCGAGGAGATAGAACAAGCCGAGAGATGTGAGACCAGTCCACCCTGGCAATGACCGAAGGTAGTCAGTGTATGAGCGTGGTACAGCGTCCTGTCCGATAACATTGGCAACTGCATTCTGTCGATTGGGCTTGCTGCCGAAGACAAAAGAGCCGCTGAGGTGGCCAATGGCATGTACAGTCGCGAATAACAATGCGACTATAGACATCTTGATGTGGAAACTCTGTGACAGGTCCCAGTTGATAAACCTGGAGATGAAGTAGAAGCGCCGAAGGAACGTCGAGAGCCATCGCGACATCGATAGGATAAGGAAGAAGAAGGTCGGGTACAGCACACCGGCGCAAGTCTTGGATAAGACAGCCCCCCATCCGAACGCAGGCGTGTACTGATCGAAAGTAAGGTACTTGACGAACTGCCAGACACCAAACCCTATCATCAAGGCCAGCACCAGACCAAGGAACATTATTTCAGGTCCTTTGACTGCCCAGTAAGCACGCGCACGTCGGTGGAGGGGCACCTGCTTCAGGTAATCATCCTCGTCTTTTGCTTCTTTCCGGTCTTGCTCCAAGGACGGTATCTCCCATGTCTTGACAGTCTTTGCGAAGGTTTCTCGGTTGATGTGGTCGTCTCGTGTTCCGATGACATTCCTGAGGAATTCATGCCGAGCCTCGTCGCCCCGAGATCCATGGTGGAGGTTATGTGGTTGCGCTTTGGGTGCTATCTCCTTGTGTACTTGATCCAGCTTGCGTTCCAGCTCCCAGTAGTCGACATTTCCATCTTTGTCGTGATCGAGATCGTCAATGAACTTCTTGATTTCGTCATCCGTAAGGGACTGTTGCGGAGCCATCGACGTCCGAGGAGCGCTGGGATAGGGTATGATCTGCTTGGGAGTAGGTGGTGGATCAGCTGCCACATGTGGCTCAACGGCAACGATAGCCTTTAAGGCTGCCCTTGGTCAGTTCCCTGATCAGCTCATTTGTTTGTTGATGGTCCAGGCACGTAGGCCAAGGCCTTGCGATGAAGTGTCGCCAATAAGAAGAATCCAAGGATGTGATACCAAGGCGACAAGAGGACCCAAGACGGAGTTGGCGCCGGCGGACGCAACTTGTAACCCTGGCGGAGCGGAACCTGCTTCCCATCGCACTCTCCGCCTGCTGCACAGCCACTCAGCGGTACGACCAAGACTTCCGCCCAGGTGTTTTGGGTTCTGATCATGCAAGCTTGCGCGTCAGATAAGGACATGTGGAGGAGGTCCTCAGCCACGAGTTGCATTGGCATCGCCGCATCCGACGTCGAAAACAAGATCTAGAACCAAAGGTCTTTTTGTGCGCTATGCGGATGATAGCAGTGGTGGCATGGCATCTTCCGTGGTTTGTGCAGCCCGTCCATGAGATCCCTCATATGACGACCTAGTTGCGATTGCGACATTGATGGGATCCGTGATCGTCCCGGGTTCAATTAGATCTTCATAAAGAGCGCACAACGGTTTACAAGACCCAGAAGAATGAAGACGCGCTGAGGGTTGAGTGGCACGGTCCTGGTGTTGCCCAAGAAATTCAGGCTTGGCATGGAACAGTCGGCACGCGCGACCCATGGCTTCGTCATTGTGCTTTTTGCGCAACGCGTACCGCAATCCTTCACCGTTGTGTGATGGCCGAGACATTTTGCAAGCACCTCCAGATCGACCCACTCTCGGAAGCGTTCATATCTTCCCGCTTTTAGTCAGGGTCTTCTCTATCTGGCCTAAACGCTGGGGCACGACGTCATTGAAGCCCTGATGTGCCGTCTTTTTACTAGAGAACGAGTCGCCCTGCGCGCGTGGGCTTGCTAAGGCCCCGTAATCGACGATGCGTGCTCCTCTTTCT
Source organism: Alternaria triticimaculans (assembly GCF_023758025.1). NCBI lineage: Eukaryota > Fungi > Ascomycota > Dothideomycetes > Pleosporales > Pleosporaceae > Alternaria > Alternaria triticimaculans. Next base: position 3,532,883 of record NW_026055958.1, read on the forward strand.
TTGCGCCACGAGATGCATCCACCCGAGCGTCCTTGTTCCCACGCGTCCAGCATCCTTCCGCTCCCTACCACGGAGCTCCCTCCGTCTTCGTGTTTACAACGACAATCTTCAATATGACCACCATGACGGACGCCAGCACTCCCAGCCCAACTGCCAAGACTGGCTCCTCGATACAGCTCACCCATCGCAATGATCGCACCTTCCTCATGGCGGTGGTCCAGTCTCTGGTACGACTGATGCGAACGCGCATCAGCAACCGCCAAGCAGACCACGAGGAAGGGTCAATCCGACTCAAGCCAAAGCAATCGAACCTCTCCCAGTGTACCCTCCACGAACGAACTGTATGCGGCATACACATTTACGATGTCATACCACCCAACAAGGCAGAGAAGAGCTCGAAGAAGCGCATATACTATTTCGCTGGTGGCAGTTGGCAGGAACCGCCTTCTCCACAGCATTACAAAATATGCGCGAAGCTAGCCAAAGAAATGTCTGACACCTCCACATCGATTGTGTCAACACCTCTTGCGCCCAACGACCCCGCGCACAAGTCGTTCCCTGTCTGCCAAAAGACATACCGGGCTTTGATGGCCGAAGCGGAAGAGGCTGGAGAGAAAGTTATACTGGCGGGTGACTCGTCGGGGGCGAATATTGCTCTGTGTCTTGTGCTAGAGGCCCTACGGGAGGACAGCGAGAATGAAGGCGTCGAGATCAAGCATCTCCCACACCCCGTCGCCATCATGAACGTGTGCCCATCGACCGATTTAACTCGCGAAAACTCCGATATCGATAAAGTGGCACCTCGAGACCCTCTCCTCACACCCAAGATCATCAGAGCGACAGCGAAAGCATGGCAAGGAGACTGGGACGCCGCCGATCGCCGCATATCCCCTATCAATGCCGACATTTCACTACTCGCGAAGAAGGGCATCAAGGTGCATGGAATAACTGCTGGATGCGATGTGCTGAGCCCGGATGGCGTCATCTTTCGCAAGAAGTGCGAGGAACACGGTGTCATTGGCGAGTGGGTTCATTGGGAGAAGCAAATGCACTGCTTCGTTCTGACCATGCCGTACGGACTGGTCGAGGCAAAGGATGCCTGCCAATGGATCGTCGATGTTTTGAAGAAGGAATGAGTTGGGTGACGATGTCTTGTGTCCGAGTAAGAGATACCCTTGCTTTCTGTGCGTGCGACCGATTTAGGTATAATAATATTACAGCTTTTTAGCAGATCCCCAAACTTGCAGATCACCTCTCGCGCTTTCATACACAACTTCATGTCATACACACTTTCCTTCTCTGGCCGCGCGGCTCCATACTCCACGCTACCCTACCAACGGTCCATCATCCGGCTCGATCGATCTCAGACTCGGCTCCCGCGTTGGGCAGGATGTGCTTGAGAAGGCATTCCGTGATTCGGTGCCGTGCGCTCGCCAACATCCTGCAAGGCATAGCTGAGCGTGGGTGAGGACGGTGTTGTTATTCGACCACCTGGCAACGCCTTCATAGCGGTTGGATCAGCAACGGCGCTGTGGAACATATGGCTTGCGACGATGTGCTTCGGTGTTTGAATGGGTAAGTTCCTAATCTTCAGCGCGTCTTCAGGGCCCGAACGCCCGCAAGTCCCGGGTTGTCGCGTGGCCCTCACTCTCCACCAGAGTAAGCTCATCGACCGAGAACCTATATTCGTCTTTCGCTTTCCGCGGCTTCGAACCACTCCCGAACGTCACAACCTCATCAGTCATATCCGGTTTCGACCTTTTCCGCCCCATCTCTACAAACTCGTCGTTGTTCGGGCCTAGGAATCCTAGGTCCACAAGCCGGTTTCGCACTTGGGTCTCGGTCTTCTCATCGTAGAAGTAATGACCGGTCCTTACGAGGCTCCGCTGCATAACTAATTCAGGTGTCAGAGTTTTCCTGGTACACTGTTCGCATATGTGCATTACTTACTACCCTTGAGCGTTGGTATCGTGGCAGCGATCAACGCAAGCTCGAGTTCCAGCATCGACCACAGTGTAGGCGCGACTGTCATGAAAAAGGTGTCACCACCTGGTGGTATCATGCTGGCCTTGACAGTGCGTAAGATGGCGAATGATGAAGCGAACAGTCCAAGGCCCATGAGAATACCAAGGAAGATCTTTTCGCCACGCGGCCGCTGTAGTTTCCGAATAAAGGTTATCGGTATCAGCGAGAATACGAGGTCGGTCGAGATATGCACAGCGCTCGCCGCAACGATGTTCCCAACGATGGCTTCTTGTGGCAAGCACTCCACTTTCTGCGTCAAAAAGATGGTGGGATCCCAATATATGCTGAATGGCCGGCATTGCAGAAACTGAAACAGCGTCGAGGTTATAGTCGTGAGAATGAGTAGCACGATCGTAAAAGACAGGAAGATGCGCCAGGGACGTGTCTGCTTAATGCGGAGCAAGAGAAGGGCGACTGAGATTTTGACGAGTCCAATGGAAAAATTCCAGAGAGCTTGGCAATAGAAGACGAGTCGCATGGCGGCGAGACGCGAGTCTGCCGAGACATATTTTGTTCGCTGGCCGAAGCCATAGGAACATGCTAGGCAGACGATGACATATTTTGCTATCGCAAGGACCTGTGGATATACGAAGTCAGTGCTGCCCTCGTTGGGAGTAGATTCCGCCTTACCGTCGCTGCAACCGCCGTCCAGTCATCCATGTGCAGATTCCAGAAAGGACGCACTCTCGACCAAAGTCGTGCAGAGAGTAGCAGGACAGCGAAGAGTGTCAGACTCCCACATACACCGAGAAGAAGAGGCGCCTGGGTGTCGTTGCGCTCAGGACCGGGCATCAGCTGTCTAGATCGCAGCTCCATATCGCAAGAATAAAATAACGGAATAACGACTCCGCGACAGATTAGAAGAAAGAACTACCCTCAGACGCAGCGTTCACACCTCTCCTTCCTATACTACTGCACCGACTGTTTATCAGCATTCTAGCCGCCATATCCCGTCATCACCATCGCATAAACAAGCCTCGTCCCCAATCACACGACCCTTACTTCTCAGGCTTCCAAGCCACACGATCATCGTCTCAATCGCTGGCTTGGTTGGCTCGCATTCTGGCGTTCGCAAATACTGCCCTGTTGGCATAAAGTCGCCGCGTGTCAGATGTGTTTCGCGTAGTCGCTTTCATCCTTGTACCCCACAAACTTATGGTCTCGGATGTGATTCCGAGTTCTGAGGGTTATGCAACTGTTGGTTCGTGTTTGAGAGCGGGGGGAGAGGTCAAATCAGTTGGTGGCGGTGAAGTCGGGGATCCAAAGGTGAATGAGTGATCAATGGTGCGGGCCCAGACTTCATGGACGAACGCGTGTCACCAGTACCACAGTGCAGTCCAAAGGACCTTGATGGGTCGAATCCATCAAAAATCGTCGGGAGAGGATTGAAGGCCGGTAGGTCTCGCGTTGCGGCCGTGACGCTATACGTTAACTAGGTACATGGGTTGGTCGCGGTCCCGGTTCCATTATCTACATATGTAGGTAAAACCACGAACTTCTTGAGATCACAATGCTCTCGCAATCTTTTAAGGCTCGCAGATCCATGTGAATTGCCACCACGAATGCTCGTCCTCAACTACTGTTTTAGGCGACACTAGCTAGATAGGTCACCGTGGCAGGTTGAGCTAGGCCTAGGTACCTACCTAGGTAAAGTGAATGCGCTAACATCGCCTATCCTGGGCAGATATGCCTGACAGTGACTAAACGCAGTGGTAGGAACTCATTCGGCGGCTCTTGTGCCTGATTAGACGGTCGCTCAACATCACCAATAGTTCACGGGTGCCATTGGTGCGAAGTTGCTATCGCAAGAGCAGGCAAGGTTCGCTTCCACCCCAATCGCCTATGTCGAACCAATCGGTCGCTGACCCCACCCTCCTCCCAATCTATCTTACCTCAGTGTGGCTGCCCAGGCGCGACTGCGAGTGCGCGCCCACGCGATTACGGCAGCCACGGCGCTTTCTGACTGCGCAATGTCGTGTCGCAAGGCTGAGGCTGGCAAATATAACACCAGGCTGACGCCCATTTTGGAGCAGCTATACATCGACTCTTTGAGAGCCTGCTGCACCTGATTATCGCCGCCTCTACGGCTAGATTCTTTCGCACGTCGACAGGAGTCTTGATACAGTAAATACACTCATGGCGTCACCTTCCGACCCAAACAAGCTACCGACAAGTGCAACGAATCATATAGCGCGCACCGGATTGACTGTGCTTGCATGCCCTCCCAGAGATGAGGACTGTTTGGTCGAGTAAGCTTGATCTTTTGCCCCAAAGGGAGTTACTGACACTTCCTGGCTAGTATCGTTTTTGTGCATGGCCTGCAAGGTCATCCGAAGAACACTTGGTCGACGCAAAGTCGCCAGCCTGGTCATGAAAGCCTAGACTCGGACGATGGCCAATCAAACCTCGCGAAACTACAAGGCCTCTTCAGCCGCAAAAGGAAACGTGCAGAGTCGCAACCTGATAATCCAAGCCATGTTTTTTGGCCTCAGGATCTGCTGCCTCAGGATTGCGTGTCTGCACGCATTCTGACTTTTGGATATGACTCTGACGTTTCCAAATTCTTCGACGGTGCGGTAAACAGGAACAACTTTTACGATCATGCAAATGATCTCCTCAGAGCTTTATTGCGAGAGAGGTCGCGAGTTGCTCGAGTGAGTAAAGAGCTTTGAAAAAGAAAGTGAAGAACTGAATTGACAGTTTGTAGCAAAGGCCCATTATCTTTGTGGCCCACTCTCTTGGAGGTTAGACGATTGCTTAGTTCCCACGACTATTTGTCGCTGACAACCTGCCAGGTATTGTAGTCAAGCAGGTAGCCGACTCATCAGAATGACTTGGTATATGCAGCTCATAACGATTGTGTAGGCCTTGGTCGATTCACAACGTGCTGAGCGTCGAATTGAAGAGAAGTCAGTATACTATCACACAGAGGCTGTGGTTTTCCTCGGTACACCCCATCGTGGAAGTCAGTATTCAAGCTGGGGTCAAATAGCAGAGCGTATTGCACGCGCAGCTATCTTTGATACGAACAAGACGACCCTATCCCATCTGCAGGTCCATGGACTCGAACTGGCGAACCTTGAGAGAGACTTTCTCGTTCTCTTGGATCGGCGAACCTTTAGTGTCTTTAACTTCCAAGAAGCTCTTGGTCTCAAAGGTATAAAGGGTTTCAATGGAAAGGTGCGTACATCAAACCATTGCTTCAATTCTAAACAAGTTACAGGTTGTGGAGAATTGGTCGTCTTCGATTGGAGACCATGGTTCAGAGCCATCAGAAAGCATCAATGCGAATCACATGAACATGTGCCGCTTCTATGGAAGGGATGATCCAGGCTACAAACAAGTCGGGGGTGAGATTCAGATTAAAGTTGATGAACTGGTGCAAAAACATCAGGGTAGGACACCCAAGGAGTTTGGTACTGAATGACGATGAATACTCACAATTGACGACAGAGGCGCTTTCGAACGAGCACGCTGGTGAGCCTCACCGAGCGGCAGATACACATATTTGAGTTTCATTAATAGCAATCCAGACTTTCTTAAGTCTCTACTTGGCTGCGTATCAGAGGAGACGTTCACCGGAATTGACATCAAGGACCCTCTCGAAAATACCTGTGAATGGATTTTACGTCGCCACTCGTTCTCCGAATGGGTCAGAGAGGGAGACGGTATCTACTGGATAAATGGAAACCCAGGAACTGGCAAGAGCACTCTGATGAAATACCTTTTGGCAGATCATGAGGGGCTTCTCCAAAAGCACATCCCGAGCTCCAGTCGTCTTGTAAAAACCGGGTTCTTCTTTCGTAGAACAAGAAGTTGGCCGGAAAGAACAGCGAACAGCATGTTACGTACCATCCTAGCACAGCTCTTTCAACGCGAGAAGAGGGTATATCAGAAGTCTCTTCCTACTTTGAGAGCTATGAAAAGCCCTCATCGGACCGCCGAGCACATGAAATGGTCTGATCAACAACTCGGCAGTGTCTTCGACGACATCTGTCAAGGTCAAAGGGATGAAAGTGCTCCCTTGCGATTGTTGATGTTTCTCGATGCAGTGGACGAAAGCCTGGATCGTGAAATGGAAGCCGTCGTGAGTAGTCTACGTAGACTCCTCTCGACCGCTCGCAAGCACAGTGTCTTGCTCGGGATCTGTATCACCAGCCGCCCTCTACCTGAGCTGCGACGTGAAGCCGATCTCGCCTGCGGATGCATCTCGCTACAAAGAGAAAACCACGAAGCAATCTACACTTACATTGAGTCGGAGCTAGCATCCAGACGCGATGATCGGCGGGGCGAAGACTATTATAGTAGATTCGCGGAGAAGGTTGCTGAAAGAGCAGATGGTGTCTTCCTTTGGGTTGCACTTGTAGTTCCAAGATTGCGAAGGAAGATTGATCACGGAGGCACAATACGGGAACTGGAAGCCTTACTTCAAGACATCCCGAACGATCTGAAGAAGCTCTTCATCGATATTCTGCAGAGGATACCAGGTCCAGACCTTGGGATGACGATGCGGATACTTCAGATTGCCACGTTAGTCCGGAGGCGTTTAACTCTAGAAGAGTTTCAGCATGCTTTAGCTTTCCAACCAGGCTCGCCCTACAAGTCGCTTGAGGCCTGGAAACGCTCGTCCGACTTTTTGGAACTTGGTGAAATGCTTATTGCGAGACTTCAGTACCATTCCGGTGGACTCCTGGAGCTTCACGAGGAATTGGATATCGAAATTGATCCTGTAACACAGTATCGGGAGTTCTTGCGGAAGTTCTCACCCCAACCGCTCTTGTATAAGTTCCTGCCACCTTCAACACTTGACAATCCCCCAGGATCTCTACCCAGGCGCAGTAATATATCACTGCGTTTCCGGTCAAGCGCTGGACGCTGGTCAAGCGCTAAACGCTGGTCAAAGCCCACTCCCCACGTCCCTGTAGTTCGTTTCATTCATGAGACAGCAAAACACTTCTTTCGGGAGAATGAGGGCTTTAATATCCTTTACGACTTGATTCCCGCTTCCGAAGCTGCAAAAGCGACACCAAATCCATTCTGCAGCCCGAGAGGTTGCTATCTAACAGGTGGCCACCAGTTCATCGTCAATAGCTGTGCTTCCTACCTGAGCATACAAGAACTCAGGCCCAAAGTCACAGAAATGCTGACCTCGTCAACAAGACCACGGGTTGGCGAGTTTCATTTTCTCCAATACATATCCGAGAGCTGGTTTCATCACATACATGAGGCAGAGGAAGGAGGATTAGCTCAAACAGACATCCTTAGATGGCTTCTCTTCCTTCAGCCGAGCGCACTGAATCAGTGCATCTGCTGGGCAGGCGAACATGACATCAGATCCTGGATACGCTTGTGCATTGAGCATAAGGTTGATGTTAATGTTGTCGATGCCACTTTGTTGTCTTACGGACGTCCTATCAGGCGCGCTGTCGCGAACGGGTTCTATGAAGCAGCAAGGCTTCTGATACAGGCTGGTGCAAATGTCAACGGCATTACTGGAGGACTGGAGACTACATTGCGAGTGTCTGAGAGAATGATGAACCAAGAAATTGCCGAGCTCCTCAGGAAGAATAAGGGAGTGCTTTGGCAACCGCACTGGATTCCACCTGAGGGTCAGATTGTCAAGCTGTAGGAATAAAATCCCAGGACGGGGTTCTTTTGCTATACAGTATTTCTTAGCGTATCATTGTATATGTATGAATTCAGAAGAGCAGGTGAGGAGAAGAGGGATCGCGACGTGCTACCGTTGTATTATGCTGCGTTTCTGTTCCACGCCGCCGCAGTAAGTCTTCCACGCATCCTGGTGATAGCAGCATGAGCGATCGATTAACGCTTTCTCAGGCCTGCGCTCAAGGGGAAAATGCCCTCCTCTACCTCAACCTAGCGGAGCACGCGTTCAGTCTTCTCGATGCTCATACCACTAAATTCCCTCTCGGTATGCAGCGGCACAAGCAAGATGATTTGCAAAAGTGCAACTGGGGGGTGCGCCTGACCGTGAGTATCTGCCTGACAGCCGTCTGCTGATAAAGACTGAGAGTGCTAAGTTTGACGCAGCTCAAGCATAATAAAAGTGACAACAGCATGGATGTTGGACCTTATTTCTTTGTCCTTGCCGAGGCGCGAAAGAAGCACGATCAGGAAGAACAACGGATGATGTAGTCGGTTCAGTTTTGGTGGAAGAGGAGAGATTCCCTTCGGGTGCATTCATGATGGGAGACGGTTGGGCTCTGTCTTGTACACATCCCTGGCTGTGTGGTGTGCTACGCACTGGCCACTTCAACCTGATTTTGCTCGCCTTCTCTTGCGCTAGCTCCCACTTGCATTTCGTGATTGGCAAATCGACGTTCGACGTTCGGTATTCCCTAGCGGCTTGTCGTTCGACGTTCGACGTTCGACGTTCGACGTCCGCTCACTGTGTACTAAGCCTGGGTCCAAGACGCGAGAGGCTATAGTAATCTGGCCAGAGCGCGAGCAATTGCGCAAATCACGGATCAACGGCAAAGTTTTGTCTTGAAGCCACGTCGCCAAGTCTACACGGGTCATTTTTGGTGGATTTTTTCGAGAACTGAGGCTGCTACATGTACCCTTGCATCGTATTTGTTGAGAAAGTTGATAATACTACCGCCTTGGACTCTACTGCCAACTCTTCCAAAGCATGATCATGCAGACTTTAGGTTGACGGGTAAATCATGGTACATCTGATAGTCAAACTCGTTACTCCACTCGACAATGAACACTTTGGTAAGCGCGACAGCTCCCGGTAAGTCGAGCTCCTTATCTTGATCTGCCAATCGCCAGAAGTGCGTCTCGTCCAGGTGGTCCATGCTCCAATCATCGACCAGCGCACGCATAATGTCTGTTACGACACGTACAAGGTCACCAGAATTTCCCTTTCCGAGAAGAATAGCCGAGGCCGCCATTTCACCCATGCTGTTGCGAACGAAGCTACTCTCCCAACCTTTGCGCTCGAGCAACTGTTGTTTCTCTGCCACGGTCCGCTTTAGAAGAGCAGCCAGCTGAGATCTAAATCGGTCCATGGTAGCTTTCGAGTACGCTAAAAGGATGTCGCGCATACCACGATGTATACTCCACGACAAATGGTTCCATGGAAGGCAATCGAGCGCTTGCGCAATAGCCTCTTGTTCTTTTCTGGGGATCAAGAAAACCGTGTCATCGTGAGAAGAGTCTTTGCTCGGCACCTTGAGCGTGAGGTAGTCCTCATTAACTTGTTTTGTCGAATCCTGATCCCGAGCGAAAATGTAGTCGACTTCGTACACTTTGCCTCCAAGCATATTGTACAAATGCCGAGACCCATGCGCTCCAGGAAAGCCTTTCACAGCGTACTCAAGCACATAGGTGCCCGCCGGCTTGCGACCGCAGAACGATAGCTGCAGACCAGACGGCGCTACGATGACTCCGGCGAGCATCTGCGTGCAGCGGTTGGTCCGTTGCGTGAAACTTGGAGGGTAGACATCGGTACTTTTCTTATGCGAGTCATGAGGTGAGAACTGCACGACGGCGTCTTGGCCAATTGGCCAGGTAATGTACCATTGACCATTGTATGAAGCGTATCCGGCCCGGAATCCAGACGCATCGCTGTACGAGAAGGCGACCCTAGCGTTGGTAAGCGCCATCATGGTTATCAACGTCGTTCTTGAGATGGATACGCAAGCATGTGCTTGGTATCGTGCTAGTTGCATCCTCTCCAAGGATTTCCATTGCGTGCGTCTGTCTCGAGCCTCGCGTGAACGATCTTCCGTTTCAACGACGGTCTTCTCTTGCACGTGTTCCGTAGCTCTCTCTGCTTCTTCTATGGATGGGCTAGGTGATCGGAGCGAATGCAGCTTGTCCGGGTGGAAGATGGTCAAAATGAGTGCCCAGCCCGCCTTCCCGGGGGGCGCAAATAGCGGCAGGCGCGTTAAGTGGATGATCTGTTTCCCGCAGAACCCGTTTTCCAGATTTGCGACTAGAACAGGGCCGTACAATGGCGGCCTTCTCACCTTCCACCACGATAACTTGTCTTGGTGTCCGTACCAGAATCCTAGATATGTCGGGGTGCGATGACTGTGAAAAGGGTCCAGCTTGTCATTGATGGCGCTGGCTTGCGATAAGAGACCACCCAATCCCACCGCTGTGACCACGAACGAAAGCCATGTTGCGACATCTGACGATGTTTCCATTTTGAAGAGCCTGGCAATCGAATTCTCCATTGTGTGTGAGTGTACGCTCAGCAATGGTGGAGAGAGCTTTACTTACATGGTGCGGGGACGCGCATATGTATGAGGGTGCAGCTAGCCAAATCGCTCGCACGGGTAACTGGTGATGCAGAGCGCTTGTCTAATGACACTCAGGTAGTAGACAGCCCGGTTTTTCAATCAATTATGAAGAGCGCATATCTAAGCGCCACTATGGGCGTGAACTACATCGTCGCCTGATGCCGTGCCAGACAACCCGTGTTCATGCACAACGTGCTTTCATGTCACAATCAGCCTTGTAACCGCCTAGGGACGTATGCCAAACTATTCAAGAAATGAAGTGACCTTGAAGCTCTTTTCGCGCGGGATTTTCTCATCGAATTTCGGGTGCCCTCACATTTTTCGTCGCTGCACAATGGCATGATGGGATCGTAGGGTTTGAGTGGGATGCCCCTCGCGAGGCTTATCTTTGGTAGGGGTACACAAATGACTATAGCGTGATATGCGCTCACGTACGCAGTGTAGTAAGCAAGGAAAGCCTTGCAAATCTGCGTTGTTCGCTCGTTCATTGCGGCATTCCGAGTTGGAGTTATACCATCCAGGGCGGACGTGGAAGAACTCCAAGGTTGGAGAGAGTTTGGAGGTGAGATAGAGCCCAAGGGCCCAGGATGACGTACGTGATTTTCAGGGCTCACGTGGACCGCGGATTAGGTTTAGCGGCACTCGGTCTAAGCTTCCTAATTTCCCGACGAGAGGTGCAACACCAACACAGCTGTTGCTCACGGACAACGCCATGCGATTATCAGGATTCTCCTTGCTCAGTCATTACGCGTTGAATTCCCTTCTTTGCAATCCCGGGTGAGAACCTCGCGTCGTGGTCAGCCGAGAGCAAGTCGTCTTCGCAGGCTGTGCCTCCAACACGCGTTACAATGTACCGAGATGCACGCGCAAGGCTAATATCAGACGTCCCACCTCAGGCCCCGGCTCAACCCTTCGTTCGAATCCACCCCGTATACCACCTGCACTACCAACCGGAGGTCACGGCTCCAATTTAGTACAGCATGGATGTACCGTCGACGTTACCCCGCAGCCACCTGCAGTCGGCTGTAATCATGCATATCACCGCAACACCAGAGCTTTAGAGCCAGACTATCGCCCTGCTAGGAGATGATGGACGGTACAAGATGACTTAAGAATGCTACCTGAATTGCTTATGCGGCAGGTAGCATGGTCTTGGACCATCGCGTCACTGCCAAGTGTGATGGAACGGAAGGATAAATAGTTCGTGTGGGGAAGCGCGATGAGGAATCTGCGCAGTCAGTGTATACCTTGGCTGCTTTCACCAAGAGTGTTCCGGTTCAGCTACAATCATGGGCATTCCTTCCGTGAAGCAGGCGTCAGCTCTATTGATAGGCGTATTCATAACATCTACGAGCGCGCAGTACAACTCCTCGCAACCACAGAAAAGCGGATATCAATATGTTGACCCTCTCATCGGGACGGTCAATGGAGGTACGAGCGCAATGTTCTGTAAAAACGAACAAATCGGCTGACCACACATAGGGCACGTATTCCCTGGCGCGACATTGCCGTTCGGTAAATGCTTCCCTCTCGAATTCAAACCTGCGTCTACTGACAGCTGCGAGGGATGGCCAAAGCGGGGCCCGACGTGATCGGCGAAAACCAAGGAGGATTCTCCTCTAACGACTCAGAACCTATTTACGGTTTCTCGCATATGCACGACTCGGGAACAGGCGGCTCGCCGTCACTTGGCAATTTCCCAATCTTTGCGCAGGCCGGGTGCGAGAATGACGACATCAACGGATGCCACTATTTCGAATCACAGCGAGCTGTCGAGCGTATACCTGGGGCTGTTCATGCCAGACCTGGCTACTTCGATATCACACTGAAGGACAACATCAGGACGGAATCGACGGTCACGAATCGCACAGCTCTATATCGTATCACCTTTCCCGAAACGCCGACAGCGCCGAACGCGACGCTGAGTCCGCACATTTTGCTTGATCTAACAGATCTCCCGAACACAAGGAGCGAAGCAAACATCACCGTGGATGCCGAAACCGGGCGTATGACTGGTAGCGGAGTGTTCTCGCCATCGTTTGGAATCGGAACGTACAGGTCACATTTCTGCCTTGACTTTGATGGTGCAAAGATCAAAGATGCTGGCGTTTGGCAGAACACGCGTGCGACAAACAGGGCAACCAGTCTGAATGTCGTTCCTGGCGATGTGCGACAATCACCCGTTCTCACACCAGCAGGTGGATGGGTGCAATTTGAGAAGCCCACCCAGGGTAATCAGATCCTTGCAAGAGTTGGAATGAGCTTTGTGAGCGAGGACCAGGCATGCGCGAATGCTGAACGCGAGATACCCTCGTGGGGATTTGATGATGTCGTTGCGGCTGCCGAGGCTGCATGGCGCTCCAAGCTAGACGTCATTACGGTTGAAGACGGCGGTGTTGATCTCGTCTTCCTCAAGGCTTTCTGGAGTGGCGTGTACAGATCCATGATCAGTCCACAAGACTACACAGGTGAAAATCCCCTTTGGGAGTCTGACGAACCGTACTACGACTCCTACTACTGTATCTGGGACAGTTTCAGATCGATCCATCCACTGATCACGATCCTGGATCCTCACAGCCAAACGCTCATGATAAGAAGTCTGCTCGATATCTATCGTCACGAAGGATGGTTGCCAGACTGCCGTATGAGCTTCTGCAAGGGTTTCACACAAGGAGGCTCAAACGCCGACATCGTAATCACGGACGCATATCTGAAGAACATCACCGCTGGTATCGACTGGGCATTAGCATATGAGGCGCTCGTGAAGGATGCGGAAGTTGAACCACCCAACTGGGACGTTGAGGGTACGATCATGATGCCTAGGCGGATACTAGTTCTTGACTAACAACTGTCTAGGTCGCGGTGGTCTCGTATCGTGGAAGGAGTTAGGCTACATTCCCACCGAGAACCTTGACGTCGAAGGAGTAGGCACAGAGACACGCTCAATCTCCCGAACCGTCGAATACGCATACAACGACTTTGTCATCGCTTTGCTAGCCCGCGAACTTGGCAACACAGCTGACTACCTGAAATACCTCGAACGCTCCGGTAACTGGCAAAACATGTTCAAGGCCGATCAACGAAGTGTCATCAATGGTACTGATACCGGCTTCGAAGGCTTCTTGCAGCCGAAATTCCTCAACGGCACCTGGGGCTCTCAGGATCCGATCTTCTGCTCACCACTACTTAATTTCACTGGTTGCTACCTGAACCCGGCAGGTGGCGAGACATACGAAGGTCCTGTCTGGCTGTACACTTTCTTCGCTCCGGGAGATATGGCAACTCTCATCCAGACTCTCGGAGGCCGCGAGCGCTTCGTGGAACGCATGAACTGGCTGCACGAATCCGGTGTTCTATACCTCGGAGACGAACAGGCCTTCCTCAACGTGTTCCTATACCACTACGCCGGCCGTCCTGCTCTCTCCGCTGAGCGCGCCCATCAATACATACCCTCATTGTTTAACGACACCGTCGTCGGCATCCCGGGTAATGACGATAGCGGCGCCATGGGCTCATTCGAAGCCTTCGTAATGATGGGCTTCTTCCCTAATGCAGGACAAGACGTATACTTCATTATACCGCCATTCTTCGAATCGATCGCCATCAAGAATGGCCAGACCGGCAACACAGCAACGATCCGGAATGTCAACTTCGACTCGGCTTACGAGAATATCTACATCCAATCTGCTACGCTCAACGGTGAACCTTACACGAAGAACTGGATCCAACACAGCTTTTTCTTGGAGGGCGGTGTCCTAGAGCTGACATTAGGCCCGCAGGAGAGCAGTTGGGGAACGAAGGCGGAAGATGTGCCTCCCAGTCTTGGGCCCTTTACAAACAGCACTATGTCTGGCAAGAGATCTATTGGTGCGGATCGGGGGTGGGCGATGCCGAGGATGGAGTTTGGATCTGTCGGTAGTCAGTGAGCAACTCAACGGAGCATGACACTGTCGATGGAAGAATCATAATTAGTGGGAATGGCTACCACGAGCCAACGATGATCATAAATATGACTCGGAAGTGATAGCAAGTCATTCTACAGTGACTGTGAACCTTTGGAAGTCACTGCGCGATGTCACTATCTCGACGGCATCCTGTAAAGAAAGTACTGCATACATCCCTCAATATTTACAGACAATATCTCCCGTACCCAAACTTCTTTGACAACAGTCGTCCTTAACCATCGGTACAAATCGCTGTCTTCACAAAGCACTTCACAAAGCACTAAATCGTCGGACTCCCCAAAGCCAGAGTGCGAGCTCACCCAGTAACAGCCAGCAACTTCGAAACCTACCATGGAAGGGATCAAGATGGTTTTAAATCACTGCAAGACCGAGAAACGCAGATTGAAGGAGAAGCGGATGAAGAGAAAGACGGAGGAGGAAAAGAAGATGGATGAAGCAATGGAAGAATGCAAAGTCATGGATAAGGGTATCAAGAAAGCACTTCGAGATCTCGATCAGTCCGGTGGCACACATGCGAACCTGGGAGAGGCGGCTAAGCGGCAGGACAAGTGAGGGCGTGGGGAAAAATCGACTAAGACAGTCGCTCTATCAGGGTTGAGCGACGGGACTTCATCATCAAGACCGTCGATTTTGGCCGTGGAAGGTGGTGGATGGACGACGAAGTTTGTTTGACATGCCCGCATAGCGATGGGGTCGGCAGAATGAGGTGCGAACTCAAACCACATATGCACTCGAAAGCAATGCCAATGAAAGAGTGACTGTTTTGATATTCATCGTGAAGCTATGACGGCGTGTATGTGTCATTCAATCTTGAGTCATACTAATGAGCGACTATGAGTCAATCCAAGGAGACATGAGACCAACTACCCCACTTCCATCTCCATCTAATCATGTGACAATTTGTTCCATCCTCCCTCCATCAAAAGAAAACACGTTCTTACTTCTCCCTAACAGCAACACCGCCGTTCAATCCAGCACGTGCCTCAGCATCCTCGCGAGAAATGACCCTATGGGCTCCAGACCAGATACCAAGGCTACGCTTGATAGCCTTCCAGATCTCAATCGCGCTAATGTAGATGACGACGCAACCGAATGCGACGCCCCACTCCCAGGTGATAGCACCATGCTTGAACACCTTCTCATTGATGATGGGAAGGTAGACGATGGGGAACACGACGAGCAATCCGGCGATGACCGCGAAGAAGAGGAAGCGGTTGCGCCAGATGGTAGTGAAGACGGACAGACCGGCTGGGGCCGAGGAAGGAGTGTTGGGGTACATGTTGAATAGCGAGCGAGCGAAGTGCTTGACCTCCCAGGCCGTGACAAGGAGGAGAAGCGTGATGGTTGCGTATGTGGTCGCGCGGGCACGGAACACGACCTCACATGTATCGTTGTACCCTTCGTTGCATCCAGAGCCGAGGTTACCTCCGCCAGGACCGACGTAAGCGACGATGGCGAAAGAGAAGAGACATAGCGCTCCCATGAAGAAACCGTAGATGAACTTGTCTGTGATCAACTCGGCTGTGAAGACACCCTTCTTGTTGTCGTGCGGTGGTCGGTACATGCTGTCTTCCTGTGACTCTTCGAGTCCGAGACCGATAGCGAGGAAGGAAGAGGTGATGAGGTTGACCCAGAGAATCTCGATGGGAGAGAGCGGGAAGACGGAGTGGTTGTCTTGATCCTTGAAGGCGAGACCGATGAGAAGGAGGATGACCTGCGCGATGTTCGAGATGAGAAGATGCATGAGGAACTGTAGCATTGGATGTTAGTGAGTGATCTTGATTGAGGGGAGGAGAGTGATCGCATACCTTCTGGATGTTATCAAACAAGCGTCGGCCTTCTTCAACGGCTTTGACGATAGAAGCGAAGTTGTCGTCGGTGAGAACCATCTCAGCGGCATCTTTGGCGACGTCACTTCCTGTGCCCATAGCCATACCGACGTTGGCTTGCTTAAGCGCTGGTGAGTCGTTGACACCGTCACCAGTCATGACACAGAAGCGGCCCCTCCTGTGAAGAGCCTGCACCATCTTAACTTTGGTGGTTGGGCTACATCTAGCGATGACAAGGGGTAGAGTCTCCATGGCGTCGACCTCATCGTCAGACATCCTGTCAAAGTCTTTGGCGACCATGACGGCTGAGGCAGGAGTACGATCGTCGATGATGTCCACATCCTTGGCGATGGCTCTGGCGGTACCTGGATGGTCACCAGTGAGCATGTGCACCGTAATACCAGCGATCTTGCACTCGCGGACGGCACCTGCTGTCTCCAGACGAGGTGGGTCGTAGATGGCAACAAGACCAAGATAGTTGAGGTTGGCCTCAACGATATCACGTTCCGAGATGTCAGTGTCGGGCTGTAGCGTCTTGTGAGCAATGCACAAGACACGGAGACCTTGGTTGGCCATGCTCTCGGCAGCTTCCAAGATCTCGGCCCTTTCCTGATCCGAGACGTTGAGCGCCGACATCATGAATTCGGTTGCTCCCTTGGTGTAGACGTCCATGAGACCAGAGTGATTGTCCTTGTAGACGACAGTCATCTTCTTGACCTTGGAGTCGAAGGAGAATTCGGTAGCGAGATGGATGTTGAGTGAGGAAAGTAGACTCTCCTTACCCATGTTGAAACGAGAAGCGAGGACGTGCAATGCGACTTCAGTTGGCTCGCCATGCGCTGTCCAGGCTCCGTTTGTTACATCTTGCATAAAGGCAGTGGGTGGTCGTGAGATGGTGTCGATAGTGGACGCGTCAGTGTCGCGATCATCAGCACTGTTGTACTGCTCATGAGCCGCAGCCTTCTTCTCACTGGGAGAGTCGACGCGGGATTCAGATGGCGGTATGACCTTGGAGTTGTTGCAAAGAGCAATGGTACGGAGGAAGCGAGTGACGACAGCGTCCGGCCTGTAATCGCTCAGACTGAGCTGTCGGTCGTCAAAAGCAACGTTTCCGCTGTTGGGGTTGTGAGGATCTGTGATGGCATCGACGGTGAATGTACCGGCGCCACGCATGAGGGCCGTCTTTGCGACCATGCGACCTTGGGTGAGAGTTCCAGTCTTGTCAGAGCAAATGTTCGTGACACCGCCGACAGCCTCAATGGCCGACTGGACTCTGGTAATGACGTTTGCTTTGGCCATTGCCTTACCGCCGACAGCGATCGTAATCGTCAGGACTGCGATGAGCGACTCAGGAATGACAGCTACGGCAACACAGATACCATAGATGAGTACCTCTCCACCAACCTGCCATTTGCTTGCGGAAAAGACGATGATGGCGAGGACGATGGCGAGACCGAAGAGGAGAAGTGCGAACTTGCTCAGCGTGATCTGAAGAGGGGTTCCGACAAGACCTAGGATAGTTTTGCCGCCGTTCGTGAAGCGCTTCCAAATTCGGACGAAGATGTTGCTAGACTGAGGACCGGCGTCCTTCTTCTGACGGAGCATGGTAGCAATCTTTCCGACTTCGGTGTTCATGCCAGTTGCGACTACAATACCATGGCAACGTCCAGATGTCACCTCACTTCCGGAGAAGGCAAGGTTGGTCTGGTCGCCAGTGGCAAGGTCTTCCTCGTCAAAAGTCTTCCATGGTGTCTTCTCAACAGGAGCGGACTCTCCTGTGAGGAATGCTTCATTGGTGTAAGCGTTGACACCATCGATGAGACGAATGTCGGCGGGTACGATGCTACCAACGGAGAGCTGGACGATATCGCCAGGAACCAGGTCCACGGCCTTGACTTTGATGTCCTGTGTGCCCTGACGTGTGACGGTAGCTTCGGGTGCGGTGAGTTTCTTGAGAGATTCGATAGTCTTCTCGGCTCGGTAGTCCTGCCAGAAACCAACAACGATGTTGAGGAGGATAACTGCGGTGATGACGCCGCCTTCGATGTAGTCGTCTATGCCAAAGCTAATGGCCATGACAATGATGAGGACGAAGGTGAGACTGTTCGAGATCTGCCTTAACAGAATTTTCCACATGGAAAGCCCTTCAGCTCCCTTAACCTTGTTAGGGCCATAGAGCTGGAGGCGAGATTGCGCTTCAGAGTGAGGAAGTCCATGGCTGCGATAGTTAGCAGGAGCACGAGTGTGGTGAGCATGAACAGTAAGCCCTACTGGATGTCGACTCCCAGAGTCTGTGCAACTTCCTCGGAGGTGAGGGTGTGCGGAGCGTGGAGTGTTGGCGAAGTGTCGCCATCGATGGGGTTCGGCTGGAGTTGCCTTTGGTTGGGTGCAGTATGCGGATCCTTACTACCACATATAGGGGGTTCATCGACGTTGGGAGAAGTCTCCTCGACGGCAAGTAGCACAGTTTCACCCATTCAAGTATATGTGATAACACGGATAGTGTTGGTGGTAGAGAGCAAAGATACGCCTTTGCGGGGGAGTAGTTATAGGCAGCTTGTCCTACCAGGTTTAGGCGGGGTTAGCACGCTAGACGAACGACGTGGGTCATCCAAGCGTGGAGAGGCTTGGAACCTCTTGTCCACCACGCCACATGAATGGCTGCACATGTCTTTGTCGCAGCAAGTATTGCATTAGCAGGTACAAACATAGTGATCAGCTGATGCTCCGGACAAACATGTACCCACAGCTTGGTTTCAAAGACCAGTAGTCAGCGAACGCAGTGAGGCTGGACTAACTCGAACGCTCATTGACCGAACGATAAGGATCTTGGCTGACGGGCCCAAGCAATCCGGCCTCCGCTCTCCGGTCCTAAGTCTCATCTGTGTGGCTTTGAGCCACTGTGCCGCGATGCCGAGATGTCTCGGCTGTTGGCGTTGAGATCTATCGGAGTACTCTTCGGTACCAAATGTTTGCCCGTTGAAGTTGAGGCAACCAAACCCCGCGTTTTGCGCGATGTGTGTGGAGCCATGTTATGCTTTTGGACAGCAGGAGGATTCAACTGGGAAATGGATTCCGGGGTCGAGATGCGATAGTAAGCAGCGCTGTCGCGTATGACAGGTTGATGTTTGCCACGTATGCCACTTCAGGCTTGGGCGGCGGTAGGTGTGGCGGCACCGCCAATGATACGCCTCGCAAGCCAATACGCCTTGATAGAGACGCGTATAGACACTGCACTAGACCTGCAACGCATCGAGCAGTCGTCGCGCGGCCGAGTGAGCATCGTCGTGGAGGATTGGGCCGAGCAGTCTGGGGAGCGTACGCTTGGCTGGCGACACAGCGAGCGACCGGCGATTTTCGGAAGAAGATGATGGCGCGACAGGCCTCTTTTGGATATAAAAGACATCGCAGGACATGAGATGTCGTTGAAATTGAGTCTCCCTATCGATAGACAAGCTCAGCGCGTGGAGACCTGGACCTGGCGTGGCGGGTTGTGGTGGGGGTGGCAGTTGCGGCCTCTGCGCTCCTGCTCCCACAGCTCCCACAATTTTGGCATCCGACCGTACCGAGGCACTTCTTAGAGACACATCGTGTTCGCATCGACTGGTACGCTTCCGACTGGTAGAAGGCTTCCATACGCATACACTTATTATCACGAAGAAAGAGACGGTCACAACGAGTTGGTAGTGTTGGTGATAGAACAGAGAACGCTTTTGATTGTGCACTACGAAATATCTCAATGTGCGCCAAATACCCCGTCCCAATGCCCATTACCCTATATATGCATCATAAAGTCATAAAACGCCCTTCCGCAATCCGACCAGCTCAAATCGCGCGTAACGACTCAGCTTCCGACATGCTCGAACTTGAGGTGCGTCTCGGCGCGAGCTGGCAATCCGCCTCGGCGAGCGCAGCCTGCATCGAGAAGCCAAAGGTGGCTGCGAGGTACTGCGCATAACGAATGCGGTAAGCCTGCGCAGGATCTTCCTTTGGCTTGAGAAGCTCCTTCTTCTGTGATGAGACACCTGCTGGAGAGATTAGATGGGAGGCTTTAGTATGGTTGATCAAATATACCCGATGCGGGATGGAGAACTATTGAAGGCGTCATGGTAGGCGACAAGGTAGGTGAAGATGAAGGTGACGAAGCAGCGGACGAGTTGAATGGAAGAGCAGGCATGATGTCTGAATTCTAATAGATGATAGATGATAGGTGGATGGTGTGGGTCGTGATGTAGGCGGAGCTGATTGGCTGCGGTAGGTAGTTCGAGGTTTGTATGAGGGTAGTTCTCTTGTGTCGATCCCGTCTTGTTGCGAAAGAGTTTAGATTGGAAACTCGAGATTGGTTGTAGAGTTGCTGTGGATGCGTTTGCTGCTTCGAGAGAAAGATGGGCAGCAGATGATGTCTTTATACGTGGCTGAGGGCTAGGATCGAGGCACCATTCAATCACGATCGCAAGGGCTTCGGAAGCTTCACCGCACAATCAGAAACAGAACGAATCGCGCCGTCACGATAAGTTCCACACAAGAGACACCGATGCATGCATCTCGATCAGCCCGAACCAATGCAACGTAATTGGGGGCAGATTGTTTCCTAGTACAGAAGCGTGATACATGCCGGTTAGCCATCCATGAATGCGCCATTTGTTTTCTGTTACCCCTGGACCATCGCGCTCCCGTAGCGCTTCCCCAGGTTTTTTCATATTGCCTGTTTGAGCGGTGTAATGTTTTGTTGAGCGCCAGACTACTTTGAGCTCTATGCATGCAATACCTGTTATAGCACACATCACAATGCTCATAGCAAGTATCTAAATTGCGTTGTTCGACGGCACACAGGATGGATGTTGCGTGACGCAGATAGTTCGATACAACTGCATTTGAGTGGCACCACCTGACTAACTTAGCCAACATCGCTGCATTAACCCAGCTGCGGAGCACGTCGCCACACACCGGAAAGGCCAGTAATACGGTTTTTAGAGAGGAGCAAATGACACAAAGCCAATATTCGCTTCTATTTTGCGCTCCAAGATGACGACGGCCCAGGTAGCCCTTGCTCATAGTGGGACGACCGTGCGTTGGGTTAAACATCAGCAGCTACGCCACGACTGAGCCATTTACCGGCCACATTTAGTCCTTTTCTCTTTGTCGCGCAGGGCCCAGCCAGCTCACTTTGCACCTGCATATCGCTGGTACGGTGTCAGACCTTTTCACTGAACCACGTTGCTGGCGCACGTCTCCTGGGACGTCGTGGTGCTCGTTGACGACCCATGCCGCGTCGTCTGGCGCCATGCAAGGAAACGGGGAGACCTTTTTCTAGACTACCAGGATCTGCAACTAAACGTCCGCTTCTGAGGGCTGAACCGCAAGAAGCCGCAGCCAAGACTCTCCACCGTGGATGCGGAAACTCATTCGAATTCTCTGCCATGCATTTTGCTGCATGCGCAGTCTGACCCACGTCACACCGGCCCACAGCATAAGACGTCGAAAGCAACTCTTGCGATGGCCCTCGATCATCCACGATGCTGCAAACATATGCACAGTTTGGCATGATGGCATTTCAGCAGACCAAGGGGGTCTAGAAGCCTCGTTTTACGTACGAGAAAACCGGTGTAGGCCGCCGAAACGTCACGATGTCAAAACGCCGCATTGTTCCAAACGTGTTCTATGCAGGCGCCGCATCACCAGGCCTCGACGATCGATGAGGGGCAGCGCCATAAGCGGGACCGTATTGCGGGGCCGATGCTTTGAATCGGATGGCTCGGCTGAAAGCCGTCATTTGTCTCCAGTCGTCAGGCACACAGCTGTGGCCGCGGCAACTTCACCTTCCTGTTTATTTTGACCCAAGACTTGGCAGAACGTCCTTCGTGGACGGGATTTCACACTTTCCTGCACTGTGTCAGCATCCGGAAAGTGCTTTCCGAGGTTGCATGCATCTCGCTATCAAGCACACAGCCACCCTCCCATGCACGATATTGCCTCAACCCAACGCTAGGCTCATACTGTCAGCACGCGCTTTTGAACATGTCCATGTCGCTGCAGGTGCGCCATTTCCTCAAACAACACCAACACCATTATTCCCGCTGTGGATCTGTCGATCCGGTCCAGTCAACTCTAAAGCAACGTCAATCACCGGGCAGCGCACAGCATGATCAATCACGAAATGCGACACAAGAAAAACGTCAAGTCCAGCGATATTTACTTGCTCACCGCTACCATGTAAGTTTATCTCGCGGTCGATCAATAGGGCGCGCCCTGCAGGGTGCATGAGCCGATGCCACCAGGGTCGGACGCAGTTGTACCTGATACACCCACCCACAACCAACAAAATCGGTATGGAATATCGTCTAGTGTGGTTTCACGAATTGCGCGAATATTGCGACAGATACCGTGATGGATATGTCGCAAAGCTTATTTCGACCGCCCTGCGTACCACGATTTGAATGAACCAATGTTTGCAAAAGAGTTGTGGACTTGGATTTGATTTTAGATCACCTACTGCAATCTTGAGGCGTTGACCGGAATTTTGACTCTAGATATCGGGCCTACACCCATTCCATATCAAGCTCGCGTATAGTGTGGAACTCATTCGCGAATACCAGCCCTATGCCACGCTCTGATGTGTTCGGTCCGCGCACACAATTAAAAATAAAAGAAAGAAAGGCAAACTAAGACGCTCAACGGCATCGAATCCACCGTTAACCATCAGAGTCGTCTGGGCTTCGCGCTCGAGCCTGGATTTCTTACGCGAGTAGTTTTAGGCGTGGTTTTTGGGTGATAAGCCAGAAACCATAGTTTGCCTGAGTTGTTCGTCTGAAGTAGTCGTCTTCTGAATCGGCCGCAGTAGCTCACCATGGAGACCACGCTCTACCAAAGCTGCCGTTCGTCCATATATCCAAGCTGTTGACCACGGCCACCAAAGTTGCTCTCGGGTTCACGTGGCTCAGGTGGCCACCTGTCCTGATTCATCATTGGGGGACCACCTTGCATGCCACCGTCGTCGTCTTGCTCGTTACCCCGTCCTCTACCAACATCGCCCATGCCATGAACTCTGGCCCCACCACGCATCGCGTTGCGAAGACCTGGAGGAGCGGCGTGGGGACTAGGTCCAGGAGCAGCACGAGGAGCTGGAGTTGGACGAGGTGCTGCCATGTAGCTTGGGGGGCCTGGAGGCGCTGGTGAAGCAGCTGCGCTGGCATAACTGGGTGGTGCTGGACGAGGTGTCGGACGAGGTGTCTGTGGAGGCATCTGAGGAGCACCACGACCAAAGCCAGGAGAAGCATGAGGAGATCCACCACCTCCATACCCAGGAGGAGGACCACCCCCATACCCAGGCGGACCACCCCGTCCCAACTCCTGAAACTGTTCACTATCCTGCCAAATCCCATCCTCTGCCAGAAACTCCGCCCTACAAATCGGACACTTTTTCGCATCATCCGGCCGATTCACCAACATCTCTTTCAGACACTCCCTCCCAATAAGATGATTACACCCAGGTATATTCTTAATCTGCACACAGAGATGCGACGCGCTCGGCGGCTCCAGACAAATCGGACATTCTGCATTTGGGGGTGTGATGGGTCCGCCTAAGGGCTGCGTGTTCTCGGCCATGAATTCGGCCATGAGTTCGAAATTTTCGTCTGTGAGACCGTTGGAATGGGGCATAGGGGCTGGTTCGACTTCCATTCTGAAAGAGGGGTCTCGGGGTCCGGTGTTGGGTCCGCTGCGACCGTTTGGTGCGCCGTTGGCGCCGTTGCTGCGGAAGGGGTTGGGGCCGCTCCAGAAAGCAGAGGAAAAAGCGCCTGGTCCGGTGTTTCGGCCGCCTAGAAGACTTCCTGGGTGTGGGCGTCCTTGTGGTGGTGGACCTTGTCCCATGCCCGTTCCTCCGCGAGTGGAGTTGCTGAAAGGGCCGCCTGGACCGTAACCTTCTTCGTGTCTGTTGCCGTCGGAGTCTTGGTATGAGGTGTAGGAGTGTGTCTGGCCGCCTGTCATGGGACCGCCCATTCCGCCGCCGTACATGGGTCCAGGACTGCGCATGCCACCCATCATGGGAGGTGAATTGTTGTAGTCATCATATGGGTTCGGTTGAGGCTGGCTCGGTCGGCCTCCACCGCCACCTGTGCGACCACCGCCAGGGCGGAAAGGGTTTGAGCCCCCAAAAATGCCACCTTGGAAAGCTGGCATGGTGAGTGTAACTTGTTGTTGTTTGGAAGTGGGTGAGGCAGAGATGGGATTTCTAGGGTTGTAGTGGATGATCCGTTAGTCGTGCTAGATGGTGATTTGTAGCTAGAAGGACTGGTAGGTTATTGTAACCGGATAATTGTTGAAACGTGACGGCACAGTGTATGTGGTGAAGATACGCTCGCCAGTGACTGGAGTAGTGGAGTCTGCGAATGTGAATATTGTAGATAGCGTCAAAGTATGTTGCTCCGAATTTGTCGGTCAGAGTTGAGGTTGAAGTCACTCTATCGTCTAGCATATTGCGACCGAAGAAGCGGAAGAGGCCTGGAAGGACATATACGTCGTAGCTCAACGCTGTAGTCAGCCAGACGAAGACGGTGAAGAGGGCAGTATCTTCTACGCGTGACCTTCTCTCGGTCCAGACCTGGTGACTGAAAGTTAGTCGGAACGGTGATGAGCTCCGGTGTCGTCGGCGCGAGGTCATGAACACAAGAGCATGCGCATAGTGTAGGAACAGTGAATTGTATGCAATGTAGATATATTCATTTCAAGGCATGTCGAGAGAGAAAGTACAGTATCCTGGTAGTCTTAGCCGTCATACGCCGTCACCAATATGGCCTCTCTGCCCATGTCGCCCACACCACCGACGAGATGACATGCCCACCAAGTCTGAACGCATTCAACAAGAGCAGGTCAAAATCCAGAGCCCATCAACCTCAAGAATTCCCAAGGCACCTTAGCTGTTCCTCAAGTTGGCAAGGCGCCCGCCAGTGAAAGTGGGACTAGCTGCTCTACTCCTGGTCTTGGGCTGCGGTGTTGCACTCGTTCCTCTGGTGCCTACACCAGGCCTACCTCCCATACTCTTGAGACGAGCTATCTCATCGTCTTTTGTCATTAATGTACGCTTCGTAATGCTCAGCTCCATTTCCAACCTCTTGATACGTTGCTGTTGATCATCATAGACTCTTTCAATATGCATGCTCTTCCGCTTAGTGGCGTCACCTGAAGCCGCCTTGGAAAGTGTGATGTGCTGGGCCTCGAGTTCTTCAACGCGGGCGGTGGCGGTAGAGGCCGTGGACCGGGCATCCTGCAAGCTTTCTCTCATGTAATCCAACGTCTGCTCTGCTGCCGCAGCCTTCTTCACTGCCTGCTCCGTCTTTTCGTTCGCTTCGTCGAGCTGGTTGCGAAGCTTGGCGATCTCTTGAAGTCGTGCATCGTCTCCAAGGAGGGCCGTATCCCGCTGTTCCTTGAGCTTCTCCTTCACCTCACGCATTTCTGTTGTACGCGTCGTGAGGCGTTCGGTGAGAGTAGCGTTGTTCCTGGTCAACGTCTCGACTTTGTCCTCGGCGTCTTGTAGTCTTCTCTTTACACGGCGATGCTCGCTTGCCAGATCCTCATGCACTGTTTGTTGCCTATCCCACATATCCTTGTGCTCACCAAAGTCTCTTTGACCTGCTCTACGAGCTTCTCGCTCTTCCCGAAGCCCTTCTTTCGCATGGGCTAGCTGTGTTCGCAGATCAGAATCGTAAGCTGCAGTGCCAGGCATGGAATCGCTAATGTGGGTGACCTCGTGCTCCTTATCCACCACAGAAGCAGGCAGTGTCTGCGGTTGGGGAGTGAACCGCATACGCTTTGCAGGGTCGAGCTCTTCATCATCCAGAGGGCGTTTGCTACGTTCAGGTATAGGGGCGTCCGTTGAGGTCTGTTGCGTCTGTTGCGTCTGATACTCTATAACGTCCTTGACACTACCAATGGAAGACAGCGGCCAATCAGCACCTTCCATCCTGTTCTTGATCCAGTAGGAGACCAATTCAGCGCACTCCACGTCTCGTGGTGTGCGTTCATCGATGGCTTTTCCAACATCAGGATGAACATGCGCCAGGCTTGCTAGGATAGTATGCATGTGATCGATGGGATCCAGGCTGGACGTTATGTATCGTTCAATATGGCCGACAGTCCTCGGAATGACTAGATGAAGCACAGGTACCACATCGCAATTAGGTGATTTGGCCCAATTCTTTTTGCGAATTTGTGCTGCGTCTTGCACACCGTCGAGACAGATGATCAGGTCGGGAACATGTATGATGGGCGATGCATCGCTTGGGATGATGGTGACCAACAAGTTACCTACCACCTCTTTCAGGTTTGCCTTCCGATCTTTACCAGGCATAGTGTAGTTGATGTACGTTGTCTTACAGAACGTCTCAAGGATGCGGAAGAGTGTCTCGTTGTCGCTCTCTGTGACCAATACAACGTGTTTCTGCGGCTCGCAATGCCGCAAATCATTGAACAGCGCTGACAGAAATCTAAACTTGGTGGAGTTTTCCAAGCCAAATCTAGCTGCGTGCTCTGCTTGCGTTGCCGAAGCCTCACCATCTAAAGCGTTCGATTCAGCCTCAGCGAATACCAAGTCCATGTGCGTCTCGATAGCGCGTAGCTGGGATAGGACGTTTTTGACCTCCTCGACTGAGTTGAGACTGTGACGATCTTTCAGGAACGGCTCTAACAGGTCCCTCTTCGCGGTGATGTACTGGGCGTATGTATCTCTTTGTCGACCCGAGATATACAAAGGCACGATGAACTCCTGGTCTACTAGCTGCAGATCATCATTGAAGAGGCTCTCACTATCTTCATCGTCTGCGTCGCTGACCTCCATCTCGTCAGATGTGGGAGATCTTGGTACCGGTACGATAGGCTCTGATGGCTTTATTGCTTCAGCGATAGTAGGCTCTGGATGATTCCTTGGTGGTGAAGCCATGACCTTATCTAGTGCGGGAGCTTCTGGCTGCACGTTGCTGGGAGCATAGGCGATATTCCGGAGCGACGTCGGCGCTTGCGCAAGAGGGGAGCGGTCTGGCACAGCGGAAGGCGATCGAGTGCCTTCTGCCGGCTCTTGCGTCTCACGTAGCCTGCTCACTGGCGTAGGCGTAGCTGCGGGCGCATTTTCCACTACTGAGGGCGTCATCGAAGACCTGGGACGCCTTCTGGGAGTACGGCGAGACTCTGCTATGCGCTTATCGATGGCTTCTTGCATCTGCCGCCTAATGATGTCTCCGGTACCCTCGCCCGCCATGATTGAGAGCGATGAGGTAGGAACAGGCGTACAAGGCCGTGATGGAAGTCGAGATGCTTGCGTTTGCAGCGAGTAGCTGGGTGGGTACGGAACCGGCGAGGTCTCGTGATTCAGCGATCTGGAAGGGCGTTCTGGCGATTCCTGCGATGAGTCGTGACGAGACTCAGAGCTAGCCCGATGCGCCACCTCTTCTTCGATAGTATCTCGTATGCTCTCAGCTGTATCTTCTTGCGTGCTCAGATCTGCCTCAAGAGGTACTACTTGCGCGTTCTGTACGCGCTCCGGACTGGATGACGCGTGCAGCAGTTGATCACGCAGAGACAGCTCTTCTTGAAGCTGGCCTGACGGTGAGACGCTGTGAGCAGCCTCAGGTTCGAGAAGTTCCACTAGCGTGTCGTTGTGATCTTGGTGATGGGGTGCAGTGGATGCTTGGACTGATGGGTGAGGTGGGTCGAGCGCTGGCGCCGGATTGGATTCGCTTGGCACACTTACCCCAGCAAGTACTCGTCCTGGGAGGGCCGGTGTCGCGCAAGCTTGTGGGAGCTGTTCTGAGGACTTGATACAAGATACTGATTGTGAAGGCTGAGAATGCCGAAACGGGTATTGCGACTGGAAAGGGAACTGTTCGTTGTCTTCCAATACCGAATGCTCAATTAGACTTGGTTGACTGTCGCAAACGCTGATCTGCTGGAAAGCTTGATGTTGCGACAGCTCGTTACCACCGTCGGAGACTTGTGTATCGCTAGCTACGTTGGGCCTTTCGGTGAGATGAGATTGGCTGTTCTCGACTAGTGTAGATGGTTTATTGAGTGAGGTCGGGACTTTGTTTGTGTCGACAGTCTCTGTCGAAGCATTCCTTGTAATGTCCGTAGCCGCTGCTTCCAAACGAGGGTGTTCGCCTAGTGTACCGGTCTCCTTGCTTGGGGTAGTCTCGCGTGCGCTTTGTGCTGAGTGAGTCTGCGAAGCGGCGTGATCAGCCTGGGGCGCCCCAAGCTCGTTGGTTCCTACTCTCTGATGCTCGTCCTCTGCAACACCCTGATTGATTTCGCTATATTGAATCTGCAGAGTATCGTCCGGTTCTGGGCTCGACTCGTGTTCCACCTGTGAGGAAATATGTATGAACTCGAGTGTGTTCGGAGCACCTCGCGACTCTGCCTCAGGTCTCTGCCGCTGGCTCTGCGAGTCCGCTACGGTGGTATCGGGAATCGTCTCGGGTATCGATCGTGCAGGTGACAGCGCGTGTTGTGCGGCTTCTTCGATGAGTTCAAGGAGGCCCTGCAAACACTGGTTAGCAAATACATTGATTTCTGGGTATGAGAAGGATTGGTCATACCGAATCTTCAGCAAGATCTTCCTCCACTTGCGATTCGTTCGTATCAGTGCTCTGCTGGCTGATGTCTTCGGTGCGTTGAGTTGTGGGTACGAAGCTTCCTTCACCGCTTGAACTCTGCGAGTCGGGGACTATGTCTGACAGATGGGGCCGTGGGCGTGCTGCGAACAACTGCGAGCTGTCGAGATTGGTGTCCTGGGTAGGCTCTGGGGTCGGACCTGGCTGAGACGATGGTGTCTGCGAGAAGCGCACGTAGTTGTTCCTCTCGAGACTGTCGCCCCGTCGAGCGATTTGGATGCGAGGCGAAGCACGAGCTGCGGGCACTGCGGCACTGGGCAGTCCCTCCGAGTCGGCTCGATTGTCGAGAGGCGTCGAAGGTGTAGATGATGCGGTGCTGGGCTCCGGGCTACTGTCAACCACACGGGAATTGCGGATGCGCCTCGATGCTTGTGCCTCCTGTGGTTGCTCTGGGTGTCCGTTGTCGCTTCCTGGATATCGCTGATGGACTTCTGCCAAGATGCGCGCCTTCTCCTGTGCCCAGTGGGCGACGAGTAAGTCGTTGGCGTTCTCCTCTGGCTCCCAAGTCGGTTCCCACGTCTTTCCAGTCTTGGGGTCAATCCCTTGCCATTGGATGTAGTATTTGCGTACACCACGGACTACTCGTTCGTCGAGAATGCTCTCTGCCGCCCACAAAGTGTCGCTCTGGCTGCCGGGTTCGCTTTGGCTCGAATCGACGTATCGTGAACGTTTGTTTGTGTTGGTTCTCAATGAGTTGCGCTTTCTCTTGGGTCGCGCCATTACGCGCAACTTCCGTTGGAGAATGTGTCGAAATATATCGTCTCCATTGTGGGTAGAAAGAGGTGAGAGTAATGGTGCGCCGGGCCGTGGGCGGGTGAGTGGTGACTGACGCGTGGTGAACGGTGATGGGTGCGGGACTATCCGCAACCAAATGACGAGCCCGCGGTGGACGCGTCTCGACGCGTCCCCGACTGCAGTGCCGCGGCATCACTGACCCTAAGCCGCCATATCGATTACGGGGTCCCAGATAGTTATGCTACTAATATAAGCTTAAACAAGAGATATCTCTTGCATTATATGATCTTCGTGTGGGCCATTCGGAGCATGCTACGAGTTACGCCAATGTCAGAGTCACTCGCGTCAAGACGTGAAATCGTACGGCCAATTATACAAGTGGATTAGGCAAGCTATAAGATAATCAAGTCACCCAGAGAAGGGCTCTAAAGTCTTTCGTAAGAATGTACATGCTTCTTCCAAGGAATACCGGCATGTGTTGGATATCCTACAGTTTTGCGCATCGATTTTGAACGCATGTCTGCATGCACCATTTGGTCGCAAGCGTTCACACCTCATCTCAGTATCGCCCGCCTCGTCCGTTACCCCTCCAGCCTCCCCTGTTACCGTTGTTGCCACCGCGCTGCCCACCTCCATAGCCGCGTCCACCTTGGTATCCGCCACGGCTCTGACCATACTGGCCATTGTTGCCGGGACCGAAGTTGTTACCATACTGATTGCCGCCCTGATTTCCAAATTGGTTTCCGCCCCGGTTTCCACCCTGGCCTCCGTGATGGTTGCCAAATTGGTTGCCTTGTTGCGGACCGTTCGGTGGCATGTTCATGTTGGGAGGTGGAGGCTGCCACATGCCATTGAAGTTGGGGGGCGGAGGAGGAACGAAGCCACCACGTCCTTGGAACTGCGGTGGGGGTGGAGGAGGAACACCGAATGGCGGCATTGGCATCGGGAACTGGCCTTGGAACTGGCCTGACATGTGCGGTGGTGGAAACGGTGGCGCGTTGAAAGGCGGCTGATGCAGCATGGGTGGGACCTGGTGCTGATGGTTGTTGGGACTGGACTGGGTTTTCCTGTTCGCACCACTCCACTGTGATCCAGGCTGAGATCCTTCTCTGTCGTATGCCCTTGATGACGGTCGCGCCTCGACGAAACCTCTGCCCTCAGACTCTCGGCGCGAAGGTCCATGTGGTGATACCCTGCGGCGACCCATGGATCCGTCGGGCGACATTCGACGGCGTGCGTCGTCATACTGATAACCCCCAGGGCTACGGCGACTGCGACTGCGACTGCGGCTACGATTGTATCCCCTTCTTCGTTCCCTATAGGGTGGGCCCGACTCTGTCGACGAGGAGGTAGAGGGTCGACTATCGTGGCCAACGCGACGCGCGACAGACAAGACCGGTGGGTCCTCCATGTCCTCCATGCGTTCGATGTCCTCTCGCGCGATCTTGATCGTCTCCGGGACGGTGAACTTCTGTATGTCTTGACAGAACTTTGGCGACCAGCCGTAGCCGTTTGCCACTGTAGCTGTCTCGCCAGTCTCCTTGTCCTGCTTAACCAGCTGGCCCATAGGATCCAACGAAAGCCTATATTTGGTTGTTTCCCCGGTCGGATTATCGCCCGTTGGCAGGTACTTTAGGTCGATGTTTTCGAAGAAGTTATCGAGGAGGCTGCGAACGTGCGAACTGACAGGCTTCTTGTCAAACTTCCGTATCTTGATTTGAGATTCGTGGATCGGGCGGTTCGGGTGTTTGATTATGGGCTCGAGCATGTACGATGCGGGGAGATCGTGCCATCTGGCATTTCGGTCGCCGTGGTATTCGGGAAGGACGTAGTTGCGCTTGCGACCCTGTGCTACGGACAAGGCCTCGTCTGCCTTGTGTCGACAAGCTTTCAGACCCTCTGAGCTCAAGAGCTTGTTAACAGCCCAGTAGTTGACAATGGCTTTCAGCTTCACCTCTAGCTGCGATCCCTTCTCGGTGATACACGCCGCTGCGAGTTCGATCAAGTCAGGGACAAAATCTTGACACGCGTTGCCGAGAATACTCTGCTTTGTCGTGTCGCGACGATGGAACTTGTCAGCATGGAGGGCATCGTTGACGATCAACAAGAGATCCATCCGGTTGCGCGCTGCTTTCTTCGCTAGCGCTGGAGTGCTCTGATCTACTACGACAGACTTTGAGACAGCGATGAGATACGCGCCGAGGGTGGTGATCCGAGCCTTGGAGGGAGCTACGTGCTTCACAATCCATTCTGTGCATTTCTACGAGCGGCGAATTAGTCTGCTCCCGGTGACATGTGATCGCGGTCTTATAGTTAGATACCTGGATATTGATGGGCGAGTTCTGCTGAAGAACGGCATCAACGTGGTTGAAGAGCTGAGAGCTAATTTCGACTGCAATGGGCGCTGAACGATCTTCGGCATCGGAATCCTTCATTGCCTGCTTGAACTTCACCTGCGCAATCGTTAGACCTGACTTGCGCTTAGCATCATCATTTGGCGCCATGTTTGGCGACGTGAGGTTGCGACAATGAGTTCGTGGTGGGGAAGGAGGTCGGCATGGGTGTCGCGAGGGTGTTGATGTTTCCAAGCTTGCGAACGCGAACGACGCTAAGCTAGCGCGCCTTCCGCATCGTTCACCCCGCCATCGGCCAAGGCAATCACAGAAATGTCCGCCAACGACGCCATCCAAGATGAGGTCACCTCGCTCAACGCCATCTTCGACGAAGGCACCCTGTCAGCCTTAGATGAAGACCAACGACTATACAGTCTACGTCTGCCGTCGCTGCCATCGATAACTCTGCGTATAGAATTTCCAGCAGACTATCCGGATGCGCCGCCATCCGTGCTAGGCACTCAGAGTGTGGGACAAGATGTCCCCAAGGGTATGGGCAGCCAGGCTGTCGATGTAGTGAGAGAAGTTCTGGCAAGGGTCTACCAGCCCGGTGAGGCATGCATCTACGATCTGCTCGAAGAGGCAAGAGAAGCTTTGGAGCAAGCGGAAGAGCAAGGAGACATCCAACTACACGATCAACACCAGGACGAGCATTTAGAAGAAGGCAGACTTTCTCCTATACAGTCCGACCCGGCGATCGACCTTGGACCGGAGCCACCTTGGATCGTAGCACCCGCCCTTACCGAAAAGAAGTCAGTTTTCTTAGCTCGAGCAGCACCTGTATCGTCACCAGCACAGGCTAGACAGTATGTTGCGCATCTCCTAGCGACAGACAAGAAGGCTGCTCGCGCAACTCACAACATGACTGCCTGGCGGATCAAAGGCCCGAACGATACAAGCTACCAAGACTGCGACGATGATGGTGAGACTGCTGCAGGATCGCGCATGCTGCACTTAATGCAATTGATGGATGTTTGGAACGTCATGGTGGTTGTCACAAGATGGTATGGTGGTATACATCTAGGTCCTGACCGCTTTCGCATCATCAACACTACGGCTAGGGAGGCATTAGTCTTGGGTGGCTTCGCAAAAGAAGGCAAAGACAGCGATACGAAGAAGAAGGGGAAGAAGTAGAAGGAACATATCACCTGCTCGCTGTGAGACATCTATCTAGTCTGCACAACGTCATCCGTTCACCTTCGTCTTTCCGGTGCACTGACATGTACCCACAGCTTTCACCTGGCCCGCAGCAAAGTCATTTCCTAACGCTTCCAGAAATCACTCACAATACAATCTCCTCTCATTCACTCGATCGCACAGACCCTCGCCTATATAAGTCGCGCCTGTTTCATATTGCACACTCACCACATCACTGCGCGTTTCTCTCAATCACGACCAATTAATCACTGAACCTCACAGAACGAAACCTTCGACACATACTATTGAGAATGAGTTATTCCGGTCGTGGAAATCATAGATCGAGCTCCGGCAATCGTGCGGGTCAGAATTTCAGCACACGAGGACAGCGTCTCGGTGGTGGTGGTGGTGGTGGCGGCGGCGGCCATCCGCATCAAGCTCGCAGTCAAGCTACAGCGTATGTTCCCCAACGCTCTCGTCAACCTCCTCACATTATGTTCATCGAGGAGGACGATGACGATGACGATGAATACGATACTGATATCGGACACTCCAGCTCCCACAGGTATCACGATGCTATGCATGGTCTAGCCGACACCATGGCGGAACTGGACAGTATGCTCGGCTCTGGGCCACAAGGTGAAAGCATGCGAAGTGCCTTTGGTCCAGGATTCCCTTTCAACGACACAGGCGGTATTCCGGGGTTCGACGCCCTTCATATCGGTATGGGTGCTGCGTTCGATAGTGCATTTGAGGGAGCCTTCAGCCATCCCATCTTCTCTGGAAACGACATCGCTCATGAGCCTAGAGCTAATAGACCTGGAAGCAGTTTTGGCGCGAACTTTCCATTTGGACCTAGCAGCCACACACCTATCCATGTTGGAGGCTTCGGACGAGGCGAAGACCTACCTTTCCATGCTCACCCCACCCCACCACGTCGATCTGGGTACGTTCCAGTCCCTACACGAGGCGGTTTCCCAGTCGAGTTTGAGCCTCATCCCCTCCCAGCAGACTACCAACCCACTGAAAGCAGCGAGCAGCGTATCAACAACTTCGTCGCACGCAATACCGAGCCCCTCACCGCCAACAACACGACCAGCACGACAAACACAGACTGCCCAGTCTGCATGGAGAATGCTACGGCGCACGCATGTGTCAAGATCAAGGGAATCCAAGGCTGCGAACACATGATCGGTCGAGACTGTCTCAAAGAATTCCTGAAACAACGACCGGATGACGAGAAGACATGTCCTCTTTGCCGAGCTGTCTGGCTTGCAGAAAACGGCGTTTGGCAAGATTCAGATCAGTGGAGTGAACGTATTGCGCAGGCGAACCTAGGTCATCGTTTCGCGAGGTGGTAGAGATGACACTGCATAGCAACAAGGTAGTTCTTAGAGACGAGGAAGCGGAGGCTGATGAGATCTGTGGCAGCGCTATTGCGCGTTGTAAAGATGAAACGGGTCTATAGGTCGAGATGAAGTCGGACTGATTCGTTAATTAGATAGATGGATTAGCGTTCATTCTAGGAGATGAAAAAGGATGTGAGAGCTAACAGGTTCGTTATAAACACAAGAGTGCAAGCAAGCAATTATGTATTATATTGATGACATTTTGACATAGCATTCACAAAGGGTGATAGCTGAACACCGTGAAGTCTACGTGGGCGCTAGGTCTTCTACACTTCGCATTACACCCTCAAGTCGTCTGTAGATCTGTTCAGATCCCTCTTTGTATGAGGCTGCTCTATTTCGGTGGGCCGGTAGCGAGCAACTGCTCAGTTATTCTCCGAAGTTCAACCTGGATCTCTGCGTCGAAGTAATTCCAAGTCGGAGGTGCCTTGAAGTGGCCCTTAGCCGTATGGTCTTTTCCTCTCCGACTGACGATTGTGGCATATTGAGGAGGCCGGTCGTCTGGGTCAAGCATGGTGAGCTGCATGGATGTCTCGGCGTGCAGTACCTGTTCAAGTTGCCTTATTCGTGCCTCATATTGACGTCGCCTCCTTTCGCCCCCTTCCACCGCGGGCTCAAAGTGGTTGCGTGCAAGGCAGATGTATGTATGTTGTAGGGCGCAGGATGCGAGTACATCATATCTGAGCTTGAGGTAAGATACTATGCTCGACTGGCTGGTGACTTCCACGGAGAACCGGGCATCGTCGAGCAGCGAATCCGGGGTCGTAGCAGGGGAGACATCGGCGGTATCCAGCTTGATTACCCACGAGAGCTTGTCGCTAACGGAACGTGCAAAGGTAAATTCTGGATGTATCTTATCATTCTTGATCATCCACTCGCCAGTCTTGACGATCAGTCCTTCTTCAGAGTCGCGCTTTATCGCGGCGATCGTGCGTGGATAGTCCGTCTGTGTTAAAGGAGTCATTCGGTAAGACGTTCGCTTGAGGATGGTCGCGCATGGAAATAAGCAATACGCCTTATTCCAAGAGATGAAGCATGCTCGAGCGGAGCACGCGCAGCCTTTGAGAATTGCGTCGATGGGAGAATGGATACAGTGAAAGAGAGTGACTGAAGTTTCGCCGCCGTCACTAGTCGATGTCTTTTTGAAGCAAGAAAACTACCAGTAGTTAGTCAGGTACGTATGGAAAATGGTGTAAAGCAATGAAGGCCCACCTTTGAGCTGCCAAATTCTACGCTTCCACCCTCGACCCCAAAATCCAAAACATAGCCATCCTGTTTGAGATAGCTAATGAGAGCATCCGCCTTCTCCCCAGCTTGCGTAAAGAGCTGAAGTTCATTCTTGACTTGCAGACGACGGAAGAACTTTCCGGCGAATTTGCTTCCGATCAGAGTCTCGGTCTGGGCCTGCACAGAGCGGAACTTTCGAGTGTCTTTGAAGAATGGCTGCAGGCTTGTGTTCATGTTCCACTGGGTCTTCTTCATGTTCGCGTACAGATCCGATGTCTTTCTGCAGGCTAACTGAACATTGCGTATATCATCAATACCCAGGTAAGATGTGACGAGTGAGTGCGTTGTGTAGCGCGACTCTCGATTGATGACAAGATCCATGAGGTCTGACACTGGATTCGGGGGTGGGCGCGGCAGAGACATGGATTGGACTGTTGGAGGCGAGATTTCTCCGAGTTCTTCCACGCGCGCTTTAGCAGGCTCGTTCGAGGGTTGATTGAGTTGAGCCATCGTGGTCGATAATAAGTGTGGAATGCGGTTGGGTAGATCGATGCAGCCTCGAGAGAAGAGAAACGAATGATATAAGTACTCAAGGCGTAGAAACCGATTAGGTGAAAGCCGGGATAGATAAAAGGAGGCAGTATACCACGCGGGCCCGTCTGAGTGAAATAGACTCTGAGCTGGATTACGGTGCCTTAAGCTGAGGCATCGAGTGCGTGTAAGAAGAGTGGGTTCTTCTCTGCAAGAGAGTTCTCAGCCCATTCACTGAAGTGCTCGATTCGCAACTGGCACTTGAAACCTCTTTCTCCCCTTCCACGACCAATCCACAGCAGCGCCTAATATGATCGCCCCTAGAATCGGTCCCGCATAATTCATGTTGAACCTGTCCACAGGGAGGATAGTGGGCAGTGGCATCCAAACAAAGGTGAAGACAATGTAGCACAAAGCTCCAACGTTGATGTATGCGCCAGCTGCGCCCATCTTGAATGGACCCCATGGAATTGGTAGAGGCCTCGCGCTTATCGTCCGACGCCAGAAAAGGAACAAGATGGGCAGAAAGTACGATAGGTACAAGCCCATTGCCGGAAGGGAGATAAGAGCGTTGAACGCCGTACTCGATGCAATGTTGATAAGAGCCAGGATACAAACGCAGAGGCCGCTGAGACACAATGCGTTGACCGGTACCCTCAGCTCAGGGTGGACCTTAGCAAAGGTATGCGAGAACGGCAATCCCTCGTCCTTGGAGAACGCCCAAATAAGACGAGAAACCGAGGCGAATATGTTGAAGAACGATACGAAGATTATGTAGACCAGCATGAACATGAACAAATTTGTGGCTGCTTTAGATCCCGTGGCCTGATAGTAGACTTCGATAATTGGTAGAGGCGAAGCGGAAGCGCGATCCACGTCTCCAATCGTGAAGAGAACGGTGATCATGTAGATAAGTTGCATGAGACCATTCATTCCGACAGAGAAGATGATGGAGCGCGGAACCCGGGTATGTGCTTGCTTGACTTCGTCGGACATGTGGATTACGCTATCGAAACCTGAACTCATCAGTATAGCTGCGGCAAGCCAGGAATCTATCAGAACTTACCGGCCAGCGGGTATACAGCAGTGATCAGCCCTATACCCCAGGCCACCGTAGGGTTTCTCCAACCACTGATGTCGTGGGTCAAGGTCTGAAACACATATTCCGTGGAACTCTTTTCTGCCATTACAGCCAAGGTAACGATACCCGCAAAGAAGAACGCGACATGGCATATTGCCCCCACTGTCTGGAGGACGTTGATAATTCTAGGAAGCCAAAGGTTGCCGATGAACGGAATTATCGTCGAAGCGCACATGATGAGTGTTGTGTGCCACCGCTGAACCACGTACCCTGGGTTATTGAAGGAGGCCATAGCGGCGACGATATTCGATATTAGCGCTGCATTCGAAGTGCAGCAACAGATCCAAGCGAAGACGGTGATCCAGCCTTGCATCAAACCGAAGAAGCGATTATATATTGGCGCGAAGGCGGCAGACCACCGGTATTGAGCACCAACTGTAGGGTCCATGGAAGACATTTCGGCAAGCGATAAGGCTACGAGAATGGTTCCCGCCCATGCGAATACGCTACCGTAGACGATGGACGCTGGCCCGCCATTGCTCAGTGCGAACTGAAAAGTAAGCGCGGATGCTTCCCAGGAACATTGCATGAGGAAGGAAAAGTTCACAGAAGAGGAGGCGTTGATGTATCGCTGCAAGCCATTAGTGAAAGCCCATGTTTGAGCTGTGGTCTTACATCTAGTGCCCCTCCTCCAAGATCCTGCGTGCCATTGGTCCCCTGCTCCTCGATTGCTTGTTGCACAGCATTCTTCTCAGCGCTGATAATATCGCATCTCACGTCAATCGGTCTTATTCCTGTCGCATTTGTCATTTCTGTCATCGGTAATCAGGTGTTTCGTAATCCAGGGAGTTACCTTCAGAAGATGGGGCCTATGTTCTTATCAGTACCACCAGCCTTGCAAGATCAGTAACCCAAATGTCGAGCTGCATACATGACCGATGAGAGTACGTTGTACAACGTGAAAGCATGCCTGTTTATTCGGCCGTCTTTTGTGGCGGGCCTACGAGTGGCGTCCACTGCCAGCAGCATGCATGTCATCATGCACAGAGAGCTATGCAGTAGAAGCTGCTGAAGTGCTCGATTAACCAATCTGAAGCTGAAAACAGTATGCCACGGCGCATTGCGTTCAGAATCTCATTTCGTGATGGGTCTACTACCCCCATCACGGCCGCCGGCCCGGGCCTGCTGGGGTAACACGCAGCCATGAACGTCCACCGTGAAGTTGCGGTCTTGAGGACGAGATCAGAAGATGGAGCGCAGCACCCCAATGAAGATGCAGCACTTCAAGAAGAGCGGATCTCCTTGCATGATGGCGGCTGTGGTGGAACCCGGTAGCGACAGCGAATGACGTCATCGCTAGACTCGGGCGGCTCGATAATGGGCGATGGAGAAGCGAGGTTCCCAAAGGCCTTGCGGTACGCCATACAATGCGATACAGAACACAGCCAGTGCCCGAATGGGAGAAGATCAAGGTGGTGTAGATGGTGCAAATTGCAACGTGATTGAGCCGCCCCTTCTTTGAGCGCTTGAGCTAGCGTTTTAGCGTGACCGGCCCCCCGAAGCCTTCCCGAGGTCAGCCTTCGCAGTTACAGCCCACACGCTCCGCCATCCACATTATCATCAAACGACACGCATCCGCCATGCATCAAACCACCGAGGCACCACGGCTGGCTACCCTACTGTCTCGAACCTGATCGAGCTCGGAAGCTCCTACAGATCCCGGCATCTCGTGCAGTTGACTCTCCGCACTGGCCAGTTGTGCAGCCTCACTGCCACCCTTCTCATATCGATAAATCTCTTTTGATGGCTGTTCTTCAGGTGCAACATAGGGCGTAGGGGCATCCCGCGCCTTCTTGCGCCAGCGCAGCGCCTTAGCGATGAATATGCCTAATCCGATCAAGGCGATGGCTCCGATCGAAGCCCCAACACCGATACCAGCTTTTGCACCTGTGGAGAGCTCACTGTCACCAGTGGCTATTGGCGTATTCGACGGAGACGACGATATCGTGGACGACGCGATCGAAGATGCGGTCGAAGAAGAGCCTAATGAAGACGTCAGGGTGGGTATGGGGTCCCCAAATTGCGCTGCTATGGTGTATCGCGGTGTTGTGCTCCCATCCGTGCAGCATTGAGTAGTGTTACCGCAACACCAGGTCAACGAATCAACGTCACCGGTGCATGGTGTCACCTTGGTATCTTTGCTTCTTTGTAAAGAATCCTAACCGTCGTCAGTTTTGATGGCCTACTAAGAATTTTGCATGAATCGTACCTCGTCCGAACAAAGCTCCTGGCATCCTCCTTCCCCCCAATTGCTTTTCGTACACGACTCTCGCCAGATGGCCCCGTCAGCCTTATTCTGACACAGCCCGTTCCTCAGTAAGTTATCCCAACGAGCACAGCAAATGTTGCTAAGAGGATCCTGGGTGTTGTTGAGTTGTGTCGAGTACGCACTGTTTGTGTTTTCCGTGCCGTTGCGCCAGTAGCAGGCTGCCATTACAGGCTGCAAGCAAGCGAGTTGCAACAGGAATATGAAAGAGAAGATTCTGCGCGACATCACGAAATGATGGACTAACTGAAGAGCTGGACAATCGAGGAGACGCGACTCGGGCTGGTATTAGTATTCAGCAACACACCCCTTTCGCGCATTTGGCTTACGACCGCTCGCGAGGCGCTTGGGGCCGACACAACACCCATTCGTCGCAACTACAATCTGTGCGATGAAGTCCATTGGAAATAGAGCTTGGGCAGTAAGCGAGGTACACCATTCCGCTCAGCTTTGTGGTACCCAAAGTTGACACCGGTTGGTCAATATGCTAGCAGTAATCTCGGTCACACGTAAGCCTTCGCCCCAACGAATTTGTTCGCCTGTTCTTGGCGCGTATGACCTTCTAAAGGTAGCTGATGCACAACTTACATTGCACTTGACGCGTTGCGCTGCCTATGTGCCTATTCGTGTCATGCAAGATCAGGTTCCACTTCAGCCATCGACCCGGCTTTCGCATCAACTTCATTTCACCATCGTGAACATCATTGCTCGGATCACAGACCATGTCGCCTGCTTCAAAGTCCTTGGGGATGAGGATTTATATGTACTCGAGATTGTTAATATATACAATGAAGTTGCTCCTACACCTCGTCCAAATTCGGCGGTCAGCACCGCGAGATGCTCCTAATGGGGAAACAGCGAAGGACCTATGTGCAGATCTTCCTCGCCCCGTTTCCGGTGAGACTCCATTTGGTCTTATTGACAGTGCACGGGTTCTCCGTCACACTGGTTCCATCAACCTTCAAGGCGATGGCAATATCCCTGCTGTTCGCAAACTCGGTCCTGGCCGCGAGACGAACCTCACCACCACCACTAACAGTACCAGCCTTGATGTTGACATTGTAGCAGTTCTCGAGCAAAATGGCGTTGTTACCCGTGTTGGCGACATCGATCGTACCGATCTCCGCACCTCCGGAAGCAGATACACAGAAGATACCGCGGCCACCACCACGAGCCTTGACGCGGTTGACGTAGATGTTGGTGCCGTATCCGCCGTTGACCTTTCCGGCTTCGTTGGCGAAACGGAGAGCCGCGTAGCCAGTGCCAGCGCCGCAATTGTCGCAGTCCACGGTGCCGACCTTCGCGTTGGTGACCTTTTGGAGGAGAAGACCGCATTCTCCGACGTTCTTGCCGACGACTGAGCCGATGTCGAGCTTGTCGATGTTCCTGAAGATATGAAGTCAGCGTATGTCTTGCATGCAATTTGTGCACTCATATCCTTACCATGTCTCAACGCAGTGCGACGTGCCGCCGTTGCAGGTGATGGTGCCCATCTTGACGTTTGTGTTGGCCGCTCGGTCGCGGTCGAACCGGATACCCATTCCTTCTTTGAGGTTGAAGTTGATGGTGCCTAGGGTGAGGTCTTTGGTGCCAGAGAAGCGCATGCCGAAGTACGTCGAGCCCGCCATGGTAAGGTAGGGGATCTTGACGCCGGATTGGTTCGTTACTTCGATGTTTCCTCCTCCGCTTTTGGGGGCAGCAGTGATGGTTCCGCAGCCTTCAAACGTCTTTCCGCTCGTGATGGTGATGGTGCTAGCGCCGATGTTACCGGAGGCGATGACTGACACCCGCTGTCCACTGCTGATGCCATCGAGAGCGCGTTGAATAGCTAGACGGTAGTCGGAACCGGTGTATAGGTTTGTCGAGCCCTTGGTCGCGGTGAAGGAGCTGCCGGAGCCAGTGACTTTCGCATCGGGTGTGCCGGAACCGCATTGAGCGGAGGCGAGGGAGGCAAGCGCCAGCACCGCCGTGAGACCAGAGAAATGAACCATCTTGATCGCTCAGGTGAATCAAAGAATGAGGAGAAGATGCGACGTGGTTGACGCCGCTATTAGACCGACGAGATGCGCACTCCTTATACAATCCAAAGGCCATGGCGCAGCTCCACTCCTGCACTCCTCCCTCCCAAATGACACCAAGCCCTCGATATGACTCCCATCGGATCACTCTTACCAATTCGGAGCAAGATGCAAAACAGCGAGGACTATGAGTAAACCACCTGGCCGTGTCAGGCACACGCGTTTCTCATCCTTAGCCCTCGCCGCAGTCCTGCCGATCAATTGCAACACCAGTTTTCGAATATACCACCTATCATACCAGGCACTCCAAACACTACCATGTCATTCCAAGGCCATTGGCGCGCGCGCCACTCCCGTTTCGAAGTTTCAGTTATCCCCAGAAATACCAAGCTCGACAGATTACTTACACCCTGGGATGGGCGAGGGAAATCTCCACCACTGTACTACCCCGGAAAATATTCAAATCAAGGTAGCTACATGTATTTGTCTCATTTGCGTAGACCTTCCGCTCTACTGCACACATGATGTTGTGCGTTGTACGCAACAACCAATTCGGTGCATCTCTGCCCTTGTACCTGTTGGTTACAGTTTAAGTGATCGTCCGGGGTGCGTCTTTCCCCGCAAAACAGCCGTTAGGCGCATGACACGACGGCATCTACTCGGGTTGATTCACTCCGCGGGTGCTTTCTTGGCTAAGTATTTCTCCGCCGCGATCATCTGTGCATATTGTTCCGCTGCCAAGATACCAAGGTCAGCCATTTTGTTTCATCGCTTTCATGATGGGGTCAATGAGAGGTTTCGCACTGTGTTCTAGAACAAATCGATTGTAGTGCGAAAGTAGTCATTAACGATCTATCTAGGTGCGCAAAAAGAAGATGTCGTAGATACGTTATCGAAATGCGCGATCCCTATGCCGAAAACAGCCTAGTGTACTGCTAGAGCATCGAGGTCCCTACTCAAACACATCACTCACGTACCTGGTCTCCTTGACCTTCTCCAGCCATTCCAGAGCATCATCTTCCGTCTTGCCCGGGAAAGTATCCCTATAGATCTTCATACACATCTCCGCGGTGCTCTTGGCCAACTTGCTCGCACTACCACAGATGAAGACCTTCGCGCCACCTTCCCCGAATAGCTCAGCTAGCTCCTTCCGCTCGTCCCACATGCGGTCCGGCACGCGTTGCGCTTTCTGTCCCTCGGGGGCGACTTTGGAGAAGCAGCCGCGCACGCTGACTACACCGTCAGCCTCCCACTGCTTGAGCTCGTCGGCATAGATGAAGTCCTTTTCGAAGTGTCGACAGCCGAAGTAGAGGATCGCCGGTCCGACCTTCGCGTTGCGGGCATTCTTGATGGTTGCACGCTCCTGGATGAAGCCGCGCATCGGAGCGAGACCTGTACCTGCGCATACCATGATAGTTGGTACAGTCGGGTCGGTAGGCAAGTGGAAGTTGATGTTCGTTGGACGCGGGAAGCAACGAATCTTCTCGCCTGGCTCTTGACGCGCTAGGTACGTGGATGCAACACCGTGGAAGCGGCGATTATCGCCACTCCAGGCTGCCTCATCATGAACGTCATAGGTCAGAGAGGCAACCAGACGCTGGGCGGTAGTTCCTTCAGGTGTTTGGATGAAGTCTACGTTTGCAAGGGGTGAAGACGAGACGCTGTATTGGCGTGGAGAAAGCGGCTTTAGCGAGTCGAGGTAGACTGCAAAGGGTAGCTTGCAATTAGGGTGGTCTTCGAGGATATCTAGAATGCTGTAGCGCTTGGGTATAACCTCGTTCTTGTATGTTTCGTCGCTTGCTAACTCTAACAGCTTGGCCCTTTTGTTTTCTGGTGTGGCTTCGGCAAGGGTCTGCAGCTGCTTTTGCGAGATGGGCGTGCTTAGCTCTACACGTGTCATTAACAGATCGAAGATTGAGGTTGGAGCTTCGGTTGCGATGAAAGTCTTGCTGGTGCCTGTAATGGCGATATTGTCATCGGGCGATAGGTCGAAGCGCTTCATGACCCGCCTCACGTTGCAGATGCTGTTCATCGGCAGGATGACGATGTAGTCGCCGGAGCGATACGATGTTCCTGGTGGTAGTTCGATCTCCATGTGCTTCTTGGTAAGGCCAACCTCGCCGCCACCTAGGCTTTTGTTGACTTTCACCACACCGTAGCCGATGTCTTTGCCTCCGAGGTATGTAGCGAACTTAGGAGGCGTGATATCAGCCTGTAACTGTCCCCCAAGTACCTCAGTAGTGGTGCCGCTGGATTTGCGCAGATCACTCCACATCTGCTCGGACCACTTTTCCCACGGACCCATTATGTCTCCCTTCACATTGACAAGGCCAGTCTCTGTGAAGCGTTTAGCCC
This sequence comes from Alternaria triticimaculans, assembly GCF_023758025.1. Taxonomy (NCBI): domain Eukaryota; kingdom Fungi; phylum Ascomycota; class Dothideomycetes; order Pleosporales; family Pleosporaceae; genus Alternaria; species Alternaria triticimaculans. Next base: position 3,576,843 of record NW_026055958.1, read on the forward strand.
CCATCTTCTCAAGCAATTCGTCTGTGAGTTTGGGAACACGATGGTACGTATGGGTCCAGTCGCTATTCCCGACCCCAAAGACGGCATACTGAACTCCCTCAAGCAGCTTGGATGTCGCATTGTTCTCAAGCCAAGCGACGAACTTCTTCGCGTTGTCTGCTGGTTTGCCTTCGTATGAGGGCTCGATGATGACGATTGGCTGGTCTTTGGGGATGTTTTCAGTAGCTGAGTCGAGACTGGCGACGTTCGCCTTGAACCCGAATCGGGAGGCATTGGTCTCCAAGTCTTCGGCATAGGATTTGCATGTGCCGGCGTTCGATCCGTACAGTATGGTAATCGGCTTCGCATCCCTGCTAGGTACATTCGCTTCTTTGGCCTTGCCAGGTCCGTTGTCGTTGGCTTCCTTGGTAATGGTTGCGCCGCCTCCAGTCCCACCCAGGCTAGCCATTGTGCGTCCAGGACGTCTGCGGACCTTGATCTTGAGGTCCTTTGGTTTTTGTGTAATTGTGACCGACACATCTGGTACACAAGGTTAGCGCGGTCACACTCAAGGATATGAAAGCACGTACGGAGCTGGTATCCGGGGTCCGCGAGCTCAACTTGGAACTTCTGTAGGATGAGTGCGACAACCATGATCATCTCCTGCTCAGCAAACGTCCTACCAATGCAGGCGCGCATACCATCACCAAACGCCTTCCATGAGTTCGGTGGAAGCTTCTCCCAGCCACCGTCCAGGAAACGCTCGGGTCGGAACACGTCCGCGTCATCGCCATACACTTTAGGGTCATGATGAAGTCCCTTTAGGTTCATCAGGATCATGTCTTTCGGTTGCACTTCGTATTTTCCCTTACAATCGTTAGATGCTAACTATAGTAGCTATGAGATGGACTTACCGCGACTTTCGTTGGTTTCAGCGCATGCTTTCCATTGATCGCAATTGGGCCGAGGAAACGCAACGCTTCGTAGATTGCGAACTTGATGTATTCAAGCTTCGGGATATGTTTCAGCTCTAAAGGACCGTCTCCGAGGACTTCGTCAACTTCTTGTTGAGCTCTCAGATATTTATCTGGGTTTCTGAGCAGGTGGTAAAACAGGAAGCCCAAAGTCCCGCTTGTAGTCTCATGGCCAGCAACCAGGAAGGTTACCATGTTGTACCGCACAGACTCTTTCGTCATCTTCTCTCCAGTCTCCTTGTCTACTGCCTCAAGCATGGGGTTGAGAAGGTCTTTGGCATCTGGCTGAGGATGAGCGATTCGATCAGCGATAATCTGGTCGCATAGATCATGCATCTTCTTCACGTTATCCTGACGATGGGCTTCGGCGAAGACTCGGAGTTTGTTCTCGATAGACGTGCGTGTGGCTCGTCTACCAGACTCCACCAAAACCTCCACCATTTGGTTGATGAAAGGATGCGCACTATTGCTGTAGAAGTTATTGAACCTGTAGCCAAACGCGCACAGCCCGATCATATCAAAGGTCAGCCTTGAAGTAGTTAGTAATGACATCGTTTGGTATGAAATGGATGATATTCACCTTGTGAAGTCATCGGCGCATTCGATCTCATGATCTGGGCCAAAACGGTCCCACCGGAGTAGCATCTGCGTCGAAATGTCCATCATGCCGTCGAACATCTTTCGGATGCCCATTGGCCCAAACACGGGCATCAACAGCCGATGAGCGACACCCCAAGCCTAGTGCGTATATTAGTACATCTACTATCATAGCAGACATGACAAGTGTACCTTTTCGCCGGGATAAGCTGTGAACAGGCCATCTCCTGTCAAAGCTCGCACCTCATCCAGAGTAGCATTAATGGGCTTTTCGAACCGGTCACCGTCGCAGCAGTCGTTAATAGTGTCGTATGAGGACACAACGATGACTTTGCCGTCGCGCCCCGGGAACTGGAGTTGGTAGATCTCGCCATAGATATCCGCAAGTCGTTGGAAGGAGCCTGGAGCGTCGTTCGGATCGATCTCAGCGAAGTTGCCTACGAATAGGTGTGGGGGAGGCTGAGGAATAGGCAGAGAATCTGATGTATCGGAGGCCATCATCGCAAGATTATTAGGGTGGTGACAAGACCGGATGTTTGGTTTCCAACGAGGAGGAAAGACCGAAGGACTTGGATTCAGCTGCTCATTCCTGGGAAAGAGCTGGGCTACATATACACGGGTAGCAACACAGCGCAGGGCATGTCAGCCTAGGGACGTCGGCCTCCCATGGCAGCCCTCGACCGAGCCTTGCCATATAATGCTGCCTAGTTGCTGACTCCGCAGGGATACAGAGTCCTTTGGTGATGTAGTTACAGCCAATGTGGTCTGATTGGGCGTCACACTGTCCGTAGTCAGCGAGTTTGTGTTCAGCTCGGCTGTGCCAGCCACGCGATAGGCTCCTGTATCGTGATGCATGGGAGCACGACAGCATGCCGACGCTGCGCCTCGTGCGAACTGGTGACCGAGAGATATTGCGCGCGACTTAGCCAGATCACAGTACGCAGTAGCCTTTGCCTGTCTAGAAACTGTCTACCGGACGGCCCGAGGCGCAGGGCCAACGGCCTGTCCACCCCGCGCCACGCCGTAACACGCGCAGCGTCTGTTGTTGAGAGCACCAACGGTTCATCAGACGTCTTGGAGATTCGGCATCTGATGAACTGATGTTCTCTGAGTTGTCAAGGTTTGCTCGTTGAGGTAGTAGACGGGAAAACATCGACGCAAACGCTGTTCGTGAGTTAGTGTACACGGCGATCGTCGCGTCTTCGCGTGACGGGGTGCTTCATTGAGCTCAGCGGCATCATTGCGACATCTTCAGCGTTTTCGTAACGATACTGATACTCTGAGCTTTAGTGGTTATGCAACATGCACACTGTCTAGACATGTTGCAAGGCGAGACGGCGGTGTTGTGCAGGACGCGCCAAAGCTCGGCCGGCTCAAGCGGCCGAGCGGGGCGCCACTTATCGGTGGAAAGTACGAAAGAGCTCGTATTCCAACGTTGCACCCAGTGTTCACGATAAGAACGTTAAATGAGTCGAGGCCCAGGAAGACTCCACGCAATAAGACCAGACATGAATATATTCATCAGCCAGACGGCATGCATTGCATTAAGTGAGGTTGACCAGTGTACACATGAACGTCTCCTTCTCCCATGTCTGATACAACAAAACACCAGCCATCTGGTCGTTGTACCATTTATTACGGTTGATATGCACCATAATGATGTATATCGTGCACAACTCACAAAGACTCAAGCCGCGGATGTCTTGGCCTCCTTCTCTTTCTTCCAGACAGCGATGGTGGAACTGTCGAGGTGGATCTGGTTGTACGTGCTGACATAGCTAGGACATTCGCCATCGTGGCGCGTGAACTTGCCGGATGCTTCGCCGATGACATAGTCGATCGAATCGCTAGCCTTGAGATCCAACATACCCCAGTGATTGAGGAAGCCAAGAGCAGAGTTGTACATGCTCTTCAATTTGAACCCCTTGGGAGCTTGGCCTTTCAGAAAACGAATGTAGATAGTGAGACGCTGGGTGTATACGTGAAAAGTGAACTCTACACGAGGTTGTAGGTTGGTGGTACTGCGAAGCATCTTCAGCCAATTTTCGTTGGTGTTGGCGAGGAAGGCATCCAGTGCGTCGAGATACCCATAACTCCACCTCATTTGCCAAAGCACTTCACCCCAAGTGTCCTCGTGATCGCAGTCCATGTCGCATCCACAATGGATGCTGTGTCCGCATTCGAAGCACTCTACGTTGGGCACATCGTCTTCGAGTACCTGACGGGAGGCGAAGTTGACAGTAAAGGTTGGGCAGTGTGCGCGTAGGCGGGCCAGGAGGGTGATGTTTGTCAGGACGTCCTCCATAGACTCTTCGTCCCCACCGTAACCTTCCTCAAGTTCATCGCCAAGCTGACCGTGGTCCCAGGATATTAGCAGAAGCTTTGGAGCGTGCTGGTAATCTGCGACCTTGGGGTAGTATGCGTTGATGAAATGAGCGAGTGTTGGGAGTTCCACGCAGAAGCGAGATTGACGAAGCCACATAGGCCGATACTCCGTCCGAATCTGCTTGCAGACTTGAGTGAGCGCACGGTAACGTAGCGTGCTCAGTAGATGCGGCACGGTAGTGCTGTCACTTGCGACCTTAGAACGCTTGAGCAGAAGCGGTCGTATTAGATCATCGTCGTCATCATATACCCCTTCTTCGGCGAAGTGGTATATGCGATTGCGGATTTCTGCGAATAGTCAGCCAACCAAAGCGCTATATAGGCAAAAGAGGGACATACCAGCAGGCAGCTCGAGGAATTGGCAGCAATTGAGCATGGGCTCGAACTTGGTCTTATCGCCAAACGTCTTGCCACCCGAATTACTACTGTTGCCCTTCTTGGCGTCGCTTGTCTGGAAGTTCTGGCCTTTGCCTCTGTATATCGGTCAGCTAAGGTGTAGGGCGATATGTGAAGGTACATACGCGTCGGAAGGCATCTCCACTGTTGAACCTGAAAAAACCTGTAGAGAGCGGAGCGCAGTCTTCAGGTAGGTGTCAAGCGGGGTTGGGTAAACAACGAGAACAGGCAGCGAAATGCGCATTTGTTAGTCGCGGAAAGAGCGCACGAGCGTGACGCGATTTCCCGTGACCGATGACGCACTATGCCTACACCGTCTCGTGGGCGCAGACCTCTCGGAAGACCCCGCTCTTCTTCTTTCAGAAACGGATTCGATTCTAGAGGTGCCCTTTAAACTCTAGGCACTCAGGCGGAATCCTTAGTCCCCCCCTCCCATCTTGCTGCGTCCTACTCGTCTGCCAGTCTTAATTCCAGTAGGCAAAAGGCCATTATCCGCGTAGGCTCGACGAAGAGGTCCTTGCTCCCTAAAGTTATGAACGAAGAGATTAGTACCCCTGGGTGAATCGTACTAACGCTGCATAGACACCAGCATGCGAGAACCACGGCGTGGGGGCAGTGACTGACAGTGTTGCGTGTTTTCACCTCAAGCGGTTCTACATTCAAGACCATGCCCGGCGTCGTGGTGTGCAGCGACGACGCGTGCAAACAATAGGCGCCAGTGACTGCCTCGTCAGGCGTGGCAGTTTGCTTCCACCCCATACGACAAACAGTCACATCGCTGTCTCACAACACATCCTTTTCTCTTATAAACTCCCCACGAGTCTCCAAATATCCCACGGCGACTGACAATCCTGTCACTGAAAAGTGAACGCGGCGGTATGGCTTTGATCTCGACCTGCTCTTATTGGTCGGCTTGGCAGGTGAAGGCGACCACATACCGTGGGTGACAATAGAACAGACAATGGGCCGTCCATACCAGCCACCCGCATTGTTTCTCCTTCACCAGGTAGTCCTACTCCCTTATGGCGAAAAATCTTTTTCAAGCTCTGCTGCAAATTTACCACCGACCTCACTTCCCAATTACTCCAAACACCGACCTCCAGTCCAAAAGATTGCGATCAGCTGCGAGCCGGAAACTTCAGTCTGACAACCACGAAACTGCACGCATTAGCAAGGCATCTCAAGATGTTTGCGCAAGAGTATATCCCTTTTGCGACAGACACAGCACCGTCTACGGACGAGCGCGGTATCCCACAACCCTCCCATCTCACGCGCAAAGCATCATCCGCCAGCAGTGCGTTCTTGCGAGAGCTTCTTGGCCCGGAGATGGCTCTCTCGATCATGCCTCCCGGCTGCCGCACCATCGCCTTCTCGCAGTGGGGTGGCTTCACTGCAGCGCCCGAGCAGGTCACACCGACCGGAGAGCTCAAGGCCTCAGACCTGTACATGGATCGCGGCATGACATCCACCTTCAACCCTCCGACGTCCGAATGGTGTTATCTGGGAGTGAACCAGCCAAAGCCAGACCCCAGATACAACGCGCAGCCCATTCCAGATCTTCGCAAGCGCAAGCGGAACTCATCGACCAGCATCGCGACTGTGAGCGAGCAAGGCGATCAGGGTGCCAGACCCAAGGTAAGGAAATCACTGTACAAACTGCGTGTGAGACAAACGCTGACTTCGTATCTTCGTAGCCAACGACTTCGCCCGTCCGCTTTACTAGGCAGACACTGAAGCGAGTGAACACCAACTCCGAGCTCACAAGGTCGTTCGAGATGGTGTCCATCAAGGAAGAGAAGAAACCCACGTTGGCCGAAAAGTTCGCGTTCGAGGGACTGAACTGTGAGGATCTTCCGTCAGCATTCGACTCCGACGACGAAGAAGAAGACTACGACATCCGACATGCTCGCTGATGGAAGCATGAGAGCCCCTGAGTATCACTGCCTGCTTCGCGATCAAGGATGGTCGCATAGGGTGGTCTGGGGGTGGAAAGCATCCATAGAACAAAAGCTTATGAGCGCATCGCATAGGAGCTGATTCCGTTGCAACGCTGGTTTCATTGTTCACTGAAGCGGCGCACGACTTGAGCATTTGGCTTGGAAGGTGCGATGGCAAAAGGAGTGCAAGATGAGGCACAATGGTTGAAGATGTCTCGCTTGCCGGCTGGCCCGAGCTCTCTTTGGATTCGATGACAGCATCGATCATCAGCTCTAGCATAACTTTTGGCCTGTACATATACACCCGCCACAACAATCAATTGCATATCACAACCATGGAACGAAGTCTACTACAGTGTACCCGTGCATTCTCAAGATGTACGACCCAAACCTCATGTCGTAATCTGCCCAAATGCAGACCCTCGGTGATCGCGTCTGCACGACAGGCACGCTGCCTACACACGACGCGCCCCGCCCTCCTCCAATCCAAACCTCCAAGAACGCGCGATCGCGGCCCAAAGAGCGACGAAGACACGCAGACCGACTTCAGTGCTCTCGATGTCCTCCGGAACACCGTCGCTCCCGCCACATCCATCGACGCGTGCACAGGCGATGGCTTCGCGCTCAACAACCAGATGCGCATTAGCGGATGCGGCATTCTCTTGATAGGCGGAGAAGCATATCGATGGAAGCCCTGGCTACGCGAGGGTAGGAAAGAGGGCACCGTCGCTGAAGGAGGCACGGGCGATGATGCAATGACAGGCAAATTGCTGAACGCGAAGAGGCAATGGGAGGTGCCGGAGCAGGCCTGGGGAGTGTTGGAGTTGTTATATCCGAAGCCTGGTACGTTTGTAATCGCCTGCAACGAATGCGTGACGAACGTGGTCTGACAGCGAGCGACAGATCTACTCATCATTGGCACCGGCCCCAGTACCGTGCCTCTCGCACCTGCGGTTCGCAAATACCTAAACGACCAGGGAATACGATTAGAAGTCCAAGACACAAGGAATGCGGCGGCGCAATTCAACCTACTTGCGACAGAGAGGGGTGTAGGACAGGTTGCGGCGGCGCTCATACCCATCGGCTGGAGAGAAGGACGATGATGGTCGAACTAGCAGCGGGCCTACCACTGTCCCGTTGGTTTCCCCAAACGGTCACGCTGTGATGGTTCATTGACGCCTTGGAAGACCTAGGAGCTGGCCTAGACGATCCGGCTGTGAACGACTCCAGGTCGATGGTCCACCCAAACCATGGAGGGTAGTCTTGTTTCCAGGCAAGCTATAATAGGGCCAGCGACACGTCACAGTACGAAGATATGAGCGCGTAAGTCAACGATTTTATGAGACATGCCCGCGAAGTTGAGCACACTCATTGTACTATTTGTATACATACATTCCATTGTTCTCAGATGATCCTGGAACCGACCTGTACATATAAGTCCTTCGTGTCTCACCTTTACCTCTCTCTTTGTCGTACTTTTCATGAATTCCCCAACTCGTTCCTCGCGCTGCTTGCTTGTTCTGACCCCACCAGTTCTATTTGCCAGTCCGGCCGTCGAGCAAACAAACACTGTCACAATCACAGCCGCGACTCCCTGCCCCAGACCGCTCCTTCCGACTTGCGCCTTCTTGACCCACCACGTGGCCCGGCGATATCGCATAACTAGCAAGCCAATGTCGCTTAAATACGTGACCTGCGCACTATCGACCTTTCTTTCCACTCTCCTCAGTCTAATCACTCGAAGCTGTGAACTAATGTCTGACGCTGATATGCACGGAATAAGGTGGGGCTTTGGTAGGCGCGTGGTAACTCCTGATGAGGAAGCAGCCATAGGTGACACTACGCCGCTACTCGGTTCGGAACGCTCTTACCGCAGCGAAGAGGCTGGAGGCGACTTTCCACCAACCATGGATGGCAATGATGCTTCCGCCGCCACGTCTTCAGCAACACCACGTCCGGTGACTCCCTTTGTCGCCGAACTACCGATTATTCATAGCCCATCGTTACCGGCAGTCATACACAGCTCAGGCCCTAGGCTGTCCGTCCTCCAGTCGTTCAGGCTTAGCAAGTTATACCGCAATCGGTTCCTATCGCCTACAGAAGTGTCCTGCCATACCGACCACTCCACAGCGCAGATGGAGTCGCAAATTCAATATGACGACAAGAGCCTAATAATCGAAATACTGTCACCTGTTCTCGACGACCTGAAGGAACTGAAGGCGTTGACACCCGAGAGTCTACAGGACCACAATCAGACCCTCAACAACGAGACGCACGCTCAGGTTCTTAAGCAGAAGCTGCTACCGATAGGTCAGCTTATCGTGGACTGCCTCGAAACAGTCCCACTGGACCACCGGGGTTGGTTGGAGGGAGCTATATGCCATCACATCGCCGACAATTACTGGCCGCTGCCTGTCAACTTCTTCACCCATCTGAAGATCCAGGAGAAATACCGCAATGCGCTCTTCAGGTTGGCGCAGCGCACACCTGCCGGAGCCATCGAGCCGCATCCCAACAAGGACTCTCAGCAGCCTCAAGCACCAGCTATCGAGCCTGATCCGCCCCAACCATCGCTGGACCCGAGGGATAATCCGGACACGCCACCATTCCCCAAATCGACCGCTGAGCAACCTCAAGCATCAGCTATCGAGCAAGATCCGCCCCACCCGTCGCTGGAACCGAGGGATGATTCGGATACCACTGCACCATTTCCCGGATTGTCCATTCAGCAGCTACAACCATCAGTCGTTCAGGCCGCTCCGGGCTCTGGGGACTTTCTAGATCTAAACTTTTACGAGTTGAGAGCAGAGGCTATTGAAGAGGCCGATGCGAGGGACTTGGACAACGTATAGTACCCAATGGTCAAGTACCACCTTCTGCCTAGTCTTCCAAGGCTGGACCGAAAGATCCGGAAATGTCAAATGCCCATGTCACTCTTCAATCCTCAATGTACGGGCTATTGGGACGCTTCTTTCGAGATCAACAACAACCAAGTTCAATGGAAGGTAGTGATACCTCATGTACGCATCGTATGTGAAACATTTACTGACTTTGTACATTCATCCTTAGGCTAAGCCTGATCCTAACACCATCCTTTACAACTACATGCTGCCCCCCGATCATATGACCAAATGTGTCATACCATTATTTGCGACACGCGGCCTGCTGGCAGATCTTGAGCTCGGCGTGGCCACGAAGATGAGCCACGAGTATCAAGACTCTAGGCAAAACCTGAGTGCAATGCTCGATTATGACATGCGTTGTTGCATCCTCTTTCTGACTCGCAAACGGCCCGATCTCCAACCATTCGAAGTACTGTGGTGCGCTGTAAGTGGGGTTTTGAAGTTGCACAAACCCTCGTTCGACAGATACGTTCAGGCACCTACAAAGATTCGCCAAAGGGTCAGACGAGACGGAATAGCAGCGTTTCAGAGAATGATAAAAGCCCCAGATTTCGACCACGTTGACCAATACCTTTGGAACGCGATGAGGGTGCTTGAGATCTATACTAGACCTCTGGTTACAAAAGAAAGTGTATTCCTCTGGATCGATTCCTTTCGTCTTGAGAACATCGACGTCATCTACGATTTACGCCTAGATGGCGCGAAAGCTCGAAAGAAATTGTTCGATTACCTCGAAGAGAGGCATCCTGGTGGCGAATCCATATGGCACAGCCTCGTGCAGAACTTCCACAGCCATGATGTAGTCAAATTTCCAGAGTACGCTACTCGACCACGCTCAATCGAAACCATTACTACCTGGGTATATTTCTTCACAGAAGCTCGACAGGGTGTTCTACTGAAGGGAATGGACTTCGACGCATTAGTCCTCGATGAAGCTGTAGCAGCTGTAGCAGCGGAGCAAAAGAAACCGAAAAAGAAGAACAAGCCGAGGAAACGTAAAGGTGCCAAATCGGGGGAGCTGCCTGATGAGAAGGAGCTGCCAGTTGCTCAAGAGAAGTGCACATCTCAAGACCTTCCTGTGTCTCTTGAACAACCTCCACAGAGGGACGACACGACACCGCAAGAGGAGTCTGTAACTCAAGAACAACACACATCCCCAGAGCAAGCTCTACCCCAGGAAGAGCCCCAAACCAAAAAGCAGCGCTTATCTCGAGAGCTATCGACTACGCCTATACCTTGTGGACCTACACCCTTTTCAACGCTGGAAGAGAAGGAGAAGAGCGAGCAGAAGCAGTCAACAGAGCAGTTAAAGAAGCAAAGAAAGAAGCAATCGAGATGGGAGAAGAAACATGGCAAGGCAGGAAAATCCGACGCTAACAAGCAAGCAGCCTCAATCACGGTGGAGGAGTCTTCGCCATCCGTTGTCGCGAAGGCCGATGACGGTGGTGACAGTGTTACTGGAAACGCCAACAAGGATAACGACGGTGTTATTGGCAGCAGTGTTATCAACGACGGTGGTGACCTTGGTGGCCACTTGTCTGCGGCTGATTCGGTTCCTAGCGATGAAGCGCCTACCAATCAAGAGACGGTTCAAGAGCATCCAAGCAACAGGTACGAAGTTTTGATGGCCAAGCCGTCGAAACACGCTGGGAAGTCCACCGGAAAGCTAGCGTTCCATGCCGATAGTGAAGATGACATGAAGAAGGCCATGGAGGAGAGTCTTCTGAACGACCCGGGTAGTTGGTCAAAGGTGCAAGGGCGCGCGAAAGTGCGACCAAAGCAGAAGCAGAAACAGCGCACCGACGATCGCAAGAGTATCCAAGATGCGTACAGAGAGAGAGGCTATGCAACTGCTGTTACCGATGCACAGTTGGACAGGGCAAGAGCTGAAGTGAAATCGAGAGAGGCACGGGCGGACTATCTCAGATCAAAAATAACGAGATTGTCTGCTCTGATACCAGGTGAGGGCAGCGCCGAATCAATCAAAGAACACAACAGTACCGCTTGCGGGCAGCCTACATCCTGGTCAGCGCTTTTCAAACCTACGGAGAATGACACGGGGCGCAACCCTCCTCAAGAAGCCGCTCCGTCTACGAATGCTGTCGACACGCGACCGCGTACCGCAACTGCCACGGAGAACCGTGAACCCATTCAAGAGAGCGCACAATCTGCGAGCCATCACATTCTTGCGCAATCAGAACCACCCGTAAGGCAAGAGCAATTCAAGGACTCAAAGCCATCCAAGGTTGTTGCCGGCGCGGCATCGACTCCCACATCAGGCACAGAGAACAGTGAGTCTATCAAGGAGACCGTACGGTCTGTGAGCCATCACACGACTATGCAATCAGAACCACCAGTTCATCAAGAGAGTCTCAAGGATCTGAAGCTGTCTAAGGACGTGGCGGGCGCAGGATCGACTTCCACGTCAGGCACGGAGAAGAGCAATTCCACCAAGGAGACAGTACAGCCTGTAGATTCTCAGAATGTTGCGGAGCAAGAAGGTCCGGCAGATAAGGGGGCATCCGGGGACTTTACACCATCTGAAGATGCTGCGGGTGCGGGATCGACTTCCACATCTGGCATAGAGAACAGCAGTCCGATCAAGGAGACGGTACTGCCTGCGGAGCCTCAAGATATTGCGCAATCGGAGCATCCGGTAGAGAAGAAGGAATCCAGGGACCTCGCGCCATGCGAAGATGCTGCTGGTGCAAAATCAACTCCTGCGCCCAGCGCAAGGAACGAAGGCTCCACGACAGAGAGCGCACAAACTGTCGACCCTCACTCGTTTGCGCAGACAAGCATACCGATGGATGAGGAGGCTCCCGAACCTCATCATAGTCGTGAGGCCAGCTCGCCGCCACCTGCGAATTCTCACGCTCCTGCGCAACCGCAATCGTCGCTGGATGAAGAGGCCTCCAAAGACTACGACGGTCATGAGGACGACATAGAGTCGCTTCCGAAAGTCAGTACCCCAAACCAGCCGTTAGTTGTGGTCGACTCGGCTGTGTCGCATGTGGAGCAGTGGCTTGCAAGCAAATACTCGGCTGCCTTCGCCGGGCTCACGCAGGCGGAAATAGACAATGCGCACTGGCGCCCTCAGGACTCGGAAGTGACTTAGAGGCAGGAATCGTTGAGGGCTTCATAACATGATTGAGACGAAAGACAGGCGAATGGAGGGCGGCGACAGGGTAGTGGAGGAGCATGATAGAATCGTCGCGCCAATTTTTGACCGGTACTTCCGGCATGTGGTGCAGGTATGACAACGTCAGATAGAGGGCTTAGAGGTATCCAATAGACATTCCAACCCAAGCATACAAATTTCCAGACGTGCATCGTATATCGTATCGTCGTAGCGCGGGATCTAGTGTAACGGGCGGGCGATGCAGGGGTTTCAGGGTACGCGAAGTGGATACCCGCATCTCGTTCCTGAGTGCACAGCCTCCGTCTCGTAGGGCTATCCGCGTATTCGTCTCGGAGTGGATCACTACATGGGTCTCTTGCGCTTTTGGGTGCAGCTTGCGATGGACGCAGTTGTATAAGGAGGAATGATGTCTGTGATGATGGATTTTACAAGCCACACATTCATTCCGTTTGTCTTCGTCCTGTCGCTTTTCAACACATACTTCCAGTTCTTTCACATTCGTTTACGACGACTGCTCGTGTGCTGCGGAACGGCGTGCTCCTTCTCTCCCTGCGTCACCCTTCTTAGGCACCTCCAGCCATACTTTATTCCCGAAGCATCACAATGGCAAACGAAACGTCAACAGACACAGAGGCGTACGCTCTCTTTCCCTACGAGCCCAGCAAGGTCGGCGCCATCCTCTTTGCTGTCCTCTTCGGCCTAAGCACAATCTACCACCTTTTCCAAATGATCCGAAGCCGCGCCTGGTTCTACACAGCCTTTGTAATCGGATCAATAAGTACGTCTCCCCTTCCCTCCTCCATCTCACAGCACATTGAACTAACAACTTCCACCCAGTGATGACAATCGGCTACGCAGCTCGCTACCTCTCCGCGCAATCCCCCTCCGAACTCATGCCCTACATCATGCAATCGCTCTTCATCATCCTCCCGCCCTCGCTCTACGCCGCAACAATCTACATGATCTACGGCCGCCTCGTCATCTTCGTAAACGCCGAACACGCTTCCGTTATCCGACCTACGTTGGTAACCAAGATCTTCGTCTGCGGCGACGTCGTTGCGTTTCTCATGCAGTCTGGTGGTGGCGGTATGATGGCGCAGGCAGACATGGCGGATATGGGACAGAAGATCATGCTGCTGGGCCTGTTCGTGCAGTTGGCGTTTTTTGGCTTCTTTGTCGTGGTTAGTGCCATATTCTATTTCAGGATGAGGAGTGCGCCTGAGAGGTATACGGTGCCGAAGTATGGGAAGTATGCGTGGCCGACTTTGGTAAGTTGCTTTCCCTTCTTATCTCCTTCGTCGACGGACTATATGCTAATCTTACGACAGTACAAATTGCTTGCCATCGCAGCCGTTGTCATCATCGCTCGCTGCATCTTCCGTGTCATCGAGTTTGGACAGGGTCATAGTGGATATCTGGCTTCGCATGAGGTGTACATGTACGTTTTCGATACGCTGCCCATGTTCTTGGTGCAGGTCTTGTTCCATTTTGTTCGCGCGGATGACGTGTTTGGAACGAATCACCGGGCGGTAAAGAAGCTGGATAGTGAGATTATTGGACTGTACGAGAGGGCGTGAAGGGATTTTTGCTGTTTTTCTTTTGTACTCTACAAGATGTTACGGGCGTTGGTTTTGCGTTTGGGCCTGGCGGGGCATGATTATGGCGTTTAGTTATTCTGCAGCTATGATGAACCTGCTTATGTAGAACTCGCATTGAATCTTTGCTAGACATCAGTGCATGCATCTTCATCCTGCTGTTGTGGTGTTTAGGGGAAGTCGCCGTGTTTGGAAGTTTCGCTCGCCGAGTGGGCCGAGGTCCACAACTCGGGTTAGCTCCAACCCGTTTCTAGCTTCGTCGTATTTCGTTCTTCGTTTCTCGTTCGCGTTGCTGCCTTCCCCAGAGCCTCCCTACTACTTTTTCCTCGCCTATAATATCAAGCTCTTGATGCAATTGGCCAGTTCCAATGGCTCTGAAAAGAAAAGCGCACTCGAAATCCCGGACGGGCTGTGCCACGTGCAAGCGCCGCCGGATCAAGGTACGAAGCATGTCGTACTACAACCTCCATTCTGACGCGCGCGATAGTGCGACGAAGCAAAACCGCGATGTTCGCATTGCGTGAGACATGAGGTTGCCTGTGTATACCCAGAATACATACCCGTGCGAGCCAAAAGTTCGACTGAACACGCGTCTTCTCGTGCTCAAACACCGGCAACTCCGAACGCATTCCAGCTAGCGTCCCCTCAGAACGACCCTTTCGCAGCGAGCACACCATGTTCCGAAACCCAGGTCATTCCCTCCTTCTCTTTGAAGGATATGTCCCTATTGCATCACTGGACAATGGCTACAAGTCTTTCCATACTACCCGGTGTGCCGGCGGTCACCCAGCTGTGGCAGGTGGTCTTCCCAGAAATAGCATACAAACACGCATACATGATGCACTGTCTCATCAGTCTCTCCGCTTTACACGTTGCATATCTCAATCCTGACGACAGACGCGCAAATCTCCACATCGCAGCGCATCACCACACCGTCGCTCTCAGCGGATTTAGAGCAGATATCGACACGATTGGCCCGCACAACGCTGAAGCAGTCTTTGCTACTTCAACGCTAATGTTCTTCTACGCTTTCTGTACCTTTTCCAAGCTTTCAGATGCCAACGCGGACAAACAGCAAGATAACGACAGTACCAGCGATAGCCTGTCAATACGGACATCGCGTATTCTGGGTGCAGAATGGATACCTCTTGTGCGCGGTATTCAGGCTGTGATAGGCCCTATCTACGAACATCTCAAAGAGGGCCCTTTAAAATCAACGCTCCATCTAAAGGACTGGGATGATATGGATCCTAACATGCAGCCGGGACCGGATGATCAGCACGTGGTGCGCATCAAGCAAACGTGGGCTGACGATGGAAATAAGGCAGTATACGACGAGACGCTGTATTTGTTGAGGAAGATGAGTGCATGGGTCCTTCATTTCCGGAAAACCTGGGAAGATCAACAGGAGGAGTGGGGATATAATGGTAGTTGGTCTGCTGTAAGTTGCTAAATCCTACTCTCCAGGTCTACTTGAAATCTTTACTAACTCAGGGCTGTTGCCGCTGTTGATACAGCCGTTCGTTTGGTTATCTTTAGTACCGAAAGAATACTTCAAGTTGCAGCAACAACGGCAGCCATTGGCTTTACTCATCTTTGCTTACTTTGGCGCACTGTTAGAACAGCTTCACACAGGTTGGTGGACGGCAGGTTGCGGCACGAGCATCGTAGGTGTAGTAGATGACTTCCTAGGATCCTACTGGGCCGAATGGATGGAATGGCCAAAACAAGTGGTCAACCAACAGCAACAGCGGCAAACATCCGAAAACCAAAGCACCGTCATTCCATATCTCGATCGAGAGCCGCGTCCTCAAGCCACGATACCCAACGCCTCGTAAACCGTTGCAATAAACTCCGACGTCCTCGGATTGCCCATACCACCCTTGCCCTTCTCATTCGTCTGCCCCAACCCGGCTGCATCCATCTTGTTCATAACATATCCAAACGTCATCTTCCTATCCGCATCAGCGATAACCCGGCTTCCGCCCCAACCACCCCAGGTCGCCGCCCGTCCTAGTGGCAGATCAGCCATAATGCTTCCTTCAGCTGGCAGTCCAAATCCCAGTCCAAGACGGACATTCATCGGAATAACGAGGTCCTGCGCGGCATGTTGCTGCGTCGAGAAAATCTGATCAAGAGTCTTGCCAGAGAGAAAAGAAGGGTTTTCCAAGGAGATGACGGACATGAGACGAACGAGAGCGCGCGCATTGCTGTATCCGTTCGCCGCGCCAACGACTGAACCCCTCCAGACTGGTTGGTTGGCCCAGTCAGCGTCCATGCCGGGGTTTATGCCCATAGACTTGAACATGATACTCTTTGTATCAATGGCCATGCCCTCCATATTTTCTTGGTGTTGTGGCGGGGGAATAATATCGGCGACTCTGTGCCACTCCTTCTCCGGGACACCAAGTTGAAAGTCCGCCGCGAGAGGACGAGATAGTTCCTCGGCGATGAACTCTTGCATTGGCTTTCCAGTTACACGACGGATCAACTCGCCGAGGAGATGGCCCATTGTGAGTCCGTGGTAGCCGTTCGCGGTACCGGGTTCCCACCACGGCGCCTGCTGCTCCAGCAACTTCGTACTCTTCTCCACATCGCACACATCCTCAATGGTAACAGGCCCCTCCCACCCACTCACTCCACTCGCATGCGAAAGAAAGTGGCGTACTTCCACGCCTTCTTTCCCGTTCGCGGCGAATTCAGGCCAGTACTTGCACACCTTCTCGTTCGGATCCAGAAGACCCCGGTCGATGCACAAGAGAGTCGCCAGCGCGCAGATAGTCTTGCTAGAGGACCAAATACATGTTATAGTGTCCTTCTCCCATGGTCGTGTTCGGGCTTCATCTGCGTAGCCGCCCCAGAGATCGACGACTTCTTTCCCGTCGAGGTTGACGCAGATGGAGGCGCCGAGCTCTTCGCCCGAGTCGAGGTAGGATTGGAAGACGGACTTGACTTTGGCGAAGCGAGGGTCGCATGTTCCTTGGACTTTGGCCATGGTGATGGGAGGGGGTAAAGGAGGAGGCTTGGATGGTATATCGTGATGTGGTCGTATCGAGGTGATGTTGGTTGTGAAGATGTAGTAGGAGTTTCCCTGTAGATCAGATGCTCGAACTGTGAATGCTGGATTCAAGTATCCAGACGAGCAGTACTTGTACTTTCTACATTTCACAATGGCATCGTCTCCAACCTGACGGGGAAAAGCCCACTCGGTCCGCCGTATAGACCGTATAGCCATCGGCTGCGGAACGTCCGTATTCCGAACTCAGAGCGCGGACTAACAAGGACGACGAGATTAGACGTGGTATGAAAGCGCCCAAGTTACTGCGTTGCGCTACATCTACGCGTAGTTTTAGAGTTGCCGCATCCTGCTGCCGCTGTAGTCGGACCACTCCTCGGCCGACGCCAGCTCTCTCTTAGCGGCATTCCGTGGTTCCTTGTGCGGCGGCTTCGGTGGTACTCCACTACTCAGAGATACTCCGCACATCCACAAGCTGCGGAAGCGGAGTCGAAGTCGTCCCGCAATTGACATCAATTGGATGCATGGCTGCGTATAGATAATCAAACTATGATTGAGCGCAAGTGAAAAGTGATCATCTAGGTACTGATGGTATGTATGTCATTTTCTGGCACGGGAACACCAGCTTCTTCAGGTTTCACACAAGGATCGTTTTATCACTCTAGATACTGAAAACCACTTTTCAATCCGGATAATACTACTACACCCCAAGTCCGTGAACACGAGGAGGACTGCAGATCCCCATACGCCTCAACACCATCACACCATGCCATCTCCACTCATCCTCGTCCCATACCCCTACTTGAGAAACTTACTAACAAGCCCCTTCCCACCCTTGATCAGATTCTTAACCTCCCTCTTAATATCATCCGTCGAATTCCCGCCCTGATGTCCCGGCTGCATGAATCCCCCACCCGCACCGCCCTCCCCACCACAATGGCCCTGACCACCACAAGTACCGCCAGGACAACCTTGGATGAAATGCTCAACCTCACCGCAACATCTTCCACACTCGCCCGAGCCCATGAACGGACCTCCTTGACCCCATCCCACGCGCATGATGCGGGCTTTACGACCCTCCCATCCAGTCTTCGCATCCGTGGCGTGGAAGCAGCCCCAGACCTCTGGGCCGCCGGGCCCGTTGACGAGAACGAAGTTGCCGTGACCTGGACCATAAGGCGGAGAGTCATCGCGAGCGGCTTTGAGAAGGGGCTTGTTAGATTTGGCCCAGGAGTGCGGGTCAAGCGGGTGGCCACCGGTGTAGTACAGGATATTCATTTTGTACTCGTGTGTCCAGCTTCCCGCGCAACTGTACACAAGACCCATCCAGCGGCCGTCTGGTGAGCAGAGGAACTGCGGGCCCTCGTTTATGCCGCTGGTACCTGAGAACTCGAATTGTAGGTCTGGCGTGCTGATGCGAATGGGGTGGCCTGTACATTCTGTCGGCGAGACCATTTCGATGATGAAGATTTCTTGACGCGACTCGTCAGCGTGCGTACCGAGGGGCCAGCCTGAGTAGACGAAGAGCATGGAGCCGCCCAGTGTGACGACTGTACCGTCGATTGCCCATTGCTCTTCGGGGAGACCGCCTAGACGACCGAAGAAGTTCCATTTACTTGGCTCCAGAGGGTCTTCTTCTGAGGGTGGTCCTGCCAGGACAAACATGCGATGCGACTTGTTGCCATGCTTTGGGTCGTCGGCCGCGAAGTAGACGTACCAGCGACCGTGGATGGAATGCAGTTCAGGTGCCCACAGGTCGGCGGAGTAGGGCTGGTCTGGCGGAGGACGCCAGATTACGTTCTTCTTGCACTTCTTCTCAAAGTCGAAGAGTGAGTCCGCGGACCAGATCTCGATGTGGCCGCCGCAGGTGAAGGTCATGTAGTACGTGCCTTTGTCCCAGAGTACGTATGGATCCGCACAGCTGCTGCTAGTGATGGTGAGGATCGTGTCGTGATATTGCGGCCTTTGGGCAGGCCATGCTGGCTGCAGTTGTTGCGCCATGTTTACTGCTTTTGCCTTATGGTCCGATCCCGAACTTCAGCTGCTGGTGGGAGTATCGTTTAGAGAGACCTAGGAACCGATGAAAGAGGTCGGATACGTTCTCAGATGGTGTGAAAGTGCTAGCTACTGTAGCAAATCTAGATCGTTGACTGCACTAGGTATTAGACGTGGCTGTGCCCATGTGATCTCTGCTCCAAGGCGCACGCGCGTAACAGCTGTATGATGACGTCATCGCGTACACTCACTTTCCCGGTCCAGTACTACACAGCCGGACTGCTTCACCTTAAGCAGGTGCGTATGGGGACGGACCGAAAGGCTGTGGAGGTGTGATGCGGAAAAGTTGGCAATTATTGCCGAGGGGTAAACAGGGTCCAATGTGGCAGTGAAGTGGGGGAAGGTGCAAGCTACAGGTCTGATTGCCACGTTTTTGCACGCATTACTATTAGTATGGAAGGGGTTCAGCATTCTTGACTGTGTTGTGATTATACTGTTACCTAAAGTTCTTCCTAGCCCGGCTACATTACTATACAACAGCCCGTCCATGATCATAGTACCTCATAACTCAGCCAAAATGATCCGATTATCCAAGGTGGCTGAAGCGCATGCCCGAAAGTCATGCCCACATTAGAGCCCGGCAGAAGCCCATGTATCCGTCACCGCCGCAATAAACACTAATAATATTTCCTGTAAAGAGTCCAAATCTTTACATGCTCTGGTGTCCTGCCCTTGAGTCGAAGACTGGGTTTCCAGCATTGCCAACAACTTTAGCCAGGAAAGCAGAGATCGGCGAATGTCGTGAGGCATTGTAAAAGAAAAGTACCGTAAACGCCGTGCCATATCCAAAAAGTTCAGGAACGGCAAGATCGAGTCCAATAAATAAGTTTCGTTGAAGGTATATAGTGTGGTGGCATTATACGTTAAATGAGTGCGTCGGTGTTTCGCACTATAGCTCTGTCTTGAGCGTCTGGTCGACAGTAAGTTCGCCAGACTCGATGCGGTCTACGCGAAGTACGAGCTCCTGTATTAACGTTAGCATGTTGAGATTTGCTGTTGTCGCTGTTGTTGCGCTTACCTTGAGAGCTCTAGCGGTCTTGAATGCAAGTGGCGGGATCCTGTCGCGACCTCCACCGTTGATGTCGACAGCAAGCATACTCTGTCTGCATTCATCGAGCACCTCTACTACGGGAAGCGCGTGCTTTTTCAATGCAGGGTTGGAAAGCTGATTTACAGCATCATAGGTCTTATTACCAGTGTCGTCGACTGCTTGCGAGATGTCCTGGATGTACTCGTAAATTTGTTGCTCGTCACCGGGCGTAGAATCAGGGTTCGAGCGGATGAGATTGACAAGCGGCTGTATGCTCTGGACGAGGAGTGCGGTCTGATCTTCAAGGTAGTTCTGCCAACGTTAGTAGAGGTTGACTACTGGTATTGGTTGGAATGTACCTTGAAATCGAGCATACCGCTATCGCCTGCGCCATTAGCACCGTTCATGGCTCCGCTTTGCCCGTCGTATCCGCTGTAGGGAGAGCTGTAGGTGCTGTACCTGGTAGTATCACTGCTGCCGCCTTTGCTGCTACCACTACGCTGGTGACCGTATGCCGAGGTCGCACCGCTGCTGTTGGTATTGTCGTTGGTGTTGCTCGGCGAGTACGCACTGTAGTTGTTGTGTCCAGCCGGCTTTAGTGGCATCGGCCTATCGGCTTCCTCATCGTCTGCTTCAAGCTCGTCTTCTGGTGTGGGTCGTACTTTGACATGTTTGACTAGCTCGACAACAGCTGTTGACAAGTGACTAGCTGCAGCGTCCAAAAGACTGACTGGTGACAGTCCGCCAGATGCCGTGTGGTTCTTGGTAGCAGTGATGAGGTTGTTGGCCGTAGCGCTGACACGAGACTTGAGCTTTGCTTGCTGCTTCTCAGGGCTTGCAAAGAGGTCGCCGCTCACACTGCTGGTGGGAGACTGGACTTGTGACAGAGAAGTGCTGTCAATGTCACCCGTAATGGCTCGTACACACTTGACGACATGGCGCATACTCTCGAGAGTCTGCTCTGAGTTTGCTCTTCTCGCAGTCTGCAGCAGCTCATCAATGCTCAGCTGGAACTTGGTGATGTGAACATCTTTGACCAGTCCGTCTGGCGTCGTAAAGGCAGCATCGCGGGTGATGTTGGTTTGGTTCAGGGACATGAGCTGTTGTAAGCCCATAGAAGATGCCTTTAGGTTTCGCAGTTGTGTCTTTGCCTTGGCATATCTCGATTTCCAGTCTTTGAGCTCCGTCTCGAGTGATGACACTTGGTTCGCCATTTGCTCTTCCTTTTCGGCCGCGGCATCGCTGCGGGCAGAAAGTTCTTTCATCTCCTGCAAGAACATGGCTGCGTCTCTTCGTACTTCTTCGGCGACCTGCTGTTGTTCACCCAACTCTCGTTCAAGCTCCTCACATCGTTGTCGCCATTCACCATCTCCGTTGTCATGCGCTTGCTGAGGTGCTCGAGACTGGAGATCTTCGATCTGTGCACGGAGGCTGCTCTCGACGTCTTCGTTTTCGTTGCGCAATCTATCTATCTCGGAACGAAGTGAAGAGTTGAGATTCTCAGCCTGTTGAACCTTTTGTTCAAGCGAATTCCGAAGTTGATCCCACTCCGCACGCTCGGAAGCCGAAGCACCGTCGCGTGTCTTATCGGTATCTTGAAGTCGCTGGAGTTCGTCGTCCTTGTTCCGTATGGTGGTTTCCAAAGAGCCAATCTTCTCCTGCAACTCAGCCAGTTGGTTTTGCAGATCTGCGGTCATCTTTTCCTGCGCCATGCTCATGCTCTTCGCGCTCTTGTTCGTTTGCCGCCTGGCAGCAGCACCTTCCAGATTGAACGCATCGTCGTCATCTGCTCCGCTGTCATCGTCATCTTCGACCAGGGTGCCTTTGTTCGGCACAATCGTGTTTGACTGGAACGTCTTCGGCAGTGGCCGCCCGAACGAGCCACCCGACCCATTCGAACCGGGCCGCAGCCCGCCTGGTGGACCTGGGGGCCCTCCTTGGGGTCCGCCCATGGGTCCGCCCATTGGAGGTCCCCGATAGCCTGGCCCTGGCGGAGGTCGTCCGCCCATGCTGTTCGGTGTGCCGCCTCTACTCGGAGGCCCTCTGTTACTTATGCGACTCGCGATGCTGCCGTTGGGGCTCGAGGATCGTGGGGGAATGTCGCCGCCGGTGAAGCGCGGGAATCTGCGCTCGAGTTCGTAGAAGACGTCGGTCGCGAGTTGTCGGAAGCGCTCGAGAGGCAGCGTAGAGAGCTTTTGTCTCGCCTGGTTACGTTTTGGGTGGAAGTTGTTCTTGGGTAGGAGGTATTTGGGGGTGTCGTTGCCAGGCGCTCCTGGGCCTCCCCGCTTGCGGTCCTGCTCTCTGCGTATCGACTCATCATATACGTCGGTGCTGAGCTCCTGGAACTGCACAGCAGACAGGCGGGTCAGCTTGTCCTTGGCCCTGCTCGGGCGCGGGTTGCCCTTCTCGTCATTGAGATACGGCCCCAAGTAGGCCTTGAGCACTCTAAAATGTTCCGACATGGTCTCCTCTAGCGCTTGCATTTTCCTAGGGTCTATCATGGGCCGCGTGTTTTCACTGATGCTGGAGGCGTACAGGCCTGTTCCGTCGCTTGATCGGCCTACTGAGCTGGGCGGCGAGGGGTTGCCATTGCCGGTGCCAGGGCGCATACCATTGAGCATGCCGCCATCGGGGTTGCTGGGCCCGTATGTGTTGGGAGGGATGGTCGGCGAGTACGGATTGTCGCCGCCAATGTTCCGGTAGCCGTTGATGGGCGACCACTCTTGGCTGTCGGTGGAGAGGGGCGACAGGGCGCCATTGCGGGTGTTCATGGCATTCATCGTGGTTGCGTCGCGTTTCACCCCGCGGGTTGCCGCTGTCACAGGGATCGTATCCGTATCGGGGCGTGTTAGTGGGCTTCAGATGGGAGCGAAGGTTTGCAAAAGCAGAGAGCGTGGCGGGCGGCGAGGGCTGCTGGTGAAACTCTAGGCGTGGTAGGAGTCGACGGGCGTTCGGCAATGTTCCGAAATGCGATGCGGTGAAGGAGCGAATGCAAACAAAGCAGCGCAGCACGTCAGCCAGCCAAGGGAGTGGAATGCACGCCAGCGGTCTAGTCAAAGAGGCCGAGGTGCGGTGCGAAGAGAGCGACAATCAGAACCAGAATATTACTACGAGTATGCAGGAACCCAGCAGCCGGGGCCATTGACACTTATGAGGCTGCACGCTGCTGTTGTCCAATGTCGGTGATGCTGCCCCTTTCGCGCGGCCTTGGCTGGGGCATTTAGGCGCTAACTAGCAGCCAGGCGGGCGGCATGGCAAGGGCGCTCAACACTGAACGCCGTCGACGCTCCCCGTGGTGTTTGTAGCGGGACCTGGTAATAGTGAATGTCGCATTCAGTCTGCCCTGGGAGTCCTGTCCTGCCAGTCTTATGGCAGGCAGCGGTACAATGAACGTCGTGATAGAGGTCCGCGTTTTACGAAGAGATTGCCATGGCCATCCCGGCCGTCGGGTCTGGCCCGGCGATCATGGGCCAACACTGTGGAGACTGAACTAATTTCGTACAGCGAATACGCAAATTGATGGGGTATAGAACAGTCTATCATATACAGACTACGATGTAGAAATAGAAC
This sequence comes from Alternaria triticimaculans, assembly GCF_023758025.1. NCBI lineage: Eukaryota > Fungi > Ascomycota > Dothideomycetes > Pleosporales > Pleosporaceae > Alternaria > Alternaria triticimaculans. The sequence goes on from NW_026055958.1 coordinate 3,600,422, forward strand.
ATATGATGCCACGCGTCTCGCTGGTGGCTGTTCCCAGTCGACGCCTCTCCCGCTCGCTATAGAGCAAGTGCACCCTTGCCAAGCCACAACACGTGCGTATCTTCAGTCACGTGTCAACCGCCGACCCTCGATCCACTCCGAACCGTCCCTAACGAGCTCTTTTGATCTTCGAAGGCGCTTGGTTCCGGCATTCTGGACAGAGCCAATCCCCCAATGGCTCTTCCTTGATGCCCACACACTCCCAGTGGAACCACTGATACCGACAATTGTCGTTATCGCATGCCACCATATCCCCGAAGCTAACGCGCTGGCATGTGCAGTACTTGGTGTCATCCGACTCATCTTCCTCCGCGTCGCCGCCCCCCATGCCTGACATATCTTCGTCTTCGGTGCCCGCTTCACTTGCCACGCTCTCATCGTCCGCCGTCGTCGATGGCGATGCTCGTGACCCACCCTTGCGGCGTTTCTTGTTGACCCCAGACTTGGCGGTAAGGGCCGCCTTGCGCAGCGGTTGCTGTGGTTTCGCCTTTTTTACCGTGAGTGCATTCTTCTGCGGCCGGGGCCCTACGCTGCCTGCGCGCGATCCAGGTGTAGACGGTTTCGGGGTCCCGGGCCCTATAGACCCTTGCCGGCCCAGGTTTGAAGATGCTGCAGGGAGAGGGCCAATGCTTCCTGTCGGTCGGCGACGCTTGCTGTCGCTTCCTGCCGAGAGTTCACGCTCCTGTCGCGCGTTCGCCTGTATGGCACTCTGCTGGTTTGTGAGTCGTTGCTGGTTCAACAGCGCCTGTGTTTGCATGCTCTGCAGCGATGGATTCATCCTCGAGTTTAACCCTACGTTTGTCGCATTAGTCAGTCGTGCGATGGCAGCGGCCTGGGCAAGGTTTGGAGCACCACCGCCGTTGCCAGACACGGGGAGCAGCGGTGTGTTGGACCCTGTATTCGACTGCGACGCTGGTGGCACCAAGTTACCTGGAGAGTTCCTCAAGAGTGACGGCATCTCCGGGTCAGTAGGTATTGAACCATCGTTTTGCAGGTCTCGCAATTTGATGTCGAGTCGCTTTACGTGACGGTCGAGCTAGTATTGTAAGTAGATGTAACAAAACTCGTTACGAATGACATACCAACGCGGCAGCCTTGTCGACAAGTCCTATCTTTTCCTCTTGCAGGATCTGTGCCTTCTCATAGTTTGCCATAATGGTTTTCGAATATCCAGCCTCTTTTGGGTTCTCGACTAGGCTGCCATTGAGTTTGATGAATTTTTGTATGCTGCCGTCGCGTTGCTGTATGCCAGACTTCAGTTCTTGGATTTGGTTGTCCTTGGCCTGCACTTCTTCGTAGAGATGCGTAATCTCTGCTGGAAGGTTTGCAACTGCTACTTGTTAATTGCGAAGTCGCGCACAATGCTCTGATCAAAGTTACCATCATGTATGAACTGTTCGAGTACTGTTGCCGCATCCTCTGCGATAGCCATGTTGAGATTTCAGGTAGGTCGGATGGCTAGGCGTATCGACGCGTGTGGCGATGTTTGTGACGAGTTATGTCGCGCGCAGCCAGGACGCCGTTGACAGCAAGCTCGGAACGGCGGACAGAAAGATCAAGCGCTGTATTCTCCGTTGCACCTGCGAGTTTGATGGAAATCGATGAGCGCTGATGGCTTTACAAGTGAAGGAGCCGTGTCGCAATGAAGGAAATGACAAAGCGCAAAACCCTTTCCGCAGACTCCTACTTTGGTCGCACTCGAATCCCAGTTCTTAACCTCTTCTCGCGTCTCGACCGGATTATATCGTGAGTTTAGCTGTTGCGACAGACTATCGGAGTCGTGTTGTAACGCGTCGGGCATGCAGGAACAGCCGCTGACAAAGAGGCTAGATTACGTGTTCGGCAAGATGCAGCGCTATCACACCCAATCAGACGACGGCACCGAATACGAGCCCGTCTCATCCACCACGAACGAGTCTTGTTCCGACGACGCTGACAATTCCAGCCGAGGGGACGACTTGACTGAAGACCAGGGCCACCTGCCATATAGCCACGAGTTCACTGGTACGAGTGTGGACCCGAAGCTCGCTACACTTCTCAACGGACCACAGTGGCAGAAGCCAAATCCGTACACACGTCGCACAGCTAGAGTAAACTACAGCCTTAAGAAGGAGCCCTCGCCATCTGCCCAGAAACGGCCTCCACAAAAACCAAAGGTACGCGTGCAGTGTCGTTTCCAGAGACCCCCTGCACACCTTCGCTACGGAACATCGTGTTCGCCAGTTGCGAGACCCGTCCAAGCTCCAGTGTTCTCGCAGATATACTAACAAGCGCAGTACCTTGCGGCAGAGGACAATCGAGCTCCGCCCCCCGCACCTGACCCTGATACTTTAGCACGCTGGAACAACAGCCGGGAAGAGGAACTGAGACCCCACTCCTTTATCAATACTTTCGTTAGCACCAAAGACGAGGTAAATCGCTGGATCTACGAGGGTGCGCCAAAGACACGCTCCATTAGCGAGGACTTTCTGGAGGGATTTCACGACTCTTCACACATCTTTCGCGATATGCGGGTCACCGACTATGCGCCGCCCAGCGGTCCCAGCAACATCGTGCAGGAGTACCTCTCTCCCGAAGATCCTTGGGTCGCCAACTACCAGGATTTCAAGGTGCTCACTGATGCCGAGAAAAGAGAAGTAATTGCTCGAGAAGCCGAGGAACATGGCCTTGAAAGACCGAAGGGCTGGAACGTGTCCTTCCACTACAACCCACACGTCGAGTACCATCACTTTGGCAGCTCACATCCAATGAAGCCATGGCGTTTGACGCTGACGAAACAACTCGTTCTTGCGTATGGTCTAGAGTATACTATGGACTTATTCGAACCGAAACCAGCGAGCAAGGATGATCTTGCTATATTCCATGACCGCGAATATCTAGACTATCTCAGCATGATCACACCTCAAAACGCGCAGCCTGAAGATCCACAGTACATAACATATGGCTTCGGTGGTGAATCAAACGACTGTCCGGTGTTCGATGGACTTTGGAACTACGTATCGCTCTACACTGGAGCTACGATGAGTGCTGCATACAACCTGATCAACAACCAATCCAATATCGCCATCAATTGGTCCGGAGGTTTACATCATGCGAAAAAGAATCTCGCTTCTGGATTTTGCTACGTCAACGACATCGTCATAGCGATACAAACGCTACTCTCGCGGAACCAACGAGTCCTGTACATTGACATTGACGTTCACCACGGCGACGGTGTCGAGCAAGCGTTTGAGTCTACAGATCGTGTCTTCACACTCTCGTACCACAAATACGGCATTGACAAACACGGCTACCCATTCTTTCCAGGTACGGGAAACATTGACGAGACCGGTCCTGTAGATCCCAGGAATCCCGGCAAAGCTCACAGTCTGAACATTCCCATCGATGACGGCATCGACGATGACCAATACAAATGGTTATTCAAGACAGTCACGGGCGCCGTGATCGACAAGTATAATCCGCAAGCTATCGTCCTCCAATCGGGAGCCGACTCTCTTGGTGGCGACCGCCTCGGCCGCTTCAATCTCAACATCAAAGCGCATGGCTACTGTGTCGAGACGGTAAAAGCCTACGGTCGCCCTCTACTTATCATCGGCGGTGGTGGCTATACACCTCGCAATGTCGCACGAACATGGTGCCACGAAACTTCCGTTTGTGTAGGTGCGACACTCCACAACGAGCTACCCGCTCATGTTCCCTACCTCCAAGCCTTCAAAGGAGCTGAGAACGGCGATGGTGTTCTCTACCCAGACCTGCACAACACAAAGCGACACGACAACCTAAACTCGCAGGCCAAACTGCACAAGCTAGTCGAGCAAGCACTAGAAAATTTGAGGTACTTGGAGGGCGCACCTAGCGTGGTAGTGGATACAAAAGGCATACCCTTGGAAGAGCTCATGCGTGTCAGAGAAGCGATCGATCGGGAGATGGAGGAAGAGGCAGAGGAAAAGGCGCGTCTTTCCGTCGAGAACAGTAGGCGCAAGAAGGAAAAGAATGTCGGAGGTCGTGGTGAGCGGAGGTAGGGTTGGATACCCTTGCTTTGGTGAGATGTGATGCAACGTTTTGATCACGGCCTATCTACAAGGCGTTTAGGAAAATGTTGGAGTCAAAGGGAGGATACGCTTTTCGTGATACCCATCACGAGCACTTGGATATTTCTCGCTAGGCAACACTCTATACGGATATGCCATGTCTGTTCTCGGAAAAGTTCTTGGACGCATGCAAGTCGGATTAAGGCGGACTTGCGGAGATGATTGGTAGTTCCGAATTTTTGACCGATCCTTCGCACTCCACGGGACGCGGACAGGCTTACATTGGTAGCACATCGTGAACCCTGATCCTGTTCCAAAGCACCTTGTGACGCGGTGTTTCGACTTTTCTGCTTGATGCATTGGCAGGTCTCCGTGGGCCCCGACATAGTTCTACCGTGATGTGTCGATTGAGTTCCAACTTGGACTAAGTCGCGAACGATGTGGTGCACACGGGTGGCCTGACTGGAATGACTCAGAGAGCACTTTAGGCATATGGGGTTTGTAGTAATCTGACTGCAACGGGCCGCCTGACAGGACTGCTGTTGGTTATCAGATGCTCAGTCCCAGCCGTGGATGACGTTGCGTCGGTTTTAGTCGGGCGTAAGGCACAATGTGCGCTCCTTCCTCCGCAGGTTTGCAAGTCAACCAATCGACTTTCCGTCTCTTTCCCAATCTTTCATGGTTGACCAGCCTGATCTGCTCGGGCGTTGATGCGCCATAGTCTGATTCGCCAGAGACTGCATGCCCCACCGGGAATGTTCCGCTTCGTACTGGGTTCGTACACAGTGGTCGGAGAGTGAAGTTGGGTCAGCACCGACAATCGACCAGGGTCTCGCCGCAAGAGTCAAGCCACACGGAGGTGCGAGTGTCAAGAGTGAGAAGACGTCTGGGTGAGAGAAGAGACTATTCCCAGTGTCATCCACCTCTCGTACAATGTCGGACAATACGCAGCAGAGCCAGAGTCCGCCCAATGGCACACACAGGCCAAGCGGCAGCATCAGCGGCCCCTCACCCGGTGGTGGTGCTGGGCCGACGCCAAACCCCCGGTCGTGCGTAACCTGCCGCAGGCGCAAAGTCAAATGCGACAAAAAGAACCCGTGTTCCAACTGTACACGCGCCAAAATCGACTGCATCTTCCCCGGACCTGGACGTGCGCCGCGCAAGAGCAGGAAACCACCAGATGCCGAGTTGCTCGAGAGGCTGAGGCGCTTGGAGGGCGTCGTCACCAGCCTGAACGCCCAGGTTGAGGGCCACGAGCAGGAAGCCGCCGACCGTGAGAAGGAGCGACACAGCAGCACGAGCGAAGAGGGATGCCCCAACGGGAACAGCGGCGTAAAGTGGCCTGCCAAGCAGCATGGCGCAAAGGTCGCGACAGACAACAGCGTCGAGGGTCTCGAGAGCCGCTTCGGACGCCTGGTGGTTGAGAATGGCCGGAGTCGCTATATCAACAACTCCTTCTGGGCTTCCTTGAACAACGAGGTATGTACGAAAAATTGGCTAAATAGTAACTACGCTGATGCATCCCAGGTCGAAGATCTAAAGGCGATCCTCATAGAGAACGACGACGACGAAGATGACGCACAGTCGCCCGAATCGTCCAACATGTCCTCGGCCCAGGGCTTCATCTTCGGCTACAGTTCCTCAAACGTCGATATGCACGCGCTGCATCCTCCCGAGCCACAAGCGCGCCAGTTCTGGGAAGTCTACAAGGAGAACGTCGAGTCCTTAGTCAAGGTCTTGCACATTCCCACCTTCGAGCCTACCGTCTTCGACGCCTTCGCACATCCCGATAAAGTAAGCAAAGGGCTGGAAACGCTCCTGTTTGCCGTATACTACGGCGCCGTAACAAGCTCCACCACGGAAACCTGTCTGGAAAGATGGGGAGAAGACAGAGCTACACTGCTGAATCGATATCGATTCGGACTGGAGCAGGCCTTGGCGAGGGCAAACTTCCTTTACTGCGACGAGGTTATTATACTGCAGTCGTTTGTCATCTTCCTCGTCTTGATGCGGCGCAATGATGACGCGCGCAAGATCTGGACGCTAACTGGTCTGGTTGTACGCATCGCGCAGACGCTCGGAATACACCGAGACGGCAGCCACTTCGGTCTGCCACCATTCGAGATCGAGATGCGAAGGCGGCTTTGGTGGCAGATTTGTATTCTCGACGCGCGATCCTCCGAAGACCATGGCTGCGATCCCACCATTGTGGAAGCTCAGTTTGACACCAAGATGGTAAGTCTTTTTGGCTCGAGCTCCACATATATATGCTAATACCTCGCAGCCCCTCAATGTGAACGACACAGATATACACCCCGACATGACCGAGTTCCCCGAAGAGCGACAGGGCTTCACAGACATGACCTTCTGCCTCCTCCGCTTCGAAATCGCTCACATCATGCGCCGCATCGCATACATACCTCCGGGACCCGCTAGGTGCACCGAGTACTTCGCTGGCATGACGATCGAGCAGAAGGAGAAGTGGATAACAGAGTGCCACCAGGCCATGGAAAACAAATACCTCAAGAATTGCGACATGACTATTCCGATTTGTTGGGTTACGGCGACAATTTCCAGGCTCATCATGAGCAAGATGTGGCTGATAGTATACCATCCATATCAGCGAAAAGATGGGGGTGCGACGTTGCCTCAGGAAACCAAGGACAAGCTCTTCATTACCTCGCTTGAGAATGTGGAGTACTCCATGCTGCTCGAGACCGAAGCGCGAACTATGAAATGGGGCTGGCTGTTCCGCACGTATGTGCAATGGCACGCCATCGCCTTTCTGCTTTCTGAGCTATGCGTCCGCACCAAAGGCGAAGCCGTAGAGCGCGCATGGAGGGCCCTAGAAGCCACAGCGGGCCGTTGGTGGTTCCCGCTCAACGACGCTTCGCCACTCCGCAAAGGCCAGCAAGGAACTCTGTGGAAACCGCTCAGGAAATTGCTCACGAAAGCAAGGGCTGCGCGAGAGCGAGAGTTGGCTCTTGAGCGGGCTAGCTTGGCTATTCGAAGCGGGCAGTTTGGCAATAGCCCGTTTTCCTTCCAGATGCCAACTGCGCAGAGTCAAATGAACCAGCCATCACAACAAGATGCCGACATCCTGGACAGCATGCTGCGACCTGCTGCACCGAAGTTGGGAGACATGCCTAGCGCTGAACTTGGAAGTTGGCCAAACAGCCCTACGCAAGCCAAATCGCGGAACAGCCCGCTGCAGAATGGAGACGGCATGAGTGGGCAACGTCAATTACCGAATGGACCAGCAAACGGCACACGAGGTCACAGCAATAGCAGTCCTGGGAAGGAATTCGGCGACTTGTTTGAATTCGGCCTTGACAATGTGATCAACGACGTCATGGGTGCTGGCGGAGTCTACGACGGCACAACCGTAGACTTTCCAAACTTTGCTGCCCCGTCCACGACTTCGCAGCCTCCGCGCTCGAACACCACCACTTCAATACATCCATACGGCACACATGGCGCGCATCCACCAACAAAGGCGAATGGTTACCCCACGTTTGGCGACGGCATGCTTCCAACCACCAACATGGATTTCAGCATCGATAACACCGGCAACACTGCTTTGAATGGCATGCTCATGGGCGGCAACGGGCAGCAGCAGCAGCAGGTTGACGACGCCGTTATGATGGACAACGGCGACATGGACTGGACGCTCTGGGACGACATGGTTACTCAGTATGGTCATGGGGGCAACCCGTCGAATCCGGCTAGTACGGCTTTAGTAAACTGGTTCTGAGGGGGTATCTCAAACAGTAATGTTTTCACGAAGCCATGATTGGCGTAGATATCGGCGTTTGGTGGGGAAAGAGCTCTACTCCGTCCTACATGAGCGAGCGAACGAACAGGCGGTTTGTTATATCTTGTGCTAGAGGTGTATTTCCAAGCACCTGGTGTTCGCTGTATGCAGCTCAAGTAGGTTGGGGAGGATTACTTGATTGTATCCTGTCATATAATCATTTTCAAGACGCCAACCTACCTATAGTTGTATAAAGCGAACGCAAGGGTTTTTGGAATTACATCTGCATTGCGATCATACGTTGTATTCAATACACTTAAAATGCATTTTTGACCATTCCACCAACCAGCTACATTTCCTTGATTCTCAGATAACCTGGTGGAATGAAGCTAACTAGTACAACACCCTGATGTCAGCTCATACACACCGGTGATGCTGGTCGGTAAACACGTAAGAATGCGACAGGGATAAGGCGCATATATATACCACGTGGAGGCTCTGATTGCATAGTGCAGCTCTTGGTATCGATAACCTTATCTTCACCGCTTGCCAGCGGCTTGTTGCCCCACGTCTTCTTTCATGCACGCCACGTTACGTGCGCTATATGTGCGAGTGTAATACAACATCATTTTGTTTATGAAGTTTTCCGTTGTTGAAAACATCACAGCCTCTTTGAGACATCTGTCTGTCGCTTCTTCATCTGGTTTGCAGTGGACACTAGGAGACCTGCGAGTAAGCAGTCGGAAAGAAGGAGATCTAGAAGGCTGCGATATTAAGCAAGTGTACCCGAGTGTCTGGTTCTCGGGTTTACATCACTTTTAGGGTCTCGAGAGCGGGTTGTGAGACAAGAGATCGCTTCTAGAGCCAGCGAAATCGGCGGCAGCTTCATTTTACTCTCTGCACTTCGGCCCTCGATATACGTTTACTTTCATACTGTCTTTCTACTCGCATATTTATCGCATCTGAGCATTTATACATTCGACGATAAACCATGTCATCCGCAACGCCAACACCCCAAGACTCTGGGCTGCCCGCTCCTGCAACACCACACGAAACCTCACCTTTGGCATCGAACGCTTCGTCTGCGTCAAAGCCAACCATACTTCACCTTGGCGACGACATCCGGTGGAACCATGACTTGTACACGGAGCTCAACAACAAATTCAACATCATAAGAACGTACTCAATGGGCAGAGAAGACTTCAAGCAAGCGCTCAAAGAGAAGAAATGGGGTGACTTCGTTGGAATGTACCGACCCTTTTGGAACACAGGCGGCGAAATGGGGAACTGGGATGAAGAACTCATGTAAGTCCACCACCATCCCCTCCCCTCCTAACCCCACCCACTAACCCTCCCCCAAGCGACCTCCTCCCCTTCTCCTGCAAAATCTACGCCTCAGCCGGCGCAGGCTTCGACTGGGTAAACACGCAATACCTCGCCTCGCACGCAGGAACCATATACTGCAACAGCGCCTCCGCATGCACCGAATCCGTCGCCGACGCCGCCATCGTACTAATCCTGTCCTGCTACCGCGCAATCACCTGGTCCTTCCTCGCAGCGCGATCGTGCGATCCAGAGCAGTTCCGCAACGCGAACCAGAATATCGCGGCTGTGACGCACAATCCCAATGGCAGCACGCTCGGTATCGTGGGATTGGGCCGCATCGGTATGCGTGTTGCGGAGAAAGCGAGTCGCGCTTTTGACATGAAGATTGCTTATTACGATGTTGTGAGGATGGAAGAGAGGGAGAGGGAGATTGGGGCGAGGTGGTGTGCGAGCCTGGAGGAGTTGCTGTCGACGTCGGATTGCGTGTTACTTGCTACGCCGTTCTCGGGGGATACGCTACTTTCGACGAAGGAATTCGCTCAGTTTAAGAAGGGGGCGAGGCTTGTGAATATTGCGAGGGGCAAGTTGGTGGATGAAAAGGCGCTTAATAGGGCGTTGGATGATGGGATTGTTGGGGCCGCGGGGTTGGATGTTCATGCTAATGAGCCCCATGTGAATGAGAGGTTGGTGCAGAGGAATAATGTTATGGTGTTGAGTCATACGGCGGGTGCGAGTGTCGAGAGTCACGTTGGGTTTGAGAGGTTGGGTATGGAGAATTTGTTGGGGTGGTTGGAGAAGGGGGAGGAGGGGTGTTTGAGTGCTGTGAATTTGGCGTGGTTGAAGCGGGAGTGATGGATTGTAGATGTGTCTGCGTTTCGTGTTTTTTTCAGTCGTTGACGCATACGCAGTGTCCTTTTCTTTCCATGCTCTCTAGATCACATCAACGTCTTCTTCACGCTCCCCGACTAGCATATAGTTTCCTTTGCTCGTTCTTCTCCATTTTACTCTCCTGGCTACTCACACACTCCCTATCTTCTCACTACTCAAGCACTCTTGAACTCAGACATGTTCGACCTTGTAGGTCTTATCGATCGACACACCCCCGTCCAAGCGTCTATCTTGCAGCAACTCGAAATCAGGGATATCATAGCCTTGTCTCGCGTGTGTAAAACGCTAAAGCACGTCTATGAAACTACTACAAAGACCCAATACAACATCAACAATGCGTTGAAGCCATTTTTCGCTTCACCGGTGGAGTTTCGCAACGTCCAAGCAGAAACAGATGCTATCATCAGCAACAGCTTTGCACTCTGCTTTTTCCTTCGCAGACCTGGCACACATCAAATCATTATCTTTGTTCGAAGAGGTTCTTCAACTACGAAAATGCAAGCATACCTAGAGAAGGATGGATGGGTTGGGCCCGAGATCCCGCCACCACTCGAAGACTGCGATGAAGTACGCCCTTTTTAGCTGAATCTGCTTTAAAGAAGACGCATAGAGCTAACAAATGACAGTTATATCACTTCGATAAGCATTTCCGCAACTGTAAGCAGAAAGCGAAAGCACGTCCGTCATGCGATTGCCCTCATTTGGTCCTCCTCAGCAGCTGCGATTCCCCGCTTTGCGCTGCATTGCTCCAGCCCTCGGTAACAGAATCCTTCAACATAATCACTTGGTCGCACGCATACTCCCTTCTACCATACCCGACCTTCATTCTCCAACGCTCGTTCCTCATGAAACACGCAGCTGATGGTTCATCCGATGGTCTCGCGCGGCTCTTGAAGATAAAGAAGCGTATTCTCGATCTACCCACCGAGCCTCTAGACATACGCGATGCACAAAACTGTACAGTCTCAGAGCATCAGCCGATATTGAAATCACTTGTAGATTATGGCCATCGTCGCATCGGCGATAATCACACCTGGACGATAGCGCTGAATGTCGACGGCATCCGCCAACCAGCAAAACCCGCCATCACGACCACTCACGCAAGTTTTCGATTCCTTCCCGTGTTCTGTCCACCTCCCATCGAAGATCATCAGGGGAGACTCCGCTTTACTCCGTCTCACTACAAACTTTCGACACATGTGGTCACAGCCCCATGCTTGAAGTATGAGTACCTCATCGATCCAACAGATCGTTCACACCCTGCTCAATTCATCGTTCCGAGGCGGTACAAAGATATCAGTTTGATGCAAATCGAAGCTCTCGAGAATGATGAGAAACCGCCAGGGTGGTACGTAGGTGACTTGGACATGAGCAGGTTAGACCATGGTTGGGATGAGTTTGGGTGCGCTGTGCCGGCGGGGTGGAAGTGGTACGATGATGAGGTTCAAGGGTTACTAAAGGCGCGTTGGGATTAGGGAAATTGAACACCCTGGAGCCTATAGCAATGTCAGATTCTAAGCTTCGCTTGTTCTCTCTGAGTGCAGTCTGCCGATCTGTTTTGAATCAGAGTATTTGTGAGTGGCTCGCCAATAGTGGGTCGTGTCAGGATTGTGGTAGAGCTTGGTATGATCGCGCAGAACCATGGTTTCGTGTTCTATTCTTCGCTGCGTCATGTCCTTGTTTTTGGTGTCCATTTGTATAAAGTACCGCAGAAATCTCTTTCTCTATGCTTCTCATTCCCATCTACGTTCAAAAAAAAGACCACGCTCTCATCACCATCGACATCACCTTACTCAACCAGCGATAACCACCGTATCTACTTCACACCGATCTCGCCAGCACCCAATCACAAGATGTTGAGACGCTGTCAATATCTCACTGGGACAGGATCACAATGCAATAAACCCCCGCAGATAGCACCCTGCCCTTGGAACGAGACGACACCAGGAGCATGCTCCGAGCATCACGGCCAGCCTTGGAATTTTCGCATCATGGATCTTCCCCTCGAGCTTCGCGAGATGATCATCCGCCATCACCTTCCTGAGAGTATCAGAAACAGGTACCCGACGGCCCAGCGAGACGAAGACACGGGATGCGGGAGAATTCTCAACATAATGCTCGCCGCAAAGCAAATCAGCAACGAAGTTCACACAGTACTCTACAAACAAAAATCATTCATGGTAACAATCGACACAGCCTCGATGAATATTCGATTCTGTAACCAGTACTTCAAATTGGCGCCCTGTGGAAAGATGCTCAACAATCAGAAGCACCCCCAAAACGCGCACTTCAACACCAACTTTTGTGCCATCGCCAAAAACATCAGAAAATCCGTCGTCTTTATCAAGCTCGAATTCGATTGTTGGTACCTTCAGACAAACCAACAGCGCTTGCGCAACGGCATAAATCTATTTCTGGAGATGATTGCAAGAGATCCCAGTAATAAGAACAAAGAACATAGGACTCTCGATGTAAAATTCCGTCCGATTTCTCGTACATGGTTGAAACCCCAGCGACAAGCATACTCTGCGGTCCTAGAGACAGCGCGAGAGGTCGTGGATATTTTCCAAAGTCTTCAGGACGTCTCGATAAACATGTCCTTCGAAAACCTTTACATCAAGGCACATGGCTTCGAAGGTGGGCGGTGGTGGGCGGGGCGGGTGTCATACAACATCCGGAAAGAGGGAGGCAGGTGGGTTGTTGATGATGGAGTGGAGGAGTTCTCGGATATACAATACTTCTATCTTTAATAGAGTATCTCATTGCGTATGAATCGTATAAAATGCGGGAGGTGTAGTTAGCTCGTCGTCTTTGGGTCGCCTCTAGGTTACCGCAGTACTGTGGGATAGCGATGATAAACTACGGTGTTGGAATGGAGGCTGTAACATGCTTGCGAGGATATTAGGTGCAAAGCCATCGTACGAGTACTAGAGCTGAGCCACAAAAGCTGAGAGAGCAAATGCAAGTACTCGTTTGTTGCTGACTGCGTTGGGAAGTATCGAAGGTGTAAGATGATGCGGGGCACCACGTGCAGAACAGCGCAAATCTCCTATCAACAACAGCACACTCTTATCTAATATAGATCCAACCTCTCTCATCGCACAAGACCTTCAAGAATTCGAGTGCCATGACGCGCGAACACCCCACAGAAAGCGGAAAGCGGCCGTTGAAGCTTGCGACCAAACCTATGACGTCAGTTTCCACATCGTCAACTGCATCTGGCAAGGGGGATTTGGCATTCAGTCTCGAGCATAAGAAGAGCAAGGGTAAGTTAAAGGTGCTTGAATAGCTAGTTTTCAATGCTGAGTAGCGGAATAGTCACAACGTTCAACCCTCTCCTCTCACCATCGCCATTGCTGGAGCCAAAGGTGTTAGAGCGCAGGAGCAAAACGCTGGATCATCGGTAGAAAAAGTTAGTACAGACAGCGAAACATCGATTACTTCAGAGCAGCAGGCGCAGTAATCACAACGGCATGGCAGACATGTTTGTAAATTCAGTATGCATTTCGCTGAAAACATTATAATACACTATTCACGTTTTTGCTACCCAATCTCAATCATCGCCCATTCTCCACTATCCATGCAATCAATGATGCGATGATGCAAAAACGCCAAATCCCTAGGAACGCCGTGAGAGGGTGTAGTCCTCCTCAGATACACTCCTCCTTTTGTTGTACATCGTCCCGTCTACTCAAACTGGTTCTCGCGATCGACCCAGACATCCTCCAACTCAGCGAAGTTGTGGAAGTGCAATGGGCGATGGATGCTGTCGTAGAAGCGTACAGGTGTGTCGAGACGCACATGAACTGGCCTCTTCTCCACGGTACCGAAAGTGCTACCCATAAAGCTGTAGTTCCAGACGCCGTTGTCTGGTACGAGGAAGTAACCTCGGATCTTGTCTGAGAGTAGCAACTGGCACTTCTCACCGAAGCTGGTGCTGAAACCAGTTGGGTTGTCAGACATGGTGTCCTTGTTCTGAGCACCCCACTTGTAGCCGTCAGGAGTGAGGGCCCATGCAGCAAGGGAAACGGAACCAGGGGTGAAGGAAACTGTCATTGAGACGGTCTTCTTGTCCCAGCTGGGGTGCTGGTTCATGAGACGAGCGTGCTGAGTAACGTCGCTGGCTTGCATGTATGGCGGCTCGTTACCACTGACAGTGTGGATGATTCCGAGGGGCTCGAGATTGTCCAGGTACTCATGGTTGGGCAGCTCCTTAGGTAGCTGAACATCGCGAGTGTTGCCTACTTGAGGAATCATGACGATGGTGCTGATCTCCTTGACTTGGTCGTTATCCGCTGGCGACTTTCCGTACAGGTAACCGGCAACCTGAACACGGAGATCGGCAATGGTGATGAAGCGCTTCAGTACGTTCTTGGGCATGACGTACGTGAAGTGACCCTCCTCCTTGACATCCTCAGAGTTGATGTAGATGTTGTTCGCACGAGTGCGCAAGTTGGAAGTAGCCACAGCCCTCGTCCGCCACTCAGTCTTGGAGGCGAACGATGCCTGCTCGTACTGTGATGTGGTTGTGACAACCATCTCCTCACCGTGGATGTTCTGCGTCTTAGTCGTGACAGCAGTCAATTGCTGTTGCTCCTCCTGCTGCTTGTCGATCTCGGCAGCCTGTTGACGTTGCATCGAAGGAGCTGAGATCTCCATACCCAGGATAATGTCACGCACTTCACTGCTGGTGAGCGATGAAGTGTTGACGTTGTTCTTCTTGCCGTAATCAAGCAAGATGAGATCTCGAAGTTGAACTTCAACCTTGATCCAGTCTTCGTCAGCTAGTGAGGGCCAGATGTGATGCTCTTGTGTAATGACAGTCTTGTCTGGACGCAAGAGCAGCTTCGTCTTGTCCTGGTTGACGTGCAGGGCGCGCAGGATGAGGATCAAACGGGAGAAGGCCGTGTATGAGGAGATGGTCTTCAGCCATTCGTCGTACAAGTTGAAGAGCACCATCTGAGGTCCAGTCGCTCGCAGAATCATGTCACCAAGCTTCTCGACCTTCATAGCCGCCTGGAAGGGCAGTTGCAGTTCCGAGGCACGGATGGAGATGTTGGGGAAGTCAAGCAAGTGCACCTCAAGAGGGTCAAGCAGACCCTTACGAGTGACGATGAGCTGCTTCGGCTGCTCCTCCACAGGCAGAGACCGGATAAGAGCCGCTACTTCTTCGGCCGTCTTCCACTTGGCTAGTTGACCAAGACGCTTCTGGCCAGCCCAAACACTAGTATGGATAATCTTCAGGAACAGTTGTCCAGTACGAGGGTTGAAGATGAAGATAGCACCGTTGATAGGCTTGGTCGTCAAGTTACCCTCGAAGGTCTTGTGGATTGTCACACGGTAGACATTGGTATCGTCGATGAACAGCTGGATCTGGTTGCTGAACAGCTCAGAGTAGTTCTGTGAGTTGAGGAACTCTTGAGAACTCTCAGATGCGTACAGCTGAAGACCCTTCCTGATACGCTCGCGGAGGACGTAGAGCGCAGGATTAGCCTTCATGACCTTTGCCATGGCTTGTTGAACGAGTTGTTTAAGACCAGGGAAGTATTGTCCGTATGCAGAGTACAAGTTGTAAGCCAGGTCGATACCGATCATGAGACCAGTAGCGGAAGGGTAGATGCTCATACTGTCCTGAGTGTAGTCGAGGTACTTGGCGCGAACGTAACGCTCAATGTCGTGAGAATCGTAGTCACCGTATCGCAGTTGAACGTCAATCCAGAACTTGTTTGTCGTAGTGGCGCTCATGGTGTCCTTGGTATCGTAAAGCATAGATGGTGGTGATACGCTCCACTTGTGGCTGGCGAAGAGGAGTATATCAGCACAAGAACTGTTCATCTTGTACGACTTTCGCGGATGGATAGTCTCCTTCTGGACCGTCTCGATACCGAGAGCCTCGAGCTCTTGGTCGAAGACCTGGCACAAGTCCATGACGACGGACTCATGGATCTTCTGCCACAAATGGGCACGGAAAATCTGGATGAGCGAAATTTTGAGGGTGGGGATCTTGCCGTGCAAGAAGATACCAGTGAGATCGAGTTGGACCTGGAAACCAACGTAGACGTTGGCTCGGTTGATGGTAGGTGACCACCAAAGTGTGAAGCGACGGTTGGGAATCTGGTTAAGACCGGAACGTTGAGCGTTGGTGAGCTTCTTGAATTTCATAGACTCCTCAAAACCTGTAAGAAAGTTAGCATTGTTATGCACAGAAAGGTGTTCGGGGTGGTCGTGACGGAGAAGAGGAAATAACAAGGGCGGGAGTAGAAGAGTTTTATGCCCATGCATCTCTCCAGGCAACTATACCCGCACGTGACGGAGGTGAGGCACCAGCTCCAGCACGCGATGAGGGTGTTCTTTGGTAGATCTGTTGCTGCGAACCAAAATCGCGAGCCAGGCTTACAGCCGACACGTAATTTTGATGAGACAGAGGGACAGGGCTAAGGGCAGTTGGGGAATACGATGGTGGCAGAAAGTGTAGAGATCTGAGTAAAGAAAGACCGAGACTGTACTCAGTACACGGAAAAACGTACCTGATGCCTTTTCCCAGAAGAGACCCTCCCACGATGGGAAGGCCGTTGCCTTGAACAAAGTGTGCTCCAGGATGGTCTCAACACCACCCAAAGCCTGAATAACATCTGTTCTGTACGCGTTAAGATTCCATAATTTACCGTCGTGGCGTTGGCTCGTCCACCAGAAGGGGTTGCTCTTCATGTGTTGGTAAATCTTGAATTCGGTCCGTGCGCGGAAACCCTTGTCGAAACTGAGGGTACTGCGGTCCTTCTGGAACAGGGTGTTAATACGAGGGAGACCACGGTCCCAGCTGTCCTCCAGATCCTCGAGGGTTAGTCGGCGGTTCTGTTGCTGTGCCTCTTGACGCTTTTGGGAGTATTCCATCCAGACACGTTGGGAGTCGACGAACTCAGACTCCCATGGGATGATGTAACGGAAGATGTTTGGAATGAGAGTCTCCTCATCGTGCGACATACCTATTAAGTTAGCATAAGTTTCATTCCATTTTATACGGGGTAGTTTCTTACCGGCACGGTAATGCGTGACGCCAGTGTCAGTCTGCTTTGACCATCTCTTATCACTGGTTGGGATAAGAATGTGAGATCCAGAAATCATGCCCAGACCACCCAGTTCCTTGGGCGTGTAGAACACAGCAGGAGGGAAACGCGAAGGCATCTTGGAATTCAAACCAATCTTGACGCGCGTCTGGATCTTGGTCTCGCACTTCACAATCGTATCGAGTAGTTTGACGGTGGACACCGCAGCCTCACGGTAGTAGGTGAAGAGCGCAATGAGAGTCGTGTTCCACTTGTTCGCAATCTTCGTGAATGTAGTAGATCCAGAAGACATCAGAATCTGTCGAATGCGGTTGTTGAACTTCTGAATATCTTCTTCGGTCACCTGCAAGAAAGCATCCGCAGTACGCTCCTTGGTGGAGTTGTCGACAAGAGACCACACGCTGTCCTTAACAGGGAATTCGCCAGTCAGGTTTCGGATCTTGGGCAGGATACGGACTTCGAAACCGTTCATGGAGAACAGCAAGTTGGGGTTGTCGCGACTGTAGACACTAGCGAAGGTGTCGTCCCACTCGATCGTAGTGACCGATCGTGGTAGGCGGTTCTTGAGATCCCAGAAGACTGAGCGACCAAGGTTGACATCGTGGCGCATCAGTCGCATTCTAGAGTCACGCGGCCAGCACTTCTTGTTCTTGTATCCAATGACGTTCTCAAAGTTAGGATCCGGGTTCTCAGTGAGGAAACGCTGAATCAGATCGCGAGACTCCTCAGCGGTGAACCTGAAGAAGACCCAAATGCGGTCAATGTACCTGGTGTACAATCGGATCGGGTGGCGCACCTCGGTCTCCTTGTCCTTGAATTGCAAGAAGTCGTTGGGGCTCTCTGGTGCACCAGCAATCTCGTTTGCACGCTGTAAACCCAGAAGGAGGATATCCAGCACGAGACCATAAAACTGGAAGACGAAACCAGAGAATTGGAGACCACGAATCATACCGTAGGCGTTGACGTGGTTCATGTCCTTGTAGTTGAGTTGCACGTTGTTCTTCGCTGTGATGTAATCCGCCAAGTTGTGGTCCATGATGAGACGCAACAAACGGTTCAACATGGTAAGATCAATCTTCTCATAGACCTTCGACAGCTGAGTTTCGATCATGACGTTGCACTCTCCTTCTTGGCTCTCCCAGACCTTGTCAAGGTTGTTGATACCCTGCGCCCACTTGTAGGTCAGCAGAGGTGGGACCTCGGAATCTGAGGGCTTGATCCAGGCTGGGAATAGGTGCCGTTGATCAGCCTGGTACCATAGGTACTGATCGAGGTAGGCGTCGGTGATCTTCTCCATGGGCTCGATGTCGTACACAGGGTTTATGTTGCTGTAGTTATCGTTCATATCGATACCGACTTCCTTGAAAGCACGCTGTGTGAGCAAGAAGCGCTTGATGCGCGCAAGAGTAGTACCCGGGGAATCGTAAGCCTGTTCAATGAGAGCCAACTCTTCACGCTGACTCTGGTTGAGTCGGCCCTTAACTGAGTACGCTTCCCTGAGACGCTCCAGGGCCAGGATGAGAATCTTCGTGTCGTGCTTGTAAGAGACGCTTGGGAATGGAATTGGCTGGAACTTGCGGGCTTCCAGCCAGTGTACCATCGTCGTGTAGATGGCGACAGCTTCTTCAGAAGAGACGTAAGGACCGTCCTTCATGTAGTTGTGCTGGCGTTCCTGCTCGGCCTTGAGCCACAAACGTGTCAATCGACCCAGGTTCTTCTTGGCCACAGTCTTGTCAACGGTGGCACCTCGTCGAATACGCTCACGGTTGTAGTGTGCAACCGAAATCCACCAGTCTGCCTTGCTCTTGACGTAGCGCAAGATAATGTTCTCGATGGGGGCTGGCAGACCAGGTACCTTCCAAGGGATGTTACTCTTCCAGCAACGCCATGCCTCTGACAAATGTTGCAGAACAGTGTTGACTTTGTTTTGCTTGATGCCCTCAGGCATCATGTCCATGAGATCACTCATCACAGCAGCGCGGAGCTCCAAGTCGAAATGCGACTCAACACGTTGCTTGGTGACAGTCTTTGCAACACCCTTGCTGTGCCTGCCCTCAAATTGACGAGAGAGCAGGTTTCCGAGCCAGCGCTCGAGCAGGGGAATGATACCGCGCATGAAGAATAGCCAAACTCTCCAAGCAGGAGCCCAGAAACCACATCCAGGACCCTTTCCGACAGGGCCAGAGTTGAATCGGTAGTAGATCAAATGCTTCAGATCCTTGCAGGAACGGATCTGGTGCATCAGCTTGTACTTGTAACGGTACATACCGGTCAGCTGACCGACGTGGTTGAAAGCGTAAAGGATACCATCGGCGAGTTGGAAGGCGTCGATGTTGCCTAGACGGTACTGGACCTGAGCGTCAACAATGAGCTTCGTTAACCTCAGAATTTCACGCATGAGATGGAAAGCGTTTCCGAAACGTGACTTCTTGCGCTCCTTGGTGGTGAGGGTCTTGACAGGTTTCAAGTTGAAGTTGTAGTCAAGATGCAGGTAGGTCAAGTTCTTGCGATGGATGAGAAGGTTGAGCATGTTGTATCCCTGTCGGCACACCTGCAGACCAGCCTCAACCCAATCAATCTTGGTCTGCTGGAAGAATTTGGTGCTCTTGAGCGTCCGCATCAAATTCTGCTTGTTTTGTGCTTGTGGCGGCTTCTTGTGGAGCTCGTTCAAGACAAACGTCTTCAGCAACTTTTGGTAAGAGACCCGGACCTTGACGGGCTGACCCGCAGGAACGTGCTCAAGGTACCATTGCTTTACGAGGGGAACGTCCTGTGCCCGCACCATACGACCTGATCGCTTGTCGAATGGGTGGGGTGCCCACCAAAGCGCGATGGCTGAAGCAGTGTCTGGGGTAGCGATCTCCTCGTCAGCCATGAACGGCTCCATTTCTTCGGGCATCTGGAAGTCATCCTCGTCATCCTCATCATCTCCACCGAAGACCAAATCCTCGTGGCTCACGGAGATGTTCTTTGGTGCAACAGCTCTTGAAGAGATGGGGTTAATTCCAGGATCAAAGTAAAAGGCAGGTAGATCCGGATCCTCAGCACGAACGTACACGACCTGCGGGTGAGAATACCAAGCCAGCTTGACACTTCGCGGCAGAGAGTTGTAGAGGTATGGGTATGAGACGCGGTACTCGGTTCGGATTGGCGATCGGAAGATGATGCGGTCAATGGCGTTGAACTCGCCAAAATCCTCGTCGTTCGGGTCGATGTCCTTGTACAGTGGCTCGAAACGGGGCCCTCCGGGTATCGCGACATTGAGTGCCTTGGCTGTCTGGAAGCTGTCCATGTCAAACATGTGGAAGTAGTTCTTATCAACGATGTCGCTGAGAAGCTGTTTGCTCAGACGGTATAGCGTTGCCATCTGAGGCAGGTCAAGGTTCCAGGTCTCGTAGCTGGGTCCGTTGACATGTGGGGTATCGAGAAGCGCGCGGTGGTCGTAGAACCACTCGTACACAGGGCTATCTTCGTCCTCGTCCAGCTCCAACTGAATAGGCTCCAGTGGCTCAACGTCTTCGATGTTCTCCGAGTACGACAGGGGCGGCTCTTCGTCGTCGAAAGGCGGGAAACGCATGCGCTTGAAGTGTCGGCGATCGCTCTTCTCCTTCCTCATGGCCAGCCACATGGCTGCCCATTGTGCGTGGAAGACGGGCTCGATCACACGAGGAACCTCGTTGACCAGGGTCAGACATCCGTTGGTGTGGTAGAGGACTTTTACGTCTCGTCTACTCTCCCAGGGCATGGGCATGTTCTCCAGAAGCTTCAGAACCGCGTGCGGCATGAACTTGAGCGCACCGAGATAACTTCGCTTGTCCGTGGTGAATTTCTTCTGGGACACATCGCCGATATCCCTAAACACCTTGCGCAAATGCTCTGGGGGTAGATCCGCCTTTTGTGTCTCAACGAATCCTGCCTTGCGCTTCTCGCCGAACCTTTGGCGCTGTTGCCGTAACCAGTCCTTCTTCTTCTGGGCAAACTTCGCAACTTGCGGGTCGACAGGTGGCCGCATACCGGGAGGGCCTACTGTACCGGGCGCACCTGGTGGTCCTGGAGGAGGCGGCGGTGGCGGCGCATATCCGGAGCCCGGAGGACCTGGCGGAGGCGGTGGTGGTGGCGGCGCGTATCCAGCACCTGGAGGGCCTGGTGGAGGCGGCGGCGGGGGTGGGGGAAAAGCCATGTTGACTGATATTAGGGAAAGAAATCTGTTGCCGTTAGAGGGGATGAAAACGCGACTGGCGGGATTATGCGCCTCTTGGATCGAGTGTCGAGATTGTAGGAGCTGGGAGGCTCTTACAAGATTTAAGGCTGAAGGAGATTACTGACCTCTATAACGCGATCACAGTGCTATACTGAACTCGTGGATTGAGCACAGTTGGTCGCGCGACAAGCTTAGGAGTCGAATCCTGAGCTTTGCGGACGGCGCCGCGGTCGAAGAAGGGGAAGTCGCGTCGGCGCGTGGGTCTCCAGACTGTCTCCAGAAGCTCGAAAGTCGTATAGTTGGCAGGGCACACGAAGCAGAGATACACCCTCTGCGCGTTGTGTGGAGTGGCGATGGAGATGTTCGCATTATAGTCTAGTGAATCTTCTTGCCAGGCCTCCGTGCACGGGCTCGCGTCACGTGATGGTGGAGCCCGGCTTCCTTGTCTAGCGTGCTAGCGCAGGTCGGCTAACCGAGCACACGACGATTTTCGCTGCCTCACTAACCAACGACGACAACAGTGGTAAGCAAGCTCGCCGTCCTGCGAAGTTCTTCGACGATACTAACAATCCCTTTCCAGACCCAGGTACGATTATCGCCCTTTGCGACACCACCTCCGACATCCTTTCGCTCACACGCACACAGACAATCGCCCACTGATTCCCCGGGAAATCTTTCACAATGCCGTCCAACAGACTCACCTACGTACGTCGCACCGCACTCCCGAGCCCTGGACCAGGCGAATGAGGATCTTGGATCGTTGGAAGCAAAGACTGACATTGGGCAGAGGCGTCGCGCGCCCTACAACACCAAGAGCCAGAAGGTCCGCGTCATCAAGACCCCCGGTGGTGAACTCCGTTACCTGCACATCAAGAAGAGGGGCACTGCCCCCAAGTGCGGTGTAAGTCAGACCCGGAAGGATGCAAAGGCTTGTTGTTGACAGTTTGTAGGACTGCGGTACCAAGCTCCAGGGTATCCCAGCCCTCCGCCCCCGCGAGTACGCCCAGATCTCCCGCCCCAAGAAGACCGTCCAGCGCGCCTACGGTGGATCGCGATGCGCCGGCTGCGTCCAGGACCGCATCGTCCGTGCTTTCCTGATCGAGGAGCAGAAGGTCGTCAAGAAGGTCCTCAAGGAGTCCCAGCAAAAGAAGCGTTAAGCGGTTGCATTGAGTGTCAAGGGGTTTAGCATGTCAAAACTGGGTCTTCGGTGTTCATGTGCATTATGGGCAGTCTCCTGGTTCGGTCGGCTTTTACGATATCAAGATGATTTCTACGTCACTCCGCCAGGATGTAGCTGAGTAGGGTCACGAATACATCCACAAGCTACACGCTATGTTTCCCGACAGACTGCGGTGTGACACTATTATCAGGACTTGGTGGCTTGCATGCTGTTCAGATCTCGAATGCTAGTATGGGTATCCGAAATCTTTTAACCTGTGCGCGAGGTTCAACAGCGGCCAAGGCAACGCCAACAATCCACACCACCATGTTCAACCCAGGCCTGTCTGATGTCCCTGCAACCTGCGTCATGATAATGATAGCATGCCCTGAACTTACACTTTACCGCTGGTCCTCATTAAATAACCTCTTCGGATGGGGTACACATCAGTAAGACTTGGAAATCTGACACTTTGCGACCTGATCTAAAGATTGAAGTTGTGACGGCACCTTATAGAAAGAATAAATCAACAGGTCTGCAGCCTATATTGACATAAAAGCGTGCGAAGTAGGCCCCGGGGTGACCTAAAGTTAATGTAGGGTCTAGGGTGTTCAATTCTTCTCTTGAATGTGGTGACGGGAAGAACCAGTGTTCCCATTCTCATCTTTTCGTCCCCCATTTTGACGACGCATGCACTAAACTTCTGTCAACACGTCTGATGACAATAATGCAAGCGTGAATGACCTCAGACTTTGATGGTCCTGTTTCGCGCGCTCTCACGCTCCTACGCATGCGACATCGAGAATCTTCAGCGCACCAGGGCTAGTCCTGGAATACCCAGCCAAAACGCGAAAAGTCCAAGAAACCGGTTCATAACGCGTAGGTGTAGGGCCCGGATAGTTACGGTGGAGATTGCCAGAACGAGGCTTGCCGCGATTCAGCATGGGTGGTCGCAGGCTATGATTGGAGAGTCAGAACCAATTCTGACAAGCTCGCCCGCGTCTGAGAGCCCACAGTTCGGCGGCTTCCTGCAGGAGCTTGCAGCTTGTGATAGCAGTCAGGCGCGCATGATCGAGTGAGTCTCCCACGGCATTGGAGTCAGAGTCGTGGCCAGGCAGCCGGTCAAGTTTCGCACGCGCTTGCGGCCTCGGACTCCCTCTGCTGGACCCCCACTTCTACCTACCCTCACAACCTAAATTCCCTGCGATATCGGTCGCATATGTCGAACAATATGCTGCATTCCATGTCACCAACGACGCCCGGACTAAATGGACTGCCGCATCCGTTCCAGAGCCCCAACAGCACCCACACCAGAGGATTCAAGCGCTCGGCTAGCAGCGACGATGATGAGAATGGCGACGGTGATACGCGGCCCTCGTCGTCGTCGCGGCGCAATACCGCGGTGAAGCGCGCCTGCAACGAGTGTCGCCAGCAGAAGGTAAGTTCTTTTTTTCTACATGCCGTCCATGCGCCCATGGAGAAGCTCAATCCCAAGCCTGGGCGCCCGCGTGCGCGCCACTGGGATCAATGCGTGTGACTGTTTACGATGCTCCGCGCCTGTATACGCCCTGCTACCACCAACGACATGCTGTCAGATGTCAATGTTTCATAGTCCCGCTAACGGTGCCATTGCAGCTCAAGTGTAACGTCCAGCAAGATCCCTTCGTCAGCTGTGCGCGATGTCAGAAACAGAACCTGCGATGCGTAATCGAGCCCAACTTCAAGCGTGTCGGCAAGCGTAATAGGAATGCCGAGATGGAGAAGGAGATGGAATACTTGCGAGAGCGACTCGCCATGTACGAAGGCCAGTCCACGCCGAACCAGCCTGTCCTGAATGCTCCGCAGCAGACGTCAGACAACCACACCTTCACTCCCGGCCCAGTCCCCAAGATGGAGGACGACGCCTTCCTACAGACACAACATACACAAGTGGCGGCAACATCTCTGCTCGACTTGCGCAGCGGATCGCCCATGTTCTTCTCGCTGGGTGCCGGCGAAGTGCGACTGGGCCACAGTGAGGTCAACGAGCTGTTCGCCGAATACTTTCAGCTATACCACCCATTCCTGCCATTCTTAGATCAAGTGCGTTCGCCTGAGGAGTACTACTCGCAGGACCACAAGCTGCTGTTCTGGGCTATTATCGCGGTTGCCGCACGCCGCTATGGGCCACGGCCGGTTCTGCTGAAGGATCTCTCCAAGCCGCTGAGCGATCTCATCTGGGACTCTATTCGAAATCAGCCGAACCACCATGTAGTCAAGGCCTTGTGTCTGCTCTGTACCTGGCCACTCCCAGCAGAGCGGACAGTGACCGACCCGACTTTCATACTGTGTGGCGCTATGATGCAGGTTGCCATGCAGATTGGTCTGCATCAGCCGACGCACCCGGATGACTTCTCCAGAACGAAAATGCAGCTGCGACGGGAGGATATACACGATCGGCTGAGGACGTGGGCCGTCTGCAACATCGTTGCGCAAACGTGAGTTTGTACCATCAAAGCATACTGCCAAAGCTAACGTATTGCAGTGTGTCAACAGGAAACGGACAGCCCTCGATAACCCTTTACGATTCGACACTCGACTTCAAAGTAGACGACGAAGAGCACATGCGCATTATACCACCCACACTGTTCGTCCGCCTTCGCCAGGAAATGGCTGCGAGCAGGATCAATAAGCTCCTGTACTCCGCCAACAGCCATCGCTTCGCCGAAGGCGCCGCCACAAGCTACATGAGTCTGGAAGCAGATCGTCTCAAGGAAGAGCGTGTGAAGGAAGAAAACAGCTCCCTGGACGGGGTGGACAGCGGTATATATGACACCCTCATTCATGGGGACTTCTCTGACTTCAAACAGGCCTGGAAGAACTGTACCACTACGCCGTCTCCTTACATTTGCATCTGTACTCGTTCTTCAGCCCGGAGATACGGCTTGAACGGCGGGACGACCTTGTCGCGCTGTACTTCGCCGCGACGGCCTATCTGGAGCGTGTCTTTAAGATACAACACGAGGGCAGGCTGCCTTACGTTCCCTACTACGTCATGCAGATGGCTCTTGCAGCCGGTTTCGCCTTGCTCAAGCTCCTCAACTCAGACTTTGCCAGCAAGCTTCCCGCGAACAAAGGTCGACAATTTGTTCTACAGACTGTGGATGCGCTGAGGAAATCCAAAGTATGGTCGAACGATCTCTTGGATCGATTTGCCGAGGTTCTGGCACAGTTGTGGAAAGAGAGTTCCCGCGGCCGCAGCCTACACAGCCTCTCTCAGTCGCCGTCTCTTAGTAACTCAGGCATGAGCACCATGTTCAATCAGCATAATCAGCAACAGCATCAACAGCAGCAGAGGCGACCAAGCACTGGAATGTTAGATGACCCTCTCGGCCTAATCATCCGTAGTCGGATGAGCATGAGTGTAGTCTTTGACTGCGCGTTCCGCTGGCGAGAAGCGCAGGTTAGTGGAGCTGCGGAACAGCTCGAAAACACGGTCATGACAAACCCCACGAATCCGGACTCCTCCAGCAATTCTACACCACCGCCTGGTGCCGTGGAAAACCCGGCTCATACCTTGCCCAATTTCAACCCACACATCAACACGCTTAGTATGCCATTGCAAATGCCCAATGGTATGGCTAGTGCGAACAGCTTCGAGATGTTCGATTCGGTTTCCTGGTTACTAGACACTCAGCCAGATTGGACGACGTCGTACGGTAACGGCAACTTTGGTAACGAGTTTGGAGTGTAGCTTGCTCAGTAGGACCAGACTGACCTTCTCTAATTTGTCTACTTTCACTCAATTTGGCCGGTGGGGAACTGTTTGCTTGCCCAGAGTGCTATTTGCCCTTGTATTAGCGTGGAGTTTGGAGTTGTGGGTAGGGGAAGGTACGCCTAACTGGTGATGGTCGCTTGGTATCCGGTATGAAGGAAGAGTAGTTCAGTAATGAAGGGAAATTCATTGGTATGGACATAACTTTACTTTGGGAGGTATCTTGACGAAATCAGACTCTCTAGGCACATATACGCTGAACTTCGTCGAATCATCACAAATGTGATGTGTACCTCAAAGGTAGAATTTGCCTCAAGGCATATATCGGAAAGGTTATAATCAGTTCGATCTCGCCTTGATATGAAAAAAGGAAACCTCAAAGGTACACACGTATTGTGTCCAGGGTCATGGTTGCTCCTGCCGTAGCCTCCTCAAATCACTCCTTCCTCAGCCTCCAGCGGCAAGCACGAATAAGCGCCTGCCCGAGCGATCCCAGAAAAATGCAACGTCTCGTCAGATCACCTCCACAACAAAGACCGAAGCAGTTCTCAACTCTCCCGTATCGCCATGACCTCGACCACTTCCCCGCCGTTCTCCCTCGCTTCTCTATCTAACGACCGTCACCCGCGCGTCCTCGAAGCCCACATCGTCCTCCATATACTCATTCTCAGTACCGCGATCCTGCTCCTCATGCAACTCATTTCGCACACGGCTGCCGCCGAAGCAGTCGAAAGCTATGGTATGCCGAAAGAAGCGAAGAAGGAACTCATGCGAATGTTCTTTGAACGAACGGCAGTTTTCAGTTGGGTCTTTATCTATCTGTTTGTGAGTTTGAGGAGTGAGAGTCTGGTACGATAAGGAAGTAGGGATCGGGATTGAGGTCGGGGAAGCAGGACTGACCGTCAGTGTCAGTTGCCAATATTGACGCGTGATAGGTACCGCTGGATGCGCTGCACGCTTCGCTGTGTATTGGATGGTATGCGGATCAGTTCCATCAGGTACGGAGGGAGAGGGACGTGGGTAAGAGGCGGAGAGCTACAAAAGCATGGCTGAAAAGGTTACGGCAGCGCTTTTCCACATGGTGGAATCAGCAGTCGGAACGTCTCAAGAGAAGAGATGGAGAACAAGAAGAAGAACGCTCGCAAAGACCCGCACACGACATCGAACGTCAGCGATCAAGTCGAAACTCTACACTTCGCAATGCCACATCATCACACTGGACCAGCGACTCGGACAACATACCATCGTCATCTCCACGATCCCCGCATCAGCACACATACCACCCCTTCCTCCACCCGGCCTACAAGCCCCTAGCCCACAATCTCCTCCTGAGCCTCTGGGACATAATCATGTTCCTAACTCTCGCCTCCCACATCTACGTCTACGTAACCAACATCAAGCCCGGCCTCGCTTTCTGCATCGGCAAATTCCACTACCCTCTATGGCATTTCATCTTCCTTCAAAAGGGACTTTCGTTCCAGGCCCGCTGCAATCGCGTCAACTGGGGTATACACAGTGCAGGTGGCATATCAGCGACGGGCGCAATGTTGCTGGCTTTGTGGCATGTCTGCGCGCTGTTGTGTAGGTTTTGGGGTGGTGTGGGGGAGGGGTCAATACGGAGGATGAAGAGTAAGATGAAGGGAAGAGAGCACAGGGGTGGCGGAGAAGGTATTGGCATGGCAGATTGGCAATATCCACCGAGAGATGTGGATATCAGGTCGAGGAGTTCGCTGAGGAGGAGCGTCAGATCAGGAACGCAGTCTGGCACGCAAGCTGGCGCGGAAGGTGGTGAGAGGAGGGAAGGTACGCTTGGCAGGGAGGAGATGGGAGTTGGTATGACGCAGAGAAGAAGGACGAGAAAAGAGAAGAGTGATGCAAGTAGTGACAGGAGGAAGGAGAGTAGAGGTAGTAGATGGAGCTGGCAGACTGAGGGGTTTTTCGAGTGCTTGGCTTGATTGGTGGTGCCGCATCGCGGGAGATATTCAGGGTGAATTTGTATACGGAAACTGGCTGGCTCTTCTCTTTTGAAAAAAAGATAATGAGAAGTCGGAAACGCTTGTCAACTAAGTTGCTGGTAAATTTGTTGAGATTGAACTGTAATATGACGCCGTTAGCTGTAAGTCTATATCAACCGGTATCTCTTCTGCACCCAAAACGCCAGAGCATGCCTTTCGCAACTTCAAACTTCAAACTTCAAAATCAATGTCCACAGCCACACTCCTCACCGTGAACAACACCACCATCACCTCTCTTCTTATGATCACCTCCATAGCTCGCGAGATGCGTCTGTCCATCCAGCCTCTGCCCCTCCTCAGGGATCTTGCCCATCCAGCTAACCTCCGTACCATTTACATCCAGCACCTTCAACCCCGTGCCCTTCTCCCTCAGCTCCTTAGTAACAGCCTCAACATCCACATCCAGATAATCCCTCAAAAAGTCCCCAACCTCAGTGTTCTCATGGTTACCCACCAGCGCCTTGGCAGCGTCAGGGTCCGAAGAATAGATATTGACGTCTGCGCCGCTGTGGCCGTGGGTCGACCAACCGGTTTGCGAACGCCGGGAGACCATGTCTGCGTATTGGTATAGGGAGGTGATGGGTTCAGCGACGAGATCAGCGACTTCCTTGTCGGTGTAGTCGTAGATGCCGAGGCCGGATGTGATGGAACTCCGTACAAAGTTGGCCTTGTCTTCGTCAGATGGGCCGGCGAGGAGGTACTTTGTGTATTCGAGGGCGAGGCGCTCGGCGGAGTGCGAGGCGTTTGCGAGGGGGGAGGGGTACCAGAGGTATTCGGGGTAGGATGCGTGGAGTTCTGGTGAATGTTAGTGAGGGTTGCTACTGGAGGGGTGGGGAGAACGTACGGCGGGCAACAGCTAGACCACCTGTCTCGTGGTCTGAGGTGGAGACCATGACTGTCTCGGTCTTCTCGTTTTTGATAAAGTCCAGTACGCTGGTAAAGGTCCTGTCGTATGCGAGCACCTCGTGTACTTGAGCAGCAGGGTCGTTGTGGTGGCCTGCATGGTCGATTCTCGATCCTTCAATCATGAGGAAGAAGCCCTTGTCGCTATCCCTGGTCGCATCGCTGAGCGCCTTCATGGCAACCTCGGCCATCTCGTGCAGGCTAGGGTAGATGTCGTTCTCGTTGCGGCGGTCAATCTCGTAGGGGATATCTGTGTCGGCATAGAGTCCCAAGATGGGCAGATCTAGGCCCGCTCCTGTTTTCAACATGTCAAAACCCGCGCGGTCGTCGACGTATTTGTATCCTTTCTTCTTCGCCAGTTCCACGATGTCTTTGTTGTCGGCGCGGCAGCTTGAGTCGACGGTCGAGTTGGGCAGGAAATGGCATCGGCCGCCTCCAAACATCAAGTCAACGACGCGCCCAAGCGGGTAGTCTCCGACCATCTGTTCTGCGATGCGGTCTTCTTCCGATCGCATGTTGACGTGAGCGGCGAAGCATGCCGGTGTCGCATCCGTGATCCTCGTGGTCACAACGAGGCCAGTCATGTATCCTGCCTTCTTGGCCGCTTCCAGCACTGTGCCGCATGGCTCGTGGTCGGGTGTAACGGAGATGGCACCGTTGTAGCTCTTCTGCGCACACGAGAACGCCGTCGCGCCTGCCGCCGAGTCGGTAATGAGGGAGGAAGAGGACCGTGTTCGCGACTGTCCGATAAGGTGTTGATCGATAACGAGCTGTTCGCTCCAGGGTGCGCCGTTCTGGAACTGCATGAACGATCTTGTAAGCGACAGCGAGGTAGGGCCCATGCCATCAGACACCATGAAGATCAAGTTCCTCTTCCCGTTCGCATGTGAAGCCTTGGAGTCGGAACCGGCCTTCTGGAAGATGACGGCGAGCACGATGACGGCCGCTGTTGCGATGACAGCCCAGACAAATAGACCTATTTCTCTCCAGAACTTCCATGATCGCGGCCCGTCCTTCTCCGTGTGTGCTGTTGGGCGGCCTGTGAGCAGGGCTTCATCTTCTGCTATGTCGCGCTCTCCGCTGATGTCCGAGGACGCGCGTGCGGAGAGGAGTGGGCGAGCGCCGGACATGTTCGTGGGTGAAATGTGGTAGACGCTCTAATGCGAGAGTTGAATGTTGTAGGCGGACTAAAGGAGTGTCGGGGGTGTCTCAAGGGGACATGGCGCTGGGTGTCGAGTCAATCTATCGTCGGTCACTCTGTTGGGAGGCCACGAGATGTCGCGCCGGCTGATCGACATTGGGGTGGAACACTTGCGGGGACGTGCGCCTCGACGCTAGGAATAGCATCATCTGAAGGTGAGGCATGACCGCTGTGCGACACTGACATAATCCTTGCCGTCGTGACGGTTTGTTAAATACTCAACATAAGGCAAAGAAGATGGGGTCGTTTACAGATGTCATAAATGGAAACTACATCGCGCTGCACAGCTAGATGGACCCTTAACCACTCTTCCACCCCCACCCAACAACACCATCAAACTCCAGTTCCACTTCCCCATCCTCTCCAACCTCTTTCTGTACGATACTTTTCATAGCACCATTTAAATCTTCTAGGATCCCCTCTCGCTCGCCCTGCCACCATGTACTCCTTACATATTGCAGCGGAAACTGCATAGTCTCCACGAAAACATCTGGCGTGCCAACGCGCACAGCTTTCTTCTCATTAGAGGTCCCTACTCCTCCCAAGCCCACTGCTTCAAACTGCTGTGCCAAGTATGACTCGTCAGCCCAAAGTCCGCAGAACTTTTCTCGCAGTTCCTCACGCGAGGGCGAGTAAGGCTGTGGCGCGTTTGTGAGAGCGATGCTGCGAGTGAGAAGGCTATCCCATGACATGCTCGACCACGTTGCAACTGCTATGTATCCGCCTGGGCGCAACAGTGAGCAAAGATGCGTGAGTGTCTGTGCGGGGAGCATGGATATAGCGAAGGAGACGAATATATGTGTGTATGATGCCTTGGGGAGAGCTTGGGTTACGTCTGTCTGGAAGAAAGCATTAGTATCAACCCAGTGCTGGAGCGTCCGCAGACACGGATAACTCACATTCCCATCCACAATCTTCGTATTCAGTCTCTTCCATCCCTGCGTCTCTCCTCGCGCTCTCAAATGTTCCAACATCGGAGGACTGATGTCAGTGCCCAGCACTTTCAACTGTTCCCACTGCTCTTTTGGTACTGTATCGTAGATTTCCTGTGCAACAACTCCCGTTCCACATGCGAAATCGAGTATATTGGCTTCAGCTCCTGTTTCGAGATAGGCAGCTATTCCTGATTGTTGGACGATGGTCTTGACGTAAGGACGAGTCGCCTTCTCGGCATTCTTGTACTTTTGCGCGGATTCAGCGTCGAGGAAACTTGCCATTGTGTATCGAGAGGTAGAAAAGTTCATTTTAAATGAGCTGGATATCGGGATGCGAGTTGGGTTTGATTTGGTGTGCTGTGTGTGATGCGATTAACATGAGGGCCGCCATCCCGCATATACTCATATATACGATGGCTGAGCATTGCCCGGCAGCACTACATTGCAAACCTTCTTGCTCGGAGACAATGTCAGTGAGCGTATACGATCGGGCGTATAGAGAAAAAGTCTCCACAGTCGATGTCAGCTGTGCCCACGTATGTCTCCGAGAGCGATTTGGGTGATCTCGGGGACTTTACACGGCAGGCTAGCAGAGCATTCCAATAACCAGTTTCAACGCCCCATGCATGGTTGCGAGACACTCCAGGGTTTCGAAGGTACTGGGACTGCATCAATTTTCTATGAAAACGTAGGATGAGGAGATCTTGTTTAAATATAATGGGTATACCTTTTCGATCGTCCATGTAAATGCTGACACCCCAAACTCCGCGCTATGCTAATATCAAAATCCCTCGTGTTTTTCTTTGAACGACTGAACTCTTCCAGTGAAGACGTTGATAGCCTTCTGCGTTCCGGGCAATCTAAATTTCTTCGGACGAGGTCTCCAGCCACTGACCAAAGTAAACGCATGTCCTTGCTGAGATCTCACCCTCGTTTCCGCAAAGATCGAAAACAGGGCAGTTCCCGCATGGTGCATCCACGAAACCGTTGTAGACCTTGGTATCGGTGGCGCGTAAGACAGTCCGGTAGTTTGTGCCAGAGATCTTCTCAAGCCGGTCGTCAAGAACCATCATCTCCAAGAGTTGCTCCATATCGTCCTCCCTCACAGTCTTGCCACGCAGGACCTCCTTCGAGTTGAGCCAGTTGGCCACAGAGGCCGCTGTCGGGTATTGCGGGTTGTGTCGGTGAACGAGCTTGGATGTGTTTGGGTCCTTTGCGGGGTTGTATGGCTTCACGGCTGGCGCCTCTTCTATATCTCGCACGGCGCCCAGAACCTCGGCCTTCTTCTGCGCGATAGCAGCTGTCCTGTCGCCCGTGCTGTCATAGTCGTTCCAATTGCCGGGCACCTTGATGCAGGTTTCGTTCTCCACATGCTGAGCGACGATGCCCGATATTGTTTCGATCAGTGCCATGTCAAAGTCACCCTCTGACTGCCATGGGCCACCTGCAATGTCTTCTGATGGCTTCAAGTGCTTCAAGAGATACATCTTCCGGTTGGGGAACTTGACGCTCATGACCGACTGCACCAAATCCTTCGACTCCAAGCTCTTGAGACATTTTGTGAGAGTCTGTTGCGTGACGTTTGTTTTGGCTCGGAGGGATTTGGACCAGATGCCGTCGGCTTGCACTGAGTCGATGTGGGAGTAGAGGAGGCGTTCGTCGGGTGTAAGTCGTCGCAGTCTGAGAAGGAATGTCTGTCAGAGGAGTTCAAGATGCCATGTCCGCGAGCGTCTAGACCTACTTGTCCGCTTCTTCCCTTGTCCTTAGCTTCCAGCACATTTCGCCCTCGAGGCTCATGAGCTTCAACAAGTGGCGGTCGCATAGCTCTTGCAGCAGCACTATTAGCTGAGCCACAGTATCTGCGACCTGCATATTTGAGAGGTCGCGCTGGAAGAAGATCTGGCCCGCAAGCCGCTGCGCGCATTTGTCGTATAGAGCATCGGCGGGGCTGATGACTTCGGTCGCGGAGGTTTCGGCGGGCTCCTCCTTTGGCGCAGGCGACGGCGCTACTGCTGACGCCATGGTATGCGATATTGGACGAAAGTGGTGTTATCTGTCGGGCATGCGAGTATCACGGGAAGTCGCGAGTGCGTTCAAGTCGCGACATGTGAATCACCAAAAGTTTTGAGTGGAGCCCGCCGCGAACCACGCCCAATCACGCTTCTGTGGCGCAAGTACCCGCTCGAGGTCACCCACCATCCCAGGTTTACTTTGGGAATCCCTTGTTCTTAGATGACTGCATCAAAGCGAATCGGATAGCATGCACCTCGTATAAATTATGGCAGTCACACCTCCCATGGGCTATCATAGGCTCGGCGGCACCCTTTCGAGCTTCCAATTTCCCCACGGGACGCAGATGCGGGGAATGTCACACCGAACCTACACCCTCGTCGCGTCGCCCACCCCAGACTTGCTCAGTGCGCCAACGAGCTGCTCCGTATCGAGGTGCATGTGCAGTATGCGCCGTCAGAGTTCCCGTCACGGGTGTTCCACCATCCAGTCTGCTGGCATCGACTATGCCATGGACTAACGTTGAGACGTTCGAGTGGCTTGATCTGGATCGAGACTCTATCGCAGCTGAAAGTAGACCGCACGAGTCCAGACCCCGCATGCGTGTCCCGCTAGATCAGCAGCGTAGCCCGGTTAACGACTGTCGAAACAAGACCGAACAGA
This sequence comes from Alternaria triticimaculans, assembly GCF_023758025.1. Taxonomy (NCBI): domain Eukaryota; kingdom Fungi; phylum Ascomycota; class Dothideomycetes; order Pleosporales; family Pleosporaceae; genus Alternaria; species Alternaria triticimaculans. The sequence goes on from NW_026055958.1 coordinate 3,634,365, forward strand.
CTACTGCAGCACGGGAAACGTTAGACGATCGTCCTTCGAGCATTCGACCATCCTGCAACCACGGACTGGTGACGCATCTTTGTACTGTGAAGATTAGCCGGTCGCTGCATACAGAAGTCTGCTGCGTTTCGATATCGCGTACAGTCCGTAGTATTCATAACTAGCTGTCTGCATGATCCACAGGTTCCCTTCACCAGGGCAACAAGTTCACGGGACTCCCGGTTACCGTCATCCGGGTACTGCCCCATCAGCCTCCTCGAGACCACAGCGTTCAGCCTCTACCGAACACCCCCGACTCCGGGGCTTCCGCTGCTTGACGCCTGAGCACGTGGAATTAGCTTGCGCGTAACATTCTGGCCCGATGAAGACGTTCGAAATACCAGTCGATATACGAGAACTTGGCCTTATGTAGACAAAGTAGATCATTACTCTGTATTTCCAAAACGTGGCGCTGACATGACAGTGTCCCCGGCTATCTGGAACCTGCCTTCACCTGGGCACGCATGTCTCCACCTAATTCTGGGGTACCCCAGATTTACACCCATGATTCGTGAGCCAGTTGCATGATAAAGATAACCCAGAGCCCAGTGTGGTTGCACAACTCTAGCCTCTGCGTTTCTTACGCACTCTTCCACAGAGGCCGTCAACATCATACCAACATCAATCCATCATGGCGGAAGAGAAGCAATACCGCGAAGAAGTCACTACCACCAACGAGAGCCTCACTCATCAGCATACTGCCAGCAGCCATGGCCTTCACCACGACCATGTCGCTCAAGAAGCCCTTGGTGGCCATACCGCCGATCTGGGCAAGTCATACTTCACAAGCATCAACTTCATCGGTACTGTCGTGGCTACATGTCTAGCGCAAATCTCTGGGTATGTCTTTGCATCAATCACTGGAGGTCAAGGTACTAAGAGTTCCCAGTTACCTGGGATGGGTTCTCCCCGCAAACACACTGAGTCTCATCAACGCGGCGATCGGTCCGTCACCGGACATCATCTGGGTCGGTATTTCCTGGACAGCTGGATTCGCCATCGGTTTCACACTTGTCGGTCGCCTGTCGGATATCTTCGGTCGTAGATGGTTCTTCATCTGCTCGTCAATACTCGGTCTCATTGGGAATATCATTGGTGCAAGTGCACAGAGCATCAATATGCTGATTGTATGTACTGGCAACTACAGCCTACGCATGATACTGACTGTTCTAGGCCACAAACTCCATCAACGGTCTTGCCGCTGCCGGCCAACTGTCTTTCCACATCATTCTCGGCGAACTCGTTCCAAACTCACTGAGAGGTCCGGTGAACGCTTTCGTGCTATCGACATCAGTGCCGTTCGCCGTGTTTGGTCCGCCAGTAGCACGATCACTCTATCAGACTACCGAGCTGCAATGGAGATGGTGTTACATTCTCGGATGCATTGTTAATGTACTTGCAATCGTTCTCTACTTCTTCTTCTACTTCCCACCAACATACGTAAGGAGCACCCACTTCAGCCAATACAAACCCGGCTGACAAAAGCAGGAAATGCTTCACGTTGGCGGCAAATCGAAACTCAAACAACTCAAAACCCTTGACTGGATGGGTATCTTCTTGTTCTCAACTGGTCTCGTCGTCTTCCTCATTGGTATGAACTGGGGCGGCTCCGCATACCCATGGAAGAGCGGTCACGTACTGGGAGCACTGTTTGCTGGCTTTGCCACTCTAGTCGCTTTCTGTTTCTGGGAGGCCTACGCCCCAGGACTGGAGTATCCCCTCATTCCTCTACGTCTGTTCAGGAACATCGAGTACGATGCCAATGTTGCTTGTGCTAGTCTGGCAGCCATTGTCTACTACGCAAACTCGATCATCTGGCCTACGATGGTCTCCTCGCTCTTTACCACAGACATCACCAAGATTGGATGGCTCTCGGTAAGTCAACGAGTAATCATACCATCGTGATAATCTTGTTCTGACAAACACAGTGCGCCGTTGGTGGAGGACTCCTCCTCGGCCAGATCCTCGGAGGCGCGGGTGTCCGCTACCTCCCACGCATGAAGATCCAAATGACTGTCGCAGCCGTTATAACCACCGCATTCGTCGCCGCGGTCGCCGCCTCGGACGAAACAACAGAACAACGCACAACCGCCCTGCTCTTGATCGGCACCATCGCCGCAGGCTACATCGAGAACCTCACCTTGTCCAGTACAGCCTACCTCTGGGACCCCGCTGACATCGGTCTCGTCACTGGTGTCATGGGCGCTATCCGCACAGGTCTGTCTGCCATTGCCACGAGCATGTACTCCTCCATTCTCGCAACCGAGTCTGCAAAGTACATCCCGCAAAAGGTCATGCCTGCTGCGCTTGCCGCTGGTCTTCCCGAAACGTCTCTTCCGGCACTGTTCACTAGTATCACGGCTGGTGATTTCAGCGCTGTACCTGGTATCTCGCCTGAGATTATCGCGGCAACGGGACAGGCTGTCAAGAGTGCGTATGCACTTTCTTTCCGCACAGTGTATCTCTGCACACTTCCGTTTGGCGTGCTGCTTATCGTTGCGGCGGTGCTGTCGCCGAATGTCGAGCAGTATCTTACGGATGAGGTGGCGAGGAAGATGCATGGTAGGGGTGATGAGAAGGGCGATCAGGCTGTTATGAAGGAGGTCGTTGATGCCTGAGTAGGCAGATCTTCGAGCTTCACAGGTAGCATGGATGTCAAGTTCTCAAAGAACTGAAATGAAATGAAATGAACTCTTTTCCTGCTAAGGCAGTCCACGAAGACTTTTATCCTCGTGATTCAATGTACATGCCTTTGATATTTAGCGGTGTTGCACTGATCGCATACCTGGCGAAGTGGCTTTCCCTGCAGTCATCACGCCATACGTAGCACCATATCGACAGGACATGTCCGTCCATACCATTTCTTCGTTGCTATAATCAAAAAGAAAGTCCAAGTCGCGCCCTATGATGCAGACCTAACGATTCATACATAACGCACCACTTCACCTCTTCTTATTCCTCTTAGCCGCCCTCTTCTCACCCCGCACATCCTTCTTCAACCTAGCATCCACCATCTTATACTTACCCTTCGTACCCTTGGGCCTAGTCTTGATACCCTTGTTACCACCCTTAGCCACAATAACACTGACCTTCTGCTTGGGCTTCTTCTTGGCAGCTCTCGACATCAAGCGTGCAATACTCTGTGCCTTTTCCTTCTCCGTCATACCCTCCTCGTCGGCCAGGAGCGCAGACTTCTTCTTGAGCTTCTCCATGCGCTGGGCGGCCTTGAACTTCTTGCGGGCTTGCGCTTCGCGGACCTTCTTGATGGGTCGTGCGTTCAGGGCGCGCAGTTTTTCCTTGATGGCGGATGCTGCGGCGGCGGTGGTGGGGCGTTGCAGTTTGGAGTGCTTGTTTTCGTCGTCGAGGAACCAGTCTGGTAGGCCGTCGACGTCACGGAGGGAGTAGCGGTTGAAGGATTCGTCGAGGAGGTCGTACTTTGTTTTCTGGCCTGTGGCCATCTGGTGAGCGAGGGTCATGGCTTCGGCGGTGATGATGTCAATGTCTGGCCTGCCGTTCTTCATGGGCATGCTGTCTTGCTCCCATTGATCTTCATCGCGCTTAACTTCTTCGATCTTGTCTTCGTCATCCGAGGATTCCTCGTCGAATGCTGAGGGTGAGGCAGCCTTGGTAGCCGTTCTTATGCTCAGCTCCTGCTCAGTAGCTGGCGCGGGTGTGGTAGATTCGTCCTTCATCTCGGTGTCACCTTCAACATCGATACCACTGTCATCGTCTTCTTCTTCCAGATCCTCGAGCCCATCGATGCCCTTAAAGATATCCTGGTCGAAGAACCGTGCTGCGCGCTTGGTGAGACCGGTCTTGGGCTGCTCTTCGTTGTCGAGGTCGGTGATTAGGTTCTTAGGGCCTTCCTCCTCGTCATCGCTCCAATCGCTGTCGGACTGTACAAGCTCTTCGTCGTCACTTTGTTCTTTGTCTTGATCAGAGAAACCATTGAACTCTTCGTCGTCGTCCTGTTTCCTTGCACGCTTTGCCCTGTACTTGGCGTCTCTTGCTGATCTCTGCTCGACGTATTCGCCGTACATGTTGTCAAGGTCTCGTTCAAGACGATCCTCTTCGTCGTCAGTTTCCGGTTCCTCCTCTTCTTCCTCTGGCTGTTCGCGTTCAATGACTTGCGCCATTCTACCCTTGGCGATCCTGTTCAGAGCACCGGCCTTGTCGACTGCCTTGAGGCCGAACATGGAATCCTCGCCAGTTGGTCCGGCCTGTTCCAGACCGATCTCAAAAGGTGTAGCCATGTTCATTTGTAGACGAGTGATCTCTTTTTGCTTCCGCTCGTTCTCAGCTCGGCGCTGCTTCTTTCTCGACTTTGAGTCTTTCTCCTTCAGTCGCTCCAACTCCTCTTGAATCTGCATCTCCTCGTCCATCGACTCGATCTCAGCGACCTCATCGCCTTCTTGCGCTTCTTTGGCCTTGGCTTCTTCTTGAGCCTTCGTCTTCTTGGTCGCGAAACCAAAGATCTCGCGCACCCTCAGACGCCAGCGCAGAAGGCGCTTGAAGTCAGCGCGACCCAAGACCTTTAAATCGGCACAGCAGTCCCTGATTTCCTTTGTGGTCTCCGGAAGCTTGTCGATGGTCGCGACAGCGATGTCGCCGTTCGGCTTCTGTTCGAAGCTGAGCTTGTTCAAGCCACCCAGCATAGCGATGGGATCGGTGGTTTGGATGAAGTCCGAGACAGGCACCTCTTTGAACTGTGTCCAGTCACCCTCCTCGTAACCCTCACGCTTCCTCTTCTTGATTTCAGGCTTGAAAACCTTGGCTTCGTTGTTCGGGGTAGGGTCTGAGAGTTCGGCGAAGACACTGCGGGCGTCGAGGAACTTGGGATCGAGGTGCTTCGGGGCTTTGTAACCGCGGCAGACGACGAAGATTTCGGCGGAGACGTTTCGGGAGGACGGGGGCTTGGTTGCTTCGACCTTGGTGAATAGCTGGTTAAACACCCAAAGGAGTGAGTTGTAGTCCTTGGATCTGAAGATCTTGGTGACGAAGGTTCCTCCCTCGACCAAGAACTCTGTAGCCAGCTTCATAGATTGTAGAACGAGCTCTGCTTGTGTGAAGGCATCCTGCACCCAGGCAGTTCCGACGTTGGGCGCACCATCGTGGAGGACAGTGTCGCACTTGAGATGCTTAAGATGTTGGCGCAGCGTCGCTCGGCACTTGTCCGTGGTAATGTCGCTCTGGAAGGTGATGCATCGCGGGATGGGCTTGATTGGGGCGAGATCGACACCGACGATGAGGGAATGCGCGGGCATAACCTGGGGGTTTTAGCATGTAGGCGCATGGTGTATAGAATGGTAACATACCTCGGAAGCGACCTGACACCATGATCCGGGCGCGGCGCAAAGATCAATCAAGACTTTGCTCTTCTCGAGGAAGTTGTACTTCTTGTTCAGCTGGATCAACTTGAAGGCGGCACGCGCACGATAGCCCTTCTCCTTGGCGAGCTTGTACCATTTGTCAAGACGACCTTTTCCGTGCTTTTGAATATTAGTCACTATCACGTGTATCAATATCGTACTTGCGCACCTTCTTTTGGATCGCCATTGCTGCGGTATGGCGTCGTGGTACGGCGGGCAAAAGTTCGCGCTACAAAATTTGGGAAGCCTGGCAATATCGCTAGGCGGTGGCAGAATGCACGCTATCAGGGTACGCTAATCCGGGACTAGTGCACGGGATGGGCCCACATGCGTCATTGCTGGTTCAGCACGACGCGCCTGGTCCACCTCGGGATGAAGGTATGCTGCCAACTTCACGTGTCTTCCCCGTGCTGATGCTTGCTCCAGCGGTCGCATCGCCTTCTCAGCTCCTTCAACCTCCCTGCCGGAATGAACCCACGCAAGAAGTCCAAGCCAAACCCCGAGGCTCCCTCCGACGCATCCACCAAGGCCCCAGCAGTCCCACAGGATGCAAGTACGACCACCACTACTCCCAGCAGTAGCAACATCCTGCCAGATGCACCCTCGGACCAGTCGGTAGCAGCGTCAACGTCTTCACTTGGCGCCACAACACCGACAGCCTCCGGGACACAAACACCGCGAGGCAAGAGGTGGCTTTCGGGCACGGGCAGTTGGCGGTCGAAAGCGCCTGCCATAGTCCAGACCGCGAAGGAAAGCATCGGAGTCAGCGGGGGCGCGACAGGCGAACTACCCGATGATGAAGCGATGAAGCCAAGAGACGAGTCGCCCAAGAAGTTCCTCACCAAGCGCAAGTCGAGCAAGGGCGATGCCATACCCGCCTCCATCACCCAGGTGAACGTATCCTCAGACGGCCTCCTCGACGAAGCTCCAAAGCCAAAGCCACAGCCACAAGACGTCGAAGAAACACCCGCGTCCCAAGTTTCCGAACCGCCATTGCCTCCCGAACCGCCCAAATCACAAGTGGATGCAGCTGCTAGTGCATGGGGATGGAAATCTTGGTGGTCACGCCCCGACGGGTACGCAGACCCAGCAAAAGTTAAAAGCGAGGCACATTCAAGCGTTGACGAGGCTTCCACCACGCCACTTCCTGGACCGACACCTTCAGAAGAGCCAGATGCGCAAACGAAGGGTCTAGACGCTGGCTCTATCCAACCCGACACGGACCAGGTCGCAGATGCAGATGGGAAGGATACGCCGAAAGAAGCGGCACCTCGTCCAGATACAGAGTCGAGGGCTATAGCATCTACAACTGCCAAGGTTTTGGCGAGAGCTGCATCTGGCTCTTGGTTTTGGACGTGGAGTAGTGCGCAGAATGCGCAGGCGAATCCACCTCCGGTCGAGCCTCCCACTGAGAATAATGGATCAGCCAAAGTCGATACCGAACCGCAGACTCTTCCCGACGCACCTGCCGAGATCGAACCCACTGCGCCAGAAGAGACAACAGCATCCACCGCCCCAGATGCGCCTATCGAAACTCCTCTAAAGAGCACTACAGGAACCTCGAAAACCTCCGCATGGGCGTTTTGGTATAGGGGCAAGCCAGATGACGAAAAGAAGCCAGGAGAGGCTGGACCGCAGAAACATGTCGGTGAGGTCGCAGTGTTTGATACCCCCTCACAATCGAACCCAGAAGCAGCGCAGTTCAACGAGCAAGAGCAGCCCAAAACAGACACAGAGACACCCAAAGAACCACAGCAGCCACCGAAAGAGGAACCGGTGACTAAGAAATCGTTTGCATCTTTACGAGGCCGACCGAAGACAAAACCTCCCGCTAAAGACACGCCAGAAGATACTCCCACGTCAAGTAAGCCCGCTACGCCGACGAAAGCCTCACCCGTGCTCGAGCCTACGAAACCCGAGACGAAGCCCGACGCAAAACCAGAGACGGGGACTGCTGCTAAGCAAGCGCTCAAGCAGGCAGCGAAGGCCAAGCAAGGACCGGCGAACCTCCTGCTACCAGAGTTCAGGACCACCTACCAAATGGTCCAGCAACCAAACTTCTGGAAGCAGATCCGACGATACTTCCTCGGAGGCGAGCCTGCGACCCCTCACCTACATATCAACCCGGCACCGCCGAAGATCAAGAAGGCTGTAGCGATTGGCGTACATGGCTTCTTCCCTGCGCCCATCATCCAAAAGGTGCTAGGGCAACCGACGGGTACATCAATTCGATTCGCGAATGCAGCGGCAGCAGCGATCAAAGACTGGACCGAAGCGCGGGGATACAGTCCCGAGATTGAGCAGATAGCATTAGAAGGGGAGGGCTTCATTGCTGAGCGCGTTAACTCTTTGTGGAAACTCTTGCTGAACTGGATCGATCACCTGAAGCAAGCGGACTTCATCTTGGTCGCCTGCCACTCGCAGGGTGTGCCGGTAGCCATGATGCTCGTCGCGAAGCTTATACAGTTTGGATGTGTCAACGCAACAAGAATCGGAGTATGCGCCATGGCCGGTGTCAACATGGGTCCATTCATCGAGTACAAGACGAAATACTTTGGCCCTACGGCTGCCGAGTTATTTGAGTTCTCCAACCCTAAGAGTCTTGTTAGCCAGATGTATCTCGCAGCTCTAGACGAAGTCCTTCGATTTGGTGTGCGGATACTCTACGTTGGTAGTATCGACGACCAGCTGGTCTCTCTCGAAGTAAGCAGACCGTTCTTGAAAAGCAGTTTTTGCGCTCACTAACCCACGTCAGTCGTCAACTTTCTCAACGCTATCGCATCCCTACATATACCGCGCCGTCTTCGTCGATGGCCGCATCCATGCGCCAGACTTCCTAACCCACCTCGTTGGCTTCGCGCTGAAGCTACGCAATCTGGGTCTCCCCGATCACGGCCTCATTCGCGAACTCTCCCCCGCCCTCGCAGGCTCTCTATATGGCGGCGAAGGCCACTCTCGCGTCTACGAAGACCCTGCCATCTATTCCCTAGCCGTCCAACACGCCCTCGAAACAACATCCCTACCGACACCCACAACGACTAAAGAGCGACCGAACACCGCGGGCAGTTTCCAGGGCATCAACATCCCCATCATTGGCGAGAAGCTCGCGAGTAACAGTAAGAAGGAGGACGTGTTCAAGCTCCGGGTGAATCACTACGAGCCATCTGCCACCACAACAAACCCGAACCCTTACTTCTTACCGTGGGCGATGAGGGGTTTGCTAGAAGAAGACTTCGTCAAGAAAGAACTTGGAGATGAAGTGGAGAAGTTGTTGGGCATGTTTGAGGCGTGGAAGCCAACTGGGAAACAGCTCAAAGATGTGAAATTTAGACTTGAGGGAGTGCGAAGTAAGCTCTAAGCACCTGATCGAGACGGCAATGTTTAGTGTCACTGTATGAACATGTGAGCGTTATCTGGTTTCAGTCACAATCATCTGGTTTCAGTAGGCGTTCACGAGGCGCTCAATTTACGTGGCGGGAAGATACCAAACAATGGGCGTAGAACACATAGCGTATTGAATTTATACGATTAATTTGCAGATACATGACATCTGATCATGACTTCCTCTCTCCGCCCACGTGTGCATCGTGATGGGTACATTCACCGAGTTTTTACTCAAACCGCCTCCCAAAGTTTGGGGGTTAGTTGTCATCGTAGAAGATCTCCTTGTACCGATGTGTAGCATCTACAACGGCATTTGCGGCATTGAAGTCTGCTCTTGTGTTAACATGAATCCTACTTCGTACAGGAGGACGATTAAGGAAGATACATACCGATGTTCGTCCCAAAGTCCGTAGCAGCTTGTACCTTGACATGTAGATTTTGGTCTACCTTGCCGATGATCTCTACTGCGTGACCGACGGCGAGGTGTGAATCCTAGTCGATCTCTGTTAGCCCGAATCCATGTGCGATTCAATTTGTCTATTAGGGTGCTTACCCTGTTCAGAATAACATCAACGTTGCCTCCAGCATCGATGACTGCCGTCTCGCCGCGCAGTTGTACGACTTTGCCCAGCATGCGCACGATGCGGTGTTGGAAGTTTGAGAGGTGTGGGGCGAGGATGCGGGGGGTTTGTGGGTGGTCCATTGTGAGCTAGCTTTTTCGGATTTTTGTGCGGAGAAGCTTTGTGAGCGCTTAATGTAGTATAGATGTGTTGTGCTTCTCCTGAGTGATTGTGTGTGGCGGGAGGAGATGGTGCTGCGTATTGTGGTGTAGAGTGGTATGGACAGCAAGGTGGAGATGAAGGAAGGTTTGACGCGTCGCGTAAAATGCGCTAGCACGTGATGGCGCTTGAGCTCCTGATCGTATCTCGGCCAGCGGGAATGAGACGAAACCCCTACACCCGAGCTTCTCAATCTGAACCATGAATCCTCTGATTAACAGACATCAACATGGATGTCATCCACAGATACGATGTACTACCTTCACCAGGGCAAGCCCGCACCTCTCTGCGGGCATTCGGCGCTCACATATCGCGACGCGACTTCACATAACGAATGCGTGTTCTTCGACCTCGAGACTGCGATCTGGTCATGCGCAAACTGGACTCGGTTTCATCTAGCACTCCGATATGTTCTCGACTTTTTCTCGAAACTGGTCCGTCGTCATACAGCTCCATTTGCTCGTTGGTAGCAACCCAAAACATGTTCGCTTGTCTAACCGCAAGGCACAATCAATATATTGATTGACTTCACGATCAGCTTTCCTTGCGTATAGTCACTTTCTCATGATAAAACAATGATTTTGGAGCATCACACCGCTTGCGCGTGTAATCATCACCGTTTGTGTGCAGATATTCTCGCGAGTGTGCCTCTGACCAGCAAGCTGAATGGGTAAGCTGGAGGTATATTAAGGATCTGCAGTTCTGATGCAAAAGTCACACCAGAGCCACTGGGCAATTTTAGAACAGCTATCTTCATTCCAGTCGCGGATACCCACGGTAATGGCAACACAGGCTGCCGAGAAGCACGACGCCCTGACGGTTTGGGCCAACGACACAACTCACGACTTCTACTACCCTCCTTCCGATTTACAAGTACCAGACGATCCAGTCAGAACGGGACCTGGTCGCGCATGGGATGAGGCCGACTTCGCGAAGAAACAAGCGTCACTGGCCTACGCAGTCAACAAGAATAAACCACCACACGCCGGAAGATTTCCCATTCGGACTAAACTTCAACCTCTCGATAGCGGCTCGAAGAAAGCGATCTTGACCAACCATTTCCAGCTGAAGACGCGCGACAAGGAACTCTACGAGTACGAAATTCTCGATCTCGACGCGGACGGTCCGACTCGGAAAAAGATCCAGGCTTTGTTTCGTAAAGCAGTCGATACATGGCCTTTCCTCAACGCCCACCAGGACAGTTTCGCTACAGACGGCCAGAAAACCATCGTATCTTGGAAAAGCCTGCACAGTAACATGGACCCTAGCACGCTCGAGGCAGGCGCTTCATCTACTTGGCGCCGCGATCTTGTAGTCAATAGCGCTATTACCATTCCAGCGCGTTTCAGCTTCGTTGGAACGGTCGATGTTGCTGGTCTCATCCAGCAGAGCGAGAGTAATCCGGACCAAGAAAAGACTGACCATACTTCTGCGGAGCGGTGTCTTAACATCCTTATTGCGAAGAGCTTTGACGCAAGCGTAGTCCGGCTTTCTGGAAAGAAATTCTACGTAAGAAAAGCTCGCGCAAACCTTGGAAGTTCCACGTCGCTTGAGATCATTCGAGGCTACCATTACGCTGTCAGGCCGGGTATGGGAAACCTGCTCATGAACTTCAACGTTGCGACTAGTGCATTCTTTCGTCCAATCCTTGTAAGCGAGTTTCTTGCGGATCGTGGCACATTCAGCAGCGACTGGGAACGACAAGTCAATCTCAAAACTCTCCGGGTTTATGTAGAGTTCCCTCATTCTGAGGATCGCCTGAACAGGCCAGGTGCTCGTATCAAGAAGATCAAGGATCTTGGACCCGCTATCGGCACTCTGTCCTTCCGGAAAGTATCCAAAGATGCCCAAGGACACCCGATAAGGGACATAACCCAACCAGGTGGTTGGCAAATCGATCCTCCTACTCAGGTAGTTGATCATCTGATGACAGGTAAGAAGACTCATCTATATTTAGTGCGTTGGCTAACGTCATTACAGTGTTTGGTCAGTCTGCCGTCCCAGGTCGAAAGGCTGTCAACGTGGGATCAGCTGGTGACCCGGTCTATTACGCTCAAGAAATGCTTCGCATCATTCCTTACCAATTGTACACACGTCCTGTTCCCGATCGATTTACCCGCAACATGGTCGAGATGGCTGCACTTGATCCAGGTCAATCGCAGTGGCTCATCGAAAATGAAGGCCTTTCTCAACTTGGATTTGCCAACGCTAAGAATGAGGAGGTTCAGTTTGTGAGTAGCAACTCTCCACATTGGCCGCTCTGGAGCTAACTCGTGTGCAGCGTAATAATGTCCCAATGTCCTTGTATCCGACGATGCTACAGGTACCTTCCACAACATTGTCCTACCCTGAAGTCCAGTACCATTGGAATACGTTTCGTCCTGAGAAAGACAAGAAGGCGAACGACAAACCTCCATCCTTTACGCAGTCCGCTTGGAACCTGTAACCCTTCACAGCTTTCTACATCCCTAAAGTACAGACGTTGAAATACTTTGTCATTCATTCATTGGATTCGACAGTCCCCGTGGCCGGTTTCGAGACGGAGTTGCAAGACCAAATGCTCCGAAGATGCAATACGAAGGCCGAGGGGGTAGTCCGCTTGAATGCCAGCGAAGCTGCAAGTGAACTCAAAGGCTCTTCCATGGAACTAAGAATGAAGCAAGCTAAAGAATCCGAGGCTGAGCTGGCGGTTCTGTTGCTTCAGAATTTCGACCGGAGCGCTTACGCGGAGTTCAAGAACCTGGCAGATCGCAAGTATGGGCTACGCTCTCTCTGTTTAGCAAAGCCGGCGCTGTTCTCGAACTCCAAGTACATGAGCAACGTTGCTCAGAAGATAAACATCAAGTTCGGTGGTGTGAACTCTTACGTGGCGAAGGTCAAATCTTTCTTGGAGACAAAGACGCTCGTTCTGGGTGCAGATCTAGTACATCCCCCAGCTGGGGCACTCGAAGATACACCCTCTATTGCCTGTATGGTTGGTTCTATCGACAATCACGGCGGCTGTTTCCCGGGATCTGCCCGACTCCAAAGCAAGGACCGAGACGACCGAGAGGTAAGTTCCACCGTTCATCTCCCGAATTCTATTGACAGTAACCAAGATAATTGACGAAGAGAACATTATGTCAATGGTCAAAGAGAGGATTAAGGCCTGGCGGGTTGACAAGGGGGGTCTTTTCCCTCTGAACATCATCTATTATCGCGACGGAGTGTCCGAAGGTATGTCCACTGACAGGTTTTGTATGTGGTCAATACATTGTTCAGCTTACTGACTTTATACCTTCAAACAGGACACTACCAGAAGGTAGTGAGCGTCGAGCTGAAAGCCATTCGCCGAGCATGGAGAGAAGCACAGGCCGCTACCAACACCATCCTACTGCGCGGTGACAAGGATGTGAAACTTACGGCTTTGGTAGGTGTGAAACGCCACCATACCCGCTTCTACCCGATGACAGACAAGGATGCGGACACTGAATGGGGAAACAATAATTGCCTTCCTGGCACTTATGTGGACCGAGTCGTCACCTCGCCATACTATCGAGACTTCTATCTCCAGTCTCACAGCGGTGTCAAGGGTACAGCGAGACCAACTCATTACTTCATGCTCGCGGACGGAAAGATTCCTAATTGCACCACCATCGACCAACTTCGGACGCTGGTAAGTTCGCGCTCACTTCATCACTGGAAACAGCCTACAATCTTGACTTCATTACCATTTGCTAATCATCATAACAGACTCATAGTCTCTGCTACACTTACTGCCGAGCCACGGGTGGCATCTCTTACGCGGCCCCAACCTACTATGCCGACCGCTTGTGCGACCGAGCACGTCTCTACCTCCCCGAGTCCTGGGCCGCCAACAACGTGGGGCTTCAGGCCAGTATCGATACTGCAAGGACCAACCACTCGACTGCACGTCAAAACAATCGTGATCTGCTATACCGTCAAGTACAGCAGTTCAACTTGGCAGTGCATAATGCGAAGTCTAACGCAGAGCTTGCAGATGAAGCGCAAGACGAGGACAGTCTTCGCGCGTTCACCAAGGACTTCGTCATACAGCATGCCAAGAACGAGTTCTACGAGTACAAGACTGACCAAACAGGAAACCCTTGGCACGAGTCTCTCGACAGGATCATGTTTTGGATGTGAGCGCTGGCTCATAGGGCGGAGCGGTAAGTCGGTGATGGGTGTCTCATACTGTCCTGTCGTATTTTCTTCTGTCCTTCACTGTTTGATTGGATTTCCCTTCTTTCCTTTCGTCATCAAGTCATTCCCTTGGTACTAGACAAACACTGAATAGGTACGCTGCTTATCAGCTGGTGACGTCCATTGCAACGTCAGGCTGCTACGTCACCTGCCCCCCCCCCCCTCTTCAATACCATCTTGTCGGTACCATTGTGTTTGACTAGCGCCCACCCTTGGTGCATATAAACTTCCTACCCCGTCTTTAAACATCTTCTTCTTGTCTCCGTTCATGGCGGCGAACTTACGAGTTCGTCGACTAAAAATTCACGCAGTTGGAAGCAATGTCTGTTTTTGGCCTGAGTGTCCAAAATGGATGGGTTTGCAATGTATGATCGCTGTTTCTTCGTCTGGGGAGTTTAGGTGCATGATGTTTACCCGACTGTCTTTTTGTAATGTCTGCGAGAGGTCTTCAACACATGTTTCTGGTAGTTTGAGTTTACATGAATCAAAAAGAAGATCGATTTGAGGCTATGAAAGCCGCTTGATCGAGTCTCTCGGGGTCTTTGCAAACGTAAACTATCTTTGGATGACCTCGACCGAAGTCGTACGTCGAGAAAAGCATGGGCGGTATATGCGGCCTCGACGTTTTATAAGTTTATCGATAACTGGTGAAGATATTCTGAATATTGGGCGTGTCGCCATACTCAGCGCCACCACAGCCAGCATCGAAAAAATATTGTTAGCGATGGTGTTGGTCCACTGACTGCATACGACCTCGTCCCACATCAAGGACCTTGTAGTATGAGGCAGTATAGGGCTTACGGTGACTACCCAGGACCATGTAGACGTCAAGAATTTGTATTAGGGAATATATATCATTGTTTCAGTCCTCTAGCTTCTTCAGCAAGGCCTTCATCTTCGCCAAGAGATCCGGAATCCTGAACGGCTTTCCCACAACATCATCCATACCCGCTTCCTTTGCGTCATCCATCTGTCCCCCTCGAATATTCGCGGTGACCGCAATGATTGGCACATGCTTCGTAATCTCTTTCCGTTCCTCCATCTCTCGTATCTTCCTGCAGCAGGTGAGGCCGTCCATCTCCGGCATCTCGCAGTCCATGAGAATGATGGTGAGTGGCATGCCATCAGCAACGCAAAATCTCGTTTTCGCGAGATGCTTCAATGCCCAGACGCCGTTATCGGCGGTATGTGTGACACAGCCAGTTTTTGTGAGCTGTTTCACTAGTACCTTTTGGTTGACTAGATTGTCTTCGACGACAAGAACGTGAAGTCGGTCATCTTCTTCTTCGTCTTTCTTGTCGTTTGTGGGCCGGGGAATCTGTGCTTGTACCGGGGTCTCAACTTCCTTAGGCGTGGCAGCGGGCGCTGTGGAGTTCTGGTTCGCAGCTGCGGCGCTGATTTTGCGCGAAGATGCCGCGTGTTCGGCGTCTAGAGCGTGCTTCACTGTATCCGTTGAGATCGTAGGTTTTTTTGCAATCATGCGTTTGCATTTCAAGTAGAACCCGAAAGTACTGCCGACGCCAGCTTGTGACGAGACGCCGATTTGACCGCCGTGAAGCTCGGCAAGTTGGCGCGAGATGAAGAGTCCGAGACCGCTACCGCCGTACTGCATATGTGTCCGTGGAGACTTCCCATTGAGAACTCTGTCAGCCTAGTTTTGCAGTGGTTCGGGGCTGGTCGCTCCTCACAGCTTGCGCAAACTTCTCGAATAGCAGCGATATCTGCTGAGGCGACAAACCGCATCCAGTGTCCTGGACATTGAACCGAAGATAGACAAACGAGCCTGAGCCCCAACCCTCGCCGTTTCCGAATTCGCTCACGATTTGTCTTGGCGGAACAACTAACGGCGGGCGCATAGAATTAGCGCTTCACCTTCAGGATATTCGACTAATGCAGCTACTTACATTGGAATCCTTCTGGTACGCCAAAGTCTGGCGATTCCGCATGAGCACAGACATGAACTGTGATCGAGCGAACTGGTGCGTCCATAGTGAACTTGATGGCATTGGTAATAAGGTTGACGATAATTTGAAGGAGTCGACTTGGATCAAGAATGACCCAGTCAATGTCGAGATCGCGGATACTCCGATGTGGAACGAACTTGAAGTCAATGTTCTTGGCTTGTATTTCAGGACGGAACCTGTTAGGATCATGTCAGCCCAGCTTCCGTATATATTCGACTAGAGGCTACCAACATTGCCATAGACCGCTGTACAACGATGATAGGCTGCGCTGGAATTGGAGTGATGCGGAGAAGATTCGAGTCCAGCTTTGAGACCGTGAGAATATCGTCGACGATCGACTTTTGATGCTGAACACAAAGAGTGATGTTCTCAGCAGCCTCGATACAGTCCTGGGCCATCTTTCGATCGCCAGTGCATGAGAATTGATACTGCGTCAGAGTATCTTTGATATCGTCGGCACATATCAAGATCGCGGAAAGCGGGTCTAGATGTTGGTAAACGCGTCAGTAGACATTTCGACTGCAACCAGCATAGGGGGGATATCGCTACTTCTCATCTCGTGCGACGTGATGTCGATGAATTCGTTCTGTTGACGCTTTGCCTCTTCTGCCTCCCGTAGTCTTCGTTCTTGCAGACCCTGCGCCCACTTCAAATGCGAAATGTCCGTGAGCGAGCCCATGATGCTGATCAGCTCACCATCGGGGCTTAGCTCTGGCTGACTAGCAGAGAGGACCCAATATTCAATTAGTGAACCGTCGATATCTCGGGGCTGGAATGTCGAATTGGCGAATTGTAGCTCACGACTTGCTGGCTTATGGTGAGTTATCATATCTGGATGTTAAATTTCGTGGTTAGCGCTTGAAATATGCGACTGGCATGGCAATATCGCGTACAGTTCCACATGTCTTGTGCCACTTGCCTGCTCTCACCCACCATCATCTCAATAGTCCAAGGTAGTTTGGTTCCTGTAGGTGAGACACCTGTCATCTCGTAGTATTTCTCGTTCGCCTCCAATAAAAGTCCATCCGGATTGAATAGATACATGCCCATGGGCGATAGTTCGGTCATTCGGCGCATTCGTCCGGTCTGAAGTTGGAGCTGTCGAGACATCTGTTCTCTTTGTAGGGTAGCCATCTCCGCGACTTCTTTGCTTTGCCGCACCTCACCTTCGAAAAGCAGTACTGACGCCAACGACGTGGCGATCTGTCTATTGAGCATGGCGATGAAAGACCTGTACTCATGATCATAAGCCCTTCGTGGATTGATGCCTATTAGTAACAAGGCACACACGTTGTCTGCATTGGTTGGTCGTAGAGGTAGAACTATTGCCTCTCTACAAGGATCCTTGTAACCGCGCCATTCGATGATGTCTAACAGTGGTTGTGGAAGCGTATGGTCTTTGATGCTCAACATCCTGGGCTCCAGGGTCTGCGTAGCTGCTCGAAAAGCAGGTGTCAAGATACCATCGTAGTTCTTGAAGCTGAATTTTTCGGGAGACACTGCATGCCCTCTCGGCACGCCGATAGATCCTTCGAACACGCATGACTTGACAGACGTTGGCGTTGCATCTGAATGCGAGGAACCATTTTCAATGTCGTCTGCCTCGGTAACGGTATATAGAAGCGCAAAGGGTACGTCGTATTCGTTGTGATTCAGGCCTTCCAGCACTCTTATCCAGAATTCTTCTGAAATGTGGGTGCGCGGTTAGTGTCTGTCTCACATGAAGGGTCGTCCATATTCACTTACTAACAGTACGTGTGGCGTTCATACGCTCCCCGAGGGATCGCAGTAACCACATTCTTCTACTGCTGATCGACTCAACCGTGGTATCAAAAGCGTTGAGATAGACTACAGTTCGCATCTCAGTCAGCAGTTCCAGTATCTTTGGCTCAAGCCCACTGAGTTTCGCTGATAGGCGGTACGGCAACGTTTCGCAGTGTTACTCACACCCCAAGACCCGCTCTGTTCCACCAAAGACCGGAACCTGTCCATGTGTTAGATGTATTCATGGGGCCAAATTGAGGGCATCAATACTGACAAAAGACCAAGTAAAGAAAGACTCTTCCATGTAACCGTAACGCATGATGGGTAGCGGCTGGTTGTGGTTTAGCTGCGCATGGCCTGTCCGAGCACATTCGCGAATTACAGGACCAACCGCATGCCACATTTCACCGAAGGGGCCTGAGAAACCGGTTCCCATCAAAGCCGGATGTTTATCGCCCGTCACGTCGTCTCGATAGGCCTCATTGTAAAGCATGGTCAGGTCCTCGCCCCAAAAGACAGAAGACGGGTGAGGGTTGCGCATGACCAAACAGACGATCTCTCGGAACTGGATCGACCATCTGTTCATAGCTCCTAATGGTGTATTTGCCCAGTCGATGCCCCGTATAAACTGTAGATGATCCGAGAGAGCACCTCTGGGGTGCGGTACTGTCCAGTCAGGTACGGACGAGTCAGGCGTAGACAGAGTGATCGCTGAGATGCTCGACTTGCTATTCTTGTCACGGTCCTGGCCGAGGGAAACAAACGGGAACTTGGGTTGTTGCACGTCTTCAATAATCTCCCGCGTCGGTATTGCCTCTGCGGAAGCTAAACGCTTCGCTGCGTCGGCAGTGAGATCGCTGTGTCCTTCTTTCTCGAGTCGCGGCGCTGATGCACACAGCGGATCCCCTTCGGGAACATCTTCATTCCGGAACAGCTTGTGTGCGCTAATCAGTCGCCAATTGGGACGGATCGAAACACCAAACCACAACAAGTCCTCGAACTCGATGGTAATCGGAAAGATGTCCCTGGAATCGTTGAATCTGCTGAGGATTGTCGCCCATATTCGAAACTCGTCATGCGTTGCACTACCATCCACCGAGTCGCGATCGGTTGGTGACGTGCCAATTACCTTCTCCAGTAGTTGGTGTTGCTCACGAAGTGCCGCATTGCAGAAAATGGGTCGTATCGGATTTCGACATCCCTTCGAATATTCGTCCATGTTGAGCATGAATGTGGGCCTGTCATCGAGATCCAATAGCTGCGGAAGGGTGCATGTGTTGAGGACGTCCAGAGCAGCATCTTGCCTTTGGGCCTGGTGTAAGATAGAAGGAGCTGTAGGCAGCGGTAACTGAAAGAACGAGCTACTCATTAGGGTCCAGATATGAGATCGTGTCGGCCCTGCACGATGATAAAGCAAGGTACATTAGGAATAGGGAGGGCGTGCGTTTGTAGGGTCGATGTGCGACGTACAACGTGAAAGGTCGCGATGGGTCTGTGCCTGGGCCATAGAAGACGCTTTGAGCGTAGTAGCTACGGTTCCTGTGGGCGTGACTACCAAGACTGCGACAATCAGAGTATAATTGGCAGGTACATCTGATGCAGACGGTTGCAGACATTACCATGTCGCCGATACATCGCATGCTGCTTAAAAGTATTACTTCCCCGTCGCACCTAGGCGAGCTCTTCCGCGAGCTTATTCATGGCTTCTCCAAGCCGGTAGGCATCATTTAGATGTCTGGGTGGCATTGCGACGGGCTTCTTCAATGTGAAAAACAAAGAGACATCAATCGCATGCGCGTGGTCAACCCCCATATAGCAAGCACGGTGTCGTTCAAAAGATGGGACGCTGAAGTAGATGTCGCGTCCACGGGTGCGTCCCGGGACGGCTGAGAATCACGCTACCAACATGCCTGGTTTAAAATGACGTCACGCGTTCTTAGCACCAACACGGGATGTTCTCCGCATCGCAGAACGAGCAGATTGCTGTGTTGCACGATCCAACATCAATCCTCTCTGATGTCTTGGCTGATGATTCTTGTGCGCTGGACCTGCGTCTTTGAATAGAGGGCAGAAGCTACTACTATTTCTCGATCCAAGACTTCCAAGGTTTGATGGAGGTCAAGGCCGTTCGACTTCCGAGGTCCCGAGGCCCTTCTCACTGCAGGCATGGAATAATCCTATACAACCGACCATACAGACACCTTCAAATAAACTCTTGTTGTGACATCTTTAGTATACACACCCAGACGAGCCGAGGGAAGTCAGTGCCAGCCCACGGCTTCTTCGACTCCGAGCAGCTCGTCAAATCAGTCACTATGGAACGCACAGAAGTGAGGGGGAAAGAAAAAAGGTAAGAGAGTCGAGACCAGATGCTTGAATTTGTAGCGGGGTAGTTGTGATAGTATGCGGTTCAGTAAGTTTCGAGATGTTGACGCAGTAGTAGTGGTGCTACTAGCCACAGATCAGCTGGGACTAGAAGTCTTGGAAACGAACAGTAAATTTGTTCCTGTTTAGAACGCTAGCATACGCCTGAAATATGCTCCCAGTGGTTGAGAATCGGAAGGAGAGATTGTGCGGGCTGGAAAAGAAGAAGTACGGGAATAACTTCCGCAGGGCGGACCGGGTGTTTGGGCCGCGCTTATAAGTGCGGAGTGTGGGCCCACGGACATTTTATCAACGTCAAAAAGACCCATCTGGCGGACAGAATCCCTCGTCTCTGAGAAGAATTGCATGTGTCTCCACACCGCGCAAACTTCATCGCCGATATCTTGGCGAGATGCTGAGCCGAGGTCGAGCGTGGTCAGGTTAAGAGACTGCCCAGGTGGTTGCCCAGGTGTGCTGGCAAGACTCGGCCAATCGCATCTTCACAACCCAGGCCGTCTATTTGGCTGTGGACGCAATTCCTCTTCTCTCCGCGCACCCTTCACCGGCCGATGTTCATGCATTCCTTGCTCAACCACCATCACTACAATGCATCTCTAACACATGCAGAAGGTTCGTTCGCGTGGATCGAATGCCGAATGCGCCAGAGCCATGCGTCAATCCGAGCCCAAGCGGAAAGTGGGTTCACGATGTCAGTGGCGCTCAACTGCCGCATTCAATAGTCTTCGAACCGGATCTAGTAAAGCAGCTCTTGATTTACTCAGGGGAGAGATCATGATCACAGCCCGTCCCGTACGCTAATGACTTACGTAGTGCATGATCTACAAGGCCTATGCAGATCGATATATACCAAGATGCGCTTCCGCGACTGTTCCACCTGGTCGGCGACGCTAGAGCGGTGACAATGTAAACATTTCGTGGTAGACTGCGATGCAACGTTTGGGCAGGATGACGATCTTGAGCTTCACGACTCGTGGTGTAAGAATGGTTAAAGAAGGGTCGTATGCTTGCTTATCTTGATCGACCAGGGCCCTGCATCTCCTCATCTTTTGGTCGTGCTTGCTTCTTGTACCAAGGTCCAGCAATTGTCAACATGCGTCTCTCCATCCAATCGCTAGCTCTTCTGAGCGTTCTCCCTGCGTCGCTCGCAGCTCCCGCACCATCTCCAGCTGCGGCACCTGCACCGATTGCAGCACCAGCACCGGCCGTCGACGCAGTCCAGGGTCTGGATGAACGTCAACTGCTCAGTAAACTCACATCTGGTTTGACCTCCCTCGTTGGTGGCCTTCTCGGCCAATGCGACCAAGCAGTCAAGGACGGCGATGCCCCAAAGGTGCTCGACATCCTTCAGCAACTTCAACCTACTTCGCGACCAACGAACATCGAAGAGGCAGTCGCAAGGCACTCCCAAATCTGGGCGAGCCCGACCACGCGAACGGACTTTTTCGCCGCGGTAGCGACCCAGATAGCCGGTGGCCTGGTCCTTGACGACACGCTAAAGGCCGCTTTCACCGGTGGTCTGCCCTTTGGCGAGAACAGCATCAACAATAATAACCCTGCCACCTCCGGTATCTACCCCAAGAAGGATGCTGCTGATGCGCCATACACACTCTCGGAGTCTGCGCTCCGAAAAGCACTCTTCATCCCACCTAGCTTCACCTACGGCGCGAAACGCCCAGTGATCTTTGTACCCGGAACTGGTGCTTATGGAGGCACAAACTTCGCCAACAACCTCAGGAAGTTGTTGAATGGCAAGAGTTATGCTGACCCTGTATGGCTCAACATCCCCGGCGCTATGCTTGCGGACGCGCAAACCAACTCGGAATACGTTGCCTACGCCATTAACTATATCAGCGCGGTCTCACACACGAACAAGGAGAACATTGCCGTTATCTCTTGGTCCCAGGGTGGTCTAGACACACAGTGGGTGTTGAAGTACTGGCCATCAACCCGCAAGGTTGTCAAGGACTTCCTTCCCGTGTCTCCAGACTTCAAGGGCACTGTCATCGCGAACGCGATCTGCTTGACACCAAACAGCGACATCGCGCTCCTTCCCTGCGACCCCTCTGTTATCCAGCAAGAGGCTACCTCCGATTTCGTTGCGTCCCTCAGGCGCGACGGAGGCGACAGCGCGTACGTACCTACTACAACCTTTTACTCTGGCCTCTTTGATGAGGTTGTCGAGCCTCAACAGGGTACCATTGCCTCTGCATTCATCAACGACGCGCGTAATGTTGGCGTCTCGAACAACGAGGTACAGAAGGTATGCTTTGGGCAGCTAGGCGGCTCTCTCTACGGCCATGCCGGCGTTCTGTTCAACCCTCTAACCTACGCGCTTATCGTCGATGCGCTTACGCACGATGGACCGGGCAATGTGGACCGCATTGATGTTAAGAGCGTTTGCAGTACCTACGCCGCTCAGGGTCTCGACCTTGACGATGTATTGGCTACTGAAGGGCTCATTCCCGTGGCTGGTGTACTGCTGTTGACGTACCCACAAAAGATGTACGCTGAGCCTGAGTTGAGGGCTTATGCTAGATAGATGCGGCTCACAGATAGTCACGTTCAATATCACAGTCACTAATATATCTTGTAATTTGCTTCATCAACCTTGTTAAGCTATACTTTACGTGGAAGCGTGGAAGCTTGCCTAGGCCAACAACCTTGCAGTATGAACTTGCACATAACAGCCCAGAAACGTACTACCTTCAAACCAAGCACTACCTAAGCTCCAATCAAGTAATAAAGTGATTCAGGGAACAAAAATCAGTATCCTAACAGCCAGTTCAGCTCACGTGCTGTTCCAGCTTGTCTCACTTCTTCTCCTTCTTCTTCCTCCCTCGCTTGCTGGCCGGTGCAGATTTTGTTGGTGGGTTATAGGACGGTTGAGGGAACGAACTCGTAATGTTCGAATAGCCTGGATGATGCGCGAAGGCTGGCATACCCGATGGAGTCGCATGCACACCCGGATGAGTCGGATAGCCAGGCGCCGGAACGGTTATCGCTTGTTGACCTGGTAGCTTCACTATGTTACCATCGGGCCCTACTACTCCCACTGCAGTGACGTCTTCTTTAGCGACACCATGGTCAAGGAGGAACTGATCCATCGCCGTGAGCGTAGTAGGGTTCTTGGCCTTTATAGCTCTGTTGATCTCCAGAATCTTGGCTACCTTCTCGGCTTTTGGTAGACTTTTGAAAGCCGGCATGCTGGCTGCGAGCTGAGCTGTGTCGGTCCAGTCCGGTGTGGTAGTAGTTGCGGAGGCTTTGGGAACGGACTTGGAGATACCAGAAGGTCTAGTGAGAGTCGGGAGGCTAGACTGAGTATTGAGACGACGGTTGGAAGTATTCCCTGACTGCGCGGGCTGCGATCGAGGCGCAATAGGGAAGCTGTGTTGCTTGATTTTCAGCTCTGGCGCCGCGGGTGCCTGGCCTGACTGGAGGCATTGCGCCTGTGCTAAAGATGAATAGCCAGCAGGCTGGTAAGAACCCAATTGCGGGGAGTACTGCTGGATGGACTGAGCCGGTGTATACATCTGCGCCGTAGGAGTCGGTGCCGGCGTTGGAAGCTGGGATGGCACTACACTCCGCTGCTGCCCGACCTGCTGTACGTGATATGGAGTAAAATACTGCTGAAGAGCCGGGCGCGGTGCGTAGGGCAATCCTGGGCCGTTCACAGTATCATGAAACGATGTCATTTCGTGTTGACGACCTTGTAGAGAACCCTGGAAGCCGGGTGATGGGTGTTGTAGTCCAAATCCTTGCTGCTGATTGGGAAGCTGACCCTGTCTTCTTGCCCAGAAATCCTCGATCTCTTGGTTTCGACGTTGATAGTGCTGCAACTCAGGAATAGTCAAGGTTCCTGAGAGCCCAGGCTCAGTGAAGTCGCCCGGGTTTGCGTAGAGCAAACGAGGGTCGATATCGTGGTTCGTGGGTGGTCTTGCCGTCATCGCGAAAGTTGAAGTTCCTGGTGGATTATCCACAGATGAAGGGGTATAGTTTGGCACTGATGTGCATGTAAGTATCCACAATTAAGCTAAGAGTTCGCTGCAAAAGAGAGTCTACGGCCTATGAAGCAGTTGAAACTTGGACAGCGTGGGAATCTTCGGTGTATATATGGCATTGCCGAGATGAACGGGCGGAACTGTGAACAGTGTGGATTGGATGTAGGGCTTAAATGGGGTGAAGAGCGTTGTGCTTGTGGCGGGGTGGTAGCAAATCTGATGAAAGCGCGTACATACCTCTCGCGTTTTCGGCCGCAATCTGCGTGAGCCGTACACTCTCGTACTTCTTCCATGATTCACTAGGCTGCGCATTGCGATGCAGCAGCTCGTAGGGTCCCTTTAGCTGCGCCCGCCGGATGAGAAACCTCGCCAGAGGCTGCAGGTTATCTGTGAGTCCATTAAGCTCGGCTGGGAGGCCTTGGTGTCTACGTTCGATCGCGAAGAACACGCGCTCAAAAAAGAGATCGTCGCCATCGATAGAGGATTTCTGAAATGGATCAGCACCCCGACGGCGATCAAAGTGAACAAATGAGGGAACTTACGGGCTGGAAGCTAGAGGTCTCGAACGCTCGCTGGACGTACGGCTCTATGTCGAGATCGTCACGCAACAAGTGCTTGAAGGCGTAGCGCAAGTAGGGTGTAAGGGTCTGCGCAACCCATTGCGGATAAACGGGGAGTATCGGAGCGCTCATTCTGGCGTTCCTGTGGCTGGGACAAAAGTCGTTGCGCGGTCGGTGAGGGGAAATGTTGATAGCGGCGACGAGGATTTAAGAAAGTGAAATCGCAGTATGCGAGACAATTCATCGAATTCACCACGACAAAGCTGCGACAAGGATCGAACAAAGTGAAAAAGGGCAGAGTATATGAGACAATTTCCCAGCTTCACCACGAGAACCAGGGACAGGAATTGATGGTGCAAAATAGCTTACTGAGTTCATTCCGACTTCACCACGACTTCCGTAGACCTGAAGCGGGTGAACTTCGCTCTATAGCATGTGGGAATTCGAGAAGAATGACAATGACGATTGTCTTCGTCTACAAGCCGCATCCCGCGCGAGAATAGTGTCAACCATGGTAAGCAATTCATAAAGACGAAGCAGTCGTTGTCCTCGAGGTATTGCCTGAGACTATTCGAAGTAGTCTCGTAACCAGGTAGAGCGCGGCGGAGGCTCAGCGGAAAGATAAAATTGGGGAATAGCTTGTACAAGCATCGCATGCAGCAAAAAAATGCAGCGCTGCGTCTCTAGTAGAAGCTATCGAGTGTCTGAGTCGTCTTAAGTGATTCGAGATGATGATG
Source organism: Alternaria triticimaculans (assembly GCF_023758025.1). Taxonomy (NCBI): domain Eukaryota; kingdom Fungi; phylum Ascomycota; class Dothideomycetes; order Pleosporales; family Pleosporaceae; genus Alternaria; species Alternaria triticimaculans. The sequence continues at coordinate 3,659,547 of NW_026055958.1, forward strand.
GTTGAAGATTGTCAAGCGCAGTCGCGTCCCATACGGGTAGGGGCGCGTCAGGGACGCGACTAACAAAAGCGGGGCGATGACGCACTCCCTATCATCCGCCTGACGACAAATTCGCACTTCATCAACACTCATTGACATTTTCAGTACGAATCTCTCGGGCCAAACATCTGGCTTATACTAGTCGTATCTCGCAGCCTTGTGTGCTGACGGGTTGTCTCAGACCCCACGGCGAAGCCAAGGCACCAACACGGCGCAGCGCAACTCGGGCGCATAATACGCACATATACACGTCCTTCTTCTTGGCTACCGTCGATCGCATCCAACGAGTACCTATCCACTGCGTAAGCTTTCAGAATGGGCAGATCAACAATGCCATATGGGGAAGAACATCATGTGGCTGCATGGCTACTTTTCCTCTCCCGAGGTCGACAAGAGAGAGCCACATCAGCACAGCTATGCTCAAAGACTCGGCTACCTGTGTCTTGGCCCTTTGTTGTCAGACCGGGTCATTCGTAGGATTATCGTTACTCTGACCTAGCGGCGAGGAGAGACAATGGATGACGGCGTGGGGCGTAGTCGACTTTCACTTTTTTTTAGCCAGCCACTGACAGGAAGACGCGACACTCCACCGGCCACGCCATGTTTCTTGACCATTCCATGAGGATAAGTTGAGAAGGAAATCGATATTTGGCCACAGTTTGGGTCCTGCACGAAGGCAAGAAATATGCAGAGAGAGAAAGCTGAGTGAGACCACCCAGTGAATTCACTTGACCATTCCGCCCCAATTTTGTCTCCCATAAAGCGACAACTCTGACCCCCTCGACTGTTCTAAGCACCTCCCAAACGATCACCGAGTACATCAATTTACTTCCGCTCGAATCACCAAGTTAAAATGAAGTTCGCTCTCTTCATCAGCACCTTGCTCTATACTGCCACTGTCCTAGCCGCTCCTGGAGCTGTACGCCTCTCTATACCTTCACCCTAAAGACTTCATTGACACTATCCTACCAGGTCTCCCTCAACCGCTCCTTCAAGACCATCGCAGTCCGCGACAACGATAACGTCGAGGGTACTGTGCAAGTTGCCTGTATCGAGTGTCCATGTGGAGTAAGTCTCCTCATCGTCGGCCTTTTCCTCTGCAAGGGCGGCGCATGGAGTATTATCAAGATTCACTGACGGCGCCTCCAGGGCTTTACTGGCGCTTGTGAATGCGTCTCGGGGGGATGCTGCTGTGATGATAACGGCCATGTCGAGGTGCCTGAGGGTGGCTGGAAGGCTTAGACAACGGCCGTGGTCAGCGCCCTCGCAATCGTTGTCCGGTCTTTGGTCTGGCTGTCATCTCTTTTCACGATGGCCTCAGGCAGTATACCGCCTTGAATATGTTGGTGGGTACTGCTGTTTGCATCACTCCCTTGTTACGAGACGAGTGGACAGCGAAATTGGAAACATCTCCTTGATTGAGTCTCAGGCATTGTCACTGCCTAGTCATATAGTTTGAGACATATATCCATGATCCTTGAATCCTGTCATTTGCCGTGAAGTCGTACATCCATCCCTTATACATCCACATGCTTGCACCCCAGAAGACTTCACTCAGGGTGCGTCCATTCCGGTCTTGTAGTGACAAAGTAGCCCTCAAGAACGAGGCCAAGTGCAGTTCTTCTGGAGACAGCAGCCGTTGACGACACATGTGCAGCCCCCGTAGAAACCCTAGACGCATATTTATCAGCCAGGTACAGTATTGTTCGTTCTGCGATAGATAGCAGAGGAGACAACTTACGTTGCATGGACACTCGACACATGCCGTGAGAGTATCGGCGACTGTGGCACCGCCGCCATCAACGCCATCAACGCCAGTGTCGGCCTCGATGAAGGAGCGCTTGAGGGAGATCTTTGGGAAGTGGCTGTCAGTAATAGTCTCAAATAGGATGATGGTACATGGGGATTAGAAACCTACAGCTCCAGGGGCGGCCATGGTGGTTCCGAAGAGGAGAGTGGCGATGATGGTAGTAGCCTTCATGTTTGCGACTTGGTGCTTGGTTGCTGGATGTAATGGAGATTGCCGTACTGAGTGTGATGGAAAGTTTGAAGCAGTTGATGATTGTGAGCGAGAACAAGGTGTGGATCTTCAGCAAGGACAAGAAACGGGGGATTATATGCTGTGTGCGACTGCTTCCCCAGAATGCGGGTAGCTAGCGTAGAAACTTCATACAGCAAGCACGCCCGCGTTGAGCCTGTTGAGCCTGTTGAGCTTGGACTTTTCAATCTTCTAGACCACTAGTGGCTGTTATCCTCACCCGGTAGGAGATAAATGTGCTCACGGCAGGAGGCGACTATGCGATTGCGCCTTCCAGACTGCGTCGGCCTGCCACGCATCCCGAGATCGCTCTTGAAAAGGCCGGCCTGGAGCTGGAGCTTTAGTCTCCATCGTGACGGGTATACATCGCCACTGGAGGAGCCACTTCAAGGATGCTCTAAGAGTTACTGTAATTTCCAAGCTCTTACTGAGTCCTTCCAATCGTGCCTGCTCTGGCAATGTGAAGTAGTTCAAAACACGTCTTGAGCTGATCCTAAAGCCATTCTCCTTGACTTTTGCAAAGAAGATTACAAGACTGATACAGTGCAACAAAGACGGTAATGCAGTCGACTAGCGCGACTTCACGTAGATACTATTCGCGAGACAAACCCGACGTAATTCAACACAAGCGAAATGACTTCCACAGGTGAGAAGGCATGAAAAGCGGTGTTGCCCGACGAGAGCCCGCCTTATTACAACATGTTCAAGAAAGCGAACGAATAAAGGAGGTCCTGGAGCAAGTAATTCGGATTGGATGGCTTGTCAGCTTCGGACGGATTTGTATATAGAGGAAGATAGAGTCGGTCCATTGAATCTTCGAGGAAGGAGGGTTATGCCGTTATGTTCTTGTTCGCTGCGGGGTCAAGTCGAATAGAAAGTAAAGGGAATGGAGTGGTGGTTGCGACTGACTGCCCAGGTGCAGCACGTGCCGCGTGCGCGAAGAAAGCCGTCAGGGGTCGTTTCGTGACCACCTGGGCAAACTTCGCGCTCTCATTGCCTACTATCAGATATCTGTGCATGCCCATGTCCAATGGACTCGTTAAGCGGCGTGTCTTCCTCATGCAGCAAAAACGTCTGAACGGTCTAGCCTCTGCGCTGCAGGGTCCCACACCTGATAGCTTCACGTCGACGTCATCATGCCGAAACCGCGACGCGCAACGTCCGTCCCAGCAAGCTGTCGCGGCCAGCGAGGACGATATACCACCTCCAATATGAGGCTGTGATCTCTACGACACTAACTTGTAGCCTCTGCTAATATTATATGCCTCTCTGGACCAAGTCGTCGACCTCCGCGCTGCCCGCATTCCAGCCATCACCCAGTCACCTCTCGAGAGTTGCGCGCATCGCTTGTGGCAGACACATCGCAAACATGTCGACCGATACAAAGCAGCAAAAGAGCGCCAAGTTTGGCCATCTGCCTCTATCCACATCTGGGCCACAGGAAACCAGCCTGACTGTACGGCATGCACACACTCGAGTAGCGCTGGGGCTAACACACTGTGTAGGGCAATGCACTTCTACGAACACCCTACTTCAACAAGGGCTCGGCCTTCACCAAAGAAGAGCGCGATGTCTTCAAGCTTCATGGGCTCCTTCCCACCAATGTCCAGACCCTCGACGAGCAAGTCAAGCGCGCATACGCCCAGTACTGCTCCCGACCGAATGACCTCGCCAAGAACACCTTCATGACGAGTCTGAAGGAGCAGAACGAAGTATTATACTACAGGGTCTGCGACGGTTGATGGTGTCGGTCATGGCATGGCATGGCTGACGGCTACAGCTCATCCTCGACCACCTCAAGGAGATGTTTTCGGTCATCTATACCCCCACTGAGGGCGAGGCGATTGCCGACTATTCCAAGATCTTCCGGCGACCCGAAGGTTGCTTCCTCAACATCGACGATGCAGACCGCGTCGAGGACGATATCAAGCAATGGGGAAATCCCGACGATATCGATGTGATAGTCGTGAGCGACGGGCAACAGATACTCGGCATTGGCGATCAGGGTGTAGGAGCCATCCTCATCAGCATAGCGAAGCTCGTCATCTACACTCTGTGCGCAGGTATACATCCTTCGCGAACACTGCCTGTGGTCCTTGACTGCGGCACTGATGTCAGTAGAGAAACACCAATAAGATGCGCATGGCTAACGAAAGTAGAACAAAGATCTTCTCAACGACGAGCTTTATCTTGGCATGCGAAAAGAGCGAGTATACGGCAAGCGATACGATGACTTCGTCGACAAGTTCGTGAGGGCTGCGAGAAAACACTACCCCAAAGCCTACATCCACTTCGAGGATTTCGGATTGAACAACGCGCGAAGGATTCTAGACAAATACACACCTGAGATCGCATGTTTCAATGACGACGTACAAGGCACCGGCTGCGTATCGCTTGCAGCCATCATGGCAGCTTTCAAAGTGAGTGGAACCAAATGGGAAGATGCTCGCTTTGTCATGTTTGGCTCGGGGTCGGCAGGCACGGGAATTGCGGACCAGATCCAAGATGCCATCGTCCAGAACACCGGGAAGTCGAAGGAAGAAGCCGGGCGCCAAATTTGGTATGCTTCTTTACACACTCAGTCCAGGAGCCCACGCTGACCCCAGTATAGGTGCGTCGACAAGCCTGGTCTGCTTTTACAAGGCAAGAAGGATCAGCTCACTCCGGCCCAACTTCCGTTTGCGCGAGAGGACAAGGAGTGGGAGGGCAAAGAACATGGCGATCTTCTGTCCGTCATCAAGGAGGTGAAGCCACACGTTCTCATCGGTACCTCGACCAAGCCAGGGTCGTTCTCAGAAGACGTCGTTCGAGAGATGGCGAAGCACGTCGAGCGCCCTGTAATATTCCCACTATCGAACCCAACCAAACTCCATGAGGCCAAGCCGCAGGATTTATTCGACTGGACCGATGGCAAAGCGCTGGTGGCAACCGGTTCGCCATTTCCACCGGTCAAACACAATGGCAAGGAATACGATATCTGTGAGTCTACAATTTTCGTTCCGTAGTGATGTTGCTGACCGCTCCAAGCTGAATGTAACAACTCGGTAACGTTCCCTGGCATCGGCCTCGGCGCTGTCCTCTCCCGAACCCGCCTTATGACTCCCGCTCTCCTCGTCGCAGCTGTACAAGCCCTTGCCTCGGAGGCTCCTGTTCTGAACAACCGCGGAGCCGGTCTCTTACCAGACGTCGAAGACGTGCGCGAAATTAGCGTCCAGATCGCGAAGAGTGTGATCAAGAAGGCTGTGGAGGATGATCTGGCCCAAGAGAAGGATATACCAAGTGGCGATGCAGATCTAGAGGAGTGGATTAGAGAGCAGATGTGGGATGCCAAATACCGTCCGTTGAAGTTGGTCGAACACAGCAATGCGACTGCACATGCGAGAGGAGAAGCAGGCACAGCGAGTGGGCAAAGAGAAGCAAAGCACTAATGGTAGAGGGGCGTACATTGCCTGACTCTGCGTCACCAATCTGATGTATCTTCTCGCCCAGCGGTCCTCTCTTTCTCATTCAATCATGACATCGAAACAAGTACTGTACTTGTTCGCACCGTCAAAATTCCACACCCATACTATCATATGCCGACCCTTCTCCATACACTCTGGCCTATACCGAAACGTTAGCAGGGGAACTTCTCCGATCATGTCTGTCCCCGCTCCTAACATCACAGCACCAACGAAAAGAAGATGGACTTACAAATGCACCGTCTGCCAGTTTCCCTTATCCTGCAGCGCCGGCGGCGCCGTAACCTTCAAATCCGCCGGATACGCAAAGCTCTCTTCACTAAACCCATTATCCTGCACAAGATTCTCTTTTGTTAATTCCTTCACATCCACAATCTCCTTTTCTTTACTACCAGCCCAGTACACGGAGACCCTTCCCGGATCGCCCTTCTCCACGCCGCCAAAATTGCCCCGGCTGTGCCCATTGCCACCGAACATGAGTGTTATAGATGACCCGGCGGCAGCTGTTGCCATCGGGGCCGGCGCGTCGTGGTGCGGTGGCTTGCTACCAGGTTCTTGCGGGATCGTAGGAGTTAGGTATTGCGCTGGCGCGCGTTGGCGGGGGTGGCAGGCGTGCGTGTCGCCCTTTGAGGCTGCGGCGGGGAGATCCCATAAATCTGGATGCTGTTAGTGGGGATGTGTAAGAGAGGAGGAGGAGGGGTACACGAACATTCTATGCCTTCGTCTCTCCAATCGCCTGGGTTCTGCTTTGCGCGCGGCCAGCCGTGGCATAGGTGTGCGAAACCCGGCATGCTGTGAGAGGGTTAATTTCCTTCAATTGTACGTGTGAGCAGAGGGTATATACATACAGCGGATCAACCGGCGCCTGTGGCGTTGCAAGTGCCGCAGCTGCCATGTCGGCTTTTATACCGGTGTTGTTGTGGTTGGTGCAGTGCAACCATGAGTGTGCTGAGGCTGTGGTGAACAGCGTTAATGCTGCTGCTAGAATGATCAGCTTCATGCTTCCCGGAGGTAGAGTATATCTGGCGAGAATGGCAATGTGCAAAGGAGGACACTGGGATTACGTAGATATGTTGCTCGAGGTTTGAAATGGGTGGCAATGAAGTGCCGCTATATAGCGGAGACTTATTGAATCCTAGTGTTTTTTTCGTGAACACGGTATTGATGGGGACGTATGTGATCATACAGATCATGACTGCGGTGTTGATAATATTCGCATGGCTGGCATTGTTGATCACGAATTTGGTCAAAGGAAATACATCACAACAGCACTGTGCGTGGAGTTGCTGCATGGGTACGATCAGCATTGAAGGAAAAGACATTGAGTAGAGCTATGTCAGAGACATGCTAGTCAAACAGTCAATGTTTCGCTGGCAGCACATTGAAGCGCCAAAAGTGAGTAATCCAAACGACTGTTATTGATCACATTATTCGCCCATTGGCGCCAAACATTGAGCAACAGGAACCCCTGTCATACGCTCCATAGCATAATCCTTATCCCTTCTTCCCGCCTCAGGCCTCGGTTTCTTTCAGAACTGCACTGTGTTCGCATCTTCATATTCCAATCTTGTATCCTTCACGCCGCCAGCGGCCATCACAGTCTGTTTCCCCAGCGACAGCAATGTCTTCCCAACAATCCTCTTAATAACGAACCACGTAATAGAGCTCAGCCCCACAGTCCAGTCTTTGTAGAAGCGCAAAACGTGCATAACGTACATATGCACGAAATTGTCGTTAACTTCCTCGCCAGACATAGCTTCGTATGCAGCCTGCGCGATACGCACCATAAGCCGAGAAGTAATCTGGAAGCACAAAGTCTCAAGGGCGAACGCACCCCACCTCTTGAATAGCCTGGGTCCAGTATCTCCCAACGCCTCGCGGAATGTGCGTCGGGGTTGATATGCCGACTCGCGATACGTGGTGTGCAAGCATTGTCTTCTACGTCGTCCTGGTTCTGTCGCGCTTGGAAACCATGTCGATGGCAAGAAGAGGGTTAATCCGGGGAAGGTGATGTTTATTGGGCCTAATGTTGCTGGAGCTTTTAGCTGGGCAAAAGGCTCGCCGGGGACACTTGAGAAGGTGGATGAGCGACGGTAAAGACCTTCTTCTGAGTCACACTCGTATGTTGCGGAGTGGAGTGTGGATTTCTCTGGTGTGAGCATCATGTGCACGTAGGGGATCGCAAAGGTGAAGGCGAGAAGGAAGGGTAGGCGAACGGTGATTTCGAAGAGGAAAAGGGTAACGATTACGGCTACTAGGATGTGGAGCTGATACTAGTTAGCGATGTAACTCTAGTTATTCTGGTTGAGGGAACGTTTCTTACCGCATACGATCTGAAGAGTTGAGGCAAAGATTGTTGGCTATCTTCGACCGCTCTCTTGCACTGCGATATTGAGTCCAGAGGTTCGCTTCCATGTCTCGAACCGCGGCTTTCGCTCGCAGAAATCTGGCTCGATGAATCGTCGGCGTCACAGTAACAAGCTTGATATAAGGAGGGCAGGTCCCGAGAATGGCTGATGCCTCCTAGTCTTTGCGGGCTGGAGTGCACTCGGTTGGGTGTATAATTATGCGATTGTAACGGCATATTTCTAGATTCGTCGCAGGCGTCGTGCTATATTTCGGAAGATTAGAGAGGTTGTTCTAGCTGTGTGTAGCCTGGAGTGGGTGTGCTTGTGATGTTTGTAGTGGAGTAGAAAGCGGACAAAGAATCGCACTCAACGTCCCGATATGAAAGGCCGCACACGACAATGCAGACTTACGACAATGGCTGAAAGAAGTACTCCTCATGATCTAGAAAGATGCATGCATGGATGGGTTGTTCAATGGTGAGTTTGTTGAATGTGTGCACATGGGATGACAATCGGAGAGCAGTTACGACTGCGAAAATCGGACCTGGAGTTGCAAGAATTGATGACAGTGACCAGTTTGGGTATATAAGAGGATGTACAAAAGTGGTCGAGAAAACGCTATCATCGCGGTCGCTCGTCAAGTCCGTCGCCGTTCGCCATTACCGTGCTACCGCACACAGTCCCGTCGTTAAACGCTTTCCCGCGCCTCGGTCTCCCATATCAGAAACTGTACATTATGTTCGTAATCCTCATGGTTGTAGTAGTGACCACCGATAGCGTGATCTAACAACTCCCTCGCGAAGTAGTCGTCTTGTCGTCTTATGAATTTGCAGAACTCTGCGTACTCCCTCCCCAGCACGAATTGAACAAAGCATTCATTCATGACGAATTTCGTGGCATGCGCAATTTCCTCGATGTCTCTCATAGATGGGCTGACGACTTGGGACAAGAAGGACGAGATGGCTGCAGTTGTTGCGGAGCCGCTCAGGGATGCAAGATAGGCGAAGACAGTCGTTATGCCACGCTCTCCGAACGACGATCGTATCCGGTCTTCGCGGTCTTGGCTCGTTCGGATCTCAGCCAGTACTATCAGAGTCCTGCTCCCCAGGCGTTCCACATCGATGTGATATGAGCCCTTTTTCTTGCAATCCGGACCGTTCCGCGCATGTGCGTTCACCCCCGCATCGTGAAAGTCGATTTTGAGGGCCGGGGTTGCGTTATTCGCTATCAGGTGCCGGTTGAGGTAAGCCACAAAGTGGTTGCGCAGGCTGTGCGTGGCCGTGGGGACTTTTTCGGATAGCACGGCAACTGCGAAGTCGTCTGTAGGGTTCGAGATGGTGGGAATGAAGGCTCGAGCTAGGTCCGTGCCCAAGCGATGCGCTAGTCGGTCGTCGCCAAATACATATTTCTGGTAGTCCTTGATGGAAAACGGAAATGCTGTCTCGTCGCGGCCGACGATGTTGTGCAGCGAGAAGACATCCTGAACCATTGAGACTCGAGGGATGCGAGACCCTAAAAGATGAAATTTCGTGGGTCAAAGGGAGTGCGCGAGCATTTTGAGGTCCGCTGGCCGTGTAGTTAGCGGCGACCACCGTCTGGATTTCGACCTGCCAAGAATGGGGCTGTGTAAATGTCACTCTTCTCGAAACCGCCCGTCTTTGACTAAAATGCCGCACAACACGTCATATGCTAGCCTCTCCGATGGACTTGGATTTATGGTAGGTTGAAGCTCCATGGTGATATCCGGATCATTGCAGATCAATGCTGCCGACTGTGCGACGAGGGGCGAGTGCCGCGTGTCGCTCTTGCCCTTTCACATGTCACCCACTGAAAACTGTCTACAAGGCTGAAAGTGCAGTGTGCGCGGTGGGAGCGAAGGCGACTGCCATCAAAAAGCGGTGTCTCCGAGCGCTAGATGACAGTGAGAAGTTTGGAAGCGCCGTCGGAACAGGAACCGCCAGACAGAATAGGTTAACAGGTGCGGAATGATTGTTGCGAAGAAGACGACAGAAGATGGCGGATAGAACGTCCCGTATAGTAGAGCATGTGCCATGTTGTACATATGCCACGGCAAGCTACAACCCAACAAGCAAGTGCGTGAAAGCTTATTCAAAAAGCACGATGCTTGGCAAATGCTTCACATGTGTCCGCTCCACCCGTGGGACTCGAGGGCGTTGTCAATGTCAGTTGCCGATTGCCCAATGGCACTACTAGGATTGCTGAACGGAGCAACGCGCACCGAAATCCGCTAGTGGGGTGCTTTCGTCTTCCCAAGGCATGTCTGCGAGCTCCTCGGGACTAATGTCCAAGGAGACCATCGCCAACCACTTCACGTAGTTCCACGTAACGCAATGGAAGATTCAGCATGGTTAAATTCCAGGCATCCCCTGAAACTCGGCCGTGATTGGTCTTAGGGTCTATGGGGTCAGACTTGTCGAGAGATATAGCGTTGCCGGAGTTGGGGTAGTCCGTGCGAAAATGGCTCATCGACTGTGCAGCAAAGTCACGCTCACCGTTGAGGATTTTTGAACGGAAGCACGATGGACGATGCCACGAACATGTTCAATCCGTACTCTCGAGAGGTGGTAATGCCGAACGAAGGGCGCTTCGTGCTGGTGACACGTAGGTAAGGTAAAGCAGTATGCTACGCTTCTCCCCACGTGTGGGGCGCGTGGGATGCGAGTATACCTCGGTATAGGCGAGGCGTGTACCACATCTGCGAATTTAGGATCATGTAGACGGAACCCAACCTTGGGAACTTGGACCGATCATGTGCGCTCCTCACCGTTCAGATACACACTGAACGCCTAGGCATCTAGACCGCCCCTTACCTATGCTGCGAACTACCAGCTTATTGTCCATGGAGCGACATACAGGCAGGGGCGCTCGCTTGCACTGTGGGTAATGGTTGTCGCTTGTCGAGAGACAACGATCGCACTCGGCTATACGGCAGCTGGCAGCATACAGGCTGCTGCTGCATTGGATAGGCAGCTACTGCGCAAGGGTACTGGGTAGTTGAAGAAGTCTTATCGTGACCGCAATCACTGAGAGTGTCAGCAACACGCGAGTGGTGTGACTTTCATCCCAAACGCGCGATGTCGGCAGCGATATCGAATATCAGTGGCACCACCAGCTTCACGACTTTGAAAGGCGCAATCGTACTCGGAGACATGTATCAGATGAAGGCTGCAGACACAGACTACAGAGGCAACTGGCGCGCGGACGGCGCACTCGACATGAGACCGTGTCGAGCTACTGAGTCAGCCTGTTGATGACGGAGCGGAATCACGAATCGCTTTTTGCCAAGCTTCGGAAGTGGCCTTCCAAGGTTCGGAGCTTCCGACACGCGTCAGCTTGTGCTACCAACACTAACGCGCGCGGTGCGGACACATCACGCGTCAGCTCGGCTCGGCCCATCGCATGTAGTGACGATTGAACGGGTATTACTTCTAGTCTCCTATCTACTTCCAACATCCTCATCTTCGCAGTGGCCGACCTACTCGATCGCGATCTTCACCGAGATGGAACCCTTGGTCGTTTGCGCAACAATCAAGTCGTGGTCGTACGAAATGTCCTCCTTCACGGTGTCCACAAGCTTCGCCCTCGGAAGAACATTGAGGCACATGTACGCGCCCATAATGTACAGCTCACAGTACGCCAGTTGCTCACCAATACAGCTGCGGCTTCCCTTTCCAAACGCAATGAGCTTCTTCTGGAGCGCATAGTTTTGCGATCCATCTTCCAACAGCCAACGCTCGGGAAGGAACTCGTCAGGGTCGGGGAAAAGCTCCCTGTTCCAGTGGTTGATCATGGATGTCATACCGATAGGTGTACCCCTTGGAATCACCCAGTCAGACTTGCCATCAGCGGATACATAGTGCAGGTCCTCCTGACGCGCGATTCTGGCAGATCGATGAGACACGCCGGGCATCATACGCAAACACTCTTGCAGAACAGCCCAGAAGTAAGGCGCCTTCTCCAGCTCAACCCACTTCACAGTCTGTGTGTTGATACCAGCGGTAGCGAGATCAGCCATCAGTCTCTGGTAAATCTCCGGCTTTGCGAGATTCCAGTACGTGAAAACAGTAAGAATAGCCTGCGGTTGCTGTTAGCTCTGGCTCTTTGACAATGGCATTCATCGGGTACTTACAGCAGTAGTTTCGGTGCCCGCAAGCAGGAAGTTGAAGCCTTCACCGTTGTAGCGGAACTTCTCCTCCTCTGACATGGTCTTGTTCTTGCCCATGACCTCAGCGAAGACACGTCCATTCTCAGGGTTCTTCAAAGCCTGGCCAATGTACTGAGGAATGGTCACGTTCATGACACGCATGACAGCCTTGATATCTTCACCGAGGTAATCGGCCATGAATGGCAGGACCTGAGCCATCTTTCGGCCCAACGCGTTGTGACGCATCATATACGCACTCTTGAAAAACGACTTGACCCAGGTTGCGAAGTTCGGCTCCCAACCTTCCTGTGCAACAAAGCCCATGGGCTCACCGAATGCGTACTGAGAGATGACATCGGCAGTATAGCAGTTGAACGCTTCCTTGACATCGAAAGCGGTCTTGCCGGCATAAGTGAGCATCTTGTCCGCCGTCATTACGGCAAATTCATGCACTTCGCCTTCAAGCTTCAACATCTGTTGGCGCGAAAAGAACTTGCTCAATGGAGCCTTGCGGGCACGGTGGAGGTCATGGTCGACAGTCGAAAATCCAGTTACCGAAACAGGTCCGGCTCCTCCAGTGTTCAATTGATGCTGCCACTTGTCGCGTGGACGTCCAGGACCGGCATAGATCTCATCCGTGAAGGCAGGGTCGGAGCAGTGTAGTTCGTCTGGGTTTATGCGTACGATGGGTCCATATTGCTCATGCATGCGGGCGATGACTTTTCCATAGCGTCCTCCAAGCCACCAGTCGTGGTACGCCTCGTACAGGTAGGTGGCAGCTGCGATCTTCGGGCCAGGGAATTTGGCGAGTGGATGGAAGGGCGAAATGTTGTATAATGCAATGGCAATTCTATAGCCGACCCAGAGTAGGACGAGCCAAGCCACCATCGCGAGTGAGAAAACTGACTTGGAGCCCTGGGAAAGGCCCGAATGGTCGTCCATGTTGGGGAGGTTTGGCAGTTTGGCGAGGCACAACTGCACAAAGGGGAGAACGTGATTGCATGGCGATGTTTCAGCGAGGGCAATGGTATATACCGGTGTGGTGTCTCTAGGCGACTGATAGCTCAACAGGGTCGATCCTTTCTCCTTCCAATCGCTGGCTTTTGCAGTGCATCCGCACCTGGCGATAAAACGAGCATCGCATGTGCAGCGCCGAAGATGCCCCGTATCGACTCCACTAGGTTTTCATTCAGCGATCGACCATTGGTGCCCCAAGACCCTGGAGGACCATAGCGCCACGTGGAAAGGAAGTTAACACGCCCAAGTGGAGATGCGCGCTGTCCACAGCGGGAATACTGTCTCTTTTAGTTAAGCTGGTTTGGGACTCAAAATTCTTCACTATCAGACCCATGAGGATAAGAAAGGGACAACTTCGCCGATGTATGCGCACAGATGGCGCATTCAGGTCTAGGTACCCGAGGATCTGGGATAGGGCTGTAGAAAAGATCGGGGAACCTGCATTCTTCTATTTGTTTTCGAGAATTTGGTCGCCAGGCCTCCTGCCTCAGGCAGAATACGACTCAGGCCAGTCATGAACCCTGACAACACGTGTGGAGCCGAACATGAGGTCTCCTGCTTATCCCCTGCTTATTCATGCAGCCAATGACCCTCGAGTCGGAAAGTTGCGGCGTGCCGCCTGTCATAACGGCAAGCGGATGAGGCGCCCGGCAGTGGCCCTTGGCGCTGTGGGTCAATACCTGGCCTAGACTGTTTCACCGTCGGCGACTCTCCGCCGGCACGTTACCAATTCTTTTCAAGCCTCAAGTCAGTCTCTTCGTTACGACTCGCGCTGCATGATTGCTCGAGATTGATGGCGCTTCATTACGATCGTCATCTCGCGTAGGTCAACATTGCTGCATGCGTATCCGGGGAACGCGAACGCACATCCGGAGGGAATAGTTCAGGTGTTCGGCCAACGTTTGTGGCAATGATCCTTACGATCTCCACTGTTGAACGTTGACAGGCAAGGAACTCTTTTCGGTCCGCCGGGCTAGGCCCGCTAACCCAACGGGTATGCCATCATTACGAAAGCCAAAACAGTTTTGACGAAGACAGGAGACGGGAGACATGGATCAGGTTTTAACAATACACTGTTGCCCCGACTCAACGCCCCGACTTCATCTCTTCGTTCTTCCCTTTTCTCCAGTTCTCACGACAGGACCCACTCTTTTAGTACTCCGTTCATTACTTTGCATCTCTCCGGACTTCGAGTGATAGCTTTGGATCGGGGTCTTGCCTCCGCAGGTCAGGATGGTGGAAACAATCGATATAGCGATGGCCCGGAGCGGTCGCGACTCCATGATAGCAATGTCATGTCTGTGGCTGCTCTTCGCCTCAACTGTTGCCCTTCGATTCTATGGACGCATGCGTGGACCTGGACTCGCACTGGATGACATCTTCGCCGGTGTTGCGCTGCTCTTGTCGACAAGTACTATCGGCCTGAATGCCTACGGTATGCATCAACCTCGTGGATAGGCAGAACTCATATTAACATCCAAGCAGTCTTCACGATTGGCGTTGGTTACGACCTAGATCCTACCTCTGACAAATTTCCCAAGCGTAAGTCTGCTCTGGCGGCTATTACATCCGGTGGAGATGTTGAACTAACCACCTAATAGTGATGAACAACCTCCCGGTCGTCATGCAGATAACCTTTTCCTTCACTTTGATCTACATCTGGTGTCTTGCGGCTCTCAAGCTATCTCAACTAGCCCTCTACCACCGCGTCTTCCAACTGCAACTGCGCCTTGCAGTCTACATTACTGCCGGCATAGTCATTGCATGGGCTGTCATCTTCAACTTCGTCTTTATCTTCCTCTGCGACCCCATCTCCCAACAATGGACCCTTCAACGAGTTGGACACTGCATGGATCAGATCTTGTTGCTCAAGTGTCTGATTCTGACAAACATGGCGACCGATCTCATGATCGTAGTCATCCCAATCCATTGTGTATGGCAGTTGCAGATGCGAAAGACGGAAAAGTTTGCCGTGTTGGCTTGTTTCGGTCTAGGTCTCGCTTGCGTGGTTATCAGTATTGCGCGTTTCGTTCTCATCTTCACCGTCGGTAAGTACTCTCGATCTGACGAGAAAGAGAAACACGACTGATAGTTTGCAGATCTCATTAACAACCTCACTGGTACATCGGGTACCACATTCATGCTTTGCACCGTCGAGCTCATGCTTGCTGGTCTCTGTATCAACATTCCCATGTTGCGACCCTTCTACCTCCAGTGGCGCAAAACGTACAAGAGCCAATCAGGAAGCCACAACCTCAGTGCGATCAAGCGGTCGAACACTGGTGGACTGGGTTCGCACCAGCAACCAAGGCCTGGGCACTACACCCAGTGGATGGAGTTGGTAAGTCTGATTCAATGTCTTGCGACACAGAATACAAGACTAATCAGATGCAGCACGACAAGGATCAAACAAACATAACCGTCACAGGCGACGATGCCAGCTCGGAACGAAAACTCACCGCACCAGAGCCACTGCCTTTCGATGCGATACAAATATCCAAGGATTTCAAGATTACCCGAACCTAAGTATAGAGTCGACTCAGCATCGCCATACCCGTATCAAAGATAGGCAGTTGGGTCTCCGACGCGATCATGTGAAAGACGAAGCGTGTTCCCAAAAGACGCAGCGGTATGCCTTATAGCGGCATTCACACTCGCCCGTCGCATCCTCGGTGATAGCCACTGCGCAGCTGCCCAGAGCCACGTCGAAAAAATGTTGCAGAGAAAAGATTTAGGACCTGGCAAATCCACCGCGTAAGGAGAATGGGACCATCCAGCAGCAACGCAGATTGCAGCACATGTACAATATAATGATATGAAGTCCAGTAATGCAAGAGACGAGAACAAAAGTCGTGAACATCGCTTCGTAGATGGCTAAGACAATATATCATACCGTGAACATCCCGCGGGCATCGCATCGTTCGTCTCTTTCCGCGCCCCCATGCTGATCGCGGGGTCTCGCCCACGATAATGCACGATGTGTAGATCAATTCGCGCGGAGTTCTCACCGACAATCAAAGACCCATCAGCAGTTCGCGCATCACGCACGGTTTGTACGTTCGCCACCCACATTTCAAACGGCCCGCTGCGATGATGCGCTGTCTATCACGAAATCGCGAAAGTCAATCTCCCCACTTCCCTCCGCGAATATACCGATAATCGGTCCTAAGAAATCTTTGTCGCTCAGGTCCATTGTGGGTACTTGGGCAAACTCCTTGGGCTCTCCACTGTCGGTGCGGTAGGATAGCTTGTATTCGGTCTCTGAATATTCGAGGGTGAGCTGCAAAGTCTGGGGTGCGGTGTCTAGTTCGGCGCTTTCTTCGCGATCGATGCTTTTGGCTTTGTTGAAGACGTGGAGATGAACGGCAGGGGAGGAGCCATTCTTAGAGGTCATGTAAGATAACGAGAGGAAGCGATGTTCGTCTTTGTATACCGCCAGTCCTGCACTGTTTGGTGTAGAGCTGGATGCGGGAGGTAGAAGAGTGACGCTGCTTCTTCCCTTCAGCTGACGTTGACGTTTACCAACAAATGACGGCGATGCATTAGCGGACTTCAGACTGTCTGGAGAAGCGGTGAGTGTGATCTGCCGGTCGCTGATTTTGTAGCGCGACAGATCGGGGTCGTGGATGTAGAGGAAGTCAACACCAGGTGCGGCGGTAAGTCTTCTCGATGGATCCGGTACAACACTCAAATTCTCGATGTCCATCTTCGCGCGATCGAAACTGAGCCAGCCATCATCACTCCACGTCCCTCTTGTAAGAAATGTTTCGCGTCCGAGCCCGTATAGATTGGGCGCGCCCATTCTGATTCCAAGACAAACACCCCACCATTCTCCTTCCTTATCTTCAAATGCCTCGCAATGACCTGTGGCTTGTACGTACTCGTTGGTTCCAGCAGCGCTCAATATGGGGTTTTTAGGCGATGCCTCCCACGGGCCCTCGAGACTTTTGCTTCGCGCCATGGTGACGCTGTGCCCCTCATGCGTACCTCCCTCCGCAATCATCAAGTAGTAGAACCCATCTCGGAGGTAGATATGCGGGCCCTCAGGGTAAATCCCACCGGTGCCATGCCACAATTGCTGCTCCTCGCTCAACTTCTTCCCTGTCTTGACGTCTATCTCGAAAAGCGTGATCTTGGTTTCCGGACCTGGAGACTTGGAGCCACAGAGATACGCCTTCCCTGTGTTGGGGTCGAAGAACAGGCTGGGGTCGATGCCGTAGAAGTCGAAGTAGACAGGGTCACTCCATTTGCTGGCATGGATGTCTGTGGTGGAGATGATGAAGTTCTGCAGTTCACTCTCCTTGCCCTTTTCCCCGTCATTCACCACGTTCGTGCACACGATGTAGAAGGTGCCATCGTGGAACCGTATGGTTGGCGCGTAGAGACCGCCTGTTGCGTATAGGTGATCCTCATTGTCCAGGCCGTGAATCAAGGTAGCGGACTTGGAAAAGCTCAGCTGTTCACGTCGGTTGATAGCATTGCCGATCTGGTGCCAGTGAATGAGATCCTGTGATGTATAGATTGGCAGACCAGGGAACAAATGGAACGTTGAGTTCACGAGGAAGTATGTGCCATCGACGAGGATCAGGGAGGGATCTGGAGCAAAGCCTCCAATGATAGGGTTGATTACCGGAGTGTCTTCCATGTTGGTGGTGGCGCTACTACAGATTATGATCTGAGATACGAACCAAGTTATCTACCCAGGAAGAAGGATCATAGACTATTCTTGGTGCGCGCAAAGGCGTATAATGTGTTGGTAGTCCTAGGGTTGGCACAAAGATGTTATGCCCGCCGGATAAATGCGCACGATGGTCGCGTGAATGATCCTTGGCCCTACTGCGCCATCTCTTGTCGGTAACATGTCACGCTTCCGTCCAAGAGTGCATGTAACAAGCCTTGGGATGCGGAAATTCTTCTGCGAAGGTATCTAGTGGTATGTATAAGCGTTGGCAGAAAGGTTTGTTTGCCGAGATACGTTCAGCATATTCGAGGGAGTTCGTGTGCGTGAAGGCTCACCAGTATGTCGTGAACATGATCGACATGTCGCAGTGAAAGGGTCCAGGACCCAGGTGGAAGAAACGACCCCGGGACAAATGAAACTCGAGTGTAAGGTGTGGCAATTCCCGAAGCTGTGGTGTCTAGACGCGCTCTTGGTAGCTCTGGTAGTCGCGCAAGCCACGAAGTGTCTGGGAGTTTGCTGGGCTGTCATCTGATCCGAGACGAGGAACCAATCAGAACGCCGTCTACTAACGGCGTTGGGTATAGCGACCGAGAACCGCCCCACATTCCGAGCATTGGCAACAAGACACCGGCAATACAGGGCGGCAATACTCACTGTCTCACGTCCAACCTCATTCAAAAGGCCTGATAAGGTTCATCTTTAGCCGGTACAACCCCATGGGGTTGCTCGCACAACTAGTTGGTTTCCCCGCATTCGACTAAGGGCTTAGTGGCATGCCTCCAGACTGGTTCACTTCGGCCTCATTCCACGATGCCTAGAACTATCAAGACCGCAGCGCCTTGGTGGCGCGAGGCATAACAACACAAAACGAGAAATGAGTGCTTGACTGCGGGACAAGGTAAGGCAAATATGCGCATTCACCCTGCTTGGCTTCATCCCGAACCCAATTTTGGCTATTGAAGCGTGCCCGGGAAGATGGGTGAGATCTGAGTAGCTGGGATAACATGTATCTAAGATAATGTGCGTGGCGCGGTGTTGAGGGTATATATGCAACAGTGACCCATGCAGCTCATGGCTTCTTCTTGCAGCGGCAGCTCCATTGTCTTTCTTCGCAACAGCAACATCTCCAGGGCTACCTTTCAAGATGGTATCCTTCCGCCCACCCAAGACCACGCAGAGCGCTGTGCCCCTCAAACCGCCGAAA
This sequence comes from Alternaria triticimaculans, assembly GCF_023758025.1. NCBI lineage: Eukaryota > Fungi > Ascomycota > Dothideomycetes > Pleosporales > Pleosporaceae > Alternaria > Alternaria triticimaculans. The sequence goes on from NW_026055958.1 coordinate 3,678,500, forward strand.
GGGCACTTCTTCTTCGCTGGCCGTGCCTATCCAAGAGTCGCATGGTGGAAGCGAGCCAACCTCCGCAGACTCTACATCTACATTGTCGTTCTCATCTTAACCAACACCGCCAATGGCTTCGACGGATCCATGATGAATGGTCTTCAGTCTCTGACTTACTGGCAAGACTACTTCGGCGAGCCTCGCGGGGCTATGCTCGGCTTCTTCAACTCATCCATGTCCCTCGGCTCACTCATCGGTCTCTTCTTCACCCCCTACCTCATTGATTGGAAGGGTAGGAAGATTGGTGTGGCGATTGGCTGCGTTATCATGTTGATCGCCGTTGCCATCCAGACTGGAGCGCAGAACATCGGCATGTTCATTGCTGCCAGACTCATCTTGGGTTTCGGAGACACTATCGTTCTTGGATCCGCGCCGTTGTTGATCGCAGAGATTGCTCACCCACAGGATCGTGCGATTCTAGTCACACTCTCTGGTGCGAGCTACCACTCTGGCGCCTTCATCGCATCCTGGGTGACATACGGAACACTCCAGCTTAAGGTATGTTGACTCTTTACCCTCTGCATTGCTCTGCATCCCCTTGAAGGATATCTCATCCTAACACTTTACAGAGCGACTGGTCATGGCGTCTTCCGTCTCTTCTGCAGTCGATCTGCTCCCTTATCATCCTCGGCTTCATTTTCTTCATGCCCGAGTCCCCACGTTGGCTGTGCAACAAAGACCGCCACGAAGAAGCCCTCGCCATGTTCGCCCGCTGGCACGGCGAAGGAAATGCTGACGACGAATTTGTTCAACTCGAATACGCCGAAGTGCGCGCTGCCATTGCTCTTGACAGGGAGCACAACCGAACCAGCTGGTCCGACTTCCTGAAGACCAAAGGCAACCGCAAGAGGATCATCATCATCACTGCTATTGGTTTCTTCAGTCAATGGAGTGGCAACGGTCTGATCTCGTATTACCTGAAGTATGTCATGGACAACGTTGGCCTCACGGATCCCCAGACGCAACTTGGAATCAATGGCGGCATGAAGACCTTGGCGCTCTGCGAGAACTTCCTCTTTGCCTTCTTGGTTGACAAACTTGGTCGACGTCCGATCTATCTTATCTCCACGATCGGGACATTCGTGATGTTCAACATCTTCACCATCATTTCTGCCCGGTACGACATCGAGCCTCGGGCCCCTCTCGGCAAAGGCTTCATCGTCAGTATTGTAAGTTTAACCTGCTACTCCTTGACCCTTGGACCGACCGAGAACGCTATGCTGACCTTGACATGCAGTTCTTCTACGGTATCTTCTACGATATCAAGTCCGGTATCATGGCAGGATACACTACCGAAATCCTGCCATATGGTCTTCGCGCCAAGGGGTTTACATGGCTTAACTTCTGTGTTACAGCAGCTCTCTTCTTCAACCAGTTCGTTAACGGCATTGCGCTCGATGCACTCGCATGGAAGTACTACATCTGCTACTGCGTCTTCCTCGCTTTTGAGATCGGCGTCATCTACTTCTGCATTGTGGAAACCAGGTACACGCCGATGGAGGAAATCGCCAAGTTCTTCGATGGCGACGATGCTGTTGATGTTGGTGAGGCTGCGTTGATGGACGTCAAGGAGCAGGGTATTGCGCGTGGAGAGAAGGACGGGTCTGTGTCGCACATTGAGGAGGTTACAAAGTAGGAGGTCTGCGTCGCTTAGCTCTGAGGCGAGTATGTGATGTCGGACATTTCGTTACGCTGAAATGATATGTATCTAACTCGATGAGCAACCTCTGTGCTGAATTTTGGCTTCCAGCGGGCGACTGGTCTCACCTACTGCGATAATCGAGATGCTGTCGCACGACGAAAGGCGACCACGATGGACGATGTGCAAGGTTCAAAAGCAAATTGCGTGCACGAAATCATTGTCATGGTGCAGGAAATAGGGTTCTAGTATAGCCGATTGGCCTCTGAGGAGACTTCGGCTGGTGACGAGGCGGGGCCGCATCGCCAACCTCGCGACATCACGATACATCCTAGCAAGGCTTGACCGCGTCATGCTCAGCACACAACACAGCTCCGAGCGCGCATTACAGCACGTAAGGCAGTCAGTCGCATCCTACACGGCGCTACCAGGCCTCCCACCAAGCACCCGAGCCAAAAAAGCTTGCTGTCCGCCACTGCCAACGGCCCAGCAGCTGCCGATCACCGTATCTCCTGCTTGTTCGAGCATCGTACTTGCGCTAGCACAGGCGCACTACTTTATCCACCTTCCCTAAACATGGTTGTCCCTCGCATAGATGATAATGAAATGGCCGGGTAGCTATCACCGGCGTCATAACTCTGTTCTCTCGTGTTGGGGCAGATATATAGGCGAGCGCTGCCTGACGTGCGCCGTTGCCAGCGACTACGCATCGTCCTACCGGTACCATGCGTTTCTCAATTGCTGTCGCAGCGATCCTAGGCGGCCTCCAGGCTGCTTCTGCGCTCAAGCTTTCGCCCAGAAATGCGGTGGAGAGGGAAGAGCAGGTGAGTGCCCTTTCTTCTGTTTATGGCATCGATGTAGCGATGGTGCCTCTCTACGCATGCAATTGCTTCATGCCCTCCTGCAATACGCATGAGAGGTATGAAAAGATCGATAAGGCCTTTTCGGCATGGAACATCAACATGCGACGAATATCTCATACCTCGGAGATGAGCTGGTGGTAAGCAAATGAAGCTGACCCGATATCAGGTGCAAGCTGCACGGACGCGTCGCAGCCTGACCAAGCGCGAAGACACCGATCCCACGTTGCTATACCCGGAGTACAACATCTCTGTGCCAGTCGACTTCTTCCACAACGAGACACGGTACGAGCCTCATAGCAACGGTTCTTTCAACTTGAGGTACTGGTTCGACGACACGTACTACAAGCCTGGCGGACCGGTCTTTGTACTTCTTGGCGGAGAAACCGATGGAGAGGGTCGTCTCACCTTCCTCCAGAAGGGAATTGTCCACCAGGTCATCAAGGCTACCAACGGGCTCGGTGTCATTCTTGAGCACCGTTACTATGGCAAATCTTTCCCGGTTCCCGATCTGACGACACCGAACATGCGGTTCTTGTCGACTGAGCAAGCGCTTGCCGAGGTTGATTACTTTGCCCGAAATGTGCAATTCGAGGGCATCGATGCGGATCTGACTGCGCCGAACACCCCATGGGTTGTTTACGGTGGATCGTACGCTGGAGCTCAAGCTGCGTTCTTGCGAGTTGTATACCCAGAGACTTTCTGGGGCGCAATCTCTTCTTCTGGTGTAACTGTTGCGATCTACGACTACTGGCAGTACTTTGAGCCAGCTAGACTATACGGTCCTCCAGACTGCATGAAGAACACGCAACTCCTAATTGACGTTGTTGATGGCATTCTCATCCGCCAGAACGACACCTCCAAGGTCCAGGCACTCAAGGATGTCTTTGGCATGGGCGGTGTTACTGACAACCGTGATTTCGCTGGCCAGATTACTGGTGTCTATGGTCTGCAAAGCACCAACTGGGACCCTGAGGAGAACTCGCCCTCTTGGTTCAACTACTGCCAGAACATTACCGCAGAAGAGCCCGCAGGCGAGAACCTACGCCCAGCGGTTGCGGAACTCGTTTCGGCGGCCGGCTACACCAACGACACCGCCGTGCAGAACATCACCCTCAACGCTATTGCTTGGCTCAACAGCACAGCTCTCTCTGGATGGCGCCGTTCGAATAGGACTCAGGACTCGTACTTCACCCAGCTCAACGTTACTGCGCTCCAGCAATACACTTCTATCGAAGACTACGGCGCTGTGAGCTGGAGCTACCAAGTCTGCACGGAGTGGGGTTACATCCAAACCGGAAACACACCCGCTGACATCATGCCCCTCATCTCACGTACCCTCGATGTAGAGTACCTGACCTTCTTCTGCCGCGCACAATTCGGCATCAACCACCCTCCGGAGATTGAGCGTGTCAACAAGTACGGAGGCTACGACATCGACTACGAGCGTCTTGCCCACCTCGGAGGTAACGCGGATCCGTGGAGGCCAGCAACCCCATTGTGGTACCCCGATAGCAGGAACAGCACGACGGAGCGCCCATGGCATCTGATCAGCCACGGTGTGCACCACTGGGAGGAGAACGGTATCTTTGAGAACCAGACTACGCCTGATCTGCCACCACCGCAGGTCGTCTACGCGCAACAGTTCCTGAAGAACTTTGTCGTAGACTGGCTCGAGGGTAAGTTTTCGAAACTACACGAATTTGTCTGATCCACCCACTAACGACACGCAGAGTTCGAGAACCAGAAGGAACACATGGAGCTGCGCTAAGCCTGAAAGGCCCTCGCTGTTCAAGTTGGTAGCTTTACACCGCCTTGCCATACATGACCTAGAGGCCTAGCCTTTGGGTCACGTCAGCTTCGGTCCATCACTATCAACAAGTCATATCGATCCTTTGCAAACATCAGATGAACCCCGTGAACCCATGAGATGCAAGCTGCGCGTTATGCTGAAATCCATTAAGATAGTGTGCTTGACATTATAGATACACCAACCGCTAACTATGCTCATATAAACATACTCGACTTCCACACCTCTCTTCTCCCTCTTCAACGACCCTACGCCACAGTATTCTGAATCCACCCCTGTCCCTCACTCTCCACAACCTCACCCCCCGTACTCTCGCCCACCCTAACCGTAACATTAAACCCCGTAACCGTCGCACCCCCACTAGCCCCATACAACGAGTAAATCCCCGCATTCAACAAAATCTCCTTGCCCTGATACGCATCCATCGCCAGTCCCGCCGGTACAGTCGCGGTAATAGTAACGTTTTCCTGCCCCTGGTTGCTCTTCTCAGGACCAAGGTATGCGGATTGTGTGTAGGAGCCGAGCGTGCCGGGGTAGCCGGGGGCGAGCGAGAAACCCCATGCGACGGCGACGTCGGCGACGGATTGGATGTAGCCTTCTGAGAGGAGGGTGAGTGTGAAGGTGCTGTTGGGGGCGAGGGTGGATGGCGCGGCGATGCCGATGAGGCGGCCGGAGGCGAGGGAGAGGGATGTAAGGGCTGTTGTGAGGGTGGTGAAACGCATTTTGGTGGTTTATTAGGTGGACGTCGTAGTTTGGTGATGCGTAATATTCGGTGGGAGGTATAAATTATTGAGGTTTGGCTGCACAGGTCTGCTGCTGTGGTGAAGTGAGATGGTTTATATACCTCCTCCCTCTCCACTACTTATAATAGCAAAGCATCTACCGAAAGCGGACCGATACTACTGAAAGCTCCCACCATCTCATATCGCATCATACCATGCAGCGTCACCTTTCTCCACAAAAGCTCTGGTGTCGGAAGATTGTTGTGCGAATAATCCTGGTCATGGGCTCGTGCAGATCTCCCGGCGCAGCCACGGCGACCACTCGGGCGGTGTGTAAACTGCCGATCTCGTCGACATGGTCGCTATTTTGAGCTGGATACGAGGATGGTCGAGCCGTAGGTTCCGAATTGTTGTACGAAAAGTATGGTGTTTTGGAGAGGGTACGTCATACTGGATAGCGGAAGCGGAGTGGACGTGGTGGAGCTCGTACAAGTGGCGGAAATAACGTCATTTCGACTTAGGAACCCCTTTCGTCACGATACGAATCTCGTATTGTCGAACTGTTGCATTAGCAACCACATCTTCACGGCACTGCCTTCCATCTCTTATAGAAAATTGTAGGAATTTAGAATAGACTGCTTTGCTATTGCCATGGGAACTACGCTATTTAACAATCATGAAGAAGAGAAACATCCAAACCGACTGCTTCAGATCTTGTAATTCTTGCCATATACCTCTTTTTGGCTCGTTGCGGGCTTCCACTCAAAGTGGTGCTTGCCCTCCATTGGCTTCTTGACGTTCGCGTCTGTATCACCCTTCTTGTCGAACATGTGGCTACCAAAGTAGTCAAGCTCAGCTTCGTAGAACGACGTGGGCAGGTCGGTACCGCTAGCGACCTTGAAGTACTCCAGGGTAGCACTGATGGCAGGTACGACTTGGTCGGTTTCCACAGCCTTGGCGACTATGCGACGAAGTGCAGGGAAGCAGTTCTTGACGTCTTTGGCTACGCGAGTTGAGAAGTTTAGGTTGAGGTTTTCTGGAGATGGATTGGATTTGAGGATCGGCGCGAGAATCTCATCGGAGATGTAGTCTGCTTGGATGATACATCCCCCGCGCCAGATCTGCCAAACTTGCGAGTAGTCAACTTCCCATTTGTTCTCTTGGTCTGCTTTCGCAATGACATTCATGCCTTGGATGTAACTCGCGAGGCATGCCGCATATGTTGCCTTTCTGAGATCTTCGAGGAAAGCCTTCTTGTCCGTAACGTTCAGTTGACTAGGAGGGAAGCCTCCGTCGGCGGCTTTGCTGGCTTGCTCACGATCACCGCGGAAAGCGGATGCGAGGCGGAACGCATGCGAAATATTGAGAGTGAAAGCTGGGACGTGACGCTCGATAGCTTCAGTGTTGCTCCAGACACCAGTACCCTCCTCGCCAGTGACATCCTGCACCACCTTGTCGAGGACTTCCGAAATGACAAGAGGGGGTAATTGGGTGTCTTTCTGGTTTACTTGATTGGGCTTATCGCTAGAGTCGCGTTTGTGGGATAGATCCGCGCCAATGGAAACGAGGAAAGTGCCGCGCTGGTCCCGAGTTAGTACGATAGATCTCTAACGTCTTGGACCGTGAACATACCAGTTCGCCTTCTGAGTTCCACTGAGAGAGTACATCGCCAATCTCCTCGTACCCCATACCCATCTTTCGCATGATGCCCCAGGCCTCACAGATAGCGCTCATCATGCCATGCTCGATACCGTTGTGCATCATTTTCACGTAATGTCCTGCTCCACCTTTGCCGATGACACCCACGCAAGGTTTCTCGTCCTTGTCTTTGGCTGCGACCTTCTCCAGCAACGGAAGGACTTCTTTGAGCGCAGAGATGTCACCACCAGGACACATGGAAGGTCCGGCTCTCGCTGCCTGGTATCCGCCACTGACACCGCAGCCAATGTAACGGATTCCAGTGCCCTTGCATTTCTCCTGTCGCCGCTCGGTGTTCTGGAAGTGTTCGTTTCCGCAGTCTAGGATGATGTCGTCGCGGGAAAGATGTGGTTCCAGACCCTCCAGGACCTTGTCGCCGACGCCGCCATGTGGAAGAGAGAAGACGAGTAAGCGTGGTGTGGAGAGTGATTTGCAGAGGGAATCGTAGTCTGTTACTGCATTAGTCTTGGAATGCATCAGCGTTCAAGGGTTCCGCCTACCATTGAATTTCTGAACTTTTCCGTTGTAGCCTTGCTTCTCAGCCTTCTCAATGACTGCATCCATTGCCTGCTCCGAAGGGTCTGAAAGCGAAACATGGACACCGTCCTCGGCGAAAAGCAGGGCCATTCCACCGCCCATGCTTCCGCATCCGATCATGGCGATCTAACATGATCAGTTTTGTTAGGAATTACATGAAGAACTGGACATACATTTGTGAACTTGGACATGATGTTAGTTGAGGTTCTCCTCTTCGTGTCGCGAACGGAAAGATATCAAAAGCGAGCAGCCTAGGATAACAATGTACAGGTATGTGAGGGAGGAGAAGGACGGGAGTGTCGGATCGGCGTAGTGTACGAGATTGTCGAGAAACTGGAGCATGATGAAAGGCGCGGGTCAAGGGCGTGTCATATAACAATTGAGTGACGTCGGCGGGGGTGTAGCTGGACCTAGCTCACTGCTAAAGAATGGCTGGACGGTGGCCCTTTTATCTGCTTCTTTCCGACTGTGCCGTGAGGGGTGGGGTCGTCAGCCATGATGTATGCAGGAAACAGGCACTGCATGTAAGCGTCGGACTTGGGGCCAGACACAGGGCAGGCGCGTTGAGAGAGCGTTGAACTTTGGTCGCGTAGGTTGGGATGGAGCCGCTCTTCCACTAGCGCGAACCGCTTCGACTACGGAAACATTTGGCGACGCCGAGAGCTCAACAACGCCCTCACCACGATATCCACTCCACACCACCCACCGACCAATTACATCTCGCAGCCATGGCCGACACCACAGAAACCATGGACATTGACCAGCCCGACGTCGCGACTGACGCCAAGCCGACCACCGACAGCAACGACGCGCGCACCCAGGCAGGCGCGACAGCTGTGCGCTCCATCGAGGGCTGGATCATCATTGTCACCAATGTGCACGAGGAATGTACCGAGGAGGATCTTCAGGACATGTTCGGCGAGTTTGGTACCATCAAGAATCTGCACATGAACTTGGACAGGAGGACGGGTTACGTCAAGGTACGCGCCTGAGATTGGTGGTTACGATGGGGAGGGAAAGAGCGATGGGGGACTGACATCACACAGGGCTACGTGCTCATTGAGTATGCTACTTTGGAAGAAGCGAACGCCGCTGTCAAGGGCGCCAACGGCGAAGAATTCCTCGAGCAGAAGGTTACCGTCGACTTCGCCTTTGTACGACCACCGCCAGCCAGCAAAGGACGGGCGCGCGACCACGACAGGCGCCAAAGCGGACGCGGGGCCGGAAGAGCCAGGAGCAGGAGTCCTGGACGCGACGGAGACGATATGGACGACGAGTAATTCTTAGGCGGAAGTGGCAGTCACGCCGCTTGGTTGGTTAAAGATGCTCCCATAAGTACCAGGAGAGAACAGAAGGGTATGGTTCAAGAAGCTCAGCATCTGCTGCGCTCGCCATTCAGAGCTGTCTCGCAATACTAGCTCCCCGGCTTACCTCTGTGTGGGGTAGGTCGGGCTTTGACTTGATCACTGTAAGTGGACGATAATTATGACATACATTGGCCTGGACTAATCCATCTACAGACCATCTTGCCTGTGCCTGACAAATACGTGACCACACCGTCTCGCCGCTCCGGTATCAATAGCCACGACGCATCCGATCTACATGACGTCTTTCAAGGCGGGCGTACCCATGGCCGACCGCGCCTGCGCATCGTTCAACGTTCTCCGTGAGCCCGGTCCTCAACTCTAGCTACCAGGAACTTCCTAGTACTATCACGCCTCACAAGTTCGCAGATTCTGAGTAGCTCGCCTCATACTACGAGGCGCCTGCACCACGAGAACCACGAAGCCACTGGTCTACGTGAGACCAGAACACCTTGTAGCACGCGAAACATAGTATAACTTGCCTGCTCGCACTCTCCAGATTTTCTTTTCTGTATCTCCAACTATCACTCAGAATTACAACATACTCCTTTCCAGCTCCCTCATCACCCGCAGCGAGCCGAGATGTCTACAATTCCAACGATACCTAGGTCAAACATAGGATCATCTCCTAGTGAACCTATGATAACACCCGTAGATATCATACCCCTCCCTACTCAAACTCAAGTACAACCTTTCCCACAGCTTTCCCCCCCTCAATAATCCCATGCGCATCTCTTATCCCTTCCTCATCCATCCTCAACCTCTGCTTACAATGACACCTCACAACGCCCTGATCCAGCAACCCCGCCAAATCCTTCAAAATCTTCCCATGACTCTCCACATCAACACCATAGTACGGTTTCGTCCCCAGCAACGCCCACACAAATGTCAGACTCTTTGCCATGAACTCCGTGCCGTACATGGGCATCTCTTTGTCTTGAACAATAGAGCAGACTTTTCCGAAAGGAGCGCATATTTTGGCGGCGGGGGCGAGATAGCCGGATGTAGGTGTATGGGTGATAAAGATGTATTTGATGGGTACATCCAGCTTCAACTTCTCAACTTCTTCCGCGAGGTCGTTGTGGTGGTTAATCGTATGCGTAGCCCCTCCTACATCTTTTGAGAAAGCGACTGTCTCTTCTCTAGACGCCGTGGTGACTACAACGGGTAAGTCGAGTACCCTCCGTGCAATCTGACTCGCCACACTGCCCACACCTCCCGCGCCGTTAATGATCAAGATACCAGCCTTTTCACCCTTTCGTATCTCCATCCGCTCGACTAGTGCCTCGTAAGCCGTTATCCACGTCAACGGCATAGCAGCAGCTTCTCCCCAATCCAAACTCTTTGGCTTGAGCGCCACGGCTCGCGAATCGACTAGTTGGTACTCTGCATTGCTACCTTGACGGATTGGGGAACCGGCGTAGTAGACTTCGTCGCCGGGTTTGAAATTCTGGACGGAAGATCCGACGCTTTCGATCGTGCCGGCGCCGTCGAAACCGAGGATTTGCGGGAGTGCAGGCGTGCGTGAAAAGTAGTCTGGGTAGTCGTCGTAGGTGCCGGCGCGGACTTTTGTGTCGACAGGATTAACGGAGCAGGCTTTTAGGCGGACGAGGATGTCGTGGCCTTGGGGAGAGGGGGGTTTAGGGACGGAAATGGATTGCAGGTTTGTGATGGGTCCATATTCAGTGACTGCGATGGCGTGCATTTTGTCGTCAGATGTCGTTACCTGCTATATTTCGTCGGAAGTTCTGTGTTACAGTGAGAATGCATGGTTCTGGTTACGTTCGTCTTTTATCTTGCGGTTGCTCTAGACTCCACTGTTTGGAGCATCGCACGTAAAGATGCCATCAGAGGTTGATGACGTCACGCATATGCTTCTACTGCGATGTGAAGATGTCTGATGTCTCATTGTCAGCTTTGGCCGAGTTATTCCCGACTCCATAAGACGATGTATTAGTTGCGATGTGCACTTGACGTGTCGTGGCACTGCAGATGTACTGTGGTGTCTAGGAAGAATCTGTGCGTTGGGAGGACCCGATCTCGGGAGATAGTCCAACGGCTGTGACCGAGACTTGTGCTGTGGCTGAGGCATCTGAAACCTGTGCAATTGGAATAAGTAGCCAAATAGTTGAGGCTGTCTAGATCCCTCAAGTAGGCGCCTGGACTGTAATGCAGGCTAGCCACGCTCTAGTAAAAGGTACAAAGGTACTTTGGCACATGATCGCGAGTTGATGCAGGCCGGGGAGTACCGTCACATACGTGGTGCACGGAAAGAGGGGTTGCCTGCCGTAGACGCAGGCTGGGACGAGAGGAGGTGTAGTGCAGAAAAGCGTTGTGTTCCGTGGGGATGACTGGTGGGATCGAAGACTTAACCCTGCGATGGAGCGAATGAGCTCATGGTGAAGCATTAGCTGTTACTGCCGTCTCCAACCACAGCGCCTTCCCATAGTAATACCCGTAGTGATAATTGTTGCATTTCTCGATAGATAGTCGCCACTACGCCATCTTTCCGTTTTTCCAAGGACCGCTCCAGGTGAGAGATTCTTTAGACCGTTTGGACCCCAAGCCGCTACCTCGCCGTCGCCCGAAGCTTGGAAAGCCACCAATTCGGCGCGCATCGATTATTGCGCAGTGACCTGCTCCTTCCGCACACCACCCTCCCGTCTCCAAATTCGCTGCCCTCGCCCTATCGCACCGCCGTATCTTGTTCGCTGGACCCGAGGCCGCCCTAAAATATCGTGACAGTCGAGTCTCCATCGTGCGCCCGCTTAATCGCATCGTGAACGGTTCTCTTGGCACTGCAATCCCGAGGCTACCTGCGTCACCACCCACCGCCCTGCGCCCACGGCAGCCTGCATACCTCTTGAGCGCTGCGACTGGTGGAAAGCGACATCAGCGTCGCATGTAGAAGAACACTGCCGTCTTGCGCTCGCGGGTCATGGCTTCTTCTTAACCGCAGGAAGAGCCACCTTGCACCGGTACACGGGCCAGCAGCGATAGGGACGGCAGACGGGGATAGAGTTTCGAGTGCGCCTTCACTGCGAGGCGCCTGGCCACCATGTCACAACCTCAGTCCGACGTCTATGCCATGCTCGAATCATCCTTCAAGGCCTCGCCGAACCTCCGCCAGCCGAAACAGCTGCCGCGCCGTAGCGACGACTACCGCACCTACTCGAGGGCAGCAGCGCCCCTTAAGCGCGACTATTCCTATACCACACAGGCGACCGACGACACGGATTCGATAGCCGACAGCGAGCACAATACACCGCTCCAGTCTCCAGGCGCATTGCCGGGAGCTGACAGCGGCCTACCGCCTACTCCGCCCACAGCTTCCCAGGACGGGAGAACTGCACAGATGCCCGAGCAACCGCTACATGCCGACAGCGTCAGGAACTCGATTATATCGCAGAAATCGTCTCTCAGCACGCCGGTCAATGCGCGCAGTCCTCCCACGCCCGATCCCAGTCCTCCGCGAACCAACGCCTCCAACGGCACCAATGGCACGACTGCGACGCTCGAACGGCCACCGATATACACATATCCCTCTTCGCGCGCGGACTCCTTCCAGACTGCCAGAGAGGACCCTTTCTCCTCGGACCGCGAAGACAGCAGAGCCGCAACACCTGCCAACGACAGGCTGAGCACTGTCGAGGAAGACCGCGGACTGGGCCTGGCGTTCGAGCACGACCAGCATGATGTCACGCCCACGAACAAGCAAGGCCCGTACTTCCCCACTACTGAACCGGTGGACTCAACGGTCGGTGCTGAAGAGGACAAGGGATCCCAGGTGGTCGAGGATATCCCAGATCGGGAGTGGAACACAGACCTCATGCGGAACGTAACGGTTCGCAGAAAACGCAGAACGCCCTCCAGCACGCCTCGCAAGTCATCCGCTCCAGCGCGTATCCCGTCACCCGTCGCAAAGGACGTCGAAGAACCCGCGCCCGCCGTCACCATCGTCGAAGCCGCCTCGCCGACCCCAAGCACCCGCGCCCGACGCGCTTCCAGTCTGCGCGAACGCGTCGAAGCCAGCCACAACAGTCCCGTCACGCCCTCCATCGAGAACTTTGCTCACTCAATTGGCTGGCCCTCGGAGGGTAGAGGCATGACGGGCGAGAGGCAGCGCGACAACACCAACAAGCGACTCTCCACAGCATCAGTGGCCTCGACGGTCGTGTCGGCGTACGTTAATATCACTCCACCGCGACGAAACCCAACATTGCGACACTCTGGGCGGAACATGGCATACAGGAGAGACTACAGTTCACCTGCGAATCTCGGCTCTGAGACCCACTCGAATCGCAATTCAATGATCTCGCAGTACGACGACATGCCGCCCCATCGCCTGGTGCACAAGAGGACGAACATCGCCGACAGGAGTGCGAGGTTCAGCACCAACTCGGACGTCGGTTCATCGCGCATCATGTCCCCGTCGCTGTCGTTGCGACAGAGGACTATCGATAGCTCGGCGCATACACTAGCCCATCAAGAATCGATACGGAATGTACTTCAGCCAGCAGCAGACATAGTCAGTCGGCACAGCACAGTCGCGCGATCAGGCGGTAGCTACCACAAGCGAGTCAACTCTGCGCCCGAAGCTACCAGGCGAACGTTGTCTTCGAAGCCAAGGAACTTTACAGAGCTGCGGCCCTCTGAAAGTCCTGCACCGATGGAGGATCCCGTCAAACGGATGTCTGTACGAGCACCATCACCTCCTATGCGAGCTCCATCGCCTCCTGTACGAGCGCCGTCACCGACCCTATCGCCAAAGCCACGTCGGACGTCACCCACATCGCGCAAAAACAGAAGACAGTCACAAGTGATTACCGATGTGAAGCTGCCGGCGAATCTCGAGAACACACTGCCCAATCTTCCCGATCAGGGTGTAGATGGGCCAGCCGAACGCGATGTCTTCATGGGTGCGAGCCATCCTGTTGAAGAGACTCGTGTGCCGTCTGCGCTGACGGATAGAGTCCGTCTACTACTTGCGGCTCGTGAGACTGCAGAGTCAGCTACTCTTGTTGACTCTAAGCAGAATCCTGCTACATCTGAGAACCTGGAGAAGTTTTCACCGCTAAAAGACACTTCACCTCATCTGCGTCAGGGCGCAAGGCCAGTCTCATGGGCAAAGCGAGCATCTCTCTCTCCCGAGATGGCAGTGCGTCCCATCTTGAAGGATCGCACATCGACGGACGAGGTGAAACGCCGCAGCAACGCATCGCGCCCTGATTCTGGAGACCATGGTCGCGTCAGTTTCGACCAATCCGCTTCTCGGTCTGCTTCGCGGACTGAGGAGCACGCCAATGCTCGGCACCTGTACTCTCAATCGACGCCGTTCTCACAGTTTTCCGATACGGTAGAAGTCACCGAGGCGACTGCTGTGAGCATCTACCCCCACAACAACCACTCGCTGCTCGTTGTACAGCAGTCACGCGGTAATTCACTGTTGCCAGAGCAGCGTCAAATAACTGGCAACACCTATCTCACACCGCAGGACGACCGTGAGGTGCGAAGTACACCCAGTCCGCCATTCGTAGAGGCACCTGAGGCACCTCAACAAGCTCGCGAGGAGGTTGACGAGCCCTACCCACAGCCCACTCTGACTTTCGAGCCCTCGACACCCCCAACACAGTTCGACCTACCTCAGCCTGATGGTGTAGAATCGCCTCTCAAGAACCCCCGAGACCCACCGGAGCCACCCATCATCAAGTTCATCCCTCCCACGCCCATGGAAGAACTCGAGAACCAACTGGTACCCCCGCCACCAGGACCACCGGAACGCTCTGATTCGCACCCCCAGCGCCGACTGTCTGTCCTCCAGCGAGCGCGGCGCTACTCCGACAACCTTATCACACCACTCTTCGGTCGCGCCTCCAACAACCGAACACGGTACACCAGCGACCCATTCAAGCAGCACATCCACCGCAACCCCTCCGTCCCCAGCGTCAATGAAGAAGACGGCACCCTCCACCCCTTCTGGCGCCCCCGCGGCTTCTGGGACGGATTCGAAGACGGCGACTCAGAAGACGACTCGGACGAAGACAGCGGCCTCCCTTCCGGCGGCGACACAAGCGACATCGAGGACCCAGAGCCAGACCCCTTACCCTCGCGCCCCCGCCGCGCAAGCACCATCAGCAACAAGCTCAAAGGCGGTTTCCGCGGCAGCGGCGGCTTCCTAATCGGCAACTCCATGGGTCTCGAACGTGCTGGCACGAACAAACGCCGCCACCACATCACCCTGCCTCCTCACTTCCGCACCCCCCGTACAGCGCGCCATCTCGCCTCCCCCGACAAAGTCATAATCCAAGCCCCCACCGCACCTCTCGGGCGCCACCGCAGCGGCGGCATCTCCAAACGGCGCTCAAGCCACGATCTTCGTCGCACGAATTCCCTGCCTGACAACGTCTCAACCGTGTCCATCGAGTACGAACAGAGTCGGCGTGGTAGGGGGTCCTGGCGCCAGGGCAAGAGCCTGCCCGGCTTAAAGAAATACCACGTCCAATACATTGGTATCTCCGGTGTTAAAGAGAAATTGAGGGAGCGACGGACGGAGAAGAGGCGCGAGAAGATTCGCAGGAGTATTGGGAGTAGGTATTATGTTGATCCTGTTGGTACGGGGTCGGTGTGATATCTCTCTTTTCGACATTTTTTTGATTTGAGAGGAGAGAGAGACACGGCGTGTCTGTCTCAGCCGTTTTGTTTTCTGCGAGTAGTTGGATTCCCCATTGTTCTTTTGGCCCTAGCACATATATATATTGCATATCCCCCTTTCCTCTTTCTTTCTTTTACGACGTCACGACTTGTTCTGCATTTTTGGCTATATACCTGGATAGGTTTGGGTTTGTTCATTAGGCATCGGAATTCGCTGCTGGTATTCTTTCGGTCAGTTTCCTTTTGCGTTTGGGGAAAGCGGGAGCGTAGGCGCGAGACAACAAGTCAAAGACTCGCTTGCTCGCTGCATCTGTATAGCATACTATCTATACACGTAATACATCTTCACATCACATCACACATTCACAAACATGTCACCAAATCTGCATCAATCGCTCAATCAAGTTCCAGTACCCATTTAACATAACAGTTAGACAAAATGTCATCAGGCGAACCTTTACATAGATATAGTTATTAGATGCATTCGCCTCCATCGAACGCGTTACTGTGAATCTCACGCTAGAGAGAATTATCGTTCACGGACAGGATACATAAAAATCAAAGAGAGAGATGCACACTCCAAGGATCTCAGAACAAAGAAATAACATTGGTATCGAAATTACACTCAGAAGAGAAAACCGACTCTAGGAGGAAAACTAGGAGAAGAGGACCTAGGTCGAGAGAGAAGGGGAAGAAAAAATGAAAGCAAAGAATCCTGACCCGCCCGATGCGGCCTTTTGCCCTTCATCAGACCCCAAATCTATCCCATCCCACCCTGCCATACCCTTTACCACACCTTGCATCAAAGCGCAAAACTCCGTCTCCCCCTCTCCACATCCTCAATCCACTCCCTCAGCACACCCATCCTATCCTCCTCCAGGCCCTCGGCATCCCTCCCCCCATCAACATCCGTATCCCCGCGCCTCCCCCTACTATTCACCATCTCACTCCTCGCAAAACTAACCCTCGAGCCATTCCCTTTCAACTGGCCCAGCCTACCCAGCACACTTGCTTTCTAAGCCCCAGGATTAGGCGTGGTACTCCTATCTCTCCTGAGTAGTCCCCTGCGCTCCGCGGTCTTGGGTCGCGGACTCACGCTGCCAGACGGACTGCCTCCGCTCTCACTAGGCGTGAAGCTACTGCGTATCGACACCATGCCTTTACCCACACCGACGTTTTGCTCTGCGCCGCTGCCCTGGTCTGAGATGGTGAATTGGGTTTCACCCAACTCCTCGTCTCTGCCGAATTTACTGTGGTCTTTGACGACGAGTTTGAAGAAGGCGTCGGCCGTGCAGTTTGTCTTGAAACTCTCTTCTGAGGGGTCGAATTGGACGGAGCCTTGGGGCGCTTTGATGTGGTCGGTCTTGTGGATTTCCTTCTTGCCGAGCGAGATGTGCACGCGCAAGTTGGTGCCGGCAGGGAAGCCGTCGGCGGAGAGGACGGTGATGTTGGCGGTGCCTTGTTCGGCTCCGCCGGGGCCGGCGTTGTCGCCGAAGCGGCTGTGGAAGCTTTGTGCGCCCCAGCTGCGGTGACGGTTGTGGTTGTTGGAGTCTTTTGTTGGGGTGTTGGGCTCGCCTTCGATGGATATCATGGGTGTGTCGGCGGAGGGACGGTCGGATGTGGAGGGACGGGCGAGATCTTCTTCGTCGGGGGCTTCACCGCGAGACTTTCTACGCTTGAAACCGCGACCCAGGAAGGTACCTGCACGGACTACGTTGCCACCGACAAAGGCCGCTCCTTTACCAACTCCCTTGACGGGCGCGCCAATGACTTTGCCGGGGACAGCAAAGGTGCCGGAGAATGTACTGGAGCCTTGACGAGATCGAACGACATAGTCTGGCTTGAACAACATTCTAAGTCGGATGGCGCCTGACTTGCCGTCGAGGGCAAGCGTAACTTCTTGTTGCTGGAAGGGCTCGAGGATTTCCAGGTTGATAGACGATTTGCCAAGGAAGTCGGCCTTGTCACCGAAGTCCCAGTCGTAAACGTTGACGACGAAGTCAGCTGCTGTTCGACTTCGTACAGGTACTTCGAAGTACTCGTTCCATGCTGGGTGGAGCGTCTTCTTCTGCGTCTTGGTCTTGTACACCTCCTTGTCGTTGAGCATAAACTTGCAGTAAGGATCTGAGAAACCGTTGCGGTCCGCAGCTGGAAGATCTGCCGCATCGAGCACATCGACTCGGAGCGTACCCTGGTTGTTGAAGGATTCGCTGGGATCGAGACGCATCTTGACGGGAATGTACTTAAGCATGACCGTGATCTTGTTATCGCGTCCGTTCTTGTCCTTGAGCGTGAACTGAGTAGGCGTGTGCAGAGACCTTCGTAGCGTATCAATCGTGTTTCCTGTCAGCTTAGCAATGACGTGATCTCCATGATCGTCACCGTCGTTGTCGATGTGCTCGATAATTCGGAGGGTGATCTTGGAAAAGTCGAGCTCGCGGATCATCGTGTCGCCAACTGCATACCGTTAGCTTGGTACATCGTGAAGGACTTCACACAACCCACCATCGTTGAAAGTCATCTTGTT
Organism: Alternaria triticimaculans; assembly: GCF_023758025.1. Taxonomy (NCBI): domain Eukaryota; kingdom Fungi; phylum Ascomycota; class Dothideomycetes; order Pleosporales; family Pleosporaceae; genus Alternaria; species Alternaria triticimaculans. The sequence goes on from NW_026055958.1 coordinate 3,696,350, forward strand.
GCTGCGGATCTTCGTGCTAGAATAGCTGGCATACGCCATGTCATCCATAATAACATCGACGTGGCCACCAGTCCTTGCGAATTCACCTTCAATGAGCTTGAACACAAGCAGACCAGATTCTACATCACGTTAGCCAAGACTCGTAAATATGATATAAGGATACGGGGTCAGGTTGCAGGTCAGGGTGAACCAACTGAACAAGCCAAACTCCACTGTATCCTCATAGTCGGCATGCGACCTACCATACTGCTGCAGATCGTCCGCAGTAAGCTTCAGCTTCTCGATCTTCGGCTTCTCAGGAATCGACTCTGCTTGTTGGAGCTCGTTCTTCTCAAGCTCCTTGGCCATGTCCTTCTCGTTCGACTTGAGTGATGAGATAGTGCCTGCGGTCTCCGACCTGGCGATGGTCGAAGCGTTGGATACGACACGTTGGTGGCTGAGCTTAGATCCGTTGGACACAGGCCGGGCGGCGCCGTTGGATTTAGTCTCCTCCTCTTCTTCCTCGTCCTCTTCGGGGTCCCACGTGGGGTATGTAGGGTAGAAGGAGCAGGTGTAGTTGAGAGTGCCCTTGGGCTGAGAGGAACCAGCCAATCGGAGAGCTCCAGCGGTAGGCTGCTTCTGTTCATGTTCGAGGTACTCGCCATTCTCGTTTTGTTGGATATAGTCGCCAGCCGAAAGCTCGATATGTCCCAGGGGACGATCCTTGCCGAGATTCTCCTCGTCCATGACCTCCAGTGTAAGCTTCTCGCGGACAGTGTGGACAGGGACATAGACAACCTCATCCCAGTCAGGGTCGAGGTTGTTCTTGAAAACGACGGTTCGGCCCTTCTCAATACCAGAGAGTAGAACACGGACGTATGGATCCGACTTGCCCAGGGCTTCGAGGTTACGAAGTCCGCGCGCGCTCTGGAAATGCAGTCGCATTACACCGATGGGAGTAAGATAACCACTGGAAGAGACAGCACCCTTTAGAGCAACGGGCTTCCAATCAAGCTTCATCTTCACGCGGCCGCTCGATGTACCTGCGAGGTTGTACCATTCATGACCCTTGGCCATGAGCTCAAGCATGTCGTCCATCGTGATTTGGTAGGTACCAAGAATAGGGTCAGCTGCGAGGTCACGGTCGTCCTTGATGACTAGACCCAGCTTAGCCTTCTTGCGGTCGGTGATGAGCATTTCCTTGGTTGCGTCTGGCCAGATAGGTTGGTTTGTCCTCTTCATGACTCGCGACTTGTGGATCTCATGGCCATTCAGGAGGAGGACGGCGTATGGGCTGAGCTGCCCGATCATGCTCTTGCTACCATCCATATCCTTGGCCTGTTCAACAGTGAACTTGCAAATACCCGTGCGCGACTCTGGTGGAGGCTCCTTGGTGCCGTCTTCCAGCGTAGTGCCTTCAAGGACAGGGAAGAAGCGTACATCCGCTGTCACGAGACCACGGGCGCGACCTCCTGACATGACCTCTAGTTGCATGTTCTCGTGGTCAGGATCCTCCTCTAGCTGTTCTAGCGCAAAGGTAGCGGTACCGAGCTCCTTGTCCTTGCGAATGTCGTTGTAATCGAAGAGATTGATGGTAAGCGAGTCCTTCAGGGAAGTTACGATGATGTTGACAGTCTCATTCCAGCGAGGATTGGCACTCTCGTGCACCGTCTTGGTACGTGCAAGCACGTTGCGGTTGTTGATGGAGACCGTGGCATAGGGATCAGGAGTACCAGAAAATTTGTCAGGGTTCTTGAGGCCTTGAGCACCGTGGAAGTGGACTTGCAGAACACCGATAGCTTGGTCGACGGGGTTGCCCGCAAGCATCTTGGCGATCTCGATGGGGAACACATTGGGGTCGTACATCATCGGGCCCAGGTTAGCATGGATCTGCTCCATGATGAAAGTCTCCAGTCCGGGGATGAAGTTGATATCGAAACCAAAGGTCTCTCCACCCAAGGGCTTGCAGACGTAGTCGATGGTCGGGCGCTCTAGGAAAGACATCTCGACCTTCTCGATATGAGGAAACGGCAGCTGTAGCTTGAACTTCAGGCGCATCAGACCGGAAAAGGCCATGTCTTCTACGATAACATCCAGACCCTTGCTGACAAGGCCCTTTCCGATGCGGATCTCTAGGACGATCTTTGGGTTAATCTTGTTCTTGATCTGCCTCGCGGTAAGATCGGCTACGTCGTTGGGCGTGAAGCTAAACTTCCAGTCCATGAGAACAATATCGTCCTGTGTCTTTGGGTACGTCTTCACATGCTCCAGTCGCGGGGGCTTCGTTCCGAGAACGAAGGTCTTCATCTTCAGACTGTCCAAAAACGCCGGGGTCGAGGTCGAGAGAACCTGGTCCACGGTGCCTACAATGGTGTCACACAGAACAGGCGCGTAGATGGGCCAGAACTTGACGAGGAAGCTGTTGATCCACTCCAAGCTCTCCGTATCCGTCTCCAGCTTGTTCTTGGCCATCTCGCGGTTGAGGTCGTCGCGCGCATTGCGGCGCACGCGACGGATCGAGGTGCGATAGTAGGTGCCGCAGACGGCCATGAAGATCATGATCCAGCCCAGGCCACCGCCGAGGATACCGACGACCCACGAGCTCAAGCACGCAAATATGATGATGCCCGTGTTGTGGTACCAGTCGCCGAAGAACTTGTCCTCTATCCTGCCTTCCAGCCATGTCTGGTGGTCGGCCAGGGAGGCTTCTTCCTCCTCCTTGTTCTCGGAGCCGGGCATGCCGAATCGCGGCGCCCATCCGACCCGATCCCACCGCGCATCATCGTCGAGTTGCTCGGGCGCGTGGCCATTGGCTTTGGCTTCCTCGGGTGTCTCTATGGCGCCCGCTTTGGTGGGCGAGGGGAGGTCGTATTCGCCCGGGCCGTTGTCGTCGGCATCGGATACGAGGGCCGTCGCGTTCTTGTTGCGCTCGTGGTGGAAGTTTGCGGGGACGCGCGCTCGTGCCTGTGCCCGCTTCTGCTCAGGACTCGCATCGGGGTCGAATTGGAAGGCAGCGCTGCCGCCCGCCTGCGCCTGATCGACGAGGGACTTCTCCGCCTGGTTCGCCGTGATGGAGGAATTGGGGTCTTTGGCGGCGTCGAGCAATCCTTGCTGCTTCAGCTCGGATTCGCGCGATGCGGTAGCCATGTCGGCGATGTGGAGCGGAGGTCCGACCCGCTGACGTTGCGCTGCAGTTGCAAGATGGCTGGCGTGCAATTGAATGCTCGCGGTCGAGGGAGGGGCGTGACTTGGGTGAGGAACCCCGGGAAGGTGAGAGTAGTAGAAGATAGAGCGAGCGGCTGGGAGGTGTTGGGGTTCTGGAAACCTGTTGTTTGGCTGGTTAGCTTTCCTTGGTAGACGGCGGCAGCTATGCTTTAGCGATACTGCAGCTGTACGCGGATGGCTGGCACTAACTCGCCGAAGTAATTCCTGGTTCCCGGTGAGAACGGGAGAAAAAAACAAAGGAAAGGCCGAAGGAAGGGCTATAGGTCAAGGTTCATGAGAAATTGATGAAGAATTGAATCGCACGCGGTCCTACTCGCAATCAGGAGCTCGCGAGAGGTGTTGGTTAGCAGCTCCCTCGAGCGATGATGACTAGCATCCCTCACGGCGATCCCCGAGCTCCCCTGCACAGCCACGCTTATGACATAGCGATCCACGCGTAATCAGCGACACGAACCATTCCGATGTTTTCCCATTAATCTACTGCCGTCAGCCATTCACGCGTCGATTGCAGCAACCCCGTCTACGCTCCCGTCTATCGTGACACTATCCTTCTGCAGGGCTCGCATGGCGTTCCCATTGATTTGGCTAATCAGTAGCTCAGGGTCCATCCCGCACAGCTAGTTGGTGCCAAACGCACACCTCCGCACTATCTTGCGCAACCGTTACACCCCATACAAGTAAGAAACTCGGCACGTCTCTGTAGGCTACACGAGGACAACACATGCAAATTGAAGGTTATGATGTCACTGCAGGTTTCTACTTATATATATAATATCCCTACCATAACACATTATAGCCAGATCGCTAGTGTCCAAGGTTGTTTTCTAATTCGGACATCTGGCACGTGAATGCCCTCCACCACCTCCCGAGGTCTCCTCGCGTACCTGGGCCGTGCACCACAAGTAACTGTCACACCGCCACATCATCTCCGAACGCTTTCCTTCCACCTTGCACAAAGAAGGAACTAAACAGGTGTCTCTATTCTTACCGCAACTTGTCAGAGTAAAGACTACTGCGATACCTGCACAGAAAAATAATCGTGCAGTCTGCAGATCATATGCAGGTGCAGCCACGGGTCCTTAAACCGTGTGTCACACAATGTATTGAATTCGATGCCAAGTCTATGTATTACTAGCGTTCCGGTGTCACCACACGTGCATCATCACCTGGGCAGTGTTGCGTCGTGCAAGCTCCTTGCGAGCTGAACTGAACATACCCGGCCTACTACGCCACAGATCATCCAGACCAATCCACCCAACTCCATGGACCCCACCATCAACACCCACACGGCATAGCCGATGGGTCGAACAAAGCCTTCGAGAACCCACCAATCCATCCCACTTGATAAACTGTTCCTGCTCAAAATTCTTTAAGCAGCCTCATGAATTGGCCCCTAACACTCTGACTCCTGCTGCAACAAAAGATCTTAGTAAATGAAATCCCACAACAAAAAGCTTAAGCGACAGGATATTTCCGGCCAGACACACCGTCCTGCACCCCGGACACATACCTATGCACGCGGGGATCTCGCACCCGGTCTCTGTCCCGATCTCGATCTCGATCTCTTTCGCGACTGTCGTCTCTGTCTCTGTCCTCGTAGCTGGAGTTTCTCTTGTCGCGGTCTCTATCTCTGTCCCTGTCGCGGTCTCGGTCGCGGTCTCGATCTCTATCTCGACTTCGATCATGGCGATCGTCCCATTCGTCTTTGACTCTATCGTGACTGCGTGTGCGGGCTGAATCGCGGGCACGCTCGCGCGGGTATTCAACGTCTTCCGAGTGGCGGCGGTGGGAGCGGCTACTACCGCTTCCCATTGCGTATGGGTCGCGGTCGCGATGGTGTCTCTCTCTGTCGCGATCGCGCTCTCGTTCGCGCTCACGAATGTAGGGTGGTTCAGCGTCTCGAGGTGGACTTACAGGATGTACGGTTTGGGGACCCCACCGCACGCTGCTGGATGGGACGGGTCTATAACTCGTGCGTGGCGGCATGACGGGTCGTGAGAGGTAGTATTGCTGTTTCTGTGCTTCTCGCTGGGCTTGCGCGACTTGGGTCGCGAAGAGTGGGGATTGAGTTGGTACATATACGTGTTGGGGGGATGTTGCTGTTGAAGTTCCTTCGTACATTCGGACTGGGTCGTGTTGATTTGAGTAACGGCGCGCCTCATTGTAGGCGGGAAAATAGCCCGGCTGCGATATGGGCGGCTCGTGAGATCGATGGGTACGCAGTACAGGATTTTGTCGCCGAGGAGACGGGCGATCTGGATCTGAGTCGGAGTCTGTTGTTGATAACGAGGATTCGCGTCGCGGTGGGTGTGGACGCTTGTGGGCGGAATATCGGGGACCTGGTTGAGGAACAGGTGCAATGGGTGTGGCATCTTCATCTGAGTACCCGTCGCTTCCGTACCCGGTGCGGTCTGGGATAATCCTCTTTCCGGCGATTCTAGTACTCAGAGGATTCAGCATGTGTCTCACCCTCGAGATAATAGCCCCCGGCCTTCCATGGTCCTCTGCGGGCCTTGGAGATTGCTTCGAGACATGGCGCATGAAGGTCGGCCGAGGTCTTCCATTCCGATAGAGCGGGTCTTCAAAGTAGCGGTACGCGCCGGACTTGTCATCTGCTGAATTTCCCTCGCTGTCCGTCGAAGTGCGCGGTTTTGGCTCTTCAGCTGCACTGCCCCCATTTAGCTCCTCTTCCGCCTCCTTCTTAAGCCTGGCGGCAACGCTCTGATACCACGTCTCCATCGCATCATCGGGTTTCTCTGGGAAGCACTCCTTGGGTAGGATTTTAGGGAATGTGCCCCCGGTTTCCAGATCGGGTATGTCATCCAGGTCCACCGCCTTCTGTAGGAAAGGCACATGCTCTTCTGGCCCTAGCAGCAACTGTATCGTCTGCCATGTCACAAAGCCGTCCTTCTTCAGCGCAGGTATGGTAGGACTCGAGTAGCCGTCGTCGTCTGGTGCTGGTTGCAAGCTGTGGAATGCGCCGAGTGACCGATATATGAACGCGACGGATGAAGGCGGTGTGTCTGTGAATAGTACGTCGTAGTCGCCCCCAACACTGCGATACCAGGCTGCGATTTGCGACGGCGTAAGATCAGGCGAGTCGCTTGATCCGAACTTCTGGCTCTACCGTGGCGCATTAGCTTGAGGTCTCCAAGTGAACATCTGAAAGCTACACTCAACTCACAATGACGTAGGCGATGCCCTTCAACAGGCGATCCAGCAACGGGGTCCCGCATTTATCTTCCTTGAAAAGGTAACCCCAGAAATCGTATGCTTCGCGATGCGCCGCATCCGCTTGCGCTAGGTTCGCGGCGCGTTCGTCCTGGAACTCGTTATGTGGCATAGGTTCGGGTGACATTCTGTCGATAGGTGGGAGCAATCGCTATTAATGGGCTCAGGCATGCAAATCTTCGGCTCGATGCTCGGAGCTGATGCTCGTCAGGTTGCGATCAACCCCGCTGCGTGCGACGCGAGGATGCAGGCGTGTGGAACGCGACAAAACGGCGTCAGGAAGCCACGGCTGCTTATATCAAGTGCTGCTCGCCGCTATCAGCAGGCATCATCGCTATGTAAGATACAGGTGACTGGCCGACTGCGCCTCTGCACTGCGCAGGAACCGGGAGATTGGTGGGGGTTGTTGTTCGCGGGTTGGGTTGGCTGCGTGGCTGGTGACATTCTGACATCACCGCGGTAGGGCCGCAAGGCTGAGATGGCGTGAGGCCGCAATCAGGCACCATTTCTTGGAAGTAATAAGCTGCAGATGGGTCAGTTCTTTGGGTTGACATGGATCTTCTCCATACTGGAGATTAGCTTACTACTAACCACATCTTACTAGCTTCAAACACAGCGTGTGGTGAACTCGAGCAACAACAAATGGATCATTATGGATTGTATTCAAGATGCATTTTGTCTATGATGATACGTGAATCATGGACATGCGTGACTATTACGCCCCATTACCGCCTGAGTCTTTTGCTCAAGTACGTTGCAATGCAGTCATCCCTCGTTACCAGTGGCTAAAGAAGACCTGTATCCTCAAAAAATCTATAAGAACTGTGAAGAAAATGTCGACAACCACTCTAGTGCTCGAGCAGCCTGAGCGAACCCTGGACGACGACGTTCTCGAGGATGGAACCCGGGGGAATGTCGATGGTGGAGCCCTCGGTCGCAACAATGATGACAGTGCCCTTGAGGGTGACACCACGGCCAAGGTTGACGGGACCGGTGATGGTCAGATGGTCAAGCTCGACGATCTTGGGAATGGAGGGAATGCGGGCCTGGAAGCTGGAAACCTTCTTGAAGTCGCTGCCGAGCTTGATCAAGGGAGCAGGGCCGAATCGGTTGGGGTCAATCACCAGCTGGCCGTGCTGCAGTGTGTACAGATCCGACTTGACGAGCATCAGGTCAGAGCAGGTCTTGACGGGCAAGAAACGCTTTCGGGGAACGTTGACACCGTGCGCGTTCTTGAAGTGCTTGATGGCGGCACCGACAGCGGTCTCGAGCTGGAGAACCGAGATGTCGGCCTCGCCCTTCTTGTCGGCAGGGATGGACTTGCCGTTGGGGATGATCTCCATGGCAAGCTCGTTGGCCTCAACAACGCGCTTGATGGCGGCGAGGTTCATCCAGATGTTGTTGGTGTTGAAGTACTTGAACTTCTTGATCGACTTGAACTCGTTGACGTGCTCCTTGGGAACCTGGGCGATTTCAAGCAGACGGACAGAGCCCTCGTAGTCAATGATGGTTCCACCCTTGACATCAGCCTTGGTCTTGTCTGTCAGCTCCATGATGTACTCGGCCTGGGAGTCGACCATGTGCTGGAGAATGCGGAGATCGACAACGGCACCCAAGTTGTCGGCGTTGGAAAGGAAGATGTACTCGATACCACGGTCCATGAGCTTGTCAATCATGCCGGTGTTGTAGAGAGACTCGAAAACGTCACCGTGACCAGGGGGATACCAGTTGGCGATGTCGGACTTGTTCTCCTTGGGAGCGGGCAGGAGCGAGTCCTTGAGGATACGGGGGTATCTTGACTGGTTGAAGGTGAGGATGTCGATGTTGTGGCCCTCGTACTTCTTGATGATGCTGGCAGTGTCGGTGTCGGTGTTGAACGAGTTCATCAGTACGAACGGCACGTTGACATCGTATGTGCGGTTGAGGTACTCGATCTGTCGTACTGACAGGTCCAAGAAGGACATGCCATCACGGACCTCGATGACGGACTTGGGGCCAACGCAACCCATGGAGGTACCGAGACCACCGTTGAGCTTGACAACCGCCAACTTGTTCAGGTATTCGACGGCCTCGGTGTTGGCCAGCTCATCGTAGCTGACGACCTGCTCGGCCTTCGGGGGAGCGATGCGGTTCCAGTCAATGGCAGTGCCCTTGGCCTTGTCGTTGAGGTATCGGCGGAACAGAGCGAAGAAGTTGTCCATCTCAGTCTCGAAGTACTGTAGTGGGTCAGTATACGCTCAGAATGACGTACCCTCCAAATGCCCCTCCAAACATGTTCACAGCTTGTAGTCGCGAGATTGACCTACGCAAGCATATCGAAATGTATAGGTGGCAGATGAAGATGGAGGGGTATAGAAGGATTGCGACTGACCTTCTTCTCAGCGGGGTCTGTGACGGTGTCGGCGAGCTTGTTGAGCGCGTTGCGCATTTGCGAGGCGGCGACATTGGTGGATGTGTTCTCGAAAGCCTGCAAAGTCGTTGTTAGTTGATTGAAATCGAATTCGAAGTATTGGAGTTGTTGAGACGGTACGTGTTGTCACAACGACATCACTCCCGCGGGGAGCAGGCGATGCGAATGCGGGGCCAACACTCGAGAGCGGCAGCGAACACCAACTCTGATGAATCGCCTGGTCCTCTCCAAGGAAATCGCCTTGACATCTGGCCGAGCGGCGTATTGCGATCGACCAACAGTCGTGGCCAGCTCAATGCCAACTCTCCTCGGTCCCCACCATACCCATGTCGAGACAACGGGAAGCGGTGAGGATAGCTGCGTCCGCCGTACAGCAACAAAACCAATGCAAGCAAGCAGCGCTGGAAAAAGCAAGACGCACGCCGGACAACTGCAGAAACAGAGAGAAAGAGTACTTACCACGTGGGACTGCGACTTGCCGTGATGGCGTTGGGATGAGAAGCCACCCTCGCCGCCCTCAGCGGCGGAGGGCTTCAAGTGAGAAGGAATCGCGCGAGACGCCATTGTGTATGTGTGAGAAGAAAAGAGGTTGTTCCGTGAGGAGAGAGTGGTGTAAGGAACAACAAGTGTTGGGGAGCTGGTCTCCTTAAAGGCAATGGGTCGCGCTTGGCGTTGAACGTGGGGCAAGTCGAGAACAAGCTATGGCCTGGTAACGAGAACAGGCTCGGGGTTTGATGGGGATGGTGAAGAGACGGTGTGAATTTGCCTTTTATACATGCAGGTCATTGCCGCTCAAGTACTAGAAGGGCAGTTACGACCGCAGCATCTCTGCATGGCAACGGCCACGCCACCAATAGTGCCTGCCCACGACGAAGTTTTGATACTTGCTTTCACACCATCATCAGCCATGGTGCAGCCATTACAGCCATTATACAATGGGGTGTGCTAGTAGCTATTTTCACCCCAGCTATTCTGGTATCAGATCACAGCCCTCGAGTTGTTTCATCCAGCTTCTCACTCAGCTCTCACTCAGATCTGACCACGTTACTGTATCGTGGCTTCACAACAGTTACACTTCCAAGTCTTCGCACCATCCCGCGTCTGCCCGAGTCAACAGTGACTATCGAATGGCTGCGCGGCCGCCTATCTACTCGACCTCACGATGCACAATTGTTGAATAACTTTTCGGAGAGCTATGTCGATAAATTGAAAAGCCCCTCATCTGGCCGCCGCGCTAGCAGGGGGCTGCAGTCAGCTTGACGTCGCGCAGAGACCGCTCTTCCGACTTGCTCCCCAACAGACTTCCCCGGCTGGGAAAGTTGCATTTTTTTCCACAGTGGCGACTGCGCGATGCAACGCGGAGGCGAATGCAGCGGGGTTTCGGGTGATCAAGGGTCTTTTGCATCTGCATATCGCGGAAGTGATTTGGGATGAAAGATAGTGGCTGCAGAAGTGGAAAGTGGCAGTGGCGCAGGTACACGTCTGCATCGCTTGGACCACGTGGGGGATCTTCTGCTACTAAGTCGGTGTATTCACACAACAACGATGCCCATGCTACGACAGCCTCAGGGAACGCCATCTCCACTACACACGCACGCCCGTGTTGAAACTTTGCGGGAATTTAGTTAGATCATTACTCGAATCCCGACAAGACCCATTGATTGCATTGTGCCCAACAACAAGAATATCATTGGGGTGTACCAATGGCCCAGCCTGGAGGAACTCGCGATACCAGGAACCGAGATGGCAGAAGCTTCTAACAAGCTTAGACGCTTGGCGGTTCCCGACTTCACGCCGCCAGGCTGTAAGACAGGGACAGCTATGGAAGTGGAGACTGAATCGGTACCGGTTGCGCTAACGTACCTCCCCTAGCACAAGTCAGGAACAGACATCGTTAGCTGTGCCCGTGGCTGGCGTCCGAGAAAACCTGCAGACGTTTCCACAGTCATGGCGACGCTTTGACTCGTTGCGGCAGTTTGCTAGTGACACCACCCCACCCTAGCTCGACCGTACGGGTCGTGTTATCTCGACGGCTGGCGCATCTGCAAAGGGTACCGCATGGGGCTTGCTAATTCTCAGCTTGATCCACGCGTTCTGGTCCGCCTCTTCTGTGAAGAATCTTTGTCTGAGCTCGTCGACCAACCACGCAAGCAAGCTCTCGATCGTTTGGAATGTAGAGCCGGATATCAACTACGTTGGTCAGTCGGTGTGTACGTATACATTGTGCTGTGCATACCTCGAATAAGAAAGTCTCTAGCTGAGGGTATCCCTCCACACGAGAGTCAGCCATGTTGTTAACCCAGACATTGAGGACCACGGGCTGTTTCTGAAGCCTCTCATTGGAGTTGACGCCAATCAGGCACGGAATGCGGACGTTGCGCAGGTACAGTACGTTCGAGCTAGTGCCAGACCCTTCGACGCGCGAGGTGATGTGTCCAGCGCCTTCGCCAAACATACTGCCTTTCAGGTAGCAGACGTCGGTTTCGATGGCGTATACGTCTGTCGAGCCTGCGACATCGCGAACGCATTGAGAGACGGCATTTGATAGAGCGACGGTTGACATCCATGCCATGGTTTCATCTTTGAAGCGCGCTTGTATCGCCTTGCTGAGCGTGCCGTAGTGCACAGTGCTGTCATCGACGGAGTCCGTAGAAGAAGCTGACGTGAACTGCTTTCCGAGTGTCAATGTGACACTGATCAAGGCCCGTTGCTTCTTCTCGCGTGCCCAAACATCTTTTCCTGCGTTGACGACGACCTCGAGATTCTGGACCATAATCTTGTCATAGTGTCCACTGGAGGCCACTTCGGCGTCCCACTGGGCCTGACGAACGACCTGGCTCATGAGAAGAGTTTGGTTGGCAAGTCTGAAGAACGGTGTTGACTAAAAGGACAGAGCGTATCTTGATGCAGCAAATAGATTGTGTGAAACTTGGGTGACTTGTTCAGGATGTCAGTATAGAGTACCTGTGCGATCACATAGCAACTATGCTAGACGACAAAGCGCGTGGGACAATTGTTGGGTCTGCGATTGACGAAATGCATTGTTCTTTTCGAATTCCTCTAGATCTCATCACCTGATCTGTGAAATACTTGCGCGTGCAGAGGGCTGGAGGGCTGAAAGAGGGCTGAGATGGTACTCACCAGGCTGAAAGAGAGTTGGGTGAGGCTCGTGGTGGGGTATATGACGAGCGCCCTCCAGATGTCTGCCGCACGGACGTTCCCGCCAGAGCTCCGCAATCGAACATTCTAGCTACCCATCAAACTATAATTCAGAGCCTGTCCCTCGCACGCGTGGTAACAAAAGATTCGCAGTCACATTACAGAATCAACCACACGCACATACCTCTACCATGGCCGACGCACTAAAAGCAGAGGGTAACAAGCTCTTCGCAGAGAAGAAGTTCGCCGAGTCCATGTAGGGTCCCCGCAAACACAGCCTAGCGACGGTTTACTAACAAATCCCAGCGAGAAGTTCTCACAGGCAATCGAACTCGACCCCCAAAATCACGTCCTCTACTCGAACCGGTCCGGCGCATATGCCTCGCTAAAGGACTGGCAAAAGGCTCTCGACGATGCAAACAAGGTTACCGAGATTAAGCCAGACTGGGCCAAGGGCTGGGGGCGCAAGGGAACGGCGCTCCACGGCGAGGGTGATTTGGGTATGTTGAACATTCCTGGGAGAGATGACGTCGCTAACACCCAATAGTGGCAGCCACAGAGGCCTTCGAGGAGGCACTCAAGCTCGACCCCAGCAATGCTCAGGCAAAACAAGGCCTCGATGCCGTCAAGCGCGCTGTCGAAGCCGAGGCGAACGACAGCGGTGTCGGACTCGGTGGCATGTTCAACGACCCCAACATGATCCAGAAGCTCGCGGCGAACCCCAAGACAGCCTCCCTCCTCGGCGATGCAGAGTTCATGGGCAAGCTCCAGCAGCTACAGAAGAACCCGAACATGGCTGGCCAGTTCATGCAGGACCCCCGCTTCCTCTCTGTCATGAGCGTGCTACTAGGCATTGACATGTCCTTCGGTCAAGGCCCAGGTGCTGGAGGAGCAGGCGATGCAGGCGCAAAGGAGGCCGAGGAGGACGTCGAGATGCCCGACGCGCGACCAGCTCCCGAGCAACCGAAGAAGGCGCCTGAGCCTGAACCAGAGCCCGAGCCAGTAGAGGAGTCTGAGGAAGACAAGGCTGCGAAGAAGGCAAAGGCCGAGGCGGACGAGCTGAAGAAGAAGGGCACCGAGTTCTACAAGAAGCGACAATTCGACGAGGCTATCGAAAACTACAACAAGGCGTGGGAGACACACAAGGACATTGCATACAAGACTAACCTTGGAGCTGCCAAGTTTGAGAAGGGTGACTACGAGGGCTGCATCCAGGCTTGTGAAGAGGCTGTCGAGTACGGTCGCGAGATCCTGGCCGACTTCAAAATCATCGCCAAGTATGTCATTCCCAATCTTACACTGGCCATTTCCTAACACATGCAGGGCCTTCGCACGTATCGGTACCGCATACGAGAAGATGGGCGATCTCGCCAACGCAGTCAAATACTACCAAAAGGCACAAACCGAACACCGCACACCCGAAGTCCTCGCAAAGCTCCGTGCAGCGGAAAAGGCCAAGGCCAAACAAGAGAAGGAGTCATACATCAACCCCGAAGAGGCCGAGAAGGCGCGTGAGCTCGGCAATGCCAAGTTCAAGGAGTCCAACTGGCCCGAGGCCGTCGAGGCATACTCTGAGATGATCAAGCGCGCACCAGACGACCCAAGAGGATACTCCAACCGCGCCGCCTGCTTCATCAAGTTGCTAGAGTTCCCATCTGCTGTGGCAGACTGCGACGAGGCGATCAAGCGTGACCCCGACTTCATCCGAGCCTACCTACGAAAAGCTCAAGCCTACTTCACCATGCGCGAGTACAACAAGTGTGTCAACGTATGCGCGGAAGCCATGGAGCACGACAAGGACGGCAAGAATGCACGTGAGATTCAGCAACAAGAAGCCAAGGCTCTGCAAGCACAGTACTCGGCGCGCGAAGGCGAGACTGAGCAACAAACCATGGAGCGTATCCAGCGGGATCCAGAGGTATATTGACCCATACACAATTCATATGAGGACTCTACTAACACACTTCAGATCGTCGGCATCCTCCAAGACCCTGTCATGCAAGCTATCCTTCAGCAGGCCAAGGACGACCCCGCGGCACTGCAAGAGCATCTCAAGAACCCCAGCATCCGCTCCAAGATTCAGAAGCTGGTGCACGCCGGTGTCATCAGGATGGGACGCTAGAAGCATTTCTCTGATGGCACCCAGGGTCTCATGCATGCTGATGCCAAAATTGACGATGAAGCATGATTTCGCGATCATTCGACACATATTTTGTATGACTATACGGGAACTTTCTCTTTTTCTCTGCATAGCGTTTAGGTAATGAAATGTCTACGATTTCTCCTGTTCACATGTTACCTTGTATGACAGATCGAGTGAGATGAATGAATATGCGTACATGTATTGCGGTAAAGAAATGTAGTTGCCTGATGCCAAAATGCACGGTATATATCTTCGTTGAGTCTCCACCTTTCCCAATGCGAATCTTCCCACGAATATGTTAAAAGAGAATGTGAAAGACACCGTACGCCCATCCTCATACTCCTTCCCAAACGATTTCAGCAGATACTCTATACCCCCCCTGAGTCCACGTTCCTCCTGTCTTCCATATACTACAACCCGCTAATAAAATCCAACAATCGCAATAACGCACCATTCTCAACTCTACACCCCTCACCCTCCCTCTGCGCGCGCCTCAACCCCTGCGCCAACCACAGCCTGATCGTATCCGGATCGAGGTTGCGAAAGTTCTGCTGCCCGATCATGACGAAGGCTTGAGCGCAGAGCGTTGTGCTTTCACTAGGGGAGGGGGGCGGTTTAGTAGAACAAGATGTGCATTCTAAGGTGTTTGTTGGAGGGGGTGAGTTTGGAGTAGGGGGATCGTTGCAGCAGGGTGGGGGACCGGTTATCGTGAGGGTTGTTGTGTTGGTTACTGTGAGGTGGGTGTCGAGGGACGGGGCCTGTGTTGACGTTGACGTTGAGATTGAAGTTGGCGACACCAACGACATGTTTGACCGTGACGACGACGACGATGGCGACGGCAGGTAGAAAGAGGATCCGCCCAAGAAGGAAAGGTCGCTCATGTCTGGGACATGCCCGTGGACATCAGGGTAGTTTGCTAGTTGCGGGTCGATGAGCTGATCTGGTTGGATGGATGTGAGTGCTAGCGAATCGGTTTGCGGATCGGTTAAAGCGGAAATGGGTGGTCTGGGTATATCTTGAGATACAGGCGCATTTCCTTCTCCTATATATCTTTCTCCTTCTTCAACATCTTCGTTGCTGGTATTCTGTCGTTGGGGTTGTTGGTGTGAGCCCGCCGCGCATCCTCCTGCTTTCAGAGCGGCGATTTCCGCTCGCGCTTCTTCAAGCAACTTTTCGGTCTCGGCGAGCTTTTGCTCAAGAGAAGCAACATGATCGCGCTGTCGAGCGCGGTGTCTCCTTTGATTCTCGCGCACGCGGTTCAAAGTGTGCTCTGCTGAAACGCGTGACTTGCGGCCGTTGCCGCGAGTCGCTGTCGGTGCGGCATCGGAGGTGTTGTGGTCTGACGCCGATGAGGAAGTGGGTGATGTGATCATTGTTATTATTGTTGCAGAGAGTTTTTATAGTGAGTTGGTGGGTTGTGGATATATAGAGGATGGTTTGGAGGATTTGCGCATGGAGACGCTGGGCGGCTTCGAGAACGTTGGAGCGTGCCTGGGTGCAGGTGAGGCAGCGGGTGTACGAGCTTGGCGGTGACATATCGACTTTTTTTGCGGGGATGCTGAAACGCGAATGCGGACGGTTGACGTTCAGCCTTGTCAGAACATGAGCACATGCGAAAATTGGGCTGAATGGATTGCAGTAGTAATTTCGGTCAACATGCGATGCACATTTGTTGGCCGACTTTTGAAGTTTGTTGAAAATACTTTTGACGTTACTGACGTGTGTAGGCTATTCCTTGTCGCCAGCCTTTCACGACTTTGACATCTAACATGGGAAAATAAGTATGCCCAAATTCGATAGCTCTCTGTAAAATCATACCAAGCCCCGTAGGAAAAGCTTGATCCGATGATCCATCCAATCCACATCCTTCGGGTTGGCCCCGCCACCCGCAATATGTCCCCAGATGCTGGGTACAATCTCCACGGTCGCATTCTCCAGGCTCTTGGCTTCCTTCTCGCTGACATAAGGACGGAAGTACTGATCGTACTCGCACGGCATGAGCAGAACCTTTGCTTTGATGCTTTTGAGTGCCGACTCTAGATCCTCCGCCTTGGTGCACCGAGTGATGTCTCCGCGCTGCCACATACCCAGCATTACCAGAAGATCGTCACCTGTCCAACCTTCATAACCCTGAATAGTAGCCACATCATCCCAGTCTCGCAGTTGCTGGAAGCCCATCTCTTTGTAGCATTCTTCGTCGAACCATTCGGCGCTTGTCAGCCACGCTGAATACGCCTTTCCAAAGGCCCTGATGCCCCTCTCGGGACTCTTTGCGCTTTCCAGCGCTGCCTTGGGTCCTTCAAGAAACTGGAAGTTGTGTCGGCTAGTTTTGGCGGAGGAACATACGATTACGGCGTGCTTGATGAAATCAGGGTGTGTTGTTACCCAATGGTAGGTGATCTGACCGCCCATCGAAAAACCTAGCATAACATCTACCTCTTTGATACCGAGCTCTTGGGTAAGGAGAGAGTACTGAGCGCTGATGCAGTCCATGTACTCAAGGGTACTAGGGAAGTCGGGCGTGTTTGAAGGGCTGGAAGATTCGCCATTGCCGAGAAGGGCGATCAGAATGATCTTGTGATTCTTCAGAGCGGCGTTGGCATGTGTCAAGGTGGTGTCGAGACGGCCTTTGAAGCACGTGTGTACAACTGCTATCTTGCTGTTGTGCGGGTTGAGGATCTTGTAGGCCAACTTGAGTTTCGGCAGTGTGGTGCCATTGTGGAACTTGAAATCAGAAATTTCGTACGTTTGGAGAGGCTCGGAGCTGGCTTGAGACGACATTTTGGGATGCAATGGAATAAACGGCAGAAGCTATGGAGATGAGGGGAAGATGAAGTTTCGCGGGGTACTGTACTGAGGGGTGAACTTCAGAATGCCGATGCGATGACGATAGTATGGGGCTTTCTTCGTCATTGGCGCATGGCTCTGCCCCACTTGCGGCTCTGGAAGACCGCGGTTTGGTGTTCGTCGGAAGTCTAATGTGTACTTTATTCATCCATCGGCCAAGACCGGCTCTCATGATGCTCGGTGGAAGCATGGAAGCGGAGAGATGTGCTGATGGAAATGAAGATGGACAGTTCCTTCTTCTGTGCATCGTATGCCCTAGCAGCCAACGGATATATACTGCAGAGCCGTTCACTGCACGTCTACTGAATTTGCAAGTTTCCTGCTGGGATGTTTGGTGGTTACTGCTTATGGGTTCATCGGGTTGCGCCACCAACGGCTTATAGTCTGGTAGATGAGCGCTCATCTTAATCCTACCATGTCGGCACACCACTGCATATCGGTAAAGGCCATGTGGCCAATAGCGGACGACCAAGGCCGCTAGCGTCAGAAGTAAGCACCGGTTGTTCGTGTTGCATCGCGAGACGCGCACAGGGAAAATTACTTGAAGCGCTGCCAAAGGCACAATCCTTTCGCCGCGAGATTCTTGTGGCCGTGTTGTGTTGTTCGTTCGTGAAAGCGGAACGTCAAGGCCTCCGTTCCGAGTATATTTAGACGTCGGCCAGGTGGCACAGCCGAGGCTTCAGGTACGCTAAGGAACCGCTACCCCTGTCGCGCCTTATCAACTCCATTGTTGTTTCGGGCATAGCCCATCCTGTGGTCTTCCCCTTCGGGAGACACTCAATAGCCTTGCAAGCGAGATATCGTTGAGCAGTTGGAATCTGTTGTCGTTGTCGCCATGTTCCTCAGGGGGTTGTCGAGGTGCGCACATGAAGAGGAGAGTGAAACACATGCCACGCACGTCATGACGATCTTGACAAGCTGGGGCCAGGATCTACGTACATAGAGTAAGACGTTGGGCATAGAAGACCGGGCAGTGCTGGTGGTGAGATGACAATGGAAACCACATGGAGAAGTCATTGTCGATGCGCCGGATACAACAAGGTCAACATTTGAGCCGCACACAGACTGCAGGCGCTGCCGCCAAGGGAATTATATACGACCGCATGTGGTAACTGGGTGAATGTAGGACCGAGTGCGCGGCGCACAGACGGGATCTGGTGGGCTGAATGTGGGGTGTGTCGACGTTGGCGCTGCGAACACGAGACATCTGCAGACGGCCGTTTCCAAGCATAGCCGTAGCCGGCAAGCGACGCAGAATCGCAATTTCGCTGTACGGCTTTACGCAAATCTTGCTCGTGTAGAGAAAGCCCGAGGCAGCAGACGCAAAAGGAGTTTAGGATACCGCTGCAGGCATGCAACGATAAGCGGGCGGCGCGCAATTAGCTTCGACCCTGGGCAATTTAGCTGATAAACTACTCCGCAACTACAGCGGCGGTTCCACGACGTTGTTGGGTCCTGGCTTGGTCCGCATTTCGTGGCTTTCCTCCCATCTGCCTTTCTTTTCACCTGTATATACCTGACGGCGGCATTGGTTCTTCGCATCAGGCCGTTTCATGTGGCCGGACCCTGTTAGAGAAGTGACAGACTCTCGGAACACTTTGGCCAGCCCGTCGTCGCCGCCGCCAATAATCAATTGAGCCCCAGGGACGGCAAACACGACACACGCAGCCTCGACGCCAGGCACGCGATCACCCCGACGCGCCTCACCCGCCATTCACGGCGTGCATTTCCACCACCCACGACCCCTCCCACCACCAGCGATAGCACCAGTCTTGGTCTGCGGGCAGCACCATGGTAGACGCACAGGATGCCGGGAGTAAGCTCTTCTCCAAGAGCCGCTGGAAGACCAAGATCTTCGAAAAGACCAACGAACTCGCCGCCGCCACACAGCCCAAGACGAAGCCGCCCTCGGACGACCACGACATCAACGACTTCCTCAAGCCCTCGACCGACCGCGCCGCCCAGCAGCAAAAGGACGCCGCTGCCGCCGCCTCAGCCTTCCTCCGACCCCGCATAGACGTTGCGAGCGCCCAGCGATGGCCCGGCGCACAGACGATCCTGAACAGCGCAGCTGCTGCCGGAAAGAGCCCAGGGCCCGGCGGTCTGAAGACAGGCACGCGCAAGAAGGGCTTCACCGTGAGCTTCGTGCGCACAGTCCCCGAAGTCATAGGCCATGGCGGTGACGAGTGCGAGGACCCCGTTGTGGAAGTCGCGAAGAACAAAAAGGCAGCGACGATCCCGGAACCGGAGAAGGTGCAATCTCAGACGCCGCAGGACGATGCAAATCTGGGAGCGCGCAGCAATGGCATAGGCAGGACCCCCTCGCAGACCGAGTACAGGACAAACCTCACGAGAACGCGGACGAACCCCGGCGAGCTGTCCCCACCACTCGGCCAGAAGATGCAGATGGGTCAGATCAACACCCACGCTACGCAACTGCCACCCACACCGCCGCGCTACATGGGATCTATGGGCTTGGGAGACCGACCAAAGGGCCTCACCAGGGCGCCCACTGGCTTTGACGGTATACCAGAGCCTATATCTATCCCTCCCGGAAGGCGACCCAGCACCAGCGAAGACTCTGTGTATTCCCAGGATTCGGACAACCTCTCACCTGTCATGTCGAGGAATATGTCAGTACGCGAACCTACTATCCAAGAAGAGGACGACTTCCAGCCAAAGCCGCTGAAACGCACGCAGACTGGCTTCAGTACCCTGGGCGACGACGATCTGCCCTCGCCGGTGCATGCGATACCTTCGGTGCCCATGATGCCAGAAAGACATTTGGCTGAGCAGGAGGACGATGGCCCGAGTTCGTTCGCTGCGAGGGTGAAACAAAAGATGCGATCGGAAGAGGGCAGAACACTGCATGAGGCATCGCAACGGGCAGCCTCAGGTCAAAGACGGGACTCCGAGACGAGCTCACAGCAGTCCCTCGTGGGCACACCTCCTTCCTCATATGCCACGCCGGCCGCAGCCAGAACACCTCTAGAGACACCACAGTCCGATTCTAGGGGATCTCCTCGGATGAGACTAGACACTGAGGACCCTGAACGATCGAGAGCCCGTGGGCCCTCCCCGGGACGGCCGGGAGCGCAATCACCACCATCCGCGTCTAGATCCCAATATGTCGCATTTTCCCCTTCACAGACACGCGCCTCTCCTGCTGCACGGTCGGATCCTTTTATCAATACAAACGTACAACGGATTCCTTCGATCAAAGAGAACGCTCTTTTCGGGGCCCTTGACGACAGCCCAAACCTCCCAACTCCACCCCAACTTCCCCCGAGTACATCTTATTTCTCATCTGCTCAACCTCAGCTGCAACCTTCCTCACTTCCCCAGCCTCTAGCAATCTCAGGACCTCCCAGCCAGTTGCCCTCTCGAAATGCATCTGGTGCCAGTACCAGCGCAAAACCCGCTGCTCCTCTCGCTCGTTCGGATACGAGATCTGCAAATGATTCCGCATACCGGGACTTTGCTGAGCGCATCACGCATATGAGAGGCATCTTCCAGCTGACAGCTCAGCTCGGGGGCAACCTTAACAATCACTCGCCGATGCAATGGCTCAGAGTCGCTACTTGGTGGTTCTTGAAAGGACGCACTGGAATGGAGAACCTGATTAGAAGTCAATCCAAGTCTGCCGAACCCATACAAGAACGACTGGCTCAACCGCATGTCGACCTGGCCAAAGTGTGGTGGATCATCTCTGAAGTCCTTCCGAACCATCCTAGCTTACAGGGGTACGGCAACTCGTCCCCCGACGCGCAAGTCGGTATGGCAAGACAAGCCGGAGACCATGCGAGTGCGGAGGTGTTTGATATACAGAATGCGATTGCTCATTACCTCAAATTGCTTGTGGGGTCGATGAAGAAGCATCAAAGCATGCCTCCAACGCAAGCTCTTATCCAGGGACAAGATCAGAAGATATGGGAGGAGTATCCGACATTCCCCGCAGATGCAGCGAGCGTGCTCACTTCAGGCCTTCCCGCAGCCAGTGGCAGCCAGTTCAGTCTATCTCAGTACATCCCCCTCTCCGACACCAAGACCGACTTTTGCTATTTCCGCATGTTCGTCAAAGCCTCAGTGTCGACAGATGACCCTGCCACCGATCGCGTTCCGATGGATGCTGTTGTTTCTGTCATGCGGTCTAAGGAGGAGTATCAAGTCAAGTTGGCCATCTGCAGCCAGAACAGCCTCATCAACCTTCTGGTGGGCTCCGGATCAGTACTTGGCTGGAAAGACGTTGCCTGGAAGCAGCAGGCTTCGCAACTCACTGTTCAATTAAAGCACGGATTCGTTTTGACTCTTGCGCTGCACGAAAGTGACTTCCGTAGTCTCTGGTCTATCGTCAATCACACGAACCGAGTCGAGTCAGACCTACGAGAACGGAGAGACGAGCGCTTTGCTTGCAAATTGTACCTCCAGGAGGCGAGCTACCGGGATCCTGCAAACCCATCAGCATGGCCAGGCGACCGGATTCAAGGCTGCAAGCTGATGGTTTTCCAAAGGATCGAACGAAGTAGTGAAGGTACAGGAAAGCGGAAATTGCATCGAGGCTACCGTATGGTTCTGGTCACGCCGCAGCAAACCAAGCAAGTCAGCTTGATCAATCATGAGCTCGGAACAAAGCAGGAGCCCATGAACTTCGAATACGTCACCGAAGCTAACCAGGCTCCGGCGTTGAGACTACGCTTCCGGGAAGAGGGTGCGGATAAGAAGCTGAGGACATGTGCAGCTCACCTCGTCTTCCAGAGTGGCAGGGACCGAAACGACCTCTTTGGCACATTCACGTCCATGAATGTTGCAGAAGGTGAGACTACCTTCGCTCAAGTCGCACTGAAAGCATTCCACATTGAGAGTGCGGACCAGTCAGAGGGCTTTACCTCGCAGGGTAGTCGCGTGCTTGAAAAGCTGCAGTGGGTGGAAGCCAAGGTTATGAACCTGGATCCAGAAGCTGCAGGATTGGAATCAGCACCTACTGTCAAAAGTGAGAGTTTGAGAATCATGTGTCGACACACTGCCGGTATCATCTCTGACCGCATGAACTTGGGTAAGTTGAGTCTTCTCGGACGAATAACGCGATACTAACGACTTCCAGGATCTGGTGAACTTCTAGTCCGCCTCCCAGTTGATGGAGCCGCTGAACTCACACTCCTCCGCGAAGCCCAACAAGACATGGCTGTAGCTGTCGACAGCAGCCGAACCGACCCCGCCGTCCCCGATGAACTAGCCAAGCTCCTCAAGACACTCACAAGCGCTTCGACGATCCGAAGACTGACCTTCAACTCCTTCAACGATCTGCATACTTTCCAGCTAGCTGTCACCGGCTTCCACGTCAAATTTGACGGGTATGTCTATCGTCCTCACCGTGTCTTTGGATATCTAGCTAACACTATCCCAGTCTCGCAAACTCCTTCTCCATCTCCCGCCGACGCATGGTCGTCCCCATCTACAAGCAATGGACCGCCACACGAATCCGCCTGCAAATCGTCGAACAAGACAACATTATCCAACTGCTCGCTTTCTTCGAAGACTTCTCCCACGCCGACGCCATGAACTTCCAACTCCGCCTCACCGACACGTTCCAAAAGACCGACAAGAACGGTCAGTTCGGACTCAAGCTTGTCGATGCGAAGTTCGCTCTTCCCGTCGATGAACGCAGGGGCGAGGGCAAGATCCAGAAGGCGGAGGGCAGACTTACGGGTTGGTCTGGTACGAAGAGACGATTTGTTTGTCTAGATGAGATTGAGTATCCGGGCGAGCATGATGATATTCTCATCATGTTTGATTCTGCTGAGAGTAAGTCATGCCCACACCATTTCATAAGAGGGAGAGTGCTAATGTGAGTAACAGCACGCGATACTTTCGCTGAAGCCTTACCCGCTGCGACCATGGAGCGCAAATTCACTGTTCGAAGGAAGATATAGAACTTCACTTCCCTTCCCGGCTTGCTGGACTTGGAAGACTAGCTGGCTTGCATAACCACCACCACACATCAAATACCGCAGATGTACATTTTCCTTTGTTACCACCAAGCGCGAGGCTCGCTTCTCGATTTCCTTCCTCTTCTCTCTTCTACTCCACACCCTTCTGGACAAAGAAGACAGGCGCTTCTCCTTCTTTTTCCTTTTTGTGTTTTGGCGTTTCGGAGCAAAATGTGACACGAGATATCACTATTGGCATGTAGGGAATTAGGGGTGTTTGTTTGTTAGGACTTTCTAAGCATTGTTGGCATATCCATGTTTTGTTAGCGATTAGGTTCGATATATACCAGAGTGTGTTCGCTGTCAAATACAGAGAGAGGTCTGAATGAAAGCAGAGTTATTCGACTTATTCCATCTGCCACCGTCTCTACCACTGAAGCGTGTGTAGTTTATTCACATTACGGAGGAACACGAATTGGGTAACAACGACGCTGCAACAGCTGGTTCATTTGCGAGGAAATCATAGGGTGGTGATTTTTCGTCCGAGTATAACAGAGACGGCGAATTGTCCTCCACTTGCCCGTCCGCGTCATTACAGTACTAATCTCAAAAGAATTGCAAACTTGATTGCTGCTATCACAGTGCCTCGTCGTACAGACTAATTTCTGAAAACGCAATCTAAACTCGGTTGCATCCTCCTCTCACTGCGAACATCGTGAAAGGTGAAGGACCAACTCCTCAAATTCTCCTTCACCTGATCGGAGATAAAAACCAGCGCGTCGGGTCGTATACAACTGCGTTTGCTCGGACTTAACGTGGCGCCGACGCAAGCAATCGCGTGCTCGTCAAGTGAGCAAAAAGCCGCGGGTAACTGCGGGAATGACGTCGGAAGAACAAAGTGAAGGAGGGAGTGAGCAAGATAAACAGATGAACAATGCGGGTACCTGCCGGGCCCTTCACTTGCCAGTGTGTATATAATCTATCGACACTGTCAGGAGTACACTCCTTTCTTCCTCTCCATACACGACACCTACGCGACTTGACTGCAATCGATTATACCCTACCTTCATACAATTCGACTTGATACTTGACTCGATCTTCTTTCTACGTCCAACTCCACCTTCTTGTCACCATGACGGGCCGAACACCTCCTGCCGTCTTCAACTCCTCCCCTGCGCCAATCGACCAAGACTGGGTCGACTCTGAACTGATTCCCTTCCTTCAGCGGGTCTACCCAGAGGAGCGCAGGACTACAATGGACTGGAACCGCCAGGTCGTTTTCGGAAGGTCGAACCTGCATCTTCTCGTAAGTAACCCGGACGCTAACTTACTCCCCATCAGTCAGCCCAGGAGCACACATTGTATCCCCACCAAGCCACACCACGGCGGGGAAATACGTGAAGTGCACCTGGGACACCCAACAGCCACCCCGCCGTCTCTTAAATACAGGCACTGACGCATACATCCTAGGAACACTACGAAGACTTCCCGTTCACAATTGAACGTCTCCGCCTCTGCCTCCTCAACTCTGAACTTTTGACAGCGGCGGAAATGTCGAAGTTCATTCCCGTCACCGATCAAGGCAGCCAGTACTGTCTCCGTATCTTCGTCCGCCACGCAATTGTACACGGGCCGTACATGCTCTTCTCCTTGGGAGACAACCCGAGTCCGGAGTTCCCTCGAGCAGGACATACTAGTACTAGGCCGTCCACCGCATCTCCAGCTGAAGCTGCCCCAGCGCGCGCGACTTCTGTCGCGGTGCTTGAAGCTAGGAATGCGACGTTGGAGAGGGAACTGGCCAACCTCAATATGAGGGTTCATCAGGCTGAGCGTGGTCGTGGGGGCGGTCGCGGAAACGGTCGTGGAAGAGGTCGGCCTTCGCAGACTCGTGGTGGTTCGGATCGTGGTGGCCGTTTCAACCAAGGACCCGGTGTGCCTCCAAACATGCAACAGACGCCATCTCAGTTCCCTTCAATTCCACCTTCGGGAATGTATGGCTACCCAGCTTATCAGTACGGATATGGTGGTCCTTACGTGGCTGCGCCGCCTATGGGCGGCTATCCTATGCAGCCTTACCAACAGCAGCCATTCACCAACCCCGGACAGCAGTATGATGGTGGCTGGACTGGTAGTCAAATGATGTATAGCGCCCACCAAGACTACTCTTCGCAGACTGGAGCAAGCAGCGGTTTCGCGATGCCGTCACAGCAAGGTGGCAACCCGTATCATCAAGGACAGCCGGCTCAGCGTGGTCGTGGTTCTTCAGGAAGTCAACAAGGACAACAATCATCTCATCAAGGTCTTCCAGCACGTCCTCAGCAACCATCTTCAGGACCAGGTGCGAGCACTCATGTGCCTCGCCCTGACGCGGAAGAGTTCTATCCAGGTTCGGATACCCACCAGATCAATTCTACAACGCCCATGTCACTGACCACCAGCAGGATCCAGAGATGGCTACAACTGATTCGGGACGGCTGATTGGAAGTAAGACGAGTTTTTCCGGCAAGTGGGCAAGTGAGATTTCGGTGAGACCGAGAAGAGAAGAGATAAGGGCAAAAGTTTTGGAAAGATGGTGTTCGGCAGCTGAGAGTAATTCGCCTCAGTGGATGTCACCACCTCCATCCTCTCGGGAGCAGATACCCCTAGATGTCAAATCAAAAGAAGTTCGTTGGTGCGGTGATCACTCCGCCACGCCTTCCGCCAGTTTTCCGCTAGCAGGTCCGTGCTTCATTGATAGCGTGAGGTTTATCTGAACACCAATAATACCCGCCGCTTCAACACCAACCTCTCCAACTTTCCAACGCCCCGTCGCAACCACGCCCCATCAGCCATCATCTCGCGCGTGATCCATTGCAGAAGGAGGTAACCGTGATGAAACGCTTATACTGATAACCCTACGTCCAAGGCCTTGGCTACCATCCGGGCGGAGATCCTAGATCCATTCAGGCGCGTCGCAATCGTGACTAGGGCCAGAAGGGGAGGTGACAAGACCAAGAGATGGATACTGGCTTGGCGCGTCCTGCGCGCCCGCATAGGAAGCTTCCCTGAGCGTTATCTTTTCCTGCTTAGCCCAGCTTGGCACGTCTTTTTCGAACGTTCCGCCGCGCCCATGGAGCAAGGCTGGTTGCTCGTATTGGCGCCCGGGTTCTTTGCTCATTCCTATCTTATCCTGACCCTGGGGCTACCACGGCCTTGGATGCCTCTAACCAACGCGCTTAACTGCGGCAGTATGCCTGAAGGTCTGGTTTGTATGATCCTCCGACCGGACTAGGCGCCGTTCCATGGTCTTGGATGGCTGTTATGTGCATGTTGCTGTGATAACGCGGGAACCGAGCGAACGAACTGCCATGGCGAGGGTGGGCACCATCGATAGTCGTGTGCGACCCTTGTGCAACTCTTGTCCAGAGCGTCGGTCTTGGAGTTTGCTTGGGTGTATATGAAGAGGGGCAAGGTACACCTGTCTGGACCGCAGGCACTCAAGTTCATCGCCCGTTGCGTCTACTTGATTCCACCGCCCGCGCATTCAATTTCGCGGTCGTACCTTGTTACCTTTGTTCTACCTGAACTTAGTTCAAGTTCTCTCCAGCACAATGGCGGCCAACACCAACGTCAAGGCGTCTCTTGAGATCACCAAGGGCGCCACTGCTATGGACCCTATCCCACTCGACACCAGCTCCACTGGTTCTTTTGATGAGAACACCAACCTCTTGGGTCCATTCCCTACTGAGGAGGAATGGGCGACTCTTCCCAGGGTTGCTGGTCGCATCCCGTGGCAAGCATGGACTGTGGCTGCTGTTGAGTTCGTTGAGCGCTTCAGTTACTACGGTACCAGCGCTGTCTTCGTCAGTAAGTTGATTGATAGCCCGTATATTTGGGCATACACTGACTTTTACCAGACTTCATCCAAAAGCCATTGCCTCCTGGTTCCACAACTGGTGCTGGTTTCTTGAAGAAAGGCGTCAGTTCCGGTGCTCTGGACATGGGCCAACGTGCTTCCACCGGTCTCACCATGTTCAACCAGTTCTGGTCTTACATCACGCCTCTCGGTGGTGCCTGGCTCGCTGACGAGTACTGGGGACGTTACAAAACCATCCAGTACTCTAACCTGATCGCTCTTATCGGCCACATTATCCTGATTATGTCTGCTATCCCCGCAGTTATCGTCAAGCCTAATGTCGCCATCGGTGTCTTCGCTGTCGGTCTCGTCGTTATGGGTTTCGGAACTGGTGGTTTCAAGAGTAACATCTCTCCACTCATCGCCGAACAGTACAAGGATCAAAAGGCCTACGTCCGTGTCAGGAAGAATGGACAGAAGGAGATTGTCGACCCCGCCACTACCACTGCGCGTATCTATATCTACTTTTACTTCCTGATCAACTGCGGATCTATCTGCGGTTCCATCGCCATGGTTTACTCAGAGGTATGTGCCGAATCAGACTGCATTATGTGATCTCACTAACGCCATCCAGCATTTCGTCGGTTTCTGGCTCTCTTACACGCTACCCACTATCTGCTACCTCCTCTGCCCCATCATCCTCATCACGATGAAGAAGCACTACAAGCTCTCGCCACCCACTGGATCCGTCATGGGCAAGGCTTTCAAGCTCATCGGTCTCGGTATCAAGCAGTCACCCCGCAAGAACACGTTCAAGGACGATGGTTTCTGGGACAGGATCAAGCCTACTGCTCTTCGTGCCAGCGGCCAGGCTGTCCCTGACTGGATGACCTTTGACGATGCCTGGGTTGATGAAGTCAAGCGCGGTATCCTCGCTTGCAAGGTCTTCTTGTGGTACCCTCTCTACTGGCTCGCGTACAACCAAATGACCAACAACCTTGTCTCCCAAGCCAACACCATGAACCTCGGAAAGACACCCAACGACATCGTCTCGAAGCTGAACCCCATCTTCATCGTTATCCTTATTCCGATCATGGACTTCTTCGTCTACCCCGCTCTCCGCAAGGCTGGTGTCAACCTCTCGCCCATCAAGAAGATCACCGCTGGTTTCGCTCTTTCCTCATTCGCCATGGTGTCAGCCTGCGTCATCCAATACTACATCTACAAGATGTCACCCTGCGGCAGCAACATCAACGCCCTCAGCAAAGAACGTAAAGACTGCAACGCCGATATCTCCGTCTGGGTCCAAGCCTTCCCCTACGGTCTGATCGGTATGTCCGAGATTCTCGCTTCCATCACCAAGCTCGAGTACGCGTACACCAAGGCACCCAACAACATGAAGTCCACTATCCAGGCCGTTGCCCTCTCCACCTCCGCCGTTTCCGCCGCTCTCGGTCAGGCCTTTGTCAGTCTGTCTGAGGACCCGCTTCTCGTATGGAACTATGGTTCCGTTGCTGTTGTTGCCATGTTCGGTGGTATTGGTTTCTACCTCACCTTCCGCAAGGCAGATGCTCAGGAAGATGCTATGAACAACATGAAGGAGAGCAAGTACGTGGGCGGCCGTGAGATTGGCGATGCGGAGAATGTTGAGACTCTTAGTGTTAGGGATGAGAAGAACGAGAAGAGTGGGTTGTAGATATCAAGAGTCTGGTAATGGTCAAATGATAGTAATGATATGAATGATATTCCAATATTCATCTTCCAATCTCCGTGTCTATGTATGTAACCATCTCATTGAAACCCATATAGTCACCTCGGTCTACAACCGCCCAGCAATGAGCCGTTCCATGTCGTCTTAGTAATAAGTCATGTTTTCTTTTACTGGCAACTCGTCTTTGGGAGTACTACTCGAGGTTAGCCAGGCTTTACCAGAAACATCCAAACGGTTTCAGTACGAAGCAGCCAGGAGGTTCTCGAAGTCCTTGTAGTCCTCCAAAGCAGTGCTATACTGCAGCCAGGAGGCCACAAAGGTCTCCGAGAACCTCAACCGACACACCATACTACAACCTGGAGATGTACAACTTACTCAGTAGTAAACCCCACCGCCACTCGGACCTCCACGGCCAAACCCACCCCTATCTCCGATACTACCAAACGGGTTGCCCTTACCCGGAGGCGATCCAGACGGCTTCCCCGGCGTCATTTTCCCCTTGCCCTTTCCACCAGGCGAGCCCACCTCGCCCTCACCAGGCGGCGGCGGTCCAAACGCCGGGAACATGATGTGCGGATAGTTATCTGGATGCACACCAGCGGCTCTAGCAGCAGCGATCGCGGCCTCGTGCTGCTGCATGGCTTGGAGTGCTGCCGCCGTCGGAGGTAACATCAGACCGCCGTAGCGCTGGTAGTGGCGGTAGAGTAAGATGTCGACGAGAGAGCGGTTGGCGCGGATCCAGTCCATGGAGGGGTGGCCGAGGTCGGGGTTCGCGATGCGGAGGACGAGTTCGTGGACGAGGGAGGGGTTGCGATCGAAGTCATCCTACAAGGTCATGGTGTCAGTATGAGGATTTGCTAGGGGTGTGGGTGCGGGTGGAGAGGAGGTAGAGGAAGACTTACAATGGTCTCGCTAAGGTAGATGGCGTTGTTCATGTCCGGATCGTAATTGTAGTTTGGACGGACGGCACCTCGGGCATCGGTGACTGCGTAAGCCCAACGCATGAAGGGGCTTACGGAACTGCCGTTCCAGCGTTGGAGGGGGTTTGGCTCTTCTTCCCGAAGATGATGGACTGTTGGTGGAGCGCGGTGGTTGGGCATAGAGGGCTGCTGGGCTTGAGGCGGAGACAGGGGCTCAATTCCAGTGCGGGATTGAATGCGACCATGGCGAGGAGTGTTGTATGGACTGCCAGATGAGGAAGCGCCGCCGCGCCTGGAAGGCTGGTTTCCTGGAGGACTGGACATGGTGGTGATGTTGATGTTGAAATTGGTAAGTTAAGGTTGGAAAGGATATATAGAAGTCGTTTGGAATCAAAGGAAGCAAATAAGATATAGTAAAGTGTGGATATTGCCGAAGTTGCCTCAATGTCTATGTTGATAGGAAGAGAAAGGAGGAGGGAAGGCGCGGAGGGAGACGACTTTATATCTCTGTGGGTGGAGCAATTCCCGAGGTGAGAGACGCTTGCTTTCCAGCGTGACTCCGTGTTTGGTGAGAGAAGACGAGGGGAGAGTGTACTTGTGACGTCTTTGACGCAGTTTGCGTTTGCCTTTGGTCATGTAGATGGAGTATCGCGTTTGTCTTGGTAGCGATGTCGCTCCAGGTAAAAACGCGTCATTGTATATTCGTTTAGCACCCTCCTTCACTCTTGTTCTTGGATTGATGGTTCTCGAATCGGAAGAAAGAGCTGCGTAGTGAATATAGTGGCAAGACTGTTGCGCTTGGTAGGCCACAGCTCCTGCTCAGACTCTCCTCCTGTATATAGAAGCCCCTGATCATCTCAATATACACTCTACCCCAATTGTCGCTCAATCTTCCTCCACGAGCAACTCAACGTCGAAAGTCGCCAATATGTTCTCCTTCATTTCTTGTTTGACTCCCATGATTATCTTCATCTTTTCCCTGGCTGTCGTGTCTCTAAGAGATAAGAGTCTGTTTAAGCTACTTAAGTTATGGTGGCAACCGAAGAGAACACCTCCGATCGTGGATTTATTGACTCGATATGCTCCAGTCCAGGATGCCATACTGGCGCAACTCGACATGGCCGATATTGTCTCGCTCAGTAAGACCACAAAGCCGTTCATGGACTTGGTTAAGCTGGTGGAGCGCACTCAATTCAACATCAACGACCGGTTGAAGCATTTCGTCACTTCTCCTGTCGAGTTCCGCGCTCTTCAAGCCCGAAATAATATCCTCATAGGAGGAAATTTCGCGTACGAGTTCATGGCGAGAAAGCCGGTCGTGAAGACTGGCGGTAAACATGGGCTTTATAGCCTCCTTGTTCAGAAAGGACCCAATGCTGATGCATTACGCACCTTCCTTGAAAAAGATGGTTATGAACGTCTCGATACTCCCACGCCCGAGGACAAAGAGCTTTCAGTAAGTTTGAATGAGCTCAGCTAATTCGTATGTTCCACGCGTGTCTCGCTAACCCCTCCCAGAAGCTTCGAATAACAATGAGTCGAGTCAATTCCGATGGAAAGTGTAGCGAAGTCAACATCGTGGAAACAGCGATGACTCCGGTTCTCGAAGCGCTACTGCCCTCATCGACCTCTCTGGGCAACCTTATCACCTGGAATCGCGCCTATTCTGTCTTTCCACATGAGACATTCATAGACAAGAGGGGTTATCTTTTACGACACCCCACAAAAATGACCACTTCCGAATGGGACGACACAGAATCGTTAGGCCTCGACGTGTTCCCTCTGAAACGTCAAGACGCCTTAGATGAGAAAGAAAGGAACACCCTGCTCTCCCAGCGTCGTGTCGGAGATACCAGTAGCTGGGTCATCGCACTCAACACTTCTGGACTACATTCCGTACCGCCATATCCCAATTACCTGGTCGAGTCTGCTACGTTCAGGCTAACCATGTACGGCGCGTTGGACCGCGGCTTGTTCAGCCACTACTACGTCGATGTCTCTATCGTCAGCGCGCCCTCACTAAAACACCAGTATATCCTTCCTCGTGGCATCGCCTATCAGCTCGATATCTTTTTCAGAAATCTTACGATAGTGTCTTTACATCGCCTACCGACAGCTCAACAACCTCAGCGACTGGGCCAGATATTCGCCGGTCTGCATCTGGGCCTCGAGTCACCACGAATGGCGCTGATTGAAGGGTTTGTGCCACCCGAAGGATCGAATTGGAAGTATCATGATGATGAAATGGTCCGGTATCTGAAGAAGGAGTACCCCGAGCTAGAGTATGGGCTCCAAGCTACAGGCCTCTGAGTGTCGACAACGTGCGAATCTGGCCTTGTGAAATGTGCGGCACGGGCCAGCCACTGTTACTGGTGCTTGCGGAGTCCGTCTTCTTCTTATGGTTGTTAATACTCAACGAATCTGACGTCCATCGTGTGATGCCCTTGCTCCGCGTGTGATCCTTGTCCAGTCGATGTCTTCTGAAGCGATTGTCGTTGCATGCGGGCGCGCGACGGTGTGGGTGAGTCGTACTGGGATGAAAGGCGATGGTTATAGCGAGGACACTCCTGCAGCTGCGGGATGGAGACAAGATCGCCAAGGAGCTAGCCCGATCCAGCGTCATAAGGTCATCTACGACGCAAGCAGCACTCGAAGTCTCCTAATTCATCATCACTCAACAAATCGATTGGTAGGCGCATTGCTGTTAATACATCATGGTGTGTTGATGATCTGCGCAAAGCAAGGAGGAGCCCTTCGTGATGTTGGTCAATCACGCTAGTCTGCTCTTGGTTTCCGCCCCAACCGTCTGCGGGTGCACTCTATCGGACTTGGATCGATGCAGGAACAGTGCGACGCGAGAAGATAATAGTATGGCTGGGGTAACCAAAACCTTGTATCTTGCTTCTTAACGATCTAGTCTTTGCTTGATCACCCGGATACTAAAATGCAGATCTCAGTATGAAAAGAGCCCCATGGACTTCGAGCAAGCACTACGCCGCATAGCAGGAACGTGAGAGCATGGGAGGGAAACAGAATTGAAGATCGGACGAACAATCCAATGGGGAGCCGCATATGCTGAGACCAAACTTCCGGCGGTTATGCACAGTGGCTGCGCTCCCGTGAGAGGGTAAGTCGTGAAATTGAGCCCCTTGCAGAGCAACGAATACATCATAACACAGCAAGGATGAAGAATACACATTATTGCGACCACTTCCGTCCTTTCTTCTCGTCATCCGCCTCTTCTCTTCTCGTCAAATCAAACCTAAACACCATCCGCGAACCCCCATGGCATCCACAAACCGCACCTGCTACAACCGCGACGGCAGCCCAATAACCGATATATCCTACCAACCCTGCCTCAGCGACCCTGACCGCGACTCTTTCTGCTGCGGCACCAACCATCAAGGCGCGGGCCAAACAAACGTCGCCGACGATGTATGTGAAAGCAACGGCCTGTGTCAGAACTACGAAGCTTTCGATGGAACGAACGCAAACGTGAAGTTGTGGTGGCGAAATGGGTGTACGGATCCGACATGGCAGAGTGCGGAGTGCTTGGGGAGTGTTTGTAATAATAGTACGGTGAGTGAAGTAGTCCATGTTGGACCGTGGTTGATGGTGCTGATGGACTGTAGTGGCAAGACGAGAACGCGCCGGTGAGGAAGTGTGGGGAGAATAGTTGGTGCTGTGGGAATCCGAGCTGCTGTAGTGATGAAACGAAGCGGTTTACCCTGGCAGCGACCGTGGGCGAGACTGCATCTTCGACTTCGTCATCGATATTGACATCCGCAACATCTGCGCCAACATCAGACGCTTCAGCATCATCGAACGCGAGCGCATCAACACCGGTCTCACACTCATCACCAAGCAACAGCGCAGACCCAGCCTCCTCAAGATCAGACAATTCGACCACGTCGCAAACGCTCAGTGTTGGTGCGCGCGCAGGAATCGGCGTCGGTGCAGTATCGATAGCTATATTGGCAGTACTTGTTACTCTGTTAGCATGGAAGCTGAAGAGGAAAAGACGCCAGGAGCAGGCTGCGACCGTGGAGCTGCCGCCCAGCGCTATCGACGAGAAAAATTTGGAAGCGCAACATTATCCTTCGGTGGCGCCCAGCGAACTGTATGGCGGGAATGCAGCCGTAGAGATGGGATGTAGGGAGCCAGCAGAGCTAGCAGGAACGCCGGGACGTCCGTATGGTCGCGATGATCCGAAGGTCGTCCTGCAGCCGTGAGAGTGGCATGGACTTGTAATCGCATCACTTGATAACTTGCGCACGGCTATCTCACGTCAGTCAGAGTATAAGCAAGATCAAGGCGCAGAATGTCTAAATGAAACCAATGCATTTCGTTTACAAGCGCAGAATGAAATTGATGAGACCCTAAAATACACGCCGTCAAATGGATCGCAAGTGCACCTCGACCGATGCCATTATTTACCACCTCGCTTCCCAACTTCGAAGCCCTCGTTGTCCATCCGTTCGAATAATACATGGAGACGTGAGACATGCCGCGCATGTGGGTATTGCGCGTCATATGCGTAGATTGCTGAACGGCTTTGCGTATCGATGCCGTTGCTTGTGTGTTGCAGTGTTGTATTGTCGTATCTGCAATCGAACGTGCGTAATCGTCTAGCAGTGGGCGTCGCTAGCCTTGGAGTTCATGAGCAGGGCAACAATGAGTCCGTAAAGACCTGGCATATGTTAGTGCGAGCTTCTTGTTGAGTTTCGAGCGACGTACCCAAAACTTCGGCGAAAATGAGAATCAAGATCATTCCGACGAACAACCTGGGCTGTTGGGCAGTTCCTCGTACACCAGCATCACCGACAATACCGATGGCGAAACCAGCGGCCATACCGGACAGACCGACGGCGAGACCGGCACCGAGCTGGATGAAGTTGGCGAAGAGCGAAGACTCTTGCGAGAGACCGTTGGAAATCAGGACGGACACGACGAGACCGTAGATACCAATAATACCCGCCATGACAACGGGAATAATGTCTGGAGTGTGTTAGCTGCGTGCTGGGCATTGCGACATCTCGCGAGCGGTTCATCACGTACTCTTGACGATCAGGTCAGGGCGGAGGACACCCATGGCTGACACACCAACACCGGCCTTCGCGGTTCCGTAGGCCGCGCCAAAGCAGGCGAAGACGATAGCTGACGTGCAGCCCATCGCGCCGAAGAAGGGCTAGTTGTTCATTAGCTATGACGATGGACGGGTCGACGCGGCGCTGTCGCGTCGGGAGGCGAAGCGGAGGTTGGTCCGAGGACTTACGGCATAGACGGGGCTGCATCCATCATGTTAGCTATTGTACGTATGATGTGATAACGGAGAAGCTCCTCCGATGCTCATGCAACAGTCGCATGCCCAGCTTATCTCCAGAGAGGCAAGCTGGAGCTATCTGCATGCTCAACAAGGGAGCTCCGTGTTCACTCACCAAAGTTCGGAGACCATCTTTGCGGTGATGTATGTATTCGACGAGACGTCTAGAAGGGTGTCGAGATCTTTATTGAGATGGACGGGAGTCGTGGATGCGGCGACGGGGGCGGTTGTGATGTCGAGGAGTGGTGACGATGGTTGGCGAAGAGCTGGACGTCGCTCGGTTTTGCCCTATACCTAGTTCGTCACTAGCGCCACACGTGAGGTGTGCCAAGTAATAATCCTAGCTACGAACTTTTTGATTTTCTCGAACTTCCAAACCACCACAACCTCCACCACAAATTCACCCCGGGCGAGCAAGCAGTGTAAGTCGCGCACCTACACTCTCGTCGCATATCTCCACTCTGGTCGCATAGCTTACACACTATAGGAATCCTCCTTCGGACGAGCTTTAGCAGTGAACCCTACCATCCACCACACATCATCCTCCAACACGATGGCCGAAGACAACAGCGCCGCCTGGCCCCAAGCCGACCAGGCTCTCTCCCAGGAGATCCTTGACCTCGTCCAACAGGCTACCCACTACCGTAAGTTGCTGTGCGAACTCCATGCGAGACAAATACTGATTTCGCATAGGTCAACTTAAGAAGGGCGCCAACGAGGCCACCAAGACCCTCAACCGTGGTATCAGCGAGTTGATCATCCTCGCCGCCGACACCTCCCCGCTCGCTATTCTCCTCCACTTGCCTCTCCTCTGCGAGGACAAGAACGTTCCCTACGTCTACGTCCCCTCCAAGATGGCTCTCGGCCGCGCCTGCGGTGTCGCCAGGCCCGTCATCGCTGCTAGCATCACCACCAACGAGGCTTCCGACCTCATGGGCCAGATCCGTACCCTCAAGGACAAGGTCGAGCGCCTCCAGATCTAGGTTGATCTGTAGGACTACTAAACGCGCAAGAGAGAATGCAAGAGTTGGAAACTAGGTTCGCAATACTGGAAGGTTTACGTAGCGACAAGATGGCAGAGGCCTGGGATGGAATACGCCCATGGTCTCTGTACGTAGACCGAGAATGAAATGCCGAGCGCAAGTCGGCATCGACTCTGCCAAATCTGAAATACTCATCTATATATTCCTTCATGCTATTGGAATGCGCGATCTTCTCATTGATGCTACGTCTAGATACCATTTCAAGCCACACTCATAGAGCGGACTTGATATACTGTCGTAGATGGTCTTCACAACAGAACGGAACCGGACCGTAGTGTTCGCGCGCACGATGCAAGCCCAAAAATTGCGCTTTTCCCAAGCCTTTATACGTCGCCTCACAACCATCAACCCCACATTCAATGATACTCAGCGCCGGTGAGCTCGTTGATGAGTCTGTGAGCGACCCTTGACTGCCACCTGCCTCTCCTCCTTCATCACTATTCTCCGGATCTTCGTTATCCTCTTGGTCTTCGCTGACGTGTGCAGGCACCGCAAACAGCGACAGTTCTTCCAGGTGTTTGCCCACGTGACGCCGCAACATCGTCAACGAAGAGACTTCAGCCAGACACAGCACACAGGTTGCCTTCGCAGTCATACTACGGTGCCTCTCACAGCTACGAACGAGTTGTCCAACACGATCTCCAATTGCAAGCGACGGATGCTCATGCGCGATGTGTTCCCGGAGACTAGAAGAAGACTGGAACGGCTTATCGCAACCATCGACGCACTGCCACCATTTTCGATGCATCTGAGTCTCATGATGGAACCACTCGTGTCTTGATTCGTATGTCCGGTCGGGCATTTCACAATCTTCCACGGTGCATAACTGCTGGTGGTTAGTCGGTCACACTGGAAAGTCACGAGCAACTCACATATGGTTGCAGGTCTTGGTAGACATGTTTCTGCCATGCTTTGACATGTCGAACTGCAGTGGGGCGGAAGCAGAGTTTGCATTCGAAAGGCTCGCCGTCTCAGCCTGCCTTCGGCAAGGGCGGTAGACGTTTCTTCTCCGGATTATAGCCAGACGATAGATAAGAAGTAATAGACTGCGTTTTATTGTATTAATCTTTCTCTTTAAGACCAGCAATATTAACGCTAGCCTTTATAGCTAGTAGTAATAAAGATGCTACTATACTCTCTACTTTATAATATGCTTCTATGTCTAAAAGCGTGTCTCTTCTTATTAGGCCTTGCTTGTACTTCTTTAAGTGTTTATTATAGTAAAGTAGATATTATTACTAATATAAGATAGCTTTGCCTAGCTAGGCTATAAGATATTCTAGTGCCTTAGTAAATTTTCTATAGACGTAAGTAATATTAAATAGTTTAAAATAGGCTATATCTATATACGTAGATTCTTTAAATTAATTATATAGAGCTAGATTTTAGATAGTAACTAATAGCTATATAAAGTAAGTATTTATCTCTTTTAGTTTAGCTATAAGTTAGGTAAGCTCTATTATATCTAGCTTTTAAGAATTATTAGTACTATCTTTCTCTATATCTAACTCTAAATTAGATATATCTTAGGCTTTTAACTTAGACTCTCTAGTCTAAGTTAGAATAATCTATCTATATACGCCTACTTAACGTAGCTCTTAAGCCTACTAAAACTACGTAGCGCCTTAGGCGCCTACTACCTTAGATAGCTACTTAGCTAGCACCTTTATAATATACTTATATCTATATACCTACTTATACCTATACGCCTACCTATACTTATACGCGCTACTTTACGTACTACGTAATACCTAGTTGCTCTATACTATACGTATTATATTATATTATATATATATACTAATATACTAAATATAGCTTTGCATTTAGCTACTCTTATAGA
The DNA here is from genome assembly GCF_023758025.1 of Alternaria triticimaculans. Lineage (NCBI taxonomy): Eukaryota > Fungi > Ascomycota > Dothideomycetes > Pleosporales > Pleosporaceae > Alternaria > Alternaria triticimaculans. The sequence continues at coordinate 3,733,943 of NW_026055958.1, forward strand.
AATACTATTACTAGTAATATTATAATACTATTACTCTTAATATTACTACGGCTTTATAACTACAGTTTTAGGTATATAGAAGTAGTAGCATTTACTTGTTACTTAGCACTTAGCACTTAGCACTTAGTATTTAGGTTTACAATTTAATTACGTTATTATAATATAGGTATAACTACGTAAATACTAATAATAATAATAACTATAATAATAATAACTATAACAATAATAATACTACTAGCTTATCTCTTTCTCTTTCTTACTAACACGCCTTACTAATCTACTCTTCTACATTAATACCTACTATATTCTCTAATCTTCTATTATTATTCTCTACTATATATTATTAAAGTTACTTATTGTAAGCGCGCGCGCGTCTACATTAGTTAGCTAATTTAATCTAGAAAAGGTGTTCTAGAAGAGAAAGTCTATATAGAAAGGTCTTATACGTCTATAAGATAATAGCTTTTACTTACGCGTAGAAGCTTAGAAAGTCTATAAATAGAGCGCTACTTAAGCTAGCTATAGTAGAGCTAATAAGCTACTACTACTACTAGAGCTTTAGATAGTAGCTATTAGTAAGGCGCTACTTTATACTATATAGATTCTTTAGCTTCTACTAAAGGCAACTACTTTTAGCTACATTATTTTATACTAAGCATTATAAGAGCTTAATATATAGAATACCTATAATAATATACGCTATAAAATAACGCACTAAGTTAAGATAACCTAGATTTAGCTAGAACGTATTCTAAAGGCTTAGATAATAGTAGACCTCTTTAAGTTAAGGCGTAAACTTAATAATAGTACTTATAGAGATACTAGTATAAGTTATATATCTTTTAGTTTCTTTGCATTAGATACGCGCATTAGTAGCTATTTTAATATATAGTAAGTTTCTACTAGTATTAAATTTTGCTACTATATACTAGAAAAAAGCCTACTATAGAATATTAATTCTTATATATAAATAGCTCTTTAACTACGCTCTCTATAACTATAGAAATACTTTATTTATATTACGCATATTAGCTTATAAAGTCTCTTACTTTTATAGTTTCTTCTTAATTACTTAAGATTTTATAATTTTACTACCTAAGTTAACTAACGTATACGCAATACATTGCGTTACTACTAGGTAAATATAATATACGTAAGGTTATACCTAAGTTTTATATATACTTGCGCTAGCTAATAGTGCGTAAAGCTTTTTAGATACTATTCTATAGTAGCGTATTAGTTAGCTCTTCTTACTAAGTTAGCGTTTAGCTCTAGCTAGCAAAACTTTAGTAAAGCTCTAGTATAAAGTTAAGTTAGCGTTTAAAATTAAAAAGCACTAATATTAGAAACGTAAGGTTCTAAAGGTATAAGTTTAAATTATACTGTCTTCTATATACTAAAAAAATAAATTTTTTTAATTACTTTGTTATAAGTTACAAGTATAGAGTAAAGCACTTATTATTACTAAAAATATAAAATTTATAATAAGATAGTAGTATACTCTAATAAGTAAAAGCTTAAGACTCTAAATAAAAAAAAAAAAAAAAAAAATTACTCTTAATATAGATAATTACTTTACTATATAAATACCTATACTAATATAAGACTTAACTAATATATTATACTACGCGTCTTAGTACTACTTAAGTAAGAAGAAAATACTTTTCTAGATTATTCTATATCTTTAGCGCTTCTAAAAATTCTAGCCTAGTATTACTTATCTTTTACTAGCTAACTTAAATAATTAACGCTTTTATTAAATTATTTTACTACTTTATAAACGCATTTTTAGCGCTTCTTAGCTTACTTATCTTTTATTAGCTTACGCTATATAGCTATATATACGTATATATATATATATATACCTACTATATACTTACTATATACTTACTTACTTCTTTATATTTTTAAAAAACTATCTAAATAAACTAAGCTATTACTATAACTTTAGCTTTAATACGCTAGTTACTTTCTTATTATTCTTAGTAATCTTAGCTACCTTTCTATATATAATTATCTCTACGCTTAGAGACTTAAAGTCTACCTTATTTATAATCTATATTAAGTAGCTTTTTAAATCTATATATAATTAGCTACTATATATATATATATATACTATAAAATACTTACTAGTTATAACTAGTTCTAAAATAGAAGAAGGTGTTATTTTATTAATACTTTTAAATATTTAAAAATTTAGAGAATATTTAATATAAAATACTTTTTAGATTAAAGTTCTTATAAATACGCTATACGCTTTTTTACTACTACTTTCTTACAACTAAACTACTTTTTTAGCTTTTTCTTTCTTTTTAGCTTTTTAGCTACTACGCTCTAATAATATATATATAACTTAAATTAACTTAGAATATTTACTACGTTTTAGCTACTTAACTTACACTTACTATACTTACGCTTTCTATTTTATTTACAGCTACTACAATTGCGCGCTTACTACCTCTTCTTAGATATATCTTTCTAGAATAGCTACTAGCTAGTTACTATATCTAATATCTTATTTAAGATAGCTTTTATACTCTAGATAAGCTAAAGAACTTAGTTACGTATATAAGATACTTTATAAAGCTTATAGCTAAAAGAGTTTCTTTCTAAATAATACGTACTTATATTTAATAACTATAGCCTAAATCTACTAAAAATATCTTTTAGGCTAGCTAGTAGAAGCTTAGTTTTTATACTTAATTTAGCGCTTAAAAGCTTATTATATACTACTTTAAAATCTACTAGATAGCTATAGATATTAAGTACTATTAAAGAAAGATTATTAAGTTTTATAATATTTTTATAAACTAATACTACTATAATAAGTACTTTATCTATCTAGATTACTATAGTTAATACTTTATCTTAATAAAATACTTTATATATATTTAATTTTTAAGAATAAGTTAAAAGCTATTTTAAAATATAGTACTAGATAATTATTTAAAAGTATATAAAGTTACTACTAGCTAACTCTAATTATCTAGTAACTTTATAGAATATAACTTTTATAAATAATATTTTATAAATATTTTATAGTACTTAAAAGATCTAAAGTTAGATATTAGAGTAGTTCTAAATAGATTTAAAATTACGTAAAAAGTAAAATAATAAAAAAGTTAATAGTTTCTATTAAGAAGTATTTAGTCTAAGAGCTTTTAAGTAATTTTACTATATAATAAATATAGAAGTAAGAGCTATATTTATAAGTATCTATATATATTATAGTCTTAGGCTTATATAGCTAATATTTACTATTAATAATAATATTAATTTTAAATAGTAAAAAATAGTTAAGTAGTATTATAAAATCTTTTACTTTTATTTAGTTTATTATATAAGTTACTTACTTACTCTAATATTAAGTCTTAAAGTTACTAGTATTATACTTAGAGTATTACTACTTATTATCTTAGTCTTAAAGTACTATATAGAAAGTTATAATATAGCTAAATAATTCTAGAGCTATAAGTTTAAAGTAAAATTCTTATTAATTTAAATTAACTTAGAGAAAACTATATTTATTAATACTTTTAAGTATCTTTTTATAAAAATTATTAGAATTAATAAAATAGTAGAGATATTAGTAAATATAGATAGTAAGAAGTAGTAAGATAAGATTATTAAATAGTATTTAAAAGATAGATTACGTAGCGCGTATAAAGTATACTTAGCTAATATATAGAAAATAGTAAAAGTACTATAAAAGATTATAAAGAAACTAGCGCTAGAGTCTAATAGTAAGATAAGTTATTTTTTCTCTTTTTTTATACCTAGTGTAGCGTTTATAGCATTATATTCTTATTAATACTTAGGCTATAAAGTAAATATCTCTAAACTAACTTAATCTACTTCTTTGCTATTTATTTACTAGCCTTATAGTTAGTTCGCCTTAGTAATATGCTATTTACAAATAATATACACTAACTTAAATTAGCCTTCTTTCTTAGACCTTAAGCTATTTAAAAAAGAGTTTAATAGAATAAAGTTTAGGCTTAGCAAATTAGAATACACAGAACAACTTAACAATCTATTAGGGCACAACTAGTATCTGTCCAGTCTCACTAAGCAGTCTCTCGAGCTGGAGCTGTTGCGGATGAAATCTAGATTGAAACAGTGCCCTAACTTTTGCGTCCTACAAGATTATGCGCGCTCTTTGTACCAATCGCTAAAGTCCGGCCTTCGATGCGGTTGCAGCGGTCATGCAGTCAAATTGCGACTGGAAAGTCGGATTCAGACAATGCAGCAACGAGATGATCCGCTGGATCATACGCCGTTTCGTGTGATATTCACAGACGAGACTGTGCAGGCGTCGCCGCGACCAATATCATGCAAGTATTGGGAATGGATTGAAGCGGACGTCCGGTACATTGCCGATCAGCCCGACAAAAAGCCACCGCCACCACACGTGCATAGAGCTCTCACTTCGCCCAAACCCCCCAAATCGGTCAGATGGAAGCAGACTGAGTCTCGATCGAGCAGCAGCAACACCATCATGCTTGTCGAAAACTCAAGTACATCTGGTTTGAATTTCACACCAACACATATAGAAGACTTGTGTAGAACAGTCGGAGCGCTTGGCGGTACAGAACACGACCTATGTATTGGCTACTTGATCGACGACGTCAAGCGAAAACACGGAATCTTTCCACTGGAGAAGTCGAGCGGCTCTGATCAGCAAAAATGGGTAGCGTATTCGTTGCGGCAAGTGCTTACCAAGCATACAAACATCGGGCGGCCACTGGGACTTCAAGATCAGCTTCGAATTGCAGTAGACTTGGCGTCGAGTGTACTCCAACTCTACAGGACACCGTGGCTGGATGAGCACTGGAGTGATAACGACGTATATTTTATTCATCGTCCAGGTGTACCATTGTCTGCACTCTACGATCATCCGTTCGTTTATCGCAATTTGTCATCGGCATGCACGATCCAGCCACATGACACCCAACGAGCAGTCGCAAAAGTCATACGAAACCAGACACTTTACACGCTCGGTCTAGTGCTCATCGAGCTTATCTATGGCAACCCAATCGAAGAGCTGCAAATTCCCCAAGACCAAGATTGCGCAGGTACGCCAGGTGTCACGTGGTGCACGGCTGAAAGACTACTTGATGAAGATATCGAGTTCAATGCTCCCACACATTACGTGGAAGCGGTCAGGCGATGTATTCGATGCGATTTCAATCGAAAAGAATCTAGTCTTGACGATGAGGCTTTCCAACAGGCAGTCTTTGAAGGGGTGGTGGCGCCCCTGGAGAAGACACTTCAGCATTTTCTGCGTGGCGATTGATGAGATCTACCTAGCCTTTAGGGGCTCTCAGAATATGCAAACCCAGCGCGGGCAGGAGACTGATCATTGAACCATGCCACGTGACGTTCGTACTTCTCACTCTGGAGAAACAACGAGAGCGGACAAAAGGAGAAAAAGAAGGTCGGGTGGTTCTGGTCAGGCTAGATGGCTGAAATGATGCACAAGACTGCGGAGAAGTATTGGCACGACATGGTTTCTCTCGCATTTCTCCGGAGTGGCTCTTGAATAGGCGTTCAGGTCGGGCTAGATTGCTCAAATGACGCAAAGAGCTGCGGAGTAATATGGGCATGGTATGATTTTGAACACATTAGTTCTTCGAAAGACGTGCTGGTCAAACATCTCGGTACCACATACCCCGCTCAACACCACCGTCTCCATCTTTTCCCAGGGGTAGCGTGTTCCCCGTGGGGATCTTCCCCAGATTCCATGTCACCTAATTCGACTTTCGTAGTCACGATTTCACATGTCGTTGCCCATGCTGTCAACCGATTGGTGGCGGACATAAGCTCTGGCTAGTATCTTGGTATTTCCGACGTTCTCGCCGGAATTCATGGATGTTTCCAAGGCTCGAACAGGCCAGACCCACTCATGGCCTTCATTTCGGAGAGGAACGCAGTCGAGAGTGGAGCTTTCGTGGTTCCTGACAATCAAAATAAGCTTTCGCATTCGTCTACAGGTCCCGACGCAGCGGGCGCTAAATTCGACACCGAGGCTCCGAGCTTGCGTATGAATGGCCGTACCTGTCCGATGGTAGAACTTGGCCGTCACGACCAATCGGCATGCCTTTAGTCGGGCTCTTAAATAGAAGGCAACCAATCGGCCAGTCGTTAGTCGACCATGCTCGTGTAGCTTTCGAGATGCTCATGTGACGACATGAACGGAATTTGACACCTAAGGCCAGAGGTTGTTGTTTAGGTGTTTGAACAGGAAGGGGAGAGATGGACATATAAGGGGATTGTTCTTGCGCACATTAAGACATCGCCATCATCACATTCTCTCACGCATCGCATCCCATTCACTCCAACATGAGGACTTCTGCCATCAAGGCCGCGCTTTTTGCGCTGGTCGGACTCGCTGCTGCCGCTCCCAGACCTGGTCTACTTGGTTCACTCCTTGGAGCTGGAGGCAGCGCTCCCATCCCTCCCTCTGATGATCCATTCTATACACCGCCTGCTGGCTTCGAGTCAGCGAAACCTGGTGCCATCCTGAGAAGCCGACCAGTACCCAGCGCCCTCTCATTATTCCAAACCATTCCTCTCAACTTGAAGGGTGCCTGGCAACTGCTCTACAGGACCACTGACTCGCTCGGAAACCCGGTGGCCACAGTCACTACGGTGATGGTGCCAAAGAACGCGGATTCAAAGAAGCTGCTCTCTTACCAGGTCGCTGAAGACAGCGGTGGTGAGATCAACTGCGCACCATCTTACACGCTCCAAACAAAGTCCAACACCACATATGCCGGAACAGGAGGTATTGAAGCCGCCCTTATTGCTGCCTCGCTCAACCAGGGCTGGATCGTCAACTCGCCGGATTGGGAGGGACCCAAGTCCACTTTCGTCGCTGGATTCCAAGCAGGCTACGCGACTCTCGATGGCATTCGTGCGGCGCTCGCTTCCGGCGCCACCACCGGCGTCGACTCTTCTGCAAAGGTCCAGATGTGGGGATACAGTGGCGGCGCTCTAGCGTCAGAGTGGGCCGCCGAACTTCAAGCCAACTACGCCCCAGAGATCCCCTTTGTTGGCATGGCCATCGGCGGTGTGACTCCCAACGTCGAAAATGTTTTCAACACCATCAACAAGGGACTCTTCGCTGGTCTTAGTGCTGCCGGCTTCTTGGGCTTGGGAAACGCGTATCCTGAGTTCGGAAAGTATGTCCAAGACAGCCTCAAGCCAGAGAAGGCTGATGCTTTCAACCAAGCTGGTCGCCAGTGCTTCTACGCCGACGTGAAGACGTACGCGGGACAGGATATCTTCACGTACTTCAAGCAAGGACAGGCGATCTTCGATGGTATGTACCCCCCGTGAGAAACATTAATCCTGACGATGACACTGACTTACAAATCTTCACAGACCCTATCGCGGAAAACACCATCAGGACTGGAGCGACCATGGGTCTTCACGGCACTCCATCCATGCCGATCTTCGTATACAAGGCCGTGAAGGATGAGATCTCGCCAATCGCTGACACTGATGCGCTCGTAGACCAGTTCTGCAAGGCGGGCGTTTCCATCACATACGTCCGAGACTCTTTCGGCGAGCACTTCACCCAGGCTGCCACTAGCACCGGTGATGTCCTCAACTACCTCACCGACAGGTTCAACGGTGTTCCCGTCTCGGGCTGCAGCATCCGCAACGAGTTCTTGGATCTTCTGGATGCTGGCTCGCCTGGAAAGCTTGGTATTTCGCTTGTCATGGTTCTTCTGAACGCTTTGGGTGTTCCGCTTGGTCCTAACCACTTCTAGTGGTAGGCTATGAGCTGTATGAGGATGAAAGTGGGTGTACATGGTTGTGGTATCTTCTGTAGCTAGCGGTAAGACTCATTTGTAGGATTGCTCGCTAGTTTCTCGCAGCTTAGTAGCTGTAGAGCCTTTTATCAATGTTAAGAGAGCGAATTCCTAGCAACACCTGGTTCCGTTCCAAATTGTTTCAGTGCACTGTTCGCCCGATTACGGTGAGCGTTGAGAGGATTGACGGTCTCTCGTTGACGCACATCTGTTTATCGAGAATAGTGCGCTACCGACTAGATGTTGGCTTCCAGTGATGAGAGTCTGCATGCCACCAGCTTCCGTCCCTAGCTCTCTAGCAGCATCCAAAGCCTTCTCTACGCTTAGTTCGTAAGCTATGCGGCTATCCTGGTGGTATCTCGACCATATCTCGCCGAACGCCTGTTGCAAAGCATCTTCCGACTCATCAACCACAGCTGTGTCGCAGTTAGCGGGCGAGCTTTATAAGCACATAGAGGAATTTACCTGCTGGAGAGTCCAAGTCCTGCTGTGGATCGTAAAGAGTGAAGATGACATGATCGATGTGAATAGGGCTGAGGGCAGCGGCCAGTCGTTCGAGGACTAGTTTCGCATCTCTTTGTTTCGATATTTGGCTGAAGACCAAGATGCGTACGGGAGATGCACTAATAGCGTCAGTGATTAGCGGGGATATGTGGCCCGGCTGGTCACGCACTTCTCTCCCTGGGAGTTCTCGATGAACCATTCCGCTGCTTTGCTAACGCTCATCTCGTTGTGCGCACCGTCCAGAAACCAGCTTAATACCCCATCGACAATGATTTGAAAGCGCCCAAGCCATGAGAATTGGCTTATAGCCTGCGAAACATCCACATCTGATAATAACGGAAGGTCTTTGGGAGCTCTATATCCGAGAAAACAGCGTACAGCAGCAAGCGCAACCGAACAATTCGTACGCTGAACATCTGGCTTCAACTGCGGCATGTCTATTGGAAGGTCCGGATCGTTTCCGATAGAGTGGATGTTGATGCCTTTCTCCGATACGCGATTCCGGAGAATATCAGCAGCGGAGGGTTCCTGGGGGGACGAGAAAGCATAGGCCCCGCGCTTGAAGATTCCTGATTTATGCCAGGCGATGTCTTCGATAGTGGGTCCTAACTGCTGGACGTGGTCCATGCCAAGGGCGGTTATCACGGTTGCGACAGGATGTTCTATCACGTTCGTAGCATCATATTCGCCTCCGTGGTGAGTCTCGAATACTGCTGCCTCTACGCCTTCTTTGATGAACGCGTGGAACGATACTAAGGCGAGGAGCTGGAGATAGCGAGGTAACCTCTCAGGCTCTTGAGACAGGATACCCCACACTTCAAAGAAGTACATTGCGAAGAGGTCTCTCTTGATGGGTTTGAAGTTGATACGAATCCTCTCCTCAGGGTAGATGAGATGTGGTGAAGTGTATAGACCTGTCTTGGCTGGCCATCCGGTTCTTTCTCCGTAAGCCCGGAGAAAAGATTCGATGAATGCGCAGGTGCTGCCTTTGCCCTTGGTGCCGGCGACGTGAATGATGTTGAGGTCGTCGATTTCGACAGTCTTTGTTTGTCAGTATAGCTCCAGAGACTGCTCACGAGGCATACCGAGTGACCGATCTGCTGTAGCCATTGCTTCATTCCGACTATACTCGGTGTACCCTTCAGTTCAGATTTGCCTTCCCCACCGGTGACACGGTCAGTATTTGGTGGTTCGCTTGCAGCACTGACAGTCGGTCTCGCTGGGCGTCGTCGGCTGTGAAGGATGGCGATTGCGTGCTGAACTGCATTAGCACGTCGGGCGATAGTTATGCCACTGAATTCCACCTTGTAACTTCTGTCAACAGAACGCGAAGGCATCCCTTCGCTCATTGTCGGGCTTCTTTAGCGGTACGATGACCTTCTGTGATGAGGATGGTCGTGATAGGCTTTATAGTGTCGTGTTCGCAGCGGTGACCGAGTTGACTCCACGTTCGCCTCCTGATTTCCTCCCTTGAAGCGCCAGTTTGGCATCGTTTGTGTCGTTGAATTGAGGAAGTCACGGGTGACTCCTCATCGTTTGGGCCGTCCTACGAGCCATCGTCACAAATTGCTCCCTCAGCGATCTGAGCGCATCTCCGTACAACCACAGCACGGCCCGCAACAACTTCTTCAACTTTCAGCTGCCTACTGGCGAAGGATTCAACATCGTCATCAACCTGTACAAGCCCAAGGCTCATACGATCGGAAATGACTGCAGCATCTCTTTTGTATGCACATTCGGCAATCCAGACAATGTGCAGCCTTTCTCATCTGTCGTCACAGGTGCGTTAACCAAGGCCGTGGAGCGATCTAAGACAACCAAGACAACCAAGACGGGACCCTATCATGGAGGGAACTGAGGTCAAATGGATGAAGGCTGCGTTCTACAAGACTACGAATTCGAGTAGCTTGTCTACGCTTATCCCCAGACGGGCAAGATATTGCTGATGGTCGAACCGGAAGGACACCCCGAGCTCGCTGCGGTTCAAAGCATGCTTTCGTGAAGTACGCGGTGTGACTCGAAGTGTGGTGCGTTTTGTCGGTCGGCTATCGGAATCATTGCGGATTACATGGGGGGAATTGCTGGGCTTCCGCCTGTGGGAGCTATCGCCTGCTCATTCTGTTAGACACCTCATCTCCTGGTTATCAAAGTGTAAATTCGGATAGGAGAGAGCCTCGGCTAGGAGCAGCCGTTTGTCTCATCAGAACCCAGGTAGCGAGTCATTGTGCGTTTATGGCACCTGTTTCCTTCGGGAGTCCACTGTCGTTACATAGAGGTTTTTCCAGTTCCAAGGAAAAGATTAGAGTACGGCCAGAGAGGCAGCTTATCGATAGCGTTAAGATCGCGCATTCATTATCGATAATCAAATATCCCTGTGCAGCATAGACAATGGTGGTGAAGTTAATGCAAGCAATACACGGGCGTGGGCGAGAGATTATGTGGGGAAGAGGCATAAATAACCACGCCGTCGTGGATTAAAGCCTGAGGCATCCACATTTAGCAGCGAGGTCCCAATTCGGCCCTGGGTAGCGTCTTAATTTGCGAGAACCGGCCGTGATTGGAGTGTGCCTGTCGTCTTGGGCGGTGGAGACGTTGCGCTAGTCAGCTGCAGGCAATTTCAGGGTCCGTTAGAGTCCTGTCCGGCGCTGATCAGGGAACATGGCGGCTGGAGAGAGGTGTGGCGAGCGACGGTGCCGGGCGTGGTGATGACAGTTTAATGTGTAGGGAGTGTCAATGGGGCGGCTGTGTAGCAAACAGAGGACATTGTATTGTTTGCATGGCAGGGTGGCGGCATTGTTGGGAGCCCTTGCCTATGGAGGCGGTCGCGACTGCCCCAGATCGATAGCGGCAATCTCGGCGGCAGGTACCAACAGCCAACGTCGCGCGGCCCCTCCCTCCTCAGTCGTCGCAGGGCAGCAGCATCGTGACCGTCCTCGTGCACTGCTCTGACTCTCTGGGCTCCAACAGAGTCGTCCTCGCACACTATCTGTCGCTCTTATTTGTCGCTGCTCACCTTGGCCGCCGCCAGCCAGTCAGCGCGCGCTCAAAGTCAGTTTCCGGCGGCTGAAACGCTGCAAGGTCCAGCGTGCGTCCACCGCCCAGAGCAACACGGGCACCACGCTATTCCCCTGCGCTCCCTAGCTCCACCTCGGCCTCTCCAGTCCATACTCTCTAGGCGTGAGCGCAGACTATGTATACTCGCTGCCCGCCGCCATGACTGCCTCAAATCTCTCGCCGCCGCTGAGTGTGAATGAGGATCTGCAGCACGACGATCTTGTCCAACGCCTGAAGTCCATGCCCACCGCGAGCGCCCATACAGGCCCGATACCTCTCAAGAGCCCGAAGAAGGCACCGGCTGCTACAAAGCCCGCTGCAGAAGACGCATCCTGCTCACGCCCAAGCCCGCCCTCTGCCGCCGCCATGGGAGAAAGCAACACGCTCGCCCGCCAGCTCAGCAACGCGTCCGACGACAGCATGACCTCGCGCCGGCCCTCTACACCGCGCTCCCAGACAGACCCCCAGCCTGACACCCTCACGTCTCTGGCAGCCCTCACCACCCGGCCACGGAACCGCTCGCCCTACTCGCGCTCTCACCTCCGCTCCCAGAGCGGGTCTGCGTTGCCGAATGCGCCGCCTATGACACGGGCCCATTCGCTGCCTACAGTCATGCAACCCTCTGGCAATCTGATGCTCTCGCCTGCCCCGATGCCGCTCGCCCGCCCGGCTTCTCCTTTGCGCTCCCCCAAGCGGACCCGCAGCCCACGGGCACTGGAGCCACGCCCGCACTCAGTAGGAACCATGGAGCGGTACGGCTCGGGTATTCGTCCAGCCTCCATCGGCTCTTTTGAGGGCGTACCGAGCGTGTGCGACATATCAGAGGACGCCGAACTGGAACTCACGCCGCGCGTTGGCACCACCGTGTCGAGCCTGCACAGCAGCACAGGCTCGCTCTCCCGGCGGCGCCGACCAGCTTCACCGCTCTACCAGGTCACTGTACCCTTTGGCGCACCACCCACGAGCACCCCCTCTGTCAGCACGCCCACCTCCACTGCCTCCTCACCGCTCCTCGCACCTTCCAGGTTCAACGAGAACTACCCCATGTCCCATGCCTCTTCGTCCGTGCCATCCACCCCGACCTCGATGCGCTCCCGCAGTCCTTCCATCTCGTCTCTCGAGACCATCGAAGACAGCCCAGACGCAGAAGAAGAAGCCATAGAGGCTGATCGCCTACGGCGGCTCAAGGCTGCGGCGGACCGTGAGGACGGCGGAGATGCCAGGAGGTCCAGCCTAGACGTGCCCGAAAGCCGTGGGCGCAGTCTCGGCTTCGGCAAGCGCGACTCACGGAAGAGATGGAGTGTCTGCGGAGCTGAACGACGCGTCGACCTGGACCTCGACACTATATGGGAGGACTGATCGAACAACACATGAGTACTTCCTCTCTGGTACTGTCAGCGTTATTGCATTTTCAAGTATGCGACCTTTGAGCGTACGGAGTTTTGGGGTTTGATTTCGGCGTACGGTTGGTCCTGCACTTTTTCCTTCTCACATTATGATCGTCATCCAACACGGCTTGGACCAATGCCGGGATGGAACGAAGATGCACCTCTCTTTCACGCATATGGTATGATACATTTCCACGACACGACACATGGTCGCAGCATGATACCCTCTTCAGGAACTCTAGTTTTGCGCAACAGCACTGAGGCTATCCTATAGTATGACTGCATTTAGTAACCTGCAATACAATACCGATTTGATCCAGACAGTTCTGTTTACTCATCTGTTGACCTTTCCCCTAGTGTCTAGTTTTGCCAACTACTGCCGCTTTGGGTAGTCGGAACAGTCGGCCAATGACATCACACTAGCAGCTGAAGCTGAAGCTTCCTAGTGGGGTTGAACGCGACTGCCCCTCGACGCGAACAACGTATTTATACCAGGTCAGCTCCTTCTCACAACGAATACCCAAATCACTCATCAAACAAACGCCGCCAACATGATCAATCTCGGAATCATCGGAACCAATTGGATCACCCACTCCTTCGTGGAGGCGGCACACGCAACAGGCAAATACAGCCTCTCCGCCGTCTACTCACGCAAGGAAGAGACCGCGAAAGAGTTCGCATCCAAATACTCCGACAAGCAAATCACCACATTCACCGACCTGAATGCATTTGCCCAAGATAAGATCGACACGGTCTACATCGCCAGCCCCAACATCCTACACTACGAGCAAGCCAAGCAGCTCCTCAACGCGGGCAAAAATGTAATCCTCGAGAAGCCATCGTGCAGCACCGTCGCCGAACTCGACGAGCTCTTCGCACTAGCGAAGTCGAAGAAGGTGGTCCTGGTGGAAGCCTTCCGCCACATCCAAGAAGCAAACTTCAAGCTCTTGAAATCAAAGATCTCTGACCTAGGCCCGCTCTACGGCGCATCCATAACCTTCGCGCAGTACAGCAGCCGCTACGAAAAGGTACTCCAAGGCGAAGTCCCCAACATCTTCAACCTGGAGATGGGCGGTGGTGCGCTTGTAGACTTGGGCGTATACTGTGTCGCAGCCGCCATTGACCTCTTCGGCGCGCCAACCTCATCGCAATACTTCCCTGTCAAGATCGCCACAGGTGCTGACGGCGGCGGCCGTCTCATTCTCAGTTACCCTACCTTCACAGTCCATCTTTGCCACAGCAAGATCTACAACTCCGACGCCCCGAGCGAGGTTTACGGGGAGAAGGGCACATTGATTGTACCTACCATTACGGATATCAACAAAATCACCTTTTGGGACCCGAAGAAGAAGACAAGGGAGGATGTGCCGGGTGTGAAGGAGCCCGAGAAGTTGAACTTGGTGGAGGAGGCGAGGGAATTTGCGAGATGTATTGAAGATAAGGATGAGGAGGCGTTGGCGAGGTTGGAGAAGCATAGTAGGGATACGTTGGCGGTGATGGAGAAGGTGAGACATGACAACGGTCTCACATTTCCTGGGGGCAAGTAGATGTGTGTTTAGGTCAGGCGAGGAGTGGTAGATGGAAGTAGTGGCATATATGGATCTGCAGATGATCAATTGGATGTTCCTTCTTCCCATCCTTCGTTCATAGGCTGCTTGCTTCCACCGGTGAACATGAGAAAGCAAGACAAGGTTGGGGTAATTGGTGTGGTTGATCAAATGGGAACAGCATCATCTGCATAAGCGCACTGAAACGTGCTCTGGGTATGGTAGATGATCGACATGGGAATCACGACATTCGCATGTGACCGCTTTGACCATTCCTTCTTCTCGTCCCTGCTTAGACTGCATGTTTCCACCGGTGAACATGGGGAAAGTAAGACGAAGTCAAGACAGTTAGTATGATAGGCTGGAATAGGAATAGTACTATCTGCATGCGCTTCCTCAGGTTTGCTTCTTTGACTGGGCGGGGGAGGAGCGGTGGGGGAGGCGACATTTCTCGTTCTTCGTTGGTAGACTGCCTGGTTCTGCCGATGAACATGCCGCTTTCGGCATGCCGATCGAAACGGGAATAGTAACATCTGTATGTGAAAAGGCTGACCATTTCTTTCCTCTTTCATGCTTCCATCGGTGAACATAGGAAGTAAGACGAGGCTAGAGCCGTTGGTAATATATGAAACAGGACTAGCAAAATCCGCATGTGACCATCCGAACGTTCCTTCTTCCCTTCCTTCGTTCCTAGATCGCTCATTCCCATCGGTGAAGACGGAAACTAAGATCTACCTAGGAGAATTGCCATAGTATCTGAAATGGAAAACAGCAACATTCGCATGTGATCACTTCTCACATTCCTTCTTTCTCCCCCAGCTTCCTTCGTTTGTAGGCTACATGCTTCCGTCGGTTAATATTACTCCAGCTGGATAGCCGTAGTATACCAAGATACACGTCCCGGTCCGCAGGAGGTTCTGTGTAATGCTGATCGGCTGTATCGGTGAGCTAGCCCTGGAGAAGATCTGATAAGCTGGGGGTAGGGGTGGGGCGAGGCTGCACGACATACTCGAGTAGATCATCGCACATGTGGCATGTGCGCTTGGGGATCTGACAGGGTAGGGGTGGGAAGCAAGGCTGTATTGGGAGTCACTTGATACGCATTGAATGCGAAGTCGTCACAAAGAAGCAGTATGCATATCATGATCAATCGACGCCTTGATCATTGTGTGATGCGATCACCTGGTGCGAGATAGTCTCCAATGATCGTAGGGGGTACCATTGGAACTTGCATCGTTTATGGGATGACTACATGATGCAAATATCGTGAGTGCCTCGTCGCTCTGCGTTATCGCAGTGCCAGTGGACAGATTCATCACATGCTGGATTCGTATCATCACACATAGGGGTTGCGCAATGTGTATGTTGTAGTGAATGAATCTTCATCATTGAATTGAACCGGGCTGATTTCGCTGTCTAAGCTACTACCATACCCGTCCCTTCTCCTCAAAATGCTCTCCGTAGAATAGAATCTCGTACAACGAGTTATGTCGACTCTGACAAGTCGGCAGAATCGAAACCATCTCCCAGTCCATCGCGCGATTCCTTCCAAGTTGAAGTCGCGACTTCGGTATCATATTCGTATCGGTGTTCGTAATCGTACATGTGTTGGGTATTCTGCTCTCCTGCTGCCTCTCGACTCGACAAGAAAGAGGGTGTCGATGTCGCACTCAGTCCCTTTGCCGCTCAAGTGTGTGTTGTGCGTTATGAGGGTAGCGGGGGAAGAGGTCGGTTTGGTGGTGGGCCCGGGCAGGGAGGAAGCGTTGTCAAGTATTTTGATGGCATATTGATGATGTGTGTGGTGGTTGTTTGGTTGGCGAGGTTGTGAGACCTCAGTGTGTGATGTATGATTTGGCTGCTGTGTGGATAGCAGTTGACGAAGTCGTTGAAGTGTGGGTGAGACTTGTAGAAGATGTAGAGAGGTTGTTGAATCAGATAAGCTGATGAGAGTGATGAAAGCTGATGGTTGGATGGCGATCATCTACAAGGGAAAGGTACCCTCCATATATACACATGCACCCCTACACGTCCTCAACACCAATCAAGGGGTTAAACCTGAACCCCCCAGTTCCAAAAGAATAGCGCATCGTCGCAATCAACGAACGATGAGAAAAGCACCGCCGATCGCCCGTAACGATCAGCATCCCATACCCACCGTAGTTCCATCAGAAGCAACGCGTCCGTATTGGGATTGGCCTCACCACCATCAGCGACAAACGTTAGCCAGGTTCAGGGTGTCTGCTTCCGCGGGAAACCGACCAGACTACGCCTGCTCGGTACCTTACAACGAGATGTGACGACAGGGAAACAAGGTTCAAGACCCTACTTCCCCCTCGGGGCGACTAGCATGCTGCTTTTTCTTTTCGCGAGCAGAGCTAGGAGTTTGAGAGGCACCGAGCGGAGAGAGAGGTGACTAGAAGCTTGCTTTTTCCCCATCTAGCGCGCTTTTTCGATGGAACGGGAAAGACGAAGAGAGGGCCAAACGGGGGTTATGTGCTCAATACAGCTGTCAGTGCGAGCAAGCGTCTCGACTGGTCTGTCTCCACGTGCTTTCATGCTGTCTCAGACTGCGGGTGGCGTGGACGGTGGAGAGCTGTTGAATCTTACTTCACCGCGATACTGCATCGAGATTTCAGCCTCGCCCGCCACGCCTTTTCCAAAAGGAACAGCCACACCCTCTGCCACGCAGCGAGGTGTTTCGATGCAAAACGGTCCAGACGCGTTCTTTCCTACACAGGGCGTCTGATCTGGGCGAGTAGGAAACGTTCTCGTCGGTACCGAGCTGGACTCAACAGTAACCCGTAGCCTGTGGCTAAATCTCCGCGCCTTGATTGTCAGCACAAAAACGTCTCAGCTCGTCCTTGTCTTCCTTCTTGATGATCAGGCCATCATCGATTCATCGATGGGAGAGAATACAGGCTCGTTTCGCTTAGGGTCTTGGGCGCGAAACTTTCAGCCCTTTCTTCCTCCCTCTTACGCCGAACCTTCCTCATGCAATAGTCCCTGCGTCTCTTTGTACGGATATCATGCCATGTCCCCTCTTTCGTCGGTCACTCCGAAATTTTACTGTCTTAGTCTTCGTTCTTGGCGTATTTACACGAAGACTAATCACGTCCGTATAGGCCCGACAAGTTTGGTCGTGGTAGAGATTGCGCGACGAGCAGACTGGTGGAAGTTACTCAAGCGCATGTATTTTAGCACCCGTGAGCTTATTTAGTGATGCTGGTGGCTTTACGCGCCGAGTGAGCCGTTGAAACAGGGCGGATGGGAGTGAACGTGGTGGGGAATGGTGGTTCCGCAATGTTCAGGCTGAAAGAAATGATGTGAGGCTTAGCGCATATCCAAGTGTACCAAAAGTCGTGATGAGTCTGCGCCGGATCGGACCCCCGTCGACCAATTGTCTCGAGACTAGCAAACCTAGCTGATGACCGTCTCCCGCGGATCTGGCATATCTGACATCTGACGTGCCCGCGCATTTCTTGTCCGCCTTACTGCACGTGAAGAACTGTTCATGTGCACTGGCCATGTAGATGCCTTCGCCACTTGGGCCTCAAGATAGCCTGTCAACTCTTTTTAGATCTAGAACTAGGTGTAAGCGACCTTGCTCCGCGGGGTACATGTGGGTCGCCTGTCCCAATGTCGCAGAATGGCAGCCGTTCAAGACTCGCTTCGGGAGCGAGTCGACCGCTGCGACATCGTGTTGTGGATGCCGATGGTGCGAGATCCGACGCTGCCGCCCCGGCAGACTTCCCACGATCTGGGACGCCGAAGAGTCGTCATATCGCAAAAACACTGCTTTACCAAGCAGTGCCCCTCCTCTCCCTTCGAGGGCCCCACCAGGGGGTAACAGGCTATGTGTCGCGTTGCTGCATACATGGTACAGTCTTTTACCAAGCAGATCGTACGCTCGATAGCGTATTCTACTGCTTTAGGTGTTGATTCTAATCTGTCAACAATAAGCTCTCGTAGACACGCCATGCGACAAAAAGCCTGGCATCCCCTGATACCCCTCAGATGAGCCTCAACGCGACCAGACACAAGCGCTTTGTCAGTCTATAGTTTGTACGCGACCACAGGCCCGCCTCCCCGTTAGCTTTACAGCTGCTCCGGGTACTACGAGGGCTTACGTTCCGCATAGCTTCCGCCACCCGTTGGTGTCGTGGTGGCTCATGGTGGGAAATGCGGTGAGCTCACCCCATTATCACGCGAAGAGACCTAGAGTCTGGAATTCGGTGGCTGAAAGCTGTTGAAGTGGACGTTGGGACCGCAAGTGCTAGCTCGTTTCAGTTGCGAGAATTGACCCGATTGCGCTACTCTGTGATTCGACCATTCGACAATCAGCTCATTGGTGGCTTTCCAGTTAGGAGGTCTCATCGATATGGGGTGCTGGGATATCGTCGCGTTATCCGATCGCCCGTACCGTCTACCCAGGTTGTAGTGAACGCAAGCTTAAGCCTAGAGGGCCAATCATTAAAGGGGTCTGCTTGGCGTGGTCTTATCGACAACAGAGAGCAAAGCCGCCGGGGAACTTAGTGGGGCCGGCTTTGGTCACCTCCATCGTGAACCCATTTCCTGAGTAACCGAGTATAACCGTAGTAGTGATAAGTGTAGTGTTCGGCTGCTTGTAACCAGAAAGCCAAACTCGCTCATTCGTTCACAAAAGGACCGATGTGAAGAATTGGTCGTACGATAGTCGCGTGAACACATCGCGATAGTGCCAAGCGATCCTCGCTCAAAGCCTTGATGTCATTCATCTCTTGCATCTTTGCATCTAATCAACCTCAAGTCCTTGCTAGTTGCTTGATAGTAGAAGGTTCGACGGGCCCAAACTCCAAGGTACCTCTTGCTGTCGATACTGGGGTAATCCCGCATTCGATAGTTGGCTGACAGTTTAGACGGGTGGAATTTCATACCATATCAGTACGATTTGATGTACGATGAGGTGTCAACGCACATTCGAACGACGATACTGGCGGAGTTTGACGACATGGCGGCCATGGTTCACGTGAAAAGTGGATTATGGCGTAACTCAACCATACTGTGCAATAAAGACGATAGTCGTTGCATCCAGCTAGCATGATGAGTTGTCAGCAGGATTAGACAGCTGCAGCCTGCACAAGCCCAGCACGTGTTGTGTAAGAAGAGGATGACGCGTGGTCAGTAGATCTACAGCACTATCAGCCTACCCGACCAAAATTTGAAATACCAGAGTTGATGGTGACTAGGTTCCACCGTGTCGAGGGGTAAATACTATCCTGGTAATGCCGAGACTCGTGCTCCGTATCAACGCTTGCTCCCTCCGTATGCGTATTTCCGGAGCTCTGGGTATAATCGCGTAAACTGCTGAAGTGAGTATAGCGTTCTCACGTAGTGAGTAGCGAGTGGTTCATATGGTGGAGTCTGGACAACGGAAGGCAGGCTAACGATGAGCTTCGCCGTCAACGGCGCAAAGATGCGGGCCGCGCTTGCCTGTAAAGCACATGTCAAAATCCGAGGCCTAAATCGACGTGCGGTTGCTGACTGTGTCTGTTAGGCGCCCGACGACATGATTCACGAAAGACGCTCCGAGCGAGACGGACGACTCATACAAGCTGTTCTCGTAAGTTCCGGAAATATGACCTCCCGCGTGCGGCGCATGCACTACAGGAGGCCATAGCAATGTCTAAATTGTCATCCGCTCTTGACGCATGCACAGTGATAGTGCCGCTCGACTTCACGAGAAAGGGCGGTAGCACCCCATATCTTTATCACCTGCTGAACATCATCGTCGGGAACGATGTATGCGACGAAAGCCCTGATACTGGACTGACGGTTCCTGCAGGCCCATCAACCTGGTCCTTCGAACAGCGTTGTGACCTGTTCCCAGGCAGGATCGTACCATGGTACTCGCGGATCCGGCTCGGTCCAGCAACCACGTCGCGTTAGAAGACCGGGGAACATGTCATGGGAAAGAGAAACCCCAGTCTGTTGGAGGCTGCGCAAAAACCTGGGGTCAGAATGCGCTATGCACCTTGAAGTTCTCGTAGATATCAAGTGATGCGCCACCTGGTGGGTACTTGTCTTTGTCTCGCCTCTTAATCAACCCCACTTGCACTGTGGTACAGAGCACTATCAGCGCGATAATTCGGTCGGTGGCTGCTGATACTGATGCTGTGTCACTGACATGTTTAGGCCAAATGTGGTGATGGAGGCCGAGTGGCATGAAAGTACATCAGGGCCTAGGCGCAAAGGTCAGAAGAGATTGAGGGGCTTGTGTGAAAGGTAAAATTGCGCTGGTCGGCATGTCCCGTGGATGGAAGGTACGAGTCGGCGACGAGACTTCAGGACGCAGGAACACATTCGGCAGATGTGAGTGAAGGGTAGTGTATATGTTCATGAAGGAGTTCATGGGATTTTGTCCTGCAGGGGAGCGTGGGGAGGGCTCCGAGACGTTCCCGGGCCATCTGCCGGGTCCGCAATCGCAATCGTTTGACATGGTCTAGCCGTTTGCGGCTAGCACCAACGCTATCGAACATCTCGACTCCGGGGATGCGGCCGCCCGGTAACTGCCTCTAGCATGAACGCGGGAGTTGGAAATGAGCTAATGGTAAGCATCCGCATGGTCCCTGATATCAATCGCATAAAGGGGATTGTCGGCATTGTGTTTGTTGTTGGTAATGCGGAATTTGCGAGTGGCTTGCCGCCCACATGTCATGAGGTGGGTGGCTCATCGCAGTACCACGAGAAGCTGATCTTGGGTAGTCTCTTCTGAACCAGCAACAAAGAATCTAGGATAAGTTTTGAAAGAGGGCCTTCGATGAGCGCTACTCGATAGTATAGCTCTCTTTCCCCTTAGATCTCGTTCACGGTTTTGTAGCCAGGCAAGAGGTCGAAAAGGCGATATTGTAACAGGCCTTACTTCTGGATTCTCTGTTCATGCTAAAGAATTGCATCTTAGACAAGGTTTCACTCTAGAGACCCTGTTTTAGCTAAGAGCTAAAACCTAGTTCTGCAAAAGTACTTATAGTTATATACTCTTTTATTAGCAAACTAATTCTATAGCATAAACTAGTCTAAAAAAAGTAAAGTTTATTACTAGTATATAAAAAAACGTATTTCTAAAAAAGTTAAAATCTTATATTTAAAAGTATAAGTATTAAGTAGACTAAGGCTTAAGTTCTTAGTACTACTATTTTTAGTATAGTTAAAGCTTTTAAAATTTAAAGTAGTAAAGTAACTATTTTATAAATACTAACGTCTACTTATAGTAGAAAGAATTATAATATAATTATATATTCTTAATAGCTTATAACTAATAAAGCTATAAAAAGAAGTAGTAAGCGCGTAATTATAGTAGCTGCAAATAGAATAGAAAGTATAAGTATAGTAAGTATAAGTTAAGTAGCTAAAATATAGTAGATATTTTAAGTTAATTTAAGTTATATATATATTATTAGAGCGTAGTAGCTAAAGAGCTAAAAAGAGAAAAAGAGCTAAGAAAGTAGTTTAGTTATAAGAAAGTAGTAGTAAAAAAGCGTATAGTGCATTTATAAAAACTTTAATCTAAGAAGTATTTTATATTAAATATTCTCTAAATCTCTAAATATTTAAAAGTATTAATAAAATAACGTCTTCTTCTATTCTAGAACTAGTTATAACTAGTAAGTATTTTATAGTATATATATATATATATAGTAGCTAATTATATATAGATCTAGAAAGCTATCTAATATAGATTATAAATAAGGTAGATAAAGCTATAAATTATAAAGTAATAAAATACTAAATTTTTTAGTAAGTAAAATTATACTTCTACTATATATATACTTTCTATTCTTATTCTACTACTTATAATAAATTAGAAATCTAAAAACTTATTAAAAATATAAATAGTAGCTTAAATTTAATACTAAAGCTATACTAATATATATACTAAATAAGCTCTAACTATATCTCTAATACCTTATACCTCTTTTATAAGTTTTTCTAGCGTTAGTAAGTCTAAAGCTAATCTTATTACTAGTTATATTACCTTATATACTAAAGCTTAATTAAGCCTTTTTATTATTAATTAATTACTTTTCTTTTAAACGCGCTACTACTTTTATAAGTTCTTTTAAAGTTATTATTTTAAAAGCTATTATAAAGGCTATTATAAACTATTTTATTTATACTATACTAGAGGCTATTATAAGCACTCTAAAGAGCTACTTTACTAGTATAAGGCTATATACTAAGCTTATTAATATTTCTATTATACTTATTTTTATTATACTTATTTCTATTATACTTATTCTTTTTACTTTTATTTTTATTATTTCTATTATATATATAACTAGCGTAAAATCTTCTATTATTCTTTTTTCTAGTTTTACTTTTAAAAAGCTTATTAATAAGATATATAAGCTTTTTAGTAAATATAGCTTACCTTTAAAGTAATAAAAAGAGTATTTTATTTATAATTTTACTAGAATATACTTAATTACTTATACTATTTATATCTATAACTAAGTATATAAAGTAAAATTAATATTAAGTTTATAGCTCTCTTTAGCTCTTAAAAATACTATACTTTAGTAAAGAAATATCTTAGCTAAAATACTTTATAAAAGTAATAAAAGCTAAAATAATAAGAATATAGTATTTATAGCTTATCTTATATAGTAAAATACTATTTACTAAATAGTAAATATAATAAACTACTATAAGTTCTATTAATACCTAAGCTATAAAGAAATAGTTATTATATTATAGTTATTAAAGAATATATACTATAAAGCTATTATAGTATTTATATTACTACTATATTATTTTAGTAGTTCTTAATTACTACTTAAGCTTAAAAGTTATATAAATAAGAGTAGTATTAGTTAGAAGTCTTAGTACTAATAGTAATATACTCTAAGTTTATTAAAATCTACTAGTAGTTCTAAAACTAATAGCTAAGTATTTTTTAATATCTTTTTATTAAATAGAGTCTATAAAATTAGATATAAGACACTATTATATACTCTTACTACTACTACTTTTTGTTTTTTTTTTTTTTTTTTTTTTTTTTTTTTTTTATACTAAGTTAAAAAGTTTTTAAATTTTTTTTAGTATATAAGCTAAGTTAAAGTATTACTTTTTATAGTTAGTATAAGCTTAGTCTAGCTTTTTAATCTTAACTAGCTTAGCTAGTTAAGCTTAAAAAAAGTTTTAGTAATACTAATTATTTAAAGCTATACTTATTAGTTAGCTTAGCTAAGTAGCTTTTAAAATAGTATATACTATTTTAAAAGCTACTTTATTTTTTAGTAATAAAGTATATAAGTAAAGCTTTATTTTTTTAGCTAAAATTAAAAAAAGTAGAAAAGCTTATTATAAGTATTTTAATTATTTTCTTTTATTATATAGTTAATAGTAAGTTAATTATAGTACTACTAATAGCTTTACTATTAGTAAGTAAAATAATATAATTATTAAAAGTATTTATAACTAAGTATTATAATAGCTATAAAAAAGTTTATTTTAGTATATTACTTTTATACTTACTACTACTTACGTAACTATAATATAGCTAAAGAAGTACTATAGTTTATAAAAATATACTTAAAGTACTACTATTAACTTAGTGTCTTATGTCTAATTTTATAGACTCTGTTTAGTAAAAAGATATTAAAAGATATCTAGCTTATTATCTTAGAATAGCTAGAAGATTTTAAGATTTTAAGACATTTAGTATATATTACTATTAGCACTAATGCTTAACTATAACTATATATATTAATACACTTCTATAATATAGTAGTAATAGAAATACTACACTAGGCCTTATAGTATCTATTCTCTAATAACTATAACGTAATAACTATTCTTTAGCCTAGATCTTAATAGAAGTTATAGTAGTTTATTATAGCTACTATTTAATAAATAGTATCTTACTATATAAAGTAACTTATAAACGCTATATCTTTACTATTCTAGCTTTTTTTACTTTTATAAAGTATTCTAGCTAAAGTATTTCTTTATAAAAGTATAGCTTTCTATAAAGCTAAAAAAAGAAGTAAATTTATTATTTCTTTTACTTTATATACCTAGTTATAAATAATAATATAGTAGATAATTAGTAGTGTCTTATTAGTAAGATTATTAATAAAATAGTCTTTAATAAAATAGTCTTTCTAATTTCTTTTTCTTATAAGTAAGAAACTATAACTACTAAAGAGCTTATATATTTTACTAATAAGCTTCTTAAAAGTAAAGCTAGAAGAAAAAATAATAAAAAGTTTTACGCTAGCTATATATATAATAGAGATAATAAAGATAATAGAGATAGAAATATTAGAAATAAAAATAATAAAAATAGAAGTAATAGAAACGTTAATAGGCCTAGCGTATAGCTCTAAAGTACTAGTAAAGTAGCTTTTTAGAGCGCTTATAATAGTATCTAGTATAGTATAAACGTAGTAGTTTATAATAGCCTTTATAATAGCTTTTAGAATAATAACTTTAAAAGAACTTATAAAGTAATAGTAACGCGTTTAAGAGAAAAATAATTAATTAATAATAAGAGGCTTAATTAAGTTTAGTAAGTAAAGTAATATAACTAGTAATAAGATTAGCTTTAGATAGACTTACTAACGCTAAAAGAACTTATAAAAAAGGTATAGTAAGAATATAGTTAAGAGCTTATTTAATATATATATTAGTATAGCTTTTAGTATTAGATTTAAGCTACTATTTACGTCTTTAATAAGTTTTTAAATCTCTAATTTTACTATAAGCTATAAAATAAGAATAGAGGTAGAAAATAGAGAGTATATATACAAAAGCATAATTTTGTAAGCTAAGATTTTAGTATTTTATTACTTTATAATCTATAGCTTAGTTAGTTATAAGCTATTAAGAATATATAATTATATTATAATTCTCTCTACTATAGTATAAGTAGACGTTAGTGTTTATAAAATAGTTATCTTACTACTTTAAATTTTAAAAGCTTTAACTATACTAGAGGTAGTAGTACTAAGAACCTAAGCCTTAGCCTGCCTAAAGCTTATATCTTTATAGAATTTTAACTCTTTTAGAAATACGTCTTTTTATATACTAGTAATAGACCTTGCTCTTTTTAGACTAGCTTATGCTATAAGATTGTTAGTTTACTAATAAAATAAACTACTATTAACTAAACTATAGTTTTACTTTATAGAAAAAGAATAGCTTATATACTTAAATATTAAAGTTAGAATAGGCTAGAATAGACGTAGTAGTAGTAGCACTCTAGGGACAAAAGCTTAATAGTCGATAGAGCTAGGATTTCTCAAGATCCACCACAAGACTGGTCATCTCTTGGCTGCGGAAGAATAGGACTCGCCATTCAGATTTCAGTCGAGGTGTCATGCGCCTTTTGCGTGCGCGGGATTGGACCGCACACCCATTCGTATGTACCGCTATCGCATGCAGCAATTCGCGCTATTCAGTGTCGCTTTTCGGAGATGGACGCATCTCGGTGACCGACGGCGAAAACAATGGCGTGTGGATATGGCCTCTTTCAAATTGGCAAGGTGATACACGTCCAGAAGCGTGCGTCTGGACGCTAAGTCTCACAGCCATCCTGGAAGCCACGATTTGCTCTTTCATCTAATTTCCTAACTCGAAAGTGAGGTCACGCGTAATGAATGTGGGACTGCGACACGCCGTTTGGCGGCTGTCAGAAACCGACTTCGCGCGATGATTGAGATCGAGAAAACAGCCACGACAAACGCCCACCGGCTAGAATTCACATCTTCTGCCCGATACATACTACCTCTGCGCCTAGACTGATATATTTGACCTAAGGATTCGGGGCTACTGATTAACAAAGACATCCGACATCATCACCTTTCTAGTGTGCCACGCTTTCCATTTTGACATCTGTCACACGGGTTTAGGACTAGCATTCACCAGCAGTATCTACCTTCACTTCGGTATAAAGCTCGTGTCTCCAACGCATCAATATCATCACCAGCACACCACTTCTACCATCTTCACCTCTCTCTTCTACTCTCTATTCAGATCTCCAACATGTTCAGCACCAACACTCTTCTTCTTGCTCTTGGGCTTGCTGCTTCCTCAGATGCTTTCTTCCGAATGTCTTGCCCGGGACGAACTGTCAGAGAGCGACTTGATCCCATTGTCAACCCTGGAGCCGTTTCTGGCCATGTCCACACGATCTCAGGCGGAGCGGCCTTCAAAGCCTCCATGACCTACGCAGACACCCGAGCTTCCAAGTGCTCGTCATGCACGATCAAGGTAAGACAGTCACCTCGTTTTGGTGCTACATGACTAACGATTTGCAGGAGGACATGTCTAATTATTGGACGCCGCAGCTTTACGTCAAATACAAGGACGGATCCGGCTTTGCTCCTGTCCCGGTCATGGGTGACCCAGATGACACCAACGGCGGCATGACCGTCTACTACCTTCAGCGTCGAGGTACCAATGAGACTGAGAAACTCCACGCTTTCCCGGAGGGCTTCCGCATGGTCGCCGGGGACCCATTCACTCGCAGCTACGACGGCAGTCTTGCCGCCCAGGGCATCTCCTTCAACTGCCTTGGTGCGAACAAACCGGAAACTAACGGTTTCCCCGACTACCCATGCCCAGGTGGACTGCGAGCCCAAGTCTACTTTCCTCAGTGCTGGGACGGCAAAACCCTTGACCCTTCCGATCATAAGAGTCATATGAGCTACCCAGAGGGCAACGTATACAACAGCGGCAACTGCCCCGCCTCGCATCCTGTCCACATGATATCGATCTTCTTCGAGATCTTCTACGACACTGCCCTGTTCGCCGACCAGTGGGTTGATGGCAAGCACCCCTTTGTCTTCGCTCAAGGAGATGCAACTGGCTTTGGTCTCCACGGCGACTTCTTGAACGGATGGGATGTCAAGGTGCTTCAGAATGCTGTCGACAACTGCAACGACGCCGGAGGTGCAGTGGAAGACTGCCCAGCCGTGACAATGTTCACCGATCGAGAGTGCAACGACTGCAAGATCCCAGTATCGGTCAACGAGAAGACTAGTGGAAAGCTTGCTGCACTCCCCGGCTGCAACCCCGTCACCTATGGCCCGCAACGCGCTACACCAGGAAGTTGCCCAGACAGCACCACACCATCAACAGACGGCGGCTCCACCGATCACGACGACTTGACCGCCATCCAGGGCTGGGAGTACGTTGGTTGTGGCTCCGACAATGTGAGCGACCGCGCGATGAACGGTTCATGGACCTTCAACGACTACATGTCCATTGAGAT
Source organism: Alternaria triticimaculans (assembly GCF_023758025.1). Classification (NCBI taxonomy): domain Eukaryota; kingdom Fungi; phylum Ascomycota; class Dothideomycetes; order Pleosporales; family Pleosporaceae; genus Alternaria; species Alternaria triticimaculans. Next base: position 3,761,511 of record NW_026055958.1, read on the forward strand.
CTGTGTCGACTACTGCAATGCCCGCGGCTTCACCTACGCAGCACCCGAGAACGGCAACGAATGCTTCTGCAACAACAGCCTCAACCCCAAGTACGCGCCCAAGGCCGGCATCATGGGCTCATGCACCAAGTCTTGTGTGGGCAACGTCAAGCAGATCTGTGGTGGTGCGAATGCGATGAGCATATATCACAAGTGCTCCGGCGGCACTTGCCAGAACAACAACGATGGTGGTGCGGCGCCGGTGCAGAGCAAGGCCTCCGTGGCTGCTAGGTGGATGCCCCTTTCTACTCTGGCTACGGTCGCAAAGGCTGCTGCTGCTACCCCAGTGTTTTTGTATGGGTAGATCTGGGGGTGATGCGGATGAGTTCTGCAACATTCATTTAACGGCCTTGATATATCCCTTTTAGGATCTTCTCTTTGTAAATCTGCAAGCGCATCAGATATATAATTGATGAATACAAAATATCTGTTCTACTTCACCGTCCTCTCATCTGCTTTGCTGATGTCTGTGCGTGTGGCTTGCACCATCCATCTAACAAGAAATTTTGATGTTCATGGTCAGCTGTCATTTAATTTAGGAGGCGCAACACTATAGCGCGGACGGATGCAAGGTACCCGGCCGGCTAGCTTGGAGTGTGACTTTAGTTTGGTTGTCAATAACACTAGTGTGCCAGCGCCCTGATCAGAGTGGATGTGCAACCAGACTGGAATGACCCTTGCATACCGGGAAGGCAGCTGAAATAACGCCCAAGAGCGGAAAGTGAAAAGCATGGCTCGCCGTAAACCGTATGAAGTAGGATGTTGGCACAGAATTTAGTTCGTGAAACTGATGCCATCGTCTTCGTATCTAAGCAAAATGCGTTTGGACGCTTGTCAGGGCTTATTATCCGAGCCAAGTACCTGCTGTTTGTGACAGCCTTCGTGCTCCGAGCTCCGAGATGATCGCATCTTGTCACCATTGTCATATTGCTTTCCCAGTATCTCTCTCTCAGACGCGCCATCCTCAACATCATAAGGATCAAGCATTCCGTGCTCTTGTAGTTCGAATCCAAAGTCCTGTTGTGTTCCCGATGGTCGAGTGGCTTCGGAACTGCCGACCAGAGAGGGGGCCACGTGCCTGAGGAATAGCCGCAGGGTTAGGAGAGAACCGGTGATGATGATGAGACTGGCTTCGATAAGACTAGTGGATCTTGTTAGTGAGGGATGCAAAGAGCTGATGCTTGACGAGAGCTGCGCACTCACATCCACAGACTAGGATAAACCGTGTCCCAGGAAGCGTCTTTGGAAGTCAACATTGGGGGAAGCAATGCGACGCGCACCGCACTTGTCACGCATGTACTAGCTCCTTAGTCAGTGATACCCGCGCGCTTGGGCTTGAAGGCTTACATCGAGCCAACGCTGAAGATGCCTATCACCATGATCTTCCGCTCTCTCGACATTTGTAGTCGCAGAACCATGGGTATTGGTAGGATGATGACCATGATATCCGTGATGATGTTCAGCACCCCAGTAGCGATGTATAATGCCGCCTTGTTCAAACATTGCCCTTCTGTGATGGTGACGTCGATATTCTTCGCAAACGGTTTGCATGCTGCAAGTAAAGAGATGACAATGCCGACACAAGATCCGACAACAACAAATATGGTGAAGTGTACTCCAGCGCGAAAGCCGCGCGCGGGGCTCAAGTTCAGGTAGAGACAAAGGAATGACAACTTTGCGAAGGCGAGAGCTGGCGAGTATAGTACAGTAGTTGTTAGAGTTATCTAGAGTTCCGGAAGTTAGCAAACAATGCCGCCGAGGTTGCCCACGGGAGACCGACTCTCGCGATAGTGTTCAGTTGGTGGCCGGTAAGTTCCCAGGCATGTACACCAATGAGACCTGCTGGTGCCCTATCTATAATGCTGTTATAAATCTCGTTCCATAAGATAAAGGAAGCAGCGGACAAAACTTACAAATAATGAGTAACTGTACAGGTATCGCAAAGACCTGCCAATCAGCTCATGTCAGCCATGAGCTTTCTTCGACAGAAGAGTCGTGGACACCTACCCATGCAAGGAGCAGACAATCTGGCGCAGCCGTTAACAAAGATGGATCGCGTTCACGGGAATGACTTACAGTCATCAGACGACAGTTTCTTGACTAACACAGCTTTGGTGTAAGCTCGAACGGCCAAAAGAAACGTCGAGACGATCGTTCCCACGATTCCAATCCAGAGGATGATGGCTTCACCTCGTCGTTGTGGGTTCTCGAGGTCTACCACGTAGTCATCTGGTGCGCGTACGATTGGCTGAGTGAGATCCACCATCTTCCTACGAGCGTGCTTGCTGTGGAAGCAGCCCTCAAATTGGAATGTTTTCAACAGCGCGACGGGGGCATTACGTCGATTTGAGTTTGGCTGTCTCGCAGGATTCAAAACAAGCTGGGTTGGCAGATCCAGCCGAATGGTAATCCGTCTAAGCGAAGCAAGTTGATTGATCCGGACATTTCATGTGCCGCCACCGTGAGCGAGGCTGAGAGCATAATGCAATGCGTCCTGTCTATCCCCTGTAATGGCAATGATGAATCTCGATCTGATTTTATCGGTAGCGCAATACTTCCGACTTAGCTTGTAGGCAACGTGTTTACTCTCATCATGATCCATCCCACCTGGGTGCACCTATGCTCTCAGGGTCATCTGCATCGAGTACCTACATAGGTAGACTCTACTCGTGTCGAATTATCCTGTAGTCCACGATATGATGTACAGTGGCTTGAATCAGAGCTCCCGCCGTGCCGCACAGCGGAACTGCCGTAGCGTTCCTGCTAGCTGAATCCTGCGGGACAGGGTCGGGAAAGGGGAACATGCGCGAAGGATGCAGGCGAACGGGTTGCGGGTCCATCATCTGCTCAGCCGTGTTCTTACTTGCTGTCATTGGATGAAGAGTTGTGTTGCTTGATAAGACGGCAGAGCCGCAACGGCGTTGATCCTTTCGTGGAGAAGACGCCGCAGCCGTGCTTCCGTTGACTCCAGAAAATGGCTGGGCGTTACTCTGTTGGGATTAGCGCCGGCTTGATTAGTAAATTTCTCCGATGAATGCTCCTCCTTCCCCATTCCCTCATGGTCACGATGCCCAGACTCGCCACAAATTCCACGGCAGACTCCAGATTTGATGTAGTCGAGTTGATGCAGTCGGCACGGAGGCCTCTGCCGGAATGATCTAACGGAGCGTGGAGATCATCTTCGGCTGCTGCCATCCGCGGTCTTGCTGACTCGGTCAATGAGTTTTCACATCTCGGCTGGCATCTGGTCCACCTATGGGATCAGTATCAAAAGGCTGATGACCCGGTATCTTAGAAACTTCTGAGCTGTTTCGTCCTCCTCGTCAAGGACCGTTCACCGCCTGTTCTTGCATCATGTTTTATCTGAGCTTGGCCTTGGGCACCGCGACCCTGCTCAGCGTAACGCGCGCCCAAAACGAATCCTACTGTGTAAGCTTCATGTTGCCTTGTGAGGCTGTTCTGACTTTCTTTAGTGCACAGCTCTGACCCAGAGTCTTGTAGCCAAGCGCGTAACCTACCCTGGTCAGAATGCGTACGACGCGAGTATTGCCTCTTACTTCGATGGAAAGAGCAGACTGTCGCCCAACTGTATCGTACAGCCCACAAACGCCGAGGAAGTGGCTACAATTGTCAAGGCTCTTACGACTGCCAGCACGCAGAAGACTTGCAAATTTGCCGTACGATCTGGTGGCCATACTCCGATTCCTGGCGCCAACAACGTCGACGACGGCGTCACAATCGATTTGCTGAACATGAATGGAACCACCTACAATGCTGATTCTGAGGTAGCAAGCATCTTACCAGCGGCGCGATGGGGCTCTGTCTACGCAGCTCTTGAGCCATTAGGACGTATGGTGGCCGGAGGCCGAGGCAGTACCGTCGGCGTTGGTGGCTACCTACTGGGTGGTGGGATATCTCACTACGCACCTCGCGTTGGATTGTCATGTGACAACGTGATCAATTTCCAGGTCGTCCTTGCCGATGGTCGCATCGTAAATGCCAACAAGACTTCTAATGCTGATCTCTTCACCGCTCTCAAAGGGGGTAATAGCAACTTTGGCATCGTAACACGTTACGACATGGAGACATTTGAGAACGAAGACCTCTGGGGAGGTATCGTTTCGTGGCCGGCATCCACCGTCAACCAGCATTTCAAGTCGCTCGTCGACTTTGGTCTCGACCCGAACAGAGATCCAAACGCTGCTCTGATCCTCTTCCAAGGATACTCAACAGCGAGTCCCGTGAACGTCGTAAGAGCTGCGTTTGATTACACCAAACCTGTGGCTCGCCCGGATGCCTACAGCGAGTTTCTCGCCGTCAACAACACCCTCAGCGATTCTACCAAGATCCAGCCAATGAGCGCAATTGCTGCCGAGTTTGGTAGTGACACGACTAAACGGTACGTCTCTGCTGTCTTCGATGTAAGACTATCGCTAATACAAGCAACTAGAGTTCAATTCCGTACCCTCTCATACAAGATTGATTATGAGACTCTTCAGGAGACAGCGCGTCTCTACGACATCATGCTGACGGAGCTTCGAGCCAAGGCCTCTGGACAATGGCGCATCTCATGCTTGCACCAGGTCTTTGCCACAAGCTACACGGCGAACAGCACAGCCAGAGGCGGCAACGTGCTTGGGTTGGAACGCTACACTGAAAATTTCATTATGTATCAGTCATACCTGCTTTGGTCCGAGGCGAAGGATGATGACCTGTTCATTACTCAGGGCAAGATGCTGACCGACGGCATTCAGAAGTTTGCCACAGAGAAAGGCACAGCGGTGGAGTACCTGTACCTCAACTATGCCGATAAGGACCAGGATCCACTTTCGGCTTATGGTGCTGACAAGGTGGCGTTCATGAAGACGGTCGCGAAGAAGTACGATCCGACAGGCGTCTACCAGAGTCAATTGCCGGGCGGGTTCAAGATTTCTCAGGTGTAAAATTAACAAACCTACAACAGCCTACAAACCTCAAATAAATTACCCGATTAGGAAGGTCGCAGAAAGCGTCGATCATAGCAATGTATCTTCTTGCGTTGCACGTCGTGGAGGGCCCGGAGACCTTGCTGTCGTCGGCGCGAGGTTTGCCACGGATGTCCGCTATGGATCAGTACGTAACTTCACGGGTCGATCGAATCGGCTTCGCTTGGAACTGAAAGCTCGGCAAACGGATCAGTGTGATGGCTTCCTTGGAATCATGTGCAATCTGTTTTATTCCAAAATGAACTTGTGTTGTCTTCACAAATATGTTAATAGTCTATTAAAGGTAGTAGGCCTTAAGTCTTCTAAGAGAGTAAAAAACGTAAAAAGTAAACTAAATATCTAAGTAAAACGTCTTATTTAATATAGGTTATTTAGCTGCTAGTCTAATTACTAGTAATATTAAATTCTATACCTAGTCTACTTATCTATACTAATAGTATCTATATACTTACTTATAGTAGTATATATTACTTAATTATACGTATATAATTCTAGATTATAATATAGATATAGTAACACTCTACTTAAGTTAATACCTCTATACTCTCTTCTATTTATTACGTAAGGTCTTTAAAGTATACTACCTTAGCTTAGATTTAATCTATTTTAAAATAATTTATACTTAAAATATTAGCGTTAGCTTTATACTTAATACGTATACTCTATATACTAGTATAGCGTTTTAGAAATATAATTATCTACTATATAAAGGCAAGATAATAAAGTAAGATATTAGTATTAGCGTAAACTCTTGCGTAAAAGCCTTTGCTTTACAACTTACTCTTTAGACTAATAAAATTAGCCTTAATATAGATAACGCTAGGTTAGATAGTAGAAAGTTATATAGTTAAGAAGATAATTATATTTAGAGATATAAAAGAAGTTAATAAGAATAGCTAAAAGTAGTAAGATAGAATTTTGTACTATCTATAGGCTTTCTAAGATCTTGCTTATAGTTATTACAACTATTTAAGTTACTACTATACTATAGTTATTAACTAAATTTTTCTACTATTCTATAGTACTAGGCACTACCTACCTATCTAAAAAGTAATATTATAACACTAAACTACTACTTTTAATACTAAAAAAAATAATTAGTAATTGCATATAATTTATATAACGAACGCGCAGTAAGATAAGTGGTGGGCCTCGCTGCGTCGGAGTCGTGAGCGGCTGCCCCGCGCAGCTAGCGACGCCAACCTCGTCGCGTCGCGTCGCGACCTACAAACCTCATTTAGCTGCAATGACCTGATCCGCTACATGTTGGCACAACTCAACGGCCGGCTGTTTCTTCAAGATGACGAACACAGGAACCTCAACGCCGAATTGCTTAAGGAACCAGTACCGCAGCTCAACCGCAATGAGCGAGTCAACACCAAGCACGTAGGCTGGCTTGCCTACGTCGAGATTCTCCGCCGGTATCGACAGCGATTTACTCAGCTTTCCAAGTAACGCCGACGTTACAATCTGCGCAGCCTCCTTCGTACCAGCGGCCGCCTTGATGAGAGCGAGATAGTCGACGGTTGCCGCCTCGCCTTCGCCGCCAGCCCCGGTGCCGTTGACCAACTCGACCTGACCCAGACGAAGGAGATTCTTGAACAGCGGCTTACCCACCCAGTGCAAAACGCCGTCCTGGAACATCCGATACAGCTTCGAAGGCTTATCATGGATGTTCACCACCTGCGCCGCGCCGCCGGCACAATCGTATCCAGGATCACACAAGACATCCAGAATCGCCATTAGCTGCTTCTGTGTCAGCCCACCCAGCCCAGCGCGCAGACTCTTCGTCACGTCCTCAAAGTTGTCACTCGCCCATCCAGCCTCTAGCACCAAACCGAGATCGAACGAGACGCCATTCAGCCCACTGGCGGCACGGTGCCGCGCGAGCGCATCTTCGAAAGTGTTACCGGCTGCATAGTTGGCTTGCGCGGGGTTGCCGATGATGCCGCTCATGGAGGAGAGGAAGACCATAAAGTCCATATCCTTGGGCAGGAGTTCGTGAAGGTTCCACGAGCCTTGATACTTGGGCGCCAGTGCACGGTGGAACTGCGAGACGGTCATGTTGGAGAGCATGTTGTCCGACAACACCATCGCCGCCTGGATGCAGCCCTTGATCGGCGGCAGCGTTTTGCTAGCTTCCTCGAGGGTGCTCTTGAGGACCGCGCGGTTCGAGATATCCGACGCCGGCGCATGGACTACGACGCCTTGGGCTTCCATCTCTTGGATGAAGGCGATCACATCGGCGCGTCCAGCTACGCCTCGCGACGAGGTAACGAGGAAATGCCGTGCGCCGCGGGACGCCATCCAGCGCATGATCTCGCGCCCCAAACCGCCCAAACCACCGCTAATGACATATGTAGCTTGCTCCTCAAACGCGTACGCCGGCTTCTGCGCGGGCTGATACACCACCACATCTCCCGACTTTTCGAAATCGATGACGGCCTTCCCTGCAATCTTACCGCCCTGCAACGCGCGCATCGCTTCCTCAATCTTACTCGGCGCAAACGCATGCAGCGGCTTGGGATTGTGGAGCTCAGGATTCGCCGCGAACAGACTAAAGACGTCGTCGAGCACGAGTTGCATCAGGGGCTTGTTCTCAGCGTACATACCCGCGACGTCCACGGCTGCGAATGTGACATTGCGCAGGAAGTGGCCCATCTCAAGCGTGTTGTTGGCGAGGATATCGGCTTTGCCAATGTCGATGAAGCGACCAAAGGGCGCTGTGCAGCGCCATGAGTGTTGGAGAAGTTCGCCTCCTAGAGAGTTCAGGACGACGTCAACACCGCGGTTGGCTGTGGCATGGAACACATCGTCGACGAAGCTCGCCTCTCTGCTGTGGAAGATGTGGTCGTCCGCGAGGCCGTAAAGCTCCCTGACCAGCTGGCGCTTCCACTCGCTTCCAACCGTGACGAACACCTCCGCCCCACGCAGCTGCGCGAGCTGCACAGCAGCCTGTCCCACCGCACCAGCACCGGCGTGAATCAATACACTCTCGCCCTTGCGCAGCCGTCCTACATAGTCGAAAGCATACACAACCGTAGCCCATACAGCAGGAATGGCAGCCGCATCCAAGAACGATATGTCTTCGCGTGGGATCCTACGAGTCGATGCCTCGTCGCAGCGCACGTAGGTTCCACAGCAGCCACCCGTCGAGAAGATGAAGTACATGACGCGGTCCCCAGGCTGCAACGTGCAGTCTGGTCCAGCGCGGATGACGGTGCCAGAGCCTTCGAGGCCGAGACCATCGCCTGGCACTTGACCCAGGGATATCATTACATCGCGGAAGTTGAGGGAAGCGGCTGCTACTTCGATTTCAACTTCACCCGGGTGCAGCTCTGTGCTGGAAGGGATGGTCTCGGTGTAGTACAGGGTGTCGAGCAAACCAGGCTGTTGGATGGTCAAGTTTATGCGCGGTTTGGGGGATGCTTGGCCAAGTGTGAAGCTGACTTTGTCGGGAAGCTTCGCGCGCGCGGCAAGGGTTTGATTAACGCTCTTCTGTGGGACGATTCGCGGAATGTGGATGAGGCCGTTATGCACTGCAAACTCGGAATCGGCGTCTGCGCTCTTGTCTCCTATCTTGTGGAAGTGCTCCAGGAGACGGACCACATGGCTCGCTCCCTCAGCTGGGTCATTGGTCTCCAAACTCAAGGTGACGAAGGCCTGATCACCCCGCTCGGAGCAAATACTTCTCGAGAAACCGACTGCCATCTCCGCGGCGGGGTTGCCAGCACCAGGACTGCCGCCGCGTGTCACCCAGAGGACTGTCTTGGCGTCCAAGCTGATCTTTTTGAGGGCTTCGAACTCGGGTTCTGCGATGGTGCCGAGAATGGAAGTGTCGAGCTCGAGCAAGCTGATGACTTTGGTGCTGCTCAAATCCAATCCAGCGGCAATGATACCTTCGAGAGTGTGTGTCTCAGTCTTGCCGATCCACGGCAAAGTAGTGAGCTTCGCCATCAGCGTATCGGCAGAAGTAGCCTGCGCAGCATCCGCGATGATGACCCACCTTTCAAGCGCAGCTTGAACCTCAGCCTCCTCTGGCCTCGTTGCGACGAGCGTTGAGACACGGTGCCGAGGTTTGTACTCATTGTCCCTAAACACCATGTCGACACCTGAGAAGCCCGCGGTCTTCAGCGCAGCGTCCCATCCTTCTTCGGTCAAAATCGGTCCCAGCGCCTCGTCTTCTCCGGGCACGGCGTCAACTTCCTCGCCTTCCCACCAATGGCCCTCGCGCATCCACCACCCTGGCAATAAGCCGAAGATAATGCCATCGCGAATGTTGTCGACGGTGGTCTCCATCATGATGAGCTTGCCACCAGGGCGGAGGAGGGCGTAGAGATCGCGAAGACATTTCATGAGATCCGATGTGGTGTGAATTACGTTGCAGGCCATGATCACATCGTAGCTGCCGAGCTCGAAGCCCTGGAGAGAGGGGTCGATCTCTAAATCCAGTTTGGCGAAGCGCATATGCTTCTCTGCGAATGCGAACTTCTCGCGAGCCTTCTCAAAGAAGCCGACTGAGATGTCGGTGTAGGCGTACTCGCTGAAGCGCACCAACTGATCAACCTGAAGACCTTCATCATCTACCAGAAACGGTAGCACTTTGGAGGTGGCACTGCCAGTCCCTGAGCCAACCTCGCAGATCCTGAGCTGAGGATTCGCGTGTGCAAGGATGTTCATATACGCGCCAGCCTTACGGTAGTGGCGCGAGTAGAAGTCGCAGTGGTAGAAATCTGTCTCTGTGTCAGTCTACCTGTTCATGTCCACGGTATGAGTTGTTCAACTTACCGTTAGCCAGATTGCCTTCAAAGATAATCTGTAGCGCATTGTCCGTCCCGGTCAAGATCCCATATAAATGCTCACCAGCCTTCTTCACCAGCTTCTGCGTCGGCTCGTCATCTGCCTCGCGCAAGACATCCTCAATGCTCAAATGCCCTAATCCTCGGGACTCCAATGTATACTTCTCCCTATTTGCACGGACTTTGCGTAGGAAGTCCACGTACTTGGTCAGGTGGTTGTCAAACGTTACTGGCTCGCCGTTCTCGATCTTATCCAGCGCTTGCTCGATGAAATAAAGTGCAATAGCGTCCGCACGGTCGACAGCCTCAGCATCCTTCGGGTCGGGTGAAAACTGCGGGTCGCGCGCGAACAGCGCCTTCAAGTATGTCTCTGTCTCGGCCTTGCTTAGCAGCGAGAGGTCGGGCTTGAAGTCGATGCCGTATGAGAAACGACTTGCACCATCATCGTCACGTGTGCTGCTGCCCGCACCAGCGATGACAGTGCCGCGCTCACCCTTGGCGACAATGACAGGCTCACCTGTTTCAGCAAGCAACGTACTGGCATCCCACTCAAACTCCCTGAACGTGCGAGCCACCTCCTTTGTCGCGACATGTAGCAGCGGGTTGCCAGGCAGCGTGAACAGCTTGTGCGACACCCACAAGTCCTTGAGGTTGCTGAACATGAGCGTTGGTATCGGTTCCCACCCACCCATACTCAGCGAGACAAAGCCCACGTGGAATACAGAGTCGAACGTTGTGGGGTGGATGACACACGGGTCCTCGGCGGCATACGGCATACTCTTCGCATAGTCCCGAAGCGCAAGAGTGCCAGTTGCACATCCGTTGCGCGAGTACTTAATGTCCCGCAAGCCTTGGAAATACGGGCCATAGTCGAATCCAGATTTTTTACTCAAATTCTCGTACAGCTGGGCGCTCTGCACACTCAACGTGCATTGCTTCGCCGCGCTTGCGTGCTCCTCGCCCACAGCTTTCTCCCATCTAGCTTTACGCGAGGTTGTCTCTGGAGAAGGCTCACTTTCCTCAAGCTCGACGCGAATGCTGCCAAATGCACACTCAATCCACTCATTCCCACCGAGAGTGAAGACACGCCAGTCATACACGCCTTGTGCAGCGTCTTTAGCAGTGTGCCGGCGCGGTTGGAGGTATATCTTCGCCTCGGTGCCCTTCTCCGTCTCGTTCACAGGTATAGAGCGCATGAAGCGAATGTTCTCAAGTCTATACCCGCTGATGGCTGCGCTAGGCGGAAGCAGCTGACGCGCAGCTTCGATGGCCATTACGAGCATACCCGTGCCGGGATAAAGCGGCGAGCCCTCGAGAGCGTGGTCGACGATCCAAGGGGCTTCGGCGAGGCGGATCTTGTGATGCCAGGTGGGTTGGGCAGCGTTGAAGTCGTTTTCACGTAGACCCAGGAGAGCATGTCGCCGGAAGGGGCGCTGGGAGTAGAGGGCGCTGAGACGGGGTTCATCCCAGTAGAGCTTGGCCCGGGAGAAGGGGTAGGCGGGAAGATCTGTTATTCGCTTTGGCTTGGCTGTAGGCTTGAGAGTGGCTTGGTTGGGCAAGTTGAGGTCGATGGGGAGGCCAGCGCTCCAAAGAGCGCCGATGGTTTCGAGGAGGGTGCGGACGTCAGGCTGACGAGGGTTGAGTACAGCTGCGTACGACCATTTTTCCTCGCCTTCGCCTAGGTGCTTAAGAATATCTTTGACGGGGCGTCGAAGAGCGGATTGAGGGCCGATCTCGACGAAGAATTTGGAGACCTGCTTCTTTTCGCTTACCAGCGCTGTTACCGCGTCAGTGAACAGGACTGGGGAGAGCAGGTTCTTCACCCAGTAGCTCGGACTCGCAAGACCCTCCAGTGTGATGAAGCTGCCTTCGGTGGATGAAAAGAAGGCGACAGTGCTCGGTTCTTTGCCCTCCCTCGTTGGTGCGCGTATTCCAGCCAGCGAATTCTCATAGTTCACCGCGCCATCCCGCAACGCTTCGGAATGGTACCCAATCTTCACAGTCAGTTTCCGTGCGAAGATCTCATCAGCATCCAGCGTGTCGAATAAGCGCGAGACAGCCACTGTGGGACCCGACAACGTGACGTTGACAGGACTGTTCTCGCATGCGACAGTCACCGTTGGCTCGGCCTTCAGATATGTCTGGACAGCCGCCTTGCCCAAGCCCACAGACATCATTGTCGTTGGCTCTCTCGCTGGGTCAGACGCCAGCTTATCGGCGACAACACCGCGGAAGTAGGCCACTCGCCATGCACTCTCGCGATCCAGTCCACCTGCACAGTACGCAGCTGCAATTTCACCCGACGAATGTCCAACCACAGCACGGGGGATGACACCCCATGTGCGAAGTAGATCGATGAGCGCCACTTGAATAGCTGTACAGAGAGGTTGTGACAGCGCTGGCTTGGACACCTGACTCGCGTCCTTGTTCTTCTCGAGCTCCTCTAGCACAGACCAGGTGCTACCGAGAGTAGCGAGATACGCGTCGCAATCCTCAAGACTCTGACGAAAGACGGGATAATGCAGGAGACCGTTCGCCATACGGGCATACTGTGCGCCTTGCCCTGTGAACACGAAGGACAAGTCAGGGGCCGAGGAAGTACTGCTGAAGATGCTGGGCGAGACGATAGTGGTGAGATCGTCGGTAGGGGATGAGATGACGGCGTAAGACCGGAATTGGAGAAGAGATCGGTGAGAGAATAGGGTATGTGTTAGATCTGAGAGGAAGTTCGCGGTGGTGGGGGCTTCGTTTGAAGAGAGAAACGTCTGGAGGGCTTCTGCTTGGCGCTTCGTGCCGTCGCTGTCTGCGGCTGAGAAGGGGATGATGGCGTATGGAGTTGTGAACGGGAGAACGCCGTTGCCGTTACCGTTCGTGTGTCCATTTGTGTGGCCGTTGGTATGTATGGACTCTCCGACAGATTGGTGCAAACCTTGAAGGCCGTGGGTGCGCAGGTAGTTGTATGCGTCGTCAAGGATGACATGGGCGTTGCTACCTCCATAACCGAAGGAGGAGACGGAAGCCCTGCGAATTCCTGTTGCTGGCCATGGAACTGCTTCTCTTGGGAATGCGAGCTGCAGACCAGTTACATCGATAGCAGGATTCGGCTTCTCGAACATGGCAATTGGCGGAATCACCGCATTCTCCAGCGCGAGAACGGCTTTGATGACACCAGCCATACCCGAAGCGCCCTCCAAATGACCGATATTCGCTTTCACAGATCCCATGTAAAGCGGTCTGTCCGCCTTACGACCATCGCGGAAAGCCTGCCCTACAGCTGCCGCCTCAATAGGATCACCAACGGGCGTGCCAGTCCCGTGAGCTTCAACGTAGTCGGTATCAGAAACATTGAGCCCTGCAACACGATACGTGTCCCGCAGCAAATCCAGCTGAGCCTGTTGGCTTGGCTGTGTGATACTCGGCGTCCTCCCATCCTGATTCGCACCAGTCGCCCTGATGACCGCCCTGACAACATCGCCATCCCTCAGTGCCGCATCCAGCGGCTTCAGCAAGACAAAGCCAAACCCTTCGCCCCTAGCGTATCCATTCGCCTTGGCATCAAAACTGTAGCTCTTTCCATCCACGCTCAGAAATCCGCCGTTGCTGAGCGCAAGTGCCTGGCTCTCTGGTGTAATAAATGTGTTTGCGCCGCAGACAAGCGACATCTTGCTCTCTCCCGCAAGAATACTCTGCGCACCAAGATGCAGCGCGTACAACCCTGATGAACACGCCGTATCGACCGTCAAACTCGGCCCTGCGAGATCGAAGAAATGACTGATGCGGTTACTCAGCATGGATGAGCCATTCGCCGTAGCATGATACCGAGACTGTGCACTGAAGTCCCGACCTGTTATTGTTTCGCCATCGCGCGAGAAGGAGGCGCAGTAGACTGATGTGGGAGAACGAGAGAGTGTCTCCATAGGTATTCCGGCGTTTTCGAACGTGCGGTAGGCGCCTTCGAGGAGGCCGCGTTGTTGCGGGTCGAGAACTGAGGCTTCGGCGTAGGACATGTTGAAGAAGGGGGCGTCGAAACTGCGGGGGTCTTCTTCCATGAAATGGGCGTGTCGGATGCGTAGGCTGTCTAGACGATTTGGGTCGGGGTGGTAAAATGCTGTTGGTTCAAGTCAGCTTGGGTCATTTTTGCTTCCGTGGGGAGAATGATTGCATGCCATCTATGTTGAAGCGGTCGGCGGGTATCTCTTTGGACACATTTCGAGCACTCATTATCAGTTCCCAAAAGGAGGAGGCGGATACGGCGTCGCCTGGGAACTTCATGTTCATGCCGATGATGGCTATGGGCGTTGTCTTGTCGGTAGTAGCCATGATTGCGGTATTTGGTATAGTACTCAAGCTTAACGGATATAAGCTTTGCCAACGTCTTATAACCTCCTTGCCAGGTGCAGATGCTCCTAGACTTGACAATAAGGTTTGTGGAAGATTACCTGAAATGGTCGCAAGTACAATTTAAGTCTGGGAATTCGATGCGTGCAAGCTTGATTCGTTGAAAAGACGGTCACGAAGCTTTGCTAAATACAATGGACGTCTCGCCGAAAATCGCTTTCATCTTGGTCACGACCCATGAGTACCTTCCTTGTCTCAAAGGACCAGAGTAGCTACCATGGTGCCAGGCACATTACCGTATGTGGAGACGCTAAACCGGCCAGTACCGCATGCGATTGTACCCACCTCGGTGGCTGTTGAACCGGCCGGACTCTATGAATTGTGGCTAGGGCGTAATCCGGTGGCTAGGTATTACTCCGGTGGTTAGGCCATAGCTCGGTGGCTTTACGTATGATACGAGCACAATTCAGGATCCGTTTTGACCCACAAATGCAAACACCTCACCTTCGAGGGCTCACCGCTGCCACTAAAGTCGTCCAGATAGTAACGTGTTCTGATGATGGATCACAAACAGTATCTCCGAATTCGAACACAACGCAGTCGACATGTCTTTGTGGGACCGAATCAACAGTCGCCTTACCTTCCAAAGCGGTATAGGCTTCATGTACCGCCAACTGTTCATGCATCCTCCGCCAATCGCAGCAGGAGTCACTCTTGGAGGTCAGACAGCCATTATCACCGGCGCGAATACCGGCCTGGGGTTCGAGGCAGCGCGACAGCTCCTCCAGCTAGATCTCTCTCGGCTCATTCTAGCCGTCCGATCGCAGGCCAAAGGCGACGTTGCAGCAGAAGTCCTCCGCAGGGAGTTTATACGCGCTGAAGTCGAAGTCTGGATCCTAGATATGGAAGATCCCGAATCTGTCGCGGCGTTTGCCGGACGATGTCAGACTCTGGGTAGGCTGGACATGGTCGTTTTGAACGCCGGTGTGCAGAACAAGGACTATGTTGTCTCGCCCAAGACAGGCAAAGAGCAGACTTTCCAGGTCAACTACCTCTCGACTATCATGTTGGCGGTGCTTCTCCTGCCGATATTGCGAGCCAAAACCGGGTTGGTGGGACGGCCGGCGAGGCTCACAGTTGTAACGTCGACGACGGCATATTTCGCGGATTTCGACAAAGAAAAACCAATCTTGCCGCAGTTCGACGAGAAGTATGATGTTACGAAATGGTATGCGCGCGAGAAGCTGTTACAGATGATTTTTGTGAGGAGGCTGGCATCGCTTGTGAACTCCGATGAGGTGATTGTCAACACAGCTTGTCCTGGGCTGGTAGGAGAAACGGAGATCTGGCGTACATTGAACGCAAACGCTGTCATGAGGTATATGTTGATAGTGTACTTCGCTTTGTTTGGTAGAAGTTTGGCAGAAGGTGCCAGTACGTATGTTCATGCTGTAGTGGTAGCAGGCCGAGAAAGCCATG
Source organism: Alternaria triticimaculans (assembly GCF_023758025.1). Classification (NCBI taxonomy): domain Eukaryota; kingdom Fungi; phylum Ascomycota; class Dothideomycetes; order Pleosporales; family Pleosporaceae; genus Alternaria; species Alternaria triticimaculans. The sequence continues at coordinate 3,777,151 of NW_026055958.1, forward strand.
GGGGCTTCTTGAGTGAGTGGGGAGTACGTCCGTAAGTCGAGGAACTGTAACGATGCACTCTGACTGAGGTTTTCGCTGACACTGTCGTAGTTATCCCGTTCTGATGTATTCGAAACGTGGTGACGATCTGGAAAAGAAGGTTCTGAGCGAGACCAGGCAGATTTTGGAATCCATGAACGTTTCGCACAGCGCAATGCAAGGCTTTTAGCTGGGAAGGTCAAATTAAACTGCCATCTCGCAGTGCCAAAGATATTGACGTCATCAAAACGCAGGTAGCTCTTTCCACATCAAGTCTTCTTACTGGTGAAGTTGTGCTGGTCGAAGATACCTTGTGTAGCTACAATCTAGCCCGTAAAATAAGTGGTAGCTGCGTTCGAAGAATTGAAGAAGGGAAATGTTGTTGTTCGCGACGCGACGCGACGTGACAGATGGCGGGACGAGATCAATGCCAAGCCCACGGAGCCTCGGCTCCAGCCTCCGAGGTTCCTGCCTCCCGCCTGCCCATGGGCAGAGAACACCTGAGCTTCATCATCAATGCAATCTCAGCTGTTCCCACACTACATCTTTACTCCGGATCTCATTTCTCTCGTCTGAGGATAAGCCTCACGTTCAAAGGCGGTTGCACGTAAGATGCGCGCACGCGTTGATCGTGCCATGGTTGTTCAAGCCACTCGCGGTCCACAAGCTCAATATCGTACTTCCACAGCAGCCGGGCCAATATCTGCTTTATCTCGGAATGTGCCAAACTAGTCGCGAATTCTCAGTCAGCGAAATCTTTCGTATTGATACCGGAGACAGGACGTGGCGTACTTCTGACCGATACAGCTGCGTTTTCCTGTCGAGAAGGGCTGGAATGCCGCTCTCTTATCCGCTTCGAAGCGAGGATCTCCGAGCCAGCGCTCTGGGGCGAAAACTTCTGGTTCCGTGAAGTTGGCTGGGTTATGATACATTGCCCAGTGCCAAATGTCCACGCAGGTCTAGGTTTTCCCCATTGCAATCAGCGACGTGCTCAGAATTTCACAGAAGGATTTGCGGGAATGCTTTGGATACTTACCCCTCCGGGCAGAAAGTGCCCCCCGACAACCTCGCCATTGCGCTGAATCAGTCGTGGCACTGAGCCTACAGCAGCCGGATGAATACGCAAGGTCTCGTCTATGACAGCCGAGAGGTATCTGAGACGCTGCGCACTGAGGAGTGTGATCTGTTCTTCGCTATCGAAAGATGCGTCGATCTCTTTCCCTAGCTTAGCGAGCGTCTCAGGGTGGGTGCAGAGGAGATAAGTTGCCCCAGCAAGTCTGACTCAAGAGATGGTTAGTACATTGATACTTCCAAATAAATTGGACAAAAGAGGAAAGCTTCGTCATACGCAACTGCAGTTGTTTCGGACCCGGCTACGACGAAGATGCTCGCGTTATGGCAGATTGCCTCAAGGGAAAGGCCCTATCGCCCAGCCGTTAGATCCGTGAGCGGAATTGGGACCAAGACAGCATTGTGGATGTACTCACGCATTTTCCCTGAGTATTGTCGGATTTCATCTCTTCAATGAAGTCCGGCCGGCTGGGCTCCAAAGCTAAACGCTTCGCAACTTGAGTACGCATGAACAGATTATGCTTCGCAATGATCTTCTTGGCAAACATTCTAACAAAAGGGCTTATCATCGCCTCCAACAACGGATACGCCCGCCGGAAGTGTGCCATGTCATGTTGCGCAACGAAGAACTCCAATATTGTCGCAACCCATGGATGAAAGTCCCTCCGCTCCATATTCGCAAAAGACTCGCCGAAGCTGAGATCGCCAATGACATCAAATGAGAAGAAGTTGAACCACTTGGCCAGATCCAGGGATCGACCTTCGGCGCAGTGCTCTCCAAAACAGCTGAAGAGTTGGTCGACATGGTGGCGGATGATACGCTCCTGGCGCTGTATGCCTTGCCCGGAGAACGCGGGCGCTAGCAGACGACGTTGATATGTGTGAGATTCTGTGTCGGCCCCGATGATACCTGAGGCGACTTCGGCTACGAAGCCTGGGTGCTTGAGGTTCTCTGGCTGACTGGGCTTACGATGCCCGTACACTTCTTTCCATGCTGTTGCGTGGAGGCATGACACTGAGTCTGGGCTTGTGCGGACAACGTCGCCGTACCTCCTGTGCAATGCCAGGATCTGTTTGTGCGGCGTGCTCGACCATGACATCAACAGGAGTGGGAGTGGCGATACAGACCACAGGAGAGGTCCGGGCACTTTCCTAAGTGGGTTAAAGTAGAGATTGTATATGACGGACCATACGGTATGCCCAAAGACCTGTAGCGTACGTCAGTTGAGGTATCTTACGTGTCATTTGTCCGGGGTTAATACGGCGCATAGGGCTACTTCTAACAATACCCAGATTGAGAGGAGCTCCTGATGCTCCGTGAGGGCATCAATAGGCCATGTCCATTCGGAGCCCATTGTGCGCGCAATGAAGAAAGCTTGATATCAACGCTCTTTGGCAGTGTATACGAATACAAAATACGGGTTGTGTCAGCATCCCATGCACTGGAGAAGATGATTGCCGAGGTCGACAGCTCAACACGTGCAGTTGCGAAGTCAACTATAGAAGACGATTGCACCGGCCCTTACATTGCATGCCGTCTCAATCCTTCCCATAGCGGCTAAGTCGTGGTCTCCAGCCAGGATCATGCATCTGCGGCGGAGTAGTGCAATGCTCCCACCCACGCTCCGTGGGCCCTTCGACTCATTGCCGACTACAGATATCCGGTCGCCGTTGTTGCACGTCAGCCAGCGCCTAAGGTACCCACAGAGTAGCCGACGCGGCCGACGGACGAGTTGGTCACAGAATCCAGATCAACCATGGCGGTGTGAGGCTAAGGCCGAGGAACGTTCCGACAACAGCAACTAGCAGTTTGAGTACGATGATACACGCTCGGTAGATTTCTAGTTGCATTCTACGGCTAGAGTGACAGAGGCGTAGGGAACGGCCCGAGCATGTCCCGAGGTCTGCAGTTTGCACTAGTATGCTTTGGGATTTCGGTCTCTGTGCGCACGGACGCGACACCCTCCAGCTAGATCGGCGGTGGCTGGGGTATCATCTCAACCACCGCCGACTCCGTCTTTCCATGCCTCACCACCGACGCGATCATCAGCCCCGCCTTCGCAGCAAGCTCGGCAAACGCCTTTTCACTGCGCACCTTTCCGCCGATGTTTAGGATGAACATGTCGACCGTGCTAGTGTATACACTAGGCTGTTCAGGGCGCAGATACTCAGCAATCAACACGCGCGAGTCGTCCGCGCAAGCCGCGCGCACGTTCTTTAGAATCTGAAGAGCTTCGTGATCGGACCAGTCGTTCAGGACGCGACGTATGTAATACACGAGAGCACCTAGAGTGGTCCGTCAGCTTGTTTCATGGCGCAAGTATCGTGTATCCTGAGAGGATAGAACTCGATTTCCGTACCTTTGGTGGGCTGTTCTCCAAAGATGCTGTGCCCAATCTTCTTCACCGGACCCAAAACAGCAGAATCTTTGTGCTCTTCCTCCGCCTCAGCGATGACATGCGGCTGATCCTGCAGGACACACCTGGCGGCAGGAATGGCAGGCGTCTCCTCCAAGATAGCCTTCAACGCCTGACCTTTCCCTCCGGCAACATCAACGATCAGCTCCCTCTCCGAACCGACATTTCCTGCGGCAAATGCAGCTACCCAGCCAAAATCATACACCCCCGTAACAGGAATATCACCGTCAATGGCCATCGCCCCATTCATCCTTGTGGCCAACCCCGGGATCGCCGCCATGATTTCATACGCTGTCTTATCAGGCATGCCCAGCGCATATCCTCCCGGCGAACGATTCGATCTAGCCGGCTCAGCGAGCCCGTTCGCCTCGAAGTAGTCTGTCCACCGCGTCGTTGGCCCCATAAAGAAGTCGAAAAGGTACGAATAGAATTGCGCGACGCGGGGGTCAGTGAATGCTTTTGACGCCGGTGTATGCGCCACACGGCCAGGTTCCGGGCTAGTCAGCATGCCAATAGCGAGAAAGAAGGCCGTGAAGCGCTCCAGAAGTTTGTACTCTATGCTCAGTTTTTCCGTAAGGTCTTTGAGAGAGATTCCCTCTTCTGGAATGGCGTCGAAGATGCCGTGCTCAACGAAGACGCGCAATACGCCCATCTCCGCCATGGATGCGAAGTATTTGCCGATTGGCGTCTCGGCCAGAGAGAATTCGGCAGCCATGTTTGCGTACTGGATGAATGAGAGGCAACACTGAACGGAACGCGATGGTTGGTCGCCAGAATCCACGATTGTGCGAAGACGTCGAATAAAGCTACAGAGCCAAGAGATCGTGCACGATAAGCAAGAGTCCTGGTCCTGCGAATTAGGTTTGTGTGGAATGCCTGTACTGGTAACGCCTCATTCCCGTCATGCGAGTGACCGCACTCGACATTACAGTAGCCCAGCTAGGTTTCCTGGTATCGTACCAAAATGAAACACGAATCAGAAGCCCACGAGATTAGCCATAGGAATTCTACCGAGCTCTCGACTAGACATGGGCCCATGCCCCAAGCAGCCGAAAAGGCCCTTCTTCGTACCGGCAGTACCCGTTCTAGCTCGATTCACCGCAACAAGTCTCCCACGTGTTCTCGACACGTATCAGAACTCCTGCATGCAGTTGTGTGTACCTGGGAAGAATTGTAGCGGTCTAGAGGGTTGAGACGCAACCAATGTCACTTGGTAGTATTCCGTCCGACTGGTACCACCTTCACGACAAATTTGGCATAAGAAAGAAACTGGAAATACTGGAACGTCAACCTGGCGTCCATGCTTCAATACACGTTTTAATCGAGTGTTGACATCTAGTACGCGATCATCGAACTACTGGTGACAGCACTCGTTTTCCCAAACGCGTCTCTCACAAGCTCCTGTACCCAGTTCGGCAACCCTTTCAACCATGAGATAGGCGCCGCGATACTAGGAATGAACAACTGAGCACCACGCCTGCTAATGATCTGCATCACTATGACCTCAGCAACTTCCTCTGGCATCAACATCTTCTCGAGAATCTTTGGGTCTTGGCCACTTCTCAAGATCATCTCCTCAATCAGGGGCGTGCGGACCCAACTTGGATGCGCAATCGTAGTCTTGACACCCGAAGCTTTGTACCAGATTTTAAGCTCGCTCGTAAGACCCTCATGGAACGTCAAAGCCGCGGTCTTGGTTGCCACATAGTCCGCATTAGCCGAGTTCGTCAGGAACGAGTTGACGCTCGCGACTGTTACGATATGGCCTTTGTTCTTTGCGACCATGTCCGGCACAAACTGTTGAACTAGCCGCCAGTGGGAAAGAATGTTCGTGTCGAAGATACGACTGAGGAACTCGCTCGGCGTTTTCAAAATGGTGTGAGAACCCGTGATGCCGGCGTTGTTGACGAGAATTGAGGGACTGCCAAGGTCTTTGCGAATCTTCTCGGCTGTTTTTGCGATCGATTCAGGGCTGGAGATGTCGCACCGGAAGTATGTCGACAAGTTGTTCGATGCGGATATCTTGGGCGCATCCTGCACGTCGAGCACTGCCACGCGAATTCCATGAGAAGTGAGAGATTCTGCGATGGCTTTGCCAATTCCACTGCATCCTCCAGTGACCACTGCGATCTCAGTAGGCCAGTTCCAGCCACGACCGGCATATATCTGCCAGTTATTTGTTGCCCACGCGTTCAAAGCTGCATTGGTCTTCCTGACTATACCGATAGCAGCTAGAAACCCCAGTACGCGGAGCAAGTTGTATTCATCGACGATATGCGAAAGAGATGTTGCTTCCAAGGCGCAACTCCATGTCTTCTCTGGGGCGTATAGCAATAAGCCAAAAAGAGGGCCGGTAACGATGGGCTCGAAGGCGCATTTGGCAATGAGAGCTAGCCCTCTGAGGGGGGAGTCGCCCAGTGCAGCCATGGATGGCTCAGCAGTTATTCCGGGAGATAGAGATGGTTACCAGAATACTGACATCCTCGACCATTCGGAGCTAGAGTGTTACAACCTGAGCCGGAGGCCAGTACAAAAGTACTGTGGCTAGGACACGATTCACTGGCCTCATGGAGCTTGCCGTTGCACGGCAGAAAGCTTACCGCAACGTTTATGTATAGCCCTATCCGAAGTCGTTCCGTTAGCTCCATCCGCAGTACCCCCAGATCAGCCTATCCGAAGTCATGCCGATCCGACGTCACCCCGAATCGACGCACCTGGAGCCCACCCAAGCGGCTTCATCTCTGATCTAGCCATGGTGAACGATTTTGACTAATCCATAACCCACTTAGAGCCTCAGTACCTTGTTGATCGTGGTCCAATCCGTTGGTTCCCTCCAAGTTCCTAGCGAGTCTAGCGCTGGAGTCGAACTAGATGAGCACATACATCGTGTGCCGGTCCTTGCACACCTAGAGGAAGACGTTGCATCCTATATTCATCAAGACTTTCATCTGGCCAGTAACCAACCACGAAGATGGGCGTTCTAACTACTATAGAGGACGACATCTCAAAGTTGCTGTTGTACGGCGCAGTGACGATTGTCTTCCTTATTATTCTAGCCTCAAAACTGAAAGATGGAAACAAGACGAGATCATCAATTCCGCATGCTCCTTGCCTCCCGTACAAACTACCCTTTGGTTAGCAGTTTTCGCGTTACTTGGATATGACGGTGAGACTGACCACCTCATGAACCACAGGACTAGACATGGCATGGAACCTAATAACGCGCCTTCACTCCAACACCTTCGTCGAATACATCTGCGACGAAGTCCTCTCCATACCGGGCCGCACAGTCGAAATGAACCTACTAGGCAGCGACATTTTCATTACCGACCGAGCCGAGAACATCAAGGCCATCCAGGCAGATCAGTTTACGGACTTCGCGAAAGGCCAGACGCCACATGATGTGTTTAGCAGTATCTTGGGGGACTCAGTGTTTACCACGGACGGGCCTTTGTGGAGGACGAGTAGGGAGCAATTGGAGCCGCACGTGTCGAGAGTGCGCCCGGATGATATTCCTACCGCTGAAGTCCACATGCAGAAGCTTTTGAGATTGATCGAGAACTCACCAGAAAGGGTGGATGTGTACGACATGGTCGACAGGTTCCAACTCGACCTAGTCTCCCAAGTCTTTCTCGGCGAATCCACAAACTCCCTCTCCGCAAACGAGCAGCCCTTTCGCAAAGCCATGGAAGAACTCCTTACGTTCAATACGAATCGTCTCCTTTTCGGACGTCTCGCAAACCTCTTTCCCGACTGGCTCTTTGCACCAAGAGCATACCGCGATCTAACACACTACATCGACGATCTGATCGAAAAGACACTAGCCCTCCCAGTCAACAACCAAACCGACGTGAAAACAGAAAAGGAGTTCAACTTAGTCGAAGATCTTGTCTCTACGCATCCAAACGATCGTTATTTCATCCGCGGTCAGCTCATTGCCGTCCTGATGGCATCCAAAGACCCTGGTGCTATTTTGACGACTTGGACGATATACCACCTCGCCCGCGACCCAGTGTTGTGGAAGAAACTACAGAGGGAGGTGGAAGAGCAGTAAGTGCATCATATGTTTCCACGGCAGCATGAAAGACAGGGACATACCACTAACCGACCTCGTTTCCACAGCATCGGTCTGGACACCCTTCCCACGACCTCCCAACTCCGCAAACTCGACCTCCTCGCCAACACCGTCAAAGAATCGATGCGCATGTACCACCCCCTCGGTCTCAATATCCGCGAAGCCCGCACTGACGCCATCCTACCCGTCGGCGGCGGTCTAGAAGGCAACGAACCTATTTCCGTTGCGAAAGGCCAAATCATCGTATACTCAGTTGCAGGTCTACAACGCAACCCCACTTTATACGGCCCCACGGCACACATCTGGGACCCATCGCGCTGGGAGTCCTGGTCACCTAAATATGGAACTTACTTGCCCTTTAGCATTGGCCCGAGACAGTGTCCTGGGAGAGTGTTCGGCAGGTTTCAGATTCAGTATGTGCTCGTTCGGTTGCTGCAGGAGTTCGAAGGGATAGAGTGGTGTGGTCTTGGCGGTGGGAAGAAGGGACCAGAGGAGATGAAGATCAAGGTTGAGCTTAACCTTAAGTGTGCAGAACCCGTGATATGTAGATTTGTGCCGAGAAGGAAGGGCGTTGTCGGATAGTGATGATGCATCGGAGGCCAGTGGTATGTCGACACTCACCACTGGTAGCCAACATTCGGCTTGCACAGCGTTGCCCTCGCTGAACGATTGCACGTCAGACGAGGTGCTTATCTAGCTCCTGTATATAGAAGGCGCACTTTGCTGGACCCCAGATCTACCGCCGCTAACATTATGTTTCGCCAAAACACTTTGTGTTGTACATACGATCATGCGCATCACAGATGATCTCTTTGGGACGAATCGAAGTCATAGCCCGCTCTAATAACAGACGTGGAGGACCTGCAAGCTGCAGGGCCATGGTCCAATGACCAATGATCAATGACCGAGCTGACTCCGCCCCACAGCGCTTGCTTACGGCTGCGCCCCGTAGGATGTTACCAGTCCGCACATCGCCTTGGTATCACCAGTTGGTGCGCAAGGCGACTCCGTCTCCTATGCGCTGACGACTTTCAGATAAGACAACATGCTACCGCCTCGGGGAACTATCACCATCAATCAATTCCACCCGTGTATGGGGGCCAAAATTAACACTTCGACAGCACCACTACTAGCACTCCAAAGTCATCTCAACGATATTCAGGCGGAGGAAAAAGGTGAAGTTCCTTAACGCACGCTGTTGTAGTACAGTCTCCCCCCCGGTTCGGGTGCAAATACGACAGAAAGTGGACCCTTTTCCAGCCAATAGAGAAGCAGAACAAGAACCTCAGCAAGGAATAAAACCTCCTAAACAAGGGCTTATTTGCTTAATAAGCTTCTTTGCGAGGGTATTAACTAATCAGACCTTATGATTTGGCCCAAAACTCGTATTTGCACCCGAACCGGGGGGGAGACTGTAGGCAGGCCTTTTCACCAAAGAAATGGTACGATTCGAAGCGCTCAGATTCCGCCTGTCGACGCTAGTCCCAAAACGAAAGGATGGCCCACAATCCCGTCAAAGCTGGTACCCTCCCGCGCTACGATGGTGGACCCTCGCCACAACTGCACTACTCTGCTGGACCTTTATTGCTGTTCTCCAATACTTTCTTCGGAGAAGCCAGACTCAAGGTGGAGTGATTTTCGCCACAACGGTGAACTCACTTCCCTTACGTCGCTCATTCTGGTACCTCTATCTGCCAACGATCATTGCTGTAACTTTCAGCATCCTCATTATTTGGATCGACCACGATGCTAAGCGTTATGAGCCCTATCGGCACATGGCACAGCCATGTGGAGCGTCGGCGGCAAATTCCATTCTATTGCACTATCCTTTTGACTACATCCCGATTGTACCTATAATAGCAGCTAAAAGGAGGTGAGTCCAACACCAGACTTCATAAAGAGCTCAAAAGTGTTGACGAAGTCTTTATAGGCATTGGCTTGTGTTCTGGGCCTCATTGGCAACCGTTCTTACTATATTCGGCGTGGTACCATTACAAGCAGGTATATTCTCGACACGGCCGATCACTAGGGATTTCGTGCAAAATTTCGACACATCGGATGATTTCATACACTCTTCAATGCAAGAGCAGGCTGTGACCTTGAGCTATGCGCAATCCGTATATGGCATCTTGGAGTTGAACGAAACAATGCCAGCCTTTACCACTCGCAATTATACCCTACGACCTTTCACTACTCAAGGTCTCATACCCAGTACTGGAGACTCCTGGACAGCACGTACTATCGTGTACAGTATGAATCTTGAATGCGAAAAGGCGCAAAAAGCAGGAATAAGAAACGAAACCTCGTCAGAAGAGGGGCTTGTACAGGTTGGACCAGGGACTAACGTTCTACGCAACATAACATGGTCTTTTTCAAGCGAAGCCGGCTTCAAAAATTATGTTGGCTGTTACGTGTCTTCGCCACAACAAAACGGCGCCGTAGTTGGAGACATCATAGGCCGGCAGCAGTCGATTCGATTCAAGAAGTTCTCTGCATCGTATATGGGCTATTTCTCTCCAGTTCATGCAGCATCCTCGGTCGGAATAGAATCTCTCCAAGACCAGCGGTGGTGTCGATTTAGGGGAAACGGGACCTTCTTTGCGACATTCACTCAAAACAAAGAAAGAAAGCAGGATCCGCCCAGCAACATTACGGCCATATTTTGTAAGCCAGTTTACTATGAGCAGGATGTTGAGGCAAGCGTGGATGCGACGACTGGAAAACCGCAAAATATTATCATTTCCAGTACAAGGCGCAAGATTTCCGCAGAAGTGTTTAACGCTACCGTCTTCGAGGAAACACTCGCCTCTGGTACTCGCTTGCTTCAGACAAGACAAGACAATTTGCCTATGAGCACCTTACCTCGGTACCTCGAAAACTTGTACAATACAGACCTGACACCATCTACAGCTTCGCCTATGATGACAACCGTTATGTCCGTATCAAAAGATCGTTTGCTAGAACTACTGGACTCGGAAAAGTTAGCAAGCGCATATGAGATTGTGTATCAACTTTTCTTCGCTCGTGCGATGGCTGACATCCTCAACCCCAATGTTTCTACGCCAACTAGTACGAAATCGCTAGGGTCGTTCCGGACGCAAATGGAAGCAGTGGTGCTTGAGCCCATCTTCACGTACATGGTTGAGGGGTTTCTTGCCGTGATCTCAATGGCAGCGATAGCTCTAATTTGTATTGGGCACGTGGGGCAGAAAAAAAGAGCACTAGTTGACGACCCTGGTAAGCATGACACCTATCGTATTCATAGCCTCTTACTCATGTTCAGCTTCTCTGGCTTCTATCATGTCGATGATGGCAGACAATACCGATCTACTTGCCAGATTTGGAGATCTAGATTGTGCGTCAACGCAAGAATTCGATCAAAAGCTCCATGCGAGCGGATTCAAACTCGAAAAAGATCATGGGTCAGTACTCTGAGCATCTCACAGCGTCCACAACTCACACATTGCAGCATAAGAAATGTAGCTCTCAGCTCGGAGCTGCAACAGCCCTTACTCAAAACCAACGAACCACGATTATCAAAGCCCATGAGACCTATGGAGTTCCGTTTGGTCACTGGAGTTCCTTTCATCAGCCTTTTTGTGGCTTTAGTCATAGCCCTTGCCGTTCTCTTCACTCGATCTCGGCAACACGGTAAGTGGTGTCGCGCAACCCATGACATACAATGACCCTGACTTGATTGAATGCAATCGTTCTTACTGAGACCATCTAGGGCTATCGCTGCCGTCGAATGATCGCATCGTTCAGAACATCGTTACCCAGTATCTTCCCACAGCTATTGCTACTCTCATCGAACCGCTTTGGATTATGATTAACAGACTCTTTTGTGTTTTACAGCCTATAGAGCAAATGCGTGGCCCGAGAGCAGCTGCGTCCCGGAGCATAACTCTCAGTTATGGTTCTCTCCCTCCCCAACTTACACTCTTCAAAGCAGCTCGAGCTGGTCATTACCTATTAGCAGCAGTCTGTGCAATGAGTCTATTAGCAAACCTATTAGCAACTGCATTCGCGGGTCTTTTCTTCAGCGCAACACTGTCACTCCCCCAGTCAGCACTATTTTCGCCACCTTTCGAGGCAAGATTTATGCACATCAACGGCTCGTCAGGTCCACCAATTATGGAAAATCCGTTTTTGGCCTCAGCTAGCTGGAGGCCCGAGATGTCAGGTGCTTACCAGGGATCCACGGGGGAGAGCCACTTCTTGTTGGCAGAGTCTAACTTGACACGTCATACTCCCTTACCGGCCTGGACAGATAAGAAGGCTACCTACGCTTCATTCAAAGATCGCGAATCAGTCTGTCTGTCCGCAGAGAGCTATTATCAAGCTCGTACCAAATATTTTGCTGCAGAACCAAGATGCAAACCTCTCATATTCGACCACGACTATCATATGCATCTATGGACCGATAAACCGAGCGACTGGAAACAAGTTTTCAATGTCACAATAACATCTGCAAGCGGAAGGCAAACCACATGCTATGGTACGGATGGCAACATGTTCGCCACATACTACGGATCAAGCAGTCGTTGGCATGGTCAGTATAATGTAACCCTCTGTCGTGACGGCAAAGTCGGAGCAGAAATAGCGACAACCCTCCAGGCCGACCTTGACGCCACCGGAGAAGAAAAGGCAATATGCAGATCTGCAGTCACAGTTGGATGGATTCGGGCTACGCATCATTACTGTGATGGACCACTTGGTGCGAACCAGTTTCCGCGAAGACAACTCATGACAGACCCGAACGTGGATCAGGAGACTGCTTATCCGGGTTTTTACTATCCAGGTTTTGAAGATGCTGCCAGCAACAACACTTTCCTCATGTTGTGTCAGCCAGAGATCCAAGTCGGTGAGGCTACCGTACTGGTCGACAAAACGGGCAATTTGAAAGAGCCAGCAAGAGATCTCGCACCCGATCAGGATCAAAGCTCTCAAGCACTTGACAAATACTTCTCGAACGACGCTGCCGAACTCATGTCACAATCGAGCTTATTCATCTTTCGAACTCTGCAGCCTAGGTGGCACAACGAAACCTTTGCCAGCGAGTTCATTCACTACTTCACGAATCGAGCTGAAGGCTCGCTACGGCTGACGGACCCAAACATGCCACTACCCACATTCGCAGACGTCGAGACGCCAATGAACCAAGCATACTCACGACTCTTTGCCATTTGGCTCGATGTGAACAGGGAGCTTCTTTTCGTACCGGCAAACAACACAACAACGCCACAGATCTCTGGCATCGTCATCACACCTGAAGAACGCCTGCTATTTGTCACTCCCCTATTCATCATCTCGGAGTGTATCCTCAGCATCTACATTGTCGTTTCTCTCATCGTCTACATACGCCGTCCTGGTCGCTACCTCGCGCGCATGCCTACCAGTATCGCTGCGGTCATTGCACTCTTTGCTCCAAGCGCTGCTGTCAAGGATCTACGCGGTACAGCTCACATGACGAACAAAGAGCGCGAAAAATACCTCAAAGAGTTGGGCTGCAGGTACGGGTACGGCAGCTATGTAGGCGGTGAGGATAGTGTTGTACATGTAGGTATTGAGAAGATGCCATTTGTGCAGTACCTGAAGGAAGTCAGCTTTGTGGGAAGTATGGCTGGAAAAGGTGTAAAGAGAAGGGGAGATTCTGCTGCGTCGTCGACGGCAAATTCGAGTTATGTGAATGTTCCATTGGATGACTTGGATACAGATGGGAGCCGCAGAAGTGTTTCTCCTCTCTCCGACAGCAGAGTATAATACCAAAGGAACAGCTAGAAGTCGAAAGAGCCGTTGATTTCTCTTAGGTTAGAACCTGCTTGTTGTGTACTCTGATCAGGCACAGCTTCTCAAAGCTAGCTGCTAAGCGTTTGTTAATAGAGACCATTGCCCTCGTGGAGTACTTGACAGTTGCCAATGGTCCGTTGAGTAGCTGTAGTGTACAGGGCCGCCAATATGCGGTGAGCTCTTTTGTGATAAGTTTATAAAACCCAGACTCGCTCAATCTTCCACATACGACCATAGGATCATGAAAATTAGGCTTCCCGTCCGCTCAGCCATATACAAGCATGATACCGGCGCATTAGTACCTGGGTGGGTGACCACCAGGGAATACGCGCTGTTGTATGTTTTTGATCTTTTTTGCCCTTTTATGGTGGTGGAGACGGAGGGTGGGCGGTGTGGGGCAGGGCCTCGGCTATCCGCACCTATCTGTTTAGTACGTCGCGAGCGTGGATCCAAGGCAGATAATCTTTTTTTTCGGGGGGGTGCGGATAATGTGCAGCGTCTGATATAACACGAGTAAACCGCGATAGGTAGAGTGACATGGCGGAGGCGCGGGTGGGTGGAGCGCAGAGAGCCTAAGAAGACCACGGGCGTTTGGATACCGAGATTAATTGTGTGGAACATCGAGGTGGAAACCAGAAAAGAATATATACGTATCCTCAGTCTCGATCATGTCCAGTGATGTGCTTTGGTATCTTTCTAAGCCCCCAGCCAGACGCCGTGTGAGAGAAGATTACGTCGCTACAAGCCGCGAGCACCATGCTCTCTAGCCATGTAAGCATCCACACTTGATAAACGCCGTTGATACACCAGAAGTAATAACACCACCTATGCCATCGTATCGTAAGCCAATATACACCATATCCTACCTCGCATAGCCACCCTTCTTAGTCATCACCACTCCTCTTCTTTGCAGCCTGCATCTTGCCGAGGATAGTCTTGCTCTTCGCCTTGCCCTCAACTTGCTCCGCTCTACTCAGACCAGCGTAGAACGTTCGCACCTTCTCGTGTGCAATGACCTTCCTGGGATCGAATCGCAGGATCTGCAGACCGGCCATACTTGTCGCACGAGAGAGCGCAACATACGCTTGGCCCTTTTCGAAGACGCGACCAAGATCGACGCGCACGCGCTCCAGCGTCTGACCTTGCGCTTTGTGAATAGACAGCGCCCAGGCGAGGATGAGTGGGATTTGGGAACGCGATGCTTGTACCTCGCCGTTTGGTAGCTCGATCTTCCAGTCTTCGCGCTTGCATAACAGATCGCGTGTTGTGCCGTCTGCGATGGCGAACCGGACGACGGGGTATACCTGGTTGCTGTTTACACCGAGCGAGCTCTTCATCATCTCAGTCTTGATGGCGGCCTCTGAGGGTCCACCTTCAAGGAAGGCCTCTTCATCCTCCTTATAGACGTTGAACATCTGCTCAGTCATGAATCCCGTAATCTTGCCCAGCGAACCGTTCACTAGTGTGTCGTCCATGTTCTTGACCAACATGACCTGAGCCCCCTTCTTGAGATGTATTTGCGCCGGTACCATGCAGCTCTGTAGTAGCCTATCACGCTGCTCCTTGTTCGTGATCGTACCTCCGTCGCGAGCTTCAAACAAGAAGACATTGCCGTGAAGTTGTTGCATACGCGTAGTGTTTGCCCGGTCGACCTCCTGACGCGTGGGGAAAAGTTCTGTGGCTTCGACGCTCTCGTCTCCCTTTGGTAGTGGTCGTTCCATTTGCTTAAATTTCTGGATTGAGTCTTGAGTCAGGCGGCCCTCTCGCATCTCGTTGAGCATGTTCGCAAAGACTGGGTCTTTTTGACGGAAGACGTGATGCAGACCGATAGTGTGCTCGATGCTTGTAGTCCAGGTGCCTGCATCGAAAGCGAACTTGGCTTGCCGTCCAGACTCTGGCACTGGGGGTAATTGGAAGAAATCGCCGGTGATGACAAGCTGAATACCGCCAAACGGCCTGCCGTTGTTGCGAATCGTCCGCGCAATGGACTCCAGTTTGTCGAATAGATCGCCGTCCACCATCGACACCTCATCCATGATCAGTACTTTTGTACGCATCCACCGCTGCTTGGCTTTCTGGTTCCGTCTAATTTTCTTGACCAAGTCCTCCACAGGCTCTTTGCCAAGGCCGATGCCTGCGAAACTGTGTAGGGTAACACCGCCGATGTTGCATGCTGCCAGACCAGTTGACGCTGTCACCGCCACCCGATCGGGCTCGCGAGCGTATTTCCGTCGCAGCGCAGCGATGATCTCTCGAAGTAAAACTGATTTACCGGTACCTGTCGTTGTCAGCATGGGCGTCTACAAACAATTCAATACACATACCAGCAGATCCAGTGAAGAAGACGCTCTTCTTGTACTCCGTCACCAAGTTCAGCACATTCTGTTGCTCTTCGCTGAGGAAGATCTTGTGAATGGTGTTCTTCTTTTTCTTCTTGATGGCCTCCTTCATGTCCTCATCGGTGCCAAGGTTCGCCTTTGCTTGAGCTTTGTTGGTCTCCCTAAAAGTCTTCTGCTGCTGCTTCAGCGCGCTCTGAGTCGTGTTCCAAGGGAATTGTGACTTCGACTCCTTCACCGGTGTTGATACTGCCTTGTCGGCCTCCTTGACCACTCTTTTCCTGGGTGGCGCAATCTCCTCTTCCTCCTCCTCTTCCTGTATCGATTGCT